>NC_087093.1:4382500-5007500 GCF_963855985.1 Ostrinia nubilalis
ATGTAATTTGTTAATTTTTTGGTAGGGTCTTTATTTTAATTACTTAGGTTGGTAGGTACTTACTTATTTGATTTTAATGATAATTTCAATGACCTTTCTTTCTACTAAAATTATACGTACCTATAGAGGTACGTATAATTTTAGTAGAAAGAAAGGTCATTGAATGACTAAGTGACTCACTCATCACGAAGTCTCAGAAACTACAAATCTCAAAAGAGTTCTCATAGGGGTTAATGGTCTATTCCACCTGGCTTTGATCACCAAGATGATCAAAGTGGACTCCAGTTAAATTATTTCTTTAGCGTTCTTTGATCACCTATAAATAAATCATACCTCTGAATTGTCACATACATGTATGTATGTCCAATTTGTTTATTGCGGTTTTTAGAAAATATCAATAATGTTACAAAACAAAATATGTAGTACAACAATTGGACATGTGACTATTCAGAGGAGGTTTGATTTGTTTGTAGATGATCAAAGGACACTAAAATAATAATTTAACTAGAGTCCACTTGGCTCACCCAGGACATCGTATCCGTGGGTTATCAAAGGCACAGAATAAATCAAAGCCAGGTGATCAAAGTGGAATACACCTCCTTTTAGAACGTAGGTAGTCACTAAGACGAAATTTTGCAAAATTCAACCCTTATGGGAGTTAAAAAGGGGGTTGGAAGTTTGTATTGCAGTCCTCGGTTTTTAAAGTAAGAGACTTGAAAGTTAAAATGTATGCTCACTATGATCTCTAGATATTGTGGAGGTGTACATATACTGTTCGGTACTATGTGGTACTGTGTACACATCGGTTTGCCGACGATATTGTGGTCATGGCAGAATCGTTGGAAGATCTTGGAATAATGCTCAAAGACCTTAATCGATTTTCCCAACAGGTAGTCCTGAGGATGAACATGGACAAAACGAAGCTTATGTCGAATGTCCATGTTGCGCCCTACCCAGTTTCAGTTGGGAGCTCAATTCTCGAGATTGTCGACAAGTAGGTATGTCTACCTCGGACAAACGATCCAGCTAGGTAGATCCAATTTCGAGAAGGAGGTCAATCGTCGAATCCAACTCGGCTGGGCAGCGTTCGGGAAACTACGCAACATCTTTTCGTCCAAAATACCTCAATGCCTGAAGACTAGAGTGTATGACCAATGTGTGTTACCAGTGATAAGTTATGGCTCGGAAACGTGGCCTCTCACTATAGGCCTTATACAGAAGCTCAGTTGCACAGCGTGCTATGGAGAGGGCTATGCTTGGTGTTTCTTTGCGAGATTAAATCAGAAATGAGATCCGTAAACGAACCAAAGTCGCTGACATAGCCCGACGTATTAGCAAGCTGAAGTGGCAATGGGCAGGCAGGGCACATAGTACGCAGAACTAATGGCCGATGGGACAGAATGGTTCTGGAATGGAGGCCGCGCACCGGAAAACGTAGCGTGGGACTTCCACCTACAAGGTGGACCGACGACATCGTAAAGGTAGCAGGGAAGCACTGGACGCAGGCCGCTTCCAATCGATCAACATGGAAAGCATTGGGGGAGGCATATATTCAGCAGTGGACGTCCTATGGCTGAAATGGTGGTGGTGGTACATATACTGAAAATGTATCATTAGAAATCAACTACGGGGGCTAAAGAGATAAAAGGAGGGTTGGAAGTTTATGTTATGAAAGTCCTATGTGTTTAAAGTAAGAGAGTTGAAATTTAAAATGTATGCGCTATAGATGCTAAGAGCGGATTTTACGAAACTCCACCTCTAATGGAGTAAAACGAGATCCACGCGTACGAAGTCGCGGGCGGCCGCTAGTTGTAAATAAAATAGTATGAGTACATCTACTAGGCATTCAAATAAATTACCTATCGCATATAATATTGGCTTCGTTCAACATTATCATTATGCTGAAATTATCAGGTCATCACTCAGACCATCTCATGATTTATTTTGGCCAAGTAAGGACTATAGGCTATAGAGGTCAGTCAATCTTTATTACGTGAGTTGCAAGTTATCACATATCCTATAGCTCGGATAGTAGGTTTTTGGCTGCTGACATAGTCAGGACTTCACTCAGAATACCTTTAATTAGCCTATTGCTCTGATTTGAGCCGACTTAGCTCTCCTCAGCAAATGCTGGTTGCAAACTAAGAACTAAGCTAAACTTAGCTTCCAATATTCAATTGCAGAGTGCAATCTATGCCACTCATATAAAACTGCGTCACCCAAGCGAGATTAGCTAGACTAACTAAGCTTAGTTCTTGGTTCGCAATTTCCTGACGTTAAAAAGATCTTGGATTCTAACTGACTTAATGGTTGGTTTACACGTATTAAGTAGTTAACTAAAAATTGTATCTTAACTAAATTTTAACTTTAATTCCAAATGTCAAGCTCTTGTTTACTATGAAAATACTTTTCAAAGTATCAAGTGTCACCAACTTGACAGAAAAATGAGGTAAAAATTTTGTTACCTACTTATCTAGTTATCACGTGTAAATCAGCCTCTCAAGAAAGGTGTACAATTGAAACAAGTGTTGCTTAATCCATTTAATATATTTATTACGTTCTTAAGTAGTGCGGCGGGGGCGGCGGCGGCGGCGCGGGCCGCAGCCGGGGCGTGCGCTCGAGCTGACGCCGCCACGACGCCATAGCCTCGCTCAGTGACCACAGCTCCGAGAGCAGGGACAGGTCCAGCTGCCGGAGCGACGCCTGGAATGGAGAGAATAACGGTATTAGCAACTGGATACTACTACTTGACTGAAGGGACTTTTAAAGGCTTTAAGGTTCAGCCTACAAGGTGGACCAACGACATCGTAAAGGTAGCAGGGAAGCGCTGGACGCAGGCCGCTACCAATCGATCAACATGGAAAGCATTGGGGGAGGCCTATGTTCAGCAGTGGACGTCCTATGGCTGAAATGATGATGATGATGATTAAGGTTTAGCCAAACAACGCGATCACACGCGATCAGCCGGCGTGCAGCGATGGCGATCAGACTTAAATGAATTGATCGCCATCACTGCACCTTTAGTCCAGCAGTAGACGGCGTTTGGTAGAGGCAACGACATCAAAAAGTTGACGGGAAGGAGGATACCTAAGTATGTTCTAGGGGAAAGATGTACATTCAGTTAGGGCTTACGAAACTATCTCTCATGACAGAATTTCGTGAATTTTAATTTTCTAAAATTCATTCAGATTTTCTAAAATTCATTCAGATTTCTGGAACTGGATTGTTTTCAGCGTCACAAGATTCGTAGTAGCAATAAACTAAAGTGCTCTAGCAATGAAGTAAATGATTAAGCTCTTAATATTCAAAAAGGTTTTGCTGAAGGTTTGTATGCGATTTTCATTTCATTCATTATCAAATCTTGGACAGTCTCATATTTAAAACAACCAAATTAGAAAGCGAGTCCACAATTCATCGTTGTCCATTGAATAAACGACCGTGCTGCCAGCATCTTGGACGTCGTAAGATCGATGCGTTCGTGAGTGAAATTGGAACTTAAATAAATGATTGGAAATCGAAAATCGACAATATCTGCAATTACCGTGAAAACGAACAAAACCATAACACTCTTACGTCAGACGCCCAAGGCTTTATAGATTTTGAGTTTATTTCAACAATTTTTTAGCGTTCATTTATATCCCAAAACTTGCAAGTTTGCTTACAGGAATGACAATATTGACGATGGACGCCCCTACATAGCCTTGATCAGACAATGCATGTCGCCTTTAAAATCAGTTTTGTCTTTAGTATCATATCCTAAGCGCATTTCATGCATGATGCAACGTCAGTGGATTACCTCGCACTTGCCAATACATGCAAAAGGCATGATCGGGAACACTATTCGAATCACAATGCTCTTGCGACCTTCGCGCCGTGTGGAATGCGGTGCGATCACGACATGGGCTGCACAAATAGATAAATGCTTTGATAGTCCAGTTACACACTATGAAATTGATAGATATTTTAAACTAGGGCAAACCAGCAGAAGGGACTTTAAATCTAGAAGGTACATTCTAAACTAAGAAGAATCAGTAGAAGGGAGAACATGAGATCTCAGCTGGTACGGTATTTGTACCAGAGAATAAAAGTGAAAAAGTAACTAAGTACATTAAAATTTGTCCCGTAACGAAAACTGCCAATACAAAATCCCACGAGTGTAATGTTAAATCTAATCTACGTAAGCATCTCAGTTGCCCGCAGTGAAAATTGAAGCGAAATAGATTAAATCAAGTTTCTTCACAGTAAAAATGAGAATTCTGAGAACTCGGCACACAAGACACCCATCGCTGATGCAGCCTATAACGGTAACGCCATAGAGTAAAATCTAAATCAAATAACCTAGAGAGCCAGTGAGCAACTGGTCTGGGTTCCGGGATATGCTCTATATCATACACCGTTATTTTCGCGAGAAGATCACTCTTGGGTGGTAGGAATTTTAAATTAACAGTTTTATGGCTCTATTTAGCATTTGGTACGAATACAATCTGTACAATCAATACCTACGTTGGTTTTAGTTATTTCAATGGCAGATTTCCTAAGCTGGTCAAAAGTGAACATCCAGTAAAAAATCGACATTGAAATCGAAAAAGGACATTAAAAAGAAAGACAGAATTTGCTGTTATAAAACATTTATTCGGTTCTTCAGTAGGCTCTCGATCAGATTCTCTCAAAACTCGCTGAGAAATATGCGAGTATGTGGAGCAAAAAAGAAATGAATCACTTTTAAGATGACAGCATACAGTCACGCGTGTTACAATTGCGTTTTGTTCGATTAGAATGTGCAGGAAAAGAGGGAAAGTGGTCGAGACCATGCTTCGCCGGAGACGTAATGAACGAGTGTGATCCGACAATTAACAATATCGCATCACGAACCAGAATGCCGGGGAGATGTGAAACGGAGTAAACGATGTAAATATAACTTGACATGATTTACAGTCTAACAAATCACATTTATTTTAAAAAGTTTAAATTGTCGCGTAATAACATGTAACTAGCACGTTTTACGTATTCTTGACTAGAGACTGTAACGATGAATTCCACCGATCTGTATAATCTACCTATAATATATAAAGCTTTTTAAAATACATATTCATTCAATCATCAATGCAACGTTTAAATAATAAATAAAGGTGATTTTAGATCATTAGGCACTGTCTAACTGCCGAAAGGTGCTTTTATGGATAAAATATCTGTGGACTTTGCCTACCTAGATAAGAAACTAATGGGTTTACTAATAGATCATCAAAATCTGAGGCTATCACTGAAATCGTTAAATAGAAAGACTTCAGCCGTGCCCAGCGTTGCCAGACGTCCCGATTTTGGCGGGACGTCCCGATTTTTAGATCAAATTTAAATGTCCCGCGCGGGACAGACTCGGTCCCGCTTTTCGGAGAGAGACAGTCACTTCACCAGACTATTGTTTGAAACGCCTTATTATCACAGAATAATAACAAGTTGATATTATTCTAAGGGCTAATTTTTTAATGGTCGGATAACTTATAACTGAAGAATAAGTTTGGCATATTGACAGTTTTAGTATGGGAAATATGTCAAAATGACAAGGTTATTCTTCAGTTAAAAGATAACTGACGATTGAAAAATCAGCCCTAAAGAATATTTTTTTTTATTTCGATTTTTCTTTTTTTTTTCTTTTTTTATTCTAAAGACGAATTTAACGATAGCGTGAATCTGATTTAAAATATAATTTTTTTTGTTAAAATACATTTTCTATGGTTACTTTTGCTATCTATTGTCATAAACGTAATTTTAAGTCAAATAAAAAGATAAATATTTGAAAACCTTTGATTATATACGTTTTTTTACTTATGTCCCGCTTCTGACGGAAGAATCCCGCTATTTTCACTCAAAAAGTACCAAAGTCCCGACTTGGCGAAAAGAAAAACTGGCAACGCTGGCCGTGCCTCAATGAATGAAATTGGTAACAGATAAAACAATTGTTGCGTATCAAATATGATATAATGTTACAGACCCAAAGGAGTGTATTGAACAGCTCATGTGGACAAATGCACGAACACATTTCATAGACTAAATTGAGTGTGGAGAATGTGCCGATGACCGACCAACGAATAGGGTTGACAATATGCAGCAAAATTTAATACTGTCCATCGAATTACATGACGAAACCCCTATCCAGCAGTCAACTTGATAGGCTCGTAACACTCATACAGGTAATTTTGATTTGGTCACTCCCCGAACTTTTGCAAATTTCATTAATGAGACACCAATTTCCTAAATAAACCTGATTGATATTTATTCATTTATTAATACAAAACATTTGTAAGCTTACAGATCAGGTCCAAAACGCTTACAAGCTTCTTATGTTGATAGTTTCGCTACATTCCTAAATTCACTAAAAAATCTGTAGGCAATGTTACATAGAGGCCTTAGTTTGAAACTGTTCACGACCTATAAACTACACTAAACTAGCGTTTACTGTGAGTAGGTATATCATAACCCTATATCACTACGAAATTGATTATTGTCCTTTGCTATTGTGTGTGTCGCAATCACAAGCGTGTGGTGACCGCCGCGGGCAATCTCGGCCACTTTGCATGCCCGTGCTGCGCCTGCTCACAATGGAATGCAATTTCGAGTGAAGGAAAGCCCGTAGTTTGTGCAATATGTTTCTAGTTGCTCCGCAAAATTGATATTTACATGCCATGTTATTGTAACACAATTGAAATTTATTCCATGCCCCATATTTCTTTTCGGCGTAAATAAAGTCAACTTTTGAAATGTTTTCTGTTAAAAATGTCGGCGTGCAAACAGTTCAGCAATGCCAAATGGTTTTATGTCGGTTAGATTAAATAAACAGCACGGAGGCCAGCAAATCATGCCAAGGAAACCGTTTCAAGAAAAACATCATACTTCGATGAAATTGATTTAGTTTTTATAGATTGTGTAAATAAACAAAGAGCTATAATGGAAAACATTATTATAAATAATTAAGAGCCTTGTCAGGAAATGAGATTTCTTCATAGCTTTTACAGCTAATAAAATGACTACACATCCGTGCTAATACGTCATTAAATGAAATTGCACCATACGAGCGCAGAGCATGCCGACGACGATTCCTATCCTATCAGTCAACATGAGCCCTCTTTGCTGGCCACTAATATCCTCGAGGGGTGGCAAATGGCTTCATAATTGAATTAGAGCTGCCCACACCCTCAAACGTAAATGTACATTGAACTTTTTCAAATGCATTAACTGAGGTTGCGCGACTTCAACGGAGTGTTTTGATAACGGTATTCTACGGAAATGAAATAGACAGAGACATTCTAATCATTCTGTTTATTTGAAGAATCAAAAGTTGTTTTAAGTTGATTAAGTGTGCGTGAAAGCTATCAAGCTGGAGGCGTTTGTCTTAACAGAAACATCAAAGAAAGAGTCATTCGTGGTTGCAAGTCAAGATGTTAAGATTTTCAACTGGTGCTTTGGCAAGTGAGTAGTTTCTGGGAACGCGGGCCAGCTGTAACATCAACAAAACGGGCCGGTGTTGGTCCAACTAGTTCAAAGGAAACTCCTATTAGTGCATCTACGTCCGCTCTATTGTGTGGTGATCGTTCTAAAGTTGGATCACTGTTTGTTAACGTCCAACCACACCACTTGTTTGAATCCGGCAGCTATTTTGTTACGAGTTTTCCTTTCGACAGTTGAAATAGCACTAACTTTGTTAAATGCGTTAACTAAACTTGGAATGACTGGACGTTGAGCTACCGTATTTGCTATATGTTTATAAAAACGCCGAAAGAGTTTAGGTAAAGCAAAATCGTTTTTGTTGTCACCAATCTGTAAGAATTTTAAAATGAGAGGTTGCGAAATTGGTATTGCACGCCGATTTTTGTTCCCATCATGACAAGGCAATTCGGTTTTTATCATCGGCCATTATCATCGCACCGGTACCAAGTACAGTTGGAGAAAGTGTCTCGAGCCACGAGATTGATCTCGTAATCGTAACCTAATCGCGTGGTAAGGGCTTCCATGGCCAGGAGCAACGAATTGCGCGCTCACTCGCGGCAGAACTTTCCTTCCTTTGTTGTTACAACGAACAACTCTTAGAACAAACGCCCCGTTGTTTATCATTGTAAACGTAGAATTTTCTAAATCAATACCGAAAAATTATACCAAACCAAATATGGGTAAGAAACGTCTTGCGGCTATGAAATATGACGGTGGTTATCTTAACGACATCTGAGAGGCTTTTGTATTGTAGAACGGCTCTATTACTAGTCTCTAGTCAATTTCTCTTCGTTGGCGTGGAGAGGTACTTGCATGAAGGTATAGAAGGTTCGACGCCGGCGCCTGCGCCCACGTGTCCCTTATAATTTGAATTCAATGCGTCGTCTCAGTTTAGAGATTGGTAGTTGATAGCCGGTTATATTCGAACCGGAAGTAAGCAATAACGTGTTATCGGATATCGCAGCTTCAAAACTACTTTGTCAGAAGCTTGTAATAAAAAGCCTTTAGTTTTACTCTGTAGTTTTGTAGTGTTATGTAAAACGTATATTTACCATCCAACCATCTATTGATGCGCTAATTACATACCAATTTTGGGTTCCGTTTTTTACTTCATTTTATGAGATGGCGTACTCAAATTACATTACAAAGAGTTTCTGCAATTTCATAAAATCATAAACAGTATCGTTCGAACGTTCGTCGTTGATTCCAATTCAAAAGTGTATAGATAAGAACACTTAACGCTTGCGTTATAAGTTTTGGAATGGAATTTGACAATAGGTTTGTGAATTAATATAAGTCACTTTCTAGAATCGGGCATTACCATAACAAACACAATGCCGGTCGACCGCGTCTTGCCGCAGAAGTTATCCGCTTTAGAACTTGGCTTGATTGCCAAGCGCCCAGGCCCTATTGACATACCGCGCGCGTAAGGCATCCAGTACAGTTAGCCACGGAGGCGTTAGAGCCTACAAAAACATTGGACTCGACCAGTTCACCCACGGCCGAGATCCAGTCCCCTTTTGGTCGTGTTTAGAACGACTTACAACTCCGTCTATCAGCCGCTGTCAACTTTTTATTGATAGCCTACTCAATGCAGCAGGTTAGAGCATAAATAATTACTGGAATCTGCATAATCATGGTTTCAAATAGTTTTGCATATGCCTGTATGATGATTAGAATCGTATATGCATGCATGTTATTTCCATTGTCAATAAGGAAAGTGCGTTTACCATTATGACTTTTTTGTGAATTAATTTATGAACTAGGTTTCATTAATTTTAATCGAGTGGTCGTACCTTAAACATTACAGTTTTAGTTACTTTTTAGTTACCATCGTAAGGTAGCCTGAATTGATTGACGTTCACCATATTATATATTGGTTGGAAGTTGGAACGAATGCGAGCAGGATCCGGTTCATGATTGCATTTTTGGGACAAAAAAGGTAAGAACTCGTGGAGTGGTCGTCGGGCTGAACTCCCAATTAGATAGAAATGGCCGTGGACCACGTTCAAGTAGGTACTGAGACATTTCACAATCTTGAAAACCAATAAAGTTAGATAATTATGTTAATTTTACTAATTAAATTAGGTATCTATATCTTAGCAATATTAGTTGACTAACTAGGTCCAATAAAAGTTACGGGGGCATTTAATTATTCCCCGTCAGCAAACGGATGGATGGTTGCCATCAAACAGCTATGCTCCAAAGGGGGTGTTTTTATATCCCCTGCAGATGCAATATTGTAGCAGTTAGGGGTCGGCGCGTGCGTTCAATTTACGGGAATGCCGCACCTGTAACTTTTATCACCTGCAACTTGCACCGACTTTTTGCATTTATACGTATACAGGGCAACTATTCGGCGGCAACGTAGAACTTTTATAAGCACCTTTTAGTGGTTTTCAAGGGAAAACATATGGCTCGGTAATTTAGTTATACTTTTTTCTTTATTCTTGGTTCCTGATCGTAAAGACCCTGAAACAGCACGCGTTCTATCTGACGCGTTTGACCCTACAAGTCGGCTTTATTGTGGCATTTTGAGCACGTGCCCTCCGGTCGCAGCTGCGTCCTTTTTGCCACCCTCGTCGAACATCGAGTGTCCTATTGAATAAACATTACATTGTAAACATGTTTACACACCCACATAACATAACAGTATCTTCAGGTATTTTATTATTTTATACCCTAGTTATTCTTTGATTATTGCTCTGATGCTGTTCTGACAGTACAACCTCATAACCTAGTAATCTAGCAGGTTAATTACCAGTTCTAGTTTAGGTAAATCGTGCAGAAAATGTAGGGCACGCGAACATCCACCCATGCAACGGAGAAAACCTACTTCATAACATGATTGCGAATTTGCGATACATTTAAGTATATCGTCTCTATTCCACAGGTAGAGCGTAGAAGACTATTTGCGTACAGAACTGGTGTCGTGACCGATTGTTGTGGGAATCTTTCGGGAGGCTTTTGTGGCCAGCGCTGGACGTCATTTGGCTGAAACAAACGAATAAAGAGTACCATGTGCCATGTGGTATTCTAGAAGTCAATGGAACAACAGAAGAACACTTATCGCGTGCTCCCCGCGCTACCATTTACCCACGAAGGCTGGTATTTATAAGGAAGATATATGCTGGATTTCTATATTCAATCTTAATCCAAATTGGACGGATTTGGATTGTCAACTGTCAAATTTTAAAATGTGTTTGGCCAAAATATCTGCGGTTTTTGATGTTTTTACATTTTTATATTGTTTATAAGACTATTTAAACAATATTAAAGTGTAAATGCGTCGAACATTTTGGAAATATATCTAAAACTGAATTCAATTTGACAGTTGTAATCCGGATTTGGACAAGGATTGAATATAGGAATCGGGCGATAGAGCAGAATATAATTTATCCAATCGTTTTGCTAATAAGACAGCGTGTATGGTTCTAATTGCACACGATCGATTTATTGGAACATTTTATTGCCGCGATTCGCTTGATATCATTAAAATATATAGTATAAATATATCATTAAAAATGTCTTACAACAACATTAATAAATAATAACAAACAATTTATTTAGATGTTATAAACTTGTTAACTAATACTTCGCATTTTATTTATAGTTTATTTTGTTTGAATTGAAGTGTTTTAAATCAAGGCGGTAAATGTGACTCATTTATGTTAATTAAAATCAAATGAGATGATAATTACCGGAACGCGAGCGAAATTTACTTTATGGTTATGGAAACAAATAATGCTGAAAATTACTTCCTGAAAGGCCCTTGATGTAACCAAATAAAAGCTCAAAGCTCATTAACTTTTATTCACAAACATTAAAAAGTGTAATAAGCGCAAGAAAGATTCGTGGAAAAGAGTATTTTTCCGTTTAAAGCAACTGAATATTATAGTTAAAAACAAATTGTTCAAAGGTAGGATAAGAGCAGAATCTTAGCTACGAACTATGAGAGGTTTAAATAAGTATGTATAACTTTGTAATTAGATATTGGTACAGATAGATAGCAAAACAAAAGACACTCGCTAACAATAAGCGGCAGAAAGACTAGCAAAGAGCATCAACAATGGATTAAAACTTTAGCCTAACGAGGCGAGACTCTACAGAAGTAGAGACTCTACACTAGTGTGAACGTGAACGTTGCAATAAAATAACGCTCGTTAATTGCGATAATGATCCGCGCTGCCGTGCGCGGGCGCAGATGAACATAATGGCCCATTCTTCGGCTGCTCTAAATTATGTAATGTTTTTTTTTTTTTCGGAAAAACGTAAGAAAACAAAAGCAGCATCAATAATAAACAAGCTTTTAAAGATTTATTGGTGTAAATATTTATTTTTGTAAGCTGTAGAAGAGTAATATAATGGCGATTGCAAGTAAACATGGCAGACCATTCATTAGGGAACAAGTTATGTTAATGTGTGTTACGTTCACGTCAACTAGGTGTTTAGATTTACTTTATCATCCTGATATTAATAACAGAATGTCCTTCATTCTAATCAAATATGTAATGATTTTCATTAACTTGGAGCATCAGAATGCTTAGAGTAGTTAAACCACCTAAGGGCTGGTCCAAATCACGCGTTTTGAAAATGTGGATAGAACGTACCTATGAACCTCTAGCCCTAGTATCTCACGATTACGCGATTTGAAACGCGCTAGTAAAAAAAAAGTTTGATACTATTAGTAATTTGGTACATAACATTTCGAATATAATCCAAATACAAACTTCATGTAGGCGGTGAGGCCGATCGGTGTCGATCCAAATGCGGCCAAACCAGTCGCCGGAGTGCCATACGCGTTATCGCGAACACCACAACAAGTGCGCCCGCGCCCGATTCCGAACCGAGATTCGAGAATATTATTGAAACCTGTTTCTGCAGATATAAACAATAATTCGTTGGCACTGGCGACAACTTAGCGATAGCTGTCTGGTCTAGTGTTTCTTTACACAGACTAAAATGCAGTGGTGGTGGTAAAGTGGTGAGGGAAAACCAATGGAAAGGACGAATGTTCGTTAAGGATTCAATGCATGATAATGATAGACTGATGACAAATTAAGCACCAAACACCTACATGCAGTTCTTAATATTGCATCCCTTTTTTTATCCACAACGAGAAAGCTATTGGCCTGTATTTCACCTGATGGTAAGCGATGATCAGGACCTCAATCCCGGAGGATTTCTGGATCCTGGATTTTCTTTATTTTCTTCATCTAAGTCGCGCAACTTATTTCTAGTAAGCTGTCATACCGGAAATTTTAAATCCAAGAATTTAAAACCATAATCGGTCCATGCTTCGCCATCTAAATTTATCGCCACCACTTTCAGCGAATCGCACTCTAGTCCTTGGTGAATCATGATTTGTCGTTTTGTAAACATAGCGTATGAATCAGCACATGGATAGATTAAGGGAAAAAGTAAGGTAGGTACTGAAACACACTCATCACAACAACATTCCATTGTCTGCATAAAAATCCATCCAAGGACAGATTTGCATCAACAACAACAGTTAAGAGCCATTTTACATTTTCGTGCGAATTTCTAAGATTTTGGAAGCATGAATTACTATCTTAAGCAACACCCAGAGATTATTTAATAACTGCGAAAGATAGGTCAATCCTTGTTGTTGACCATTAATGAAACGGATTTACTAAAACTCTTTTGCTTAATTCACAGTGCCCCATCTCCCACAACCATTTTACGAAAAAATTGCCGCAGACTCATTTTCAAAGTCCTGTATCTATTATTTATGCTCATATAATAAGCTTAAAAATATATAGTAATCATCGGACATATATTCTTGTAGTCCATTAATGAAATAGATTCTTGAATTTCATTACCATTATTGAGTAAAATCTAAAAATAATTTGGCAAATTTGAAGATTAACGTCACATTTTGATCGTGGTTTTTGGTTTAAAAACACAGCATAAACTGCAATAAAAGTATCCCAAAATAAAGAATATTCATTGTAGAATTAATTTCTACAGTTATTGTTTAAATATTAGTAACCACTTTGTCAAAATATTGATGTGAATATCAGTATAAATTACAATGCGCAAGCCGACATCGTTTAGTACGGCGCGAGCGCCCGTCAAGGCAGGACCTGTGTCATTTTTCCCGCCGTGACGTTTACGTGCGTTCGTGTCGTAAAGCGGTGATTTGTACGGCGACCAAATACATTTGATACTATGCCGAGAGGCTGTTTCGAGTCGGCCTGCCGAGCAGAAATTGAAATGATGAATTTTAATTTCTTTGACGGATCTGGGTGTAACTATGTATAATATGTAGGTATCATGTATTTAATTTAATAAATAAATTATAAAAAAGTATATCCATTATGATAGCACCCTTAACACAAGCATATTGGTTGCCTACTTTTGGACTAGATGGCGCTGTGAAATTGTCCAAAGATTTGTTTATTTATTTATCCGCTTTGAGTTTTGTTTCGTGAAGAAGAAAAAGAAGCGTTTTGTTTTGTTGTTAAATCTATACTAATAAAAGAGGAAAGATTTAATTGTTTGTTTGTTTGTTTGGAGGCAATAGGCTCCGAAAAAAATTTCTTTCACGATTTAGAATCCTAATTTTTTTCTATGTAGGCTATAAAATATTTTCAAAAACTTTAGTCCAGATTTTATGTTAAAATGTATCCTTGTAATGAAGAATACGGAATAATGTTAACTTTTTTGTTGTATTCGTATAGCTAAATAATAAGATTGACATTTTAAATTAAAATTTGCAAGAAAGAATCGTCATTACTCAAGTAAAAGCTAAAAAACCATGTATTATTTTGCAAAAAAAATATGTTTTAGGTAATTAAACGAAGAATTTCCAAGAAAAAATGTATGGAATGTTGTGTAAAAATTACAGAATTTAGTTCCTTGATTCATTAGCTATTCAAAAAGGTACAGGTGTTTAACAAACACTACATAATTAATTTTTAATTTGAATTTAAACGTCTAGTAAGATACTTTCATAAAAAAATAAATAAATAAAAAAGTCACACTAACAACTGTTCTTGGGTCTCAATAAATTAAAAACTTAGTATTTTAATAATAATTGTATCACCTAATTTTATCTAGGTACATTATTTTAAGTCCTGCTCAAACTGTGAGCCCCGTCTTCTAATACAAGCTCGTAGTCTGTTTCTCACTTCTGTTTTTGTGACTCTTGTTGTCAAACTTTGCTGAATATCTTGAGCTGCCCTCTGAATGCGCTCACGAAGCTTTCACACACACAGCACACTTTCGGCTCAGTGTACGCCAATGGATGGATCAACAATATCCACTTCGTTGGATTGGGCGCGGTGGACCCATTCCTTGGCCAGCCAGAAGTCCGGATCTGACCCCTTGCGATTTTTATTTATGGGGTCACATGAAGTATCTCTTGTATGTAACCCCCGTAAACAACGAGCAAGAGCTTCGTGAGCGCATTCAGAGGGCAGCTCAAGATATTCAGCAGTTTGACAACAAGAGTCACAAAAACAAAAGCGAGAAACAGACTACGAGCTTGTATTAGAAGACGGGGCTCACAGTTTGAGCAGAACTTAAAATAATGTACCTAGATAAAATTAGGTGATACAATTATTATTAAAATACTAAGTTTTTAATTTATTGAGACCCAAGAACAGTTGTTAGTGTGACTTTTTTATTTATTTATTTTTTTATGAAAGTATCTTACTAGACGTTTAAATTCAAATAAAAAAATAATTATGTAGTGTTTGTTCAACACCTGTACCTTTTTGAATAGCTAATGAATCAAGGAACTAAATTCTGTAATTTGTACACAACATTCCATACATTTTTTCTTGGAAATTCTTCGTTTAATTACCTAAAACATATTTTTTTTGCAAAATAATACATGGTTTTTTAGCTTTTACTTGAATAATGACAATTCTTTCTTGCAAATTTTAATTTAAAATGTCAATCTTATTATTTAGCTATACGAATACAACAAAAAAGTTAACATTATTCCGTATTCTTCATTACAAGGATACATTTTAACATAAAATCTGGAGACTTTTTAAAAAATACTTAAATCTTGAATAACTTGGAAATGAACAAGTTTCGGACATGGTGTCATATGACTTAAATGACTGCAAATAAGCTCTACTTTAACCCCTTTCAAGGAATGTATCGCTTTACCTGTCACCCTGTATTTTATGCATAATTTATTAACTTCTAAAATATACATATATCCTATTGATAGATGACGTGCTTCGTATTTTATTAAAATTATTACCTGACTAGGTTAAAAAGGTGTGGAATGTTATTTTGGAGATAACTTGGTTCCATAGAAATATAGAGAGATGCTAAGTAATGCGCTGAGTTCGAAACTCAGTGTCGTATTAGAAATTCACACACACAAAGAAATCAAATTATGTGCTCATTATCCATTGCGGTATCAGTATTCAACGTTCGAATAATCTTTAGTACTATGCAAGCAATATAAACTGTTTACCTAATGACGTCGCTACTGTCATCATTGCTTTCACAAGCAATATGTTCCAATTTGTCCCTTGTCACCATTTCCCTTTAGTTTCTGTGATCTGTGCTTGTTTCTAAGTTGATATCAATGAAATATTCCTTAGTACTTTTGATATTTTTTTTTTTATTTTGACACGTGTTTGAAAAATCAAGGTCAGATTACAATAAAATAACAAGTGAAAACGTAACATTGCATTGCAACTCGCAATTTCGCAATATTGATGAGGAGATTCCATTGGAAAGTCTGTATTCATTCCTAGGATTCCCCTAACACCATCAAATTCAAGAGAATTCAAGAGAGTGCAGTTTCCCATCTCATGCTTAGGGACCACGGTTTAAAATAGTGTGGTTGCATAGAGCCTGCAACGGGCAACCGCGTGCGCAGCTGCTCATACTAATTTTCGATACAAAAGCAAGTGTTGGCGCCCTCACGAGTTTTAGCGGAGTTCCATATGGTAGCGGGAGTAGACTTAATGGAAATCTATGCTTCTCCGACGACCAGTTGTATGTGGAATACTCCAGAGTATGCGCACACAATAGCCTGGTGATTTTAGCACCTGAAGGAAAAACAAAAAAACATTGTTTACAAAGAAATCTGCGGCAGGTGTAGTGTTTTAATTTTGTTTTAGAAAGATCTCATAATTTTGTAAGTATTCAAATATTTAAACATAATGATGTGTAGATTTTATATAAAAAAATATAATCATTTAACAAAATTAATTTTCTTAGAATATTTTAATTCTTCAGCACCTCGATATACCGATAGTCAATACGGCACCGCTGGAGAGATTGTAACACTGCCCAAGTCTCAATCGAATCGAAGGCCTTCTCATAGTCCACGAACGCCAAGCATAGTGGCAAGTTATACTCCTCAGTCTTCTGTATAACCTGCCGCAGCGTATGGATGTGGTCTATGGTACTATAACCTTTTCGGAATCCGGCTTGTTCGGGAGGCTGGAAGTCATCGAACCTACGCGCGAGACGGTTCGTAATGACTCTCGAAAACAGTTTGTAGACATGACTCAGAAGCGAGATGGGTCTGTAATTCTTCAGCAAGGTCTTATCACCTTTCTTGAAGAAGAGCACCACCACGCTTCTGTTCCATGCCTCTGGCGTAGTTCCCTGGAGTAGGACGGAGTTAAAGAGTCTCTGAAGGACTTTCAGTATCGGTGTTCCACCCGCATTCAGAAGCTCCGATGTTATTCCGTCATCACCCGGTGCCTTGTTGTTCTTTAACTGTTTGAGAGCCATCCTAATCTCGTATAGGCTGATGTCCGGGATATCTTCGGTATAGTGTCGAGTTAGCTTAGCTCTTGGATCTGAAGTTGAGCTATCAACGGGTTTGGTGACCGAGGTATATAGCTGTCCATAACACCTCTCGATCTCACCTAGAACCTCGGCTTTTGTTGACGTTACACTACCGTCCGCCGTCGTTAGCTTCGTCAGCTGGCTTTGCCCAATAGAGTTGTCTCTTGCGAACACTTTGGAGCCTTGGTTCCGCTCTATCGCCTCTTTAACTCTGACGGCCGATGGGGCAGAAAGGTTCTGGAATGGAGGCCGCGTACCGGAAAACGCAGCGTGGGACGTCCACCTACAAGGTGGACCGACGACATCGTAAAGGTAGCAGGGAAGCGCTGGACGCAGGCCGCTACCAATCGATCAACATGGAAAGCATTGGGGGAGGCCTATGTTCAGCAGTGGACGTCCTGTGGCTGAAATGATGATGACGATGATGATGATTTTAATTCTATTAGAACCATTTTCCACTTCATCGCAGAAGAAGTCGCGGGCAAAAAGCTAGTATGAAATATGTAGTATTGCCCGCGGCTTCACCCGCTTGAAATTTAGTTTGTCACAGATCGTCATAAATTATAGCCTATACATTGTTATTCTGGTCGACGCCAGGGATGGATGAGCGTCGCTGTCGCTGGCGACAGGGTCTTCTGGTTCAGGGTTCATGGCGTAGGTCTCAGGCAAAATGAAATCCACTCGTAGAAATTAATAAACTCAGTGTATTAACGAAAATAATTACACACAGCACTAGAGTCGTATCGGAACTGAGTGAACCAAAGGTCTTGCGATAGGAACGTCCGACCCGAGTGATAGTTGAACACAGACTGCCTAGTACTGCTGTACTGTACTGTAAAGTTTCATCAAAATCTGTTCAGTAGTTTTTGCGTGAAAGTGTAACAAACATCCAGACATCCACACAAACTTTCGTATTTATAATATTAGTAAGACTAGTAAAAAGTAAGATAGTAAGATGAATTATTTTAGTTATTTGTTTACTTATAATAATATTTATTTATTTATTTCTTAGCTCTGTCTGATAATGGATCTGGAGGAGATGCAATGGCCACCTCCGTAACAAAACAATAGAACCATATGGAGTTTGGGCTTGTGTGATTCGCCTTGACGAATATTTCGTATCCAGGGTCCGATGATGGAGCTGTAAGGGGGCAGATTTATTTTTCACTATGTGACTGTCTTTCATCAACAGCCCTTTACAGTCCACTGCTGGACTATGAGCCTCCTCCACTATAGTGGAGGGTTTTGCCATAATCTCCACGCTTGGCAGGCGGGTTGGAGATCGCAGTTTAAAAGATTGATGTTTTTCAGAGAGCGCTGCTGCCCATTCTCTGTTTGATGTGTAGTCCCTAAGTCGCCCAAGTAAGACTGTCTTTATTTTGTACTTAATATATATTTTACATATTATACCTATTCGTGTTTCATTATAAATCGAAATATAAAAGACTTAATAAACTCTATTAAAAATTTAAATTAATTAATCAAGTTTGAATACCTCATTCTACCTTAAAATTAATAACTTAAATCAAGTCTTAATACGGTCACGGCTCAAGATTTTTTTGTCCATTTCAGCGTTCTTTTTACTCTTTTGACGTTGCGTTGACAGCTTTTACCTAAATTCGCGCGGAATATTTTTGTGAAATGGCTCTTAATCATTTCCCAGAATATACTTCAGCAAAGCTATAAATAGAAGCGGATGGGAGAGTGATGATGAGGAATAGTCATTTGAATCAGGAACCTTAAAAATATGAATCTATTTGTGGGTACAATAAATTTTGCCAGTAAAGATTTCATTTCTGTTTTGAGAGCTATAAAGTTAACGTTACTCGAGTATCAAATAAACCGCTCTGACCGTGACGTGCAATCTTCCAACACTCCGAACAGCTCATGCCATATAATGATGCACATTACGCGCTTATCTTTATTATTCAATTGATAGATCAATTTGCGTCCGACTCTGCGTTTGGCCAGCCAGGCAGGTTTACTCAGAAGTATGATTCAAGCTACTATATTAATACTGCGCAACAACAAGTAACGTAGCCATTCATATAACCTATCATGTACTTACTGCCTGTGTGCGTTTATATTCTTTTTGTGTTGTCAAAAGTATAATACGGACTGCGCAACAAACTTCGTGGGTAGTCATATAACCTACTGGGTACCCACTTGTGTTTATTTTCGTTTTTTTCTGATGTCAAAAGGCACACATACATAACCAAACACAAAACCAAACGTGTTCACATCGCGTGTATGTTGCAGTGTCAATAGACATTTGAATAAACAGATGCGACTTCTAAAATCAGTCAACCCACGTGATATCTCTAAAAGAGTTCAGTGAACTTGGGGATATTTGGGTAGGTGAAAATTAAGGGGTTTTATCTTTCGTAGATAAAGAACTGTTTATGGTATAACGGTAGGTTCTTGTGGAGTAAGTAATAGACAATGGTGTCATTACGAGAGCCACTCTGTCTGGCATGCAACGACAGCTCGGCGTGACGAATGGGGCCTTCGGAAAACAATGGGTTACCCCACCAGATTCGGAGTCGTGTCCCAGAAAATGGAGGAGTCATGGTCCCAATGAAATTAAAACGGTTACATTCGGATTACAGTAATAGTTAAGACAATAGCACTTTTCTTAATGCTCTAACTTTAAGATCCAGGAACTCATTTTCGGTTTCTTGGTTTGCGGATGATTCATACAGAGAGATAGAGTCGAATTTGTCGATTTGAATGTATTGGAAAAGACATTTTGGTCACAAAATATGGTAGTGAGCCAAGAAAGTTGAAGATGGAATCGAACCCACGCGGAATAAGTAAGCAGCCAAATATCAATTAGTATTCGGTGCGCCGCCGGCTCCATTCCGCGCCGCGCTCACCCGGAGAAACGAAAACAATGCCTAATCCGAGGCCCGTTTCCAACAGGATACTATTTAAATTATTTTGTATTTTGTTAGTATTTATATCATTGTAGGAATTGTCTAAAATAATATATTTATGTTCTACTGAACAAACAAGCAACACTATACTCTATACTATTGCCCTCATTTTGGATAGATTTGAATGACGTGCCCTAATTACTACAGAAACCTAGAGAAGAATTCCGAAGAATCCGCGTACAAATGATTTGAAAAGAACACAATTCGAAAGAGTGCATCACAGACTCTACGAGCTTTAGCATGTGAATATGACTTTGCGCATAATAGAATAATGAATAAGATAAACAAATGCGTCATTAACAATTTACGTGACACCTATTTGGCACAATGATGCTATAGGTTAACAACTGCAGTGGCGGTCGTCAGATGGAGTATGGGACACCGCATGAATATTGAAGGAATGCAAATTTAAATGCCTGCGGTATCCACGACGTAATGACGCTGACGAAATCACCTTGACGGAACGAAGCAATTAGCATTTTCGCTAAGCGAGCTGACCTTTCAACTGAGATTCGAGAATCAAGTGATTTTTGTTGCAAAACGTTTAGAAAATCAACAATATAAACCGATGGAGTGGAACAATGTTAATAGATGCTAATAGTAGTAACGATCATGTTATTCGATAGCCTTCACAAAAATTTTACCGTATTCTCAGCAGTTGAATGATTTTCGAATAGCCGTGTACGATTCGGATTTGTTGATGCAGGAAACTATAATTTGCTTTTCAGAATGTTCCACGTGACGCGTTACTGGGTCAATTCAAGAAAGCATAATTTTGACGGGTATGATTGATTTACGGTTCCTACACGTTAACGAGTAAACATTTTCAATTACGTGTCTTTCCAATTTAACGGTGCTTAAATTACACATCCAGCCTTTATTGTAGAAGAGGCAATGTGGCAAGGTGTTCATAAAACAAGCAAACTGGCCAGACAAGTGCGCTCTTAATTACCAATCACAGTGCGCGTACAGTGCGCGCGCGCCGGTCGTTGGCTGCGCGAATTTAGCCGCGCAAAGGTCGTCGTTCATGACTCATGGTTATGATGATGTGTTGTCACCACAGTCCGTTGGAAACAGCCCCAAAGAAGATTACTTTATAAGATGCAGAAGATTCGATATTGTCTTGATGAAAGTTGGTAGAATCATGACATGGAATTTATAGAGACAGGAATGAAGACTAAACACATGATAAAAATAGTAATGCCTCTGTAAATATTGTAGAGCCAGATCCAGGCGTCAAACTATATTGATTCAAGTAGATTTGCTACATTTATACTGGGTTCGTTGATTCTATCGTCTGCAACAAATATCTCAGCTATAGCAATATCTAGTTTGAAATGAACTGCCTGTCTCGAATTGGCTGTAAGCACGAGATCAGGTCTCTTATTCGCCGGAGCTCTGCATCGGTTCGCGTGACTTCGAGTTTTACGATCGCAATTTCATGTCTGAGATGATGAGCGTTGTTATTCAGCATTTTTCGTACCTAACGGTTGGTTTCGTTATTACTACTGATTATACTAATCATTACCTACAATGTTAATATTTAATGCTATTGTATTGTGCTGGAAGAGGATCTCAAGAACAATAGTTCAAGAAACTCATTGTAGAAAACATATCATTAACTCAACCATGCCCTCTGTTAGTTAGATCAATGCACTCAACTAAATCTAATTATCTCATCTTGGTTCATTCTTTCCTACCAAAAGTAGCTCTATGCGTTAACTAAATAACAGCATTATTAATGTAGTTTTAAAATTTTATGAAGCTGATTAACTTCTGACAATACGTAATAATATGTACCGTCAAACAAGTAAATTATGCTTCGAACTTAATTAACATTCTTGAAACGTGCTAATGTTTAGAAAAATAGTAGAAAGCTAAGTAATGTAATAACTGAATTTCGCAACTGCGCGTTACAGGACTTATGTAACAAAGCTGTACGGAATGCTATTTGACTTTAAATAAAAATAAAACTTTTCATTGAAGAAATTGCACAATATTAGAGCGACACGCCCCATGTTTGATTCGTAAAATGCATTTTATTCGATGGAGCGCTTAGAGTTCTATTTAATTGTGATCTAAAAATAGGCGTTCATTCACAAATCGCAAAAGCAGCGGCATTCATTCGCTAACTCCATTGGAATCGAGTCGAGTCTCGAGCTTCTGTTTGCTCGTTTTGTGTGGGCTGAAAGGCGCGCGTCACTGGACCAGGCACAGGTTGTGAATGAAACTGGATCCAACGCAAACGGGTTTGCGGCTGGGAGCCAGGGCTGGCTATTGTCACCCTTCCACACAGAGCAAAAAGGAATTATATTATCACGATTAAGTTTGCAAAACATAAATACATCATCAGCTGTTGATCTTCAACTTTTCGTTGCAGATCCAAAGGCCGTCTTTTCTTTCAACTAGGTACCTAGTTCACAGTTACGAGAGTAATTAGCAGTCGACAGATAAATTATGGCTTCATAGGAGTTGCAGTAGTGGGAACGAAAGATTAACATGTTATACCGCAAATAGAAAAACACGTAATTAGCACACAAAACAATACAAATACCTGCGTAGTATCAGTTTAGGGAAATGAATACCAAAATACTTAGGAATTTTGCGAGTGGGGAAGTACCAAATGCTAGGAATGACGAAACATGACCTTGAAACCGCTACCAGTTTTAAGGTTACAGGCTTTTATTCTTTCATTCATTTGGCATGACTGATTGTATGCGAGCGTCTATTACTGAATTACAGTTAATCGCTGGTAGTTTTCTAAAAGGGATTTGAGAATAACTATTCATGCTTTACTTTTTATGATAAGAAATCAGCCCTGACGTAAACAATGCGTCGTAAAGTCTCCGAGGATCGAACGCCGGCAGAGTGGCGTTTACGATTAATAGCCATGGCACAATCGCAGCCGCCAGTCAAAACTACTGAACGATATAAATTTCGCACGTAAACACTGTTGGCAGAACAAAGACGGATCGATTGCCTGTGAGCTCCAAGTGGGAAGAAATTGTTGATGTTGCCCGCATATGGCGTACTTTTTGTTGCCAGTCGAAGGCGCTGAAAATTTCCACGGCCACCGATCATTAGACGATAATGGGGCAAAAAGTTAGACAATGCCTCTTCCTATATCGTGGAGATGGTTGCCCCTCGGACGTCGACGAAATGGCCAACAGTGAGTCATCATGGGAGGCCCTGAAGCTAGTCTCGCTCTACTGAGCGGTATGACGGAAACAATGCCCTTCTCACGGCTGCTTGTTAATTCACCATTCTTAAGAAGGAGCTCGTGTAACGTTTGCAAGGTTCCTGAACAACAAAAACTTGCTAGCTCTATCTTGGAATGGAACATACCAAATGGCATTGAACTAGTTATCAAACGGATATCGATTCTTAATTTTAATGGTTTATACGTAGAAGTCTATCTCAATGAGATACCAATTATGTACGTGTAAACATTAAGTTTTGTGTTATCTCCTATTTCAATTCTCTACATTTTAGCCTAATTCATTAACGCTAAAGCTATTGTTTGAAACCATTCACATCTAATTACAGACCGCAAAAAGTAGCTCTACTAATGAATAGTAGAACAAGAGTTGAACTTATCAGTCAGGCCTGTTGACACGGTTCCGTTCACGTATTTCGTCTGAGTGACACTCCGAATGCTAAACCGGACGAATCTCATGCCCTCGAGTGTCGGCAGCCTAAACTTTCTCGACAACCTATCTGCTTCATCTAAAGGGTACGGATGTGACTTCACTTTCTTTTCTGTTTAACAACTAATGGGGAAAACATTTCATGTTCATATACTTACTACGTAAAAATTTTGAATTTTTTTTTTTTTTTTTTTTATGCATAACAAGGCAGGTATTTGACCACAATCGCACCTGATGTTAAGTGGGATGCGGTCTAGGATGGTACATATCTGCCCTGTAAGTGCCTATTCACTCTCGCCTTGAAAAGGCCCGGATTATAGTTTTCGGGAAAGACAGCAGCAGGCAACGAATTCCAGTCCCTAGCTGTTCGCATTATAAAAGAGTCATCGAAACGCTTAGTGCGAGCTGGTGGAATGTCAACAATATAGGGATGGTACGCTAACCTGCGTCTGGTTCCCCGATGATGGAAGGGGGCTGGTGGAATTAATTCATGTAATTCTTTCGCACATTCTCCGAAGTGTAGCCTGTAGAAAACCGATAGGGATGCTACCTTACTACGGCGATGGTCAAGTTCCTGGAGCGCCGCTTCAACAAGGGTAGGGCTGTCGAATATAAACATGTTCATTCATTATCACAAATATTTTCCTTTTTAAACTTGCCAATAATGCCAATTGAGCAGTAATATCTATGTGTAAAAGCTTTCAGCCATACAAGTAACAATACCCACAGGTATTGATGTGCCGTTCCCGAGAACGCTCTCTCAGCTGAGAATATTCTCGGGAGCGTTCCCGGGAGCGTTCTCCTAAGTGAGAAAGGTTGAGAAACATGTTTATCAAATGGAAATAAACAAACTTTCTTAACTAAAATAGTATTAAATTAAGTCAACAGATAAGTGTATATTAAACAATACACTCTATTTGCAGTGAAAGGCTATATTCTCAGTGTTCCCGAGAATATTCTCGGGAATTTTCTCGGCAATATTCTTGGCAACTGCACCTTTATTATATTTTATTTTTTTCGTCGTGAAATGTCGTTTTAATGTTATGTAAGATGATAGAAATTTCTTTTTACACGTAATTAAATAATGTAACTGTCCATTTTTTCGTTTTTAACACGCTCTTATTAGGTCGTCGTGTATGTAACTAACTATGTAATGGAATCTTAGAATCTGAATTACACGCAATTTTAAGTATTGTATCATCATGAAACTTGGCAATTATATGTAGATTAGAAATGACAATACAATATTGTGGTACCAGCTGGTCTGATGATGGGACTGGAAGGTGGCCAAAAGAACTCCTAAACGAAACGGCGGAATCACATCGAGTTTGGGTTCATTGGATGTCTTTTCGAGATCTTTAAGTGCTAGATAATGTTCAGGGTCCTAATGATGGAGGTAGCCATAGGAACTCCTAAACGAAACGGCGGAGACTCATCGAGTTTGGGTTCTTTGGATTTGTCTTTTCGAGCACTTTAATGCTAGATGATGTCCAGGATCCTGATGATTTTTGGCTTTTTAGTGCTGTTAGTAATTAAAAGCGTGTTATTAGTTTTTTAAACTATTCTTATTTGACATTAGGGGATATTTCACAATCACTTAGTAAGGGCCTGTTTCGCCACTTCTGGATAAGTTGTGGATAGCCTGTCTGACGGATCATTTAACACATTTTTATAGAAAATAAGTGCTAGCTAGATTGATCCGATATTTAGAAGAACGGTAATACTCCTCTTCAAAAAAGGTGACAAAACCTTGTTGAAGAATTATAGACCCATTTCGCTTCTGAGCCATGTCTACAAGCTGTTTTCGATAGTCATTACGAATTGTCACGCTAGCAGGCTCGACAACTTTCAGCCCCCCGAACAAGCCAGTTTCCGAAAATATTCTTATAATAATATACGCAACGGCAGATTATACGGAAGATCAAGGAGTACAATCAGCCACTTTGCGTTTGTGAACTATGAGAAAGCCTTCGATTCGTTTGAAACATGGGCGGTGCTTCAGTCTCTTCAATTGTGCCATATTGACTATTGATACTTAAAGAGTTGAAAGGCTTGTGCAAACACGCCACAGTGACAGTCCGTTTTAAGATCAGGACTCGAAACCTATCCAGTTGCAGCGAGGGGTGAGACAGGGAGACGTCATCACCACCGCCCTGGAAGATGTTTTCAAGCTTCTGGGCTGGAGAGGATTCAGCTTAAATATCAACGGCGAGTACATCACCCAGACATCAGACGATATCGTAGTCATGGCTGAGATTGTGGAAGATCTAGGCACAATGCTCGATGGCCTCAACAGAGTCTCTCAACAAGTGGGTCTCAAAATGAACATGGACAAGATTTAAAAATCATGTCTAAAGACCGTGTTGCACCCACTCCTCTATAAGTTGGAGGTTCTACACTCGAGGTTGTTGACAATAATGTATACCTGGGACCAACAGTCCAGTTAGGTAGGTCCAACTTCGAAAAAAAAAAGTCAATCATCGAATCCAGCTCGGCTGGGCAGCCTTTGGGAAGCTTTACGATATTGTCACGCGGCTTCTCCGTCGCGTCGCCACTCCGCTTTAAATCCAATTTGAATCCGCTTTGAATCCGCTTGCAGTCCGCCAGGGTGGCAAGGGCCTTAAAACTCAGAGGCACACTGATGTTCAAATACCGTAGCCAAGTCCTAAAGCCGCGGTACGCGTTCGCCACGAAAAGAGTGAGCAAGACAGAAATATCTCACTCACACGTTTCATGCCTTGTAACGACTAGTCTTAACGCCCAGTTAATAAAACATTACAGATAATATCACAATAAACAACAAAATTAAAATTAAAACTAAATGCATTCTGTCGAGAACACTGAGAATATTCCCGGGAGCGTTCTCGGTTCTCGAGAATATTCTCAGTGGGAATATTGCCGGGAACGAGAACTTTCTCAGCGGCACATCTCTACCCACAGGGATCCTAATTATTATGTTTTCGAAAAGTATTTATGGGTAGGTGTACGCGTTCAGACAGGTAAAGCCATTGCCACAATAAACAGCGTAGCCCAAAATCGATCGATTTGAGTGTCCAAATAATAAATCCAAGTAACTATACCTGATACAGCCGACGCATATTAAATGCCGGCTCACCGTGTCGTGAGTCACGCGGGGAGGCGCCGTATGAAAGGGAGGACATGAATGGGTCATTAGGAGGGCCTGAACGCTTCCTACGGGAGACGTTGATGTAGATATGGCGCACTGGCGACTGATGCGACAATATCAGCGTAAACTCACCTGGGCTGGGACAATGTTTGTATTGCAATTGGACATCATGTAACTCCAACCGGTTGTATCAAGAAATAACATTCTAAGCGCACCAGACCCAATCCTTACCTTACCACTAATACCAGTTTACTTAGGATCTTAAAATGTAATCACTTCCCAGAACAGAGCCGCTAAAGAGATATTCAGGAACCTTGGCTTGCATCACCAAGGGCGCTTCTATTTTTGGTAAAGGATGTAGTGAGCGAGACAAATAGGTGTGTTAAAGAAGTTTCAACACGTGAATCGTCCTAATGGATTTTTTTGCACAACCCGACACTAGTTGAACTTTTTATATTTCCTGACAGTTTTTTGTAATTCAAGGAACAGGTTTCTCTCATAATGCTCTAGCTAGAGATTTCATTTATGATGGGTGATTTATTTTGAAATCGCTATGTTGATTTTGAAATTTAAAGAAATTGTATTTATTTTATGACACAACCACATCAATCGGTCTATGTCCGAACGGTATATGATAATTTGAGCAGTATATTTTTAGATTTTGTGACGGTGAAGCTCTATAAAGTTGTTTTGCAGTAAACCTCGAAATTGCAGCTATTACTGAAGATAAACTGTCTGCAGCCGGCTTCACCGTTTACTCCATCCTATCAGATGATTGGAAGATTGGAATAACTAACTCGGTCACCGCTCACCGCGCCAACATCTTCTGGACCAATACCAAAAATTATCTTACATGAGAGTAACAAATTACGTATCCAGTAAACCGCACTACAAATTATATTAACTTTTGACATGATAATTTATAGTCTGCCTTAAAATTAGCACTGATGTAGCCATTTGATGATTGGACGTCGCACGCTTACTATCTAAGCTTTGGTCAGCTTAGAGAAAAAGCCTCTGAACTCAATACTAGTGACATCAGTGATAATTCAGTGTGGGCTTTAATATGTATGAGATTGTCTGACACTAACAAATATACAGATGTCAGTAGAAATACAGTGTTTCAATTTATACATGACTTTCATTTAGTAAGTCGATATCGGACAAAGCCTTCATATTGATTATTGAAAATAACAAAAACCAAAGACGGGCGGTAGCATGAAAGCGTGACCAAGG
Organism: Ostrinia nubilalis; assembly: GCF_963855985.1. Taxonomy (NCBI): domain Eukaryota; kingdom Metazoa; phylum Arthropoda; class Insecta; order Lepidoptera; family Crambidae; genus Ostrinia; species Ostrinia nubilalis. The sequence continues at coordinate 4,410,724 of NC_087093.1, forward strand.
CGAGAATACTATGCACCAGTAAAAGTGTTGCCAAACCAAACGACTACCTTTCCGTCCATCCACCGATTGAGTCGTCAGCGATCGAGCGAGACAATCGATTAATGCAGACACGAGCTACGCAATAAATGCAAGAGCGATTGGTTTGAATCGTAAAATGTATGAAATGCCGTGTGTGTCAGTTTAGAAACTGAATTTCTCTCAATGCCGTTAGGTTTTGGTAAATCTTCTTTGCGTGATAGCACGGAGCAACTCAATAAGTTTCTCTCGATTTCTGATGTCTAAAATTGAGAATTCTATTTCAATTGAACTCTTTTAAAACTCTGCTCTTCTTTTTATAGCTCTACATACAATTCCATGCATACTATTAGGTACACGAATATCATAGAACAGTTCATAAAAGCATGCCTAAACATTTTTTTTTGTCTACCGCATATTTTTGCTGCTAACCTTGCCTAGTATTACCTACAATGTAGTGTTATGTTACTAATAACCAGAACGATTTGCCATTTTCTTGGAAATGCTGCAACTGCATGCTCGCTGCTTTATTGTTATTTGAATTGGAATGGAGACTACTCTACTGTACGATTCTAATGTAAAACTACTGTTTTACATTAGTACAGTAGATTATTTCTATTCTAGTTTCTATACTTTTTTACATAAAGTGTTGTCTTGTGCAATCTCTTTTAATTTCCGCCGATAGTAAAAACGGACGAAACTGATCGTTTATTGGAGATTTTGATGCAAATATTGCTAAATGAAAACAAAATGGTTTGGCATTAAAAAAGACCTTCGAATTTCAGACAAATGTGTAACAGAATACATTTACTCAGTGATTGTGAAAATACGAGTTAATGTTTGTTTAAATAATGCAAATTTTAAAGGATTGATACGGAAGAGATTGATTGCTGCGTTTATTGAGTTATTTCGACTGCCTCGAATGTCAAAGATCATTTAGTTAACAGCATGATTACTAAATAGATCTTAAGGATGGTTACGAAATCAAAATCGTAACCGGAATCAGCCGAAACATCGCGATTGTCATGGGGCTGCCATTATTATGCAACTGCCATGATCGTGTATCTGAGCCGCTGTTATAATTAACCAAAATTTTATATCGTTAACTAGAACATATTGCACGCTCACTGAACAAACGTCATTATTATAATTTCCTTTACAATAGATGATTTGTTATACGACGATTGAATAAATTAGTGAAGGTTTTTGTGTAAAATGTTCAGGGCTGAAATGATGATTAGTATTCTGCGTACAGTAAGTTCGGTACAGGAAGACACGAGAGTAATTATTTAAATTGAACTTTCCCAAAGATTTACTTTTGGAGCTTCGAAATTTTGGCACACTGACACACAATCGACGAGCATGATTCGAGTTAAAAATGATCTTTCACTCCGTAAAAATCTTGAAGGTAATTTTCGACCTTTGTAACGGTCATAAATAAGTTACTGGTCGCATGCTCGGAAAGCTCATATATCAAAATGAGGAGATGTAAAATATTGCGGTGAAAATGAAAAAGATTTACAGTGTAATAAATTGAAGCGTAATGTATATTTAAAACAATATTCCACTTAAACTCACGCTCGGGCAGAATAGAAACGCATACATGATGAACGCACAGATACTAAAGGCAGCGAAGTGCAGTCAGTTGCATGACAACGAAACCTAACCGAATGGAAATTAATATCAAATGTAGGTGAAATTGTGGTAATCGGGTAACGTGACGTGTGAAAGTAACGCGCGGGCGCAAAGCTTAGTGGAGCACTAAATCCAGTTTTTATGACCATTCTAAGATAAGTAATAGATGGGATTTACTGTCATTCAAAACGTAATTAATAAATGAAACCAAACAGTTAACATAAGAATTCAATGATTCTACAGTTTCTTTTGAGTCTCAATGATTCTCAGTTTTTATTATTATCTCTGAGAATTTAGATTGTTAGTCAGTAGTTAGAATTTCAGTTTGATTTCAATAGTGTGACGTATGTTTATGCTTTTGCAGATAGGATCGTTTTCAGATTACAAATTGCTATGAATGGTGTTGTTCCAGATGATTTAACAACTAATAGAATAAAAAACAATGCATAAACAAACTTCGGTAAAGAGGTAAGATTTGAACATAAATTCAGGGGAGAATGAACTGAAATCTGAAAATGTAGCTAAGTTGTTGCATGTACACTTAATTAATTTTTTACCAACACCTGCCTGTTGCTATGAAAACCAACAGCAATGTAGGTTATTATAATAATATGATCATTCGATTTCGGTCCATAAACAATCGAGTATAATATTATTCCCTTCAAGCCTCGAGTCATCACTTGCGCATCGCTACGCTGCGTCTGCGTGGACACGCGTCACCGCTCGCGCACACGTGGCGGCTCCTCTGGTATGCAGCGGTCTTATCGACCATCCTCAGCTGACAAGTGCTGACTAATGACTGCGCTAATTATCGACGATAATATGGACTATAACAGCGTAGTTACTAAAGAAGAGGTTACCAATCTTGCTTAGGCAGAACCTGAAAGCAACTGCATACGAGTAACTGTTTTAAATAATCATAAACTGGCGGCATTTGGTCTCTGATGAAACCTAAATACGAGTAAGTAGCAAATACAGAAAGTGCCAAGTTAGCACAAAATATATCTAGAGAACAATCATTTGAGGAAAATTTCAGAACGAAAAAAGAAACTTTGAAATTTCGTTTTGGAACACGCAAAAAAGCACTTGATAATAATGATAATAGATTTTTGGGCTACAAAGGGGAAAGTTGCATCACAGTTTTGAGTTCCCAGTGTAAACACGAAGATGTGACATCAAGTGTCAGCGAGGTGCAACAGTTAGCTAATGGCGCACATGATGCAACCGCTGAACCAGTAACTCACTGAGCTACATGAAGCGCTGTTATGTTGTAAGTTGCAACTTCGGCAGAGCGTACAAAGCAACATAATTTATTGCAAATACTTTTTGTAGGAACCTAAGCTTATGCAAAGTCCATGGAGTAATAAAAAAGTGCTAGACAGAACGTCGATGAAATCTGATCGAAAAAGAAATGGCGTCACTTTTCAGGATTCCGTGACTCACTCAAAACGTTTGCCGCGGTGTAAGTCTTCAAATTGGGTCGCCATTAAATGCAATCCAATTATAGGATTTAGTGAGTTACCCGAGTGAGAGCTCAGACGTGCCATAATTGAGGACTTGTTGAGTCGTCACTTGTCAGTGATCCAATAAAGTCTTATATCATGGCCGAGGTCGTTGCTCTTTCATTCATGCTCTAATGAAGGCACGGTAGGATTTTTGTGATGCAAAAATATTCGTTAGCAGGCGCTATCTCTGACGTGTACAGCACATTGATAGTGCTTGGTTATGGAGTGCAGAGTCAACAGAAGGTCTTATCATTTTAATTACAATTTGTCAACAAAGACTATGTTTTCATCCAACACACTGTTTCTGTTGGACAATTATTATGTATGGGTAGTTCTACAAATCAGGGAATTTTACGGGGCTCAACTTGCAGCTCCTTAAATTACCAATTAATAGTTCTCGTTTTAGGGTATTAATAAAGTTTAACTCACATAGTACTTGGTCACTGAATTTCAACACGTTTTAATAAAAACATCCCAGACAAAAATGGCTTCAAATGGGAAAAATTCTCATTTCCCTGTGGGGTGACATTCCAGAATTCATGATGTAAATCACAATAAAAAATATATAAAAATATAATTAGTCAAAAATAACATTGTATTGAAAGTAACCATTAGTGTATCTTTCATTTAACTTATATGGATTATGTTTGAATTCCCTATTTACATAATTTTTTGATTGCTGAACAAAGGCGACACGAATTAAGTATCACTTCCCTGCCACCTATAAACACGTTAAAATCTGTAACAAAACAAAGGGTAAGCCACGTTGTCGTTCTTATGTATTTAAGTATGCAGTTAAGTTCGCCTAGTGAAACGTTTATTTCGCCCAAATCGTCAGTCAGTTAGACGCAGCTACGCTGTTATCATCGTCTGTCGTGTCTGGGCCAGACAACTTCTCACTCATCTGTTACGTATTTATAACAGTATTTTATATTATTTTAGGGCAATTATGAAACAATATTGTCAAAGTCGCTTGCGTCCATTGACTGATAATATTAAATTTGATATGAAGTTTATATAATTCATGATTTTGGCAAAATACATCAAAAATCTCACTTCCCTGTGTATCATTTCCCTGGGTTTACGAAGAAAATGGAAAAGTTAATATCGACTAACCAGCAAAACTTACTGCCATATAAAGGCATTTTACAAATACACTAAGTGCAGGCAAATGCATACACTCCATTGACACTGGATACTCCATTTTGACTTGCTTGACTCTATACAAACTTTTAGCTGTTTTTGCAGTAACGTGTGCGAGCACTTCCAAATAGGCATCGTAAAATATTCTTCCATGAAAGCAAATGTTGATGACGCTTAAACTGAATCTGAAACTGAGACCAGTAATGCCTGCACACCAGTATTTTGATTCATCAGACTTGGTTGACCTTACGAGTGTACTGGGACTGAATGAACATTGATGATCCTGATGGATTGCTGGAGATGCCGAAAATAGATACTAACGAATTGTTTCCAGTCGAAGAAAAGCGTTGAGGAAAGAAGAGGAAGATAATAGAAGGAGATACGAATAGTAGGGAAAAGTCAAAGAGATCAGGTGACGGAAAAAGAAGCAACCTAAATGAGTTCGATGTTCAATTGATAGTGGACCTTTATGATGCACATAAAAGTATTTTTTATTATTTTTAGAATAAAGACTATAAACTCAAATGCATCTTTCAGTTAAATTTTCACTATCCTGTATATGTTCTCACTTCCCTGTCCATCGAAAATAGAAAAACCGCTATAAAATCAATATTTATCATAATTTTGTCTGGCCCGTTAAAAATTGGATATGTTGTAGTATATTCTCGGTCTTTAGTCACTGTTTATACTGATTACTAACAAAAACTGGAGATTCATTTTATGGTCCTAAATAATTCCACCGTGAGTAGAACTACCCGTATATAAATTAATTATGTATTTGCTCTATGGAACTACCTTATTTGGAAAAACAGATTGCCCCAAAAGCATCACTTTATTTTTTTTTATTATTTATATTATTTAGTGCCAGAAAGATATCGAGCGCATCATTATATTCTGAACAATTCGTGTTATCCATTAAATACCCGTTTTATAATAGCTGTAAAACACTAACTACGGTGTGTCATTCGAGGGACCGGTGAAACGTAATAGTTCCAGCAAACGGCCCGTGTCGCCTATTGGATAATATGTCGGACGGTTTGTTTTGGTTAATGCGCCGCTGGCTCCGTTATTTATAGCCTGAGTTTCGGGCCGTCGAAATGTCATCGAATATTGGCACCAGCACCGTTAGAAGGGACGGTTATTTTAACAGTTACGCCCTTATTACAAAAAAGTTTAACCCTGGACGAACACTGGTTCAAAATGACATTGCCATACTAAATTTAAATAAGAGTTCAACCAGAGTCTAATTTTTTGTAATAAGGGGGTTAAAGTTTAACTACAATCAAGACTGCAGAACAAACCCATTCTGTTACCAGTCAAGTAAAATAATGGTATTATGAATGAATGACGTAACAAGAATTTTAATGAACTCTTAATTAAAATTTCAACGGCCATTAAAGTAATTGGAATGTTGTGGTTCGGAAAAGTCAAATATATTATATTGCTAATTTCCCGCTATTTCATCCGGGTTGATTTATTTCTTGTTGCCGACTGTAAAGAGCAGGGCTTCTTTATTCTAAAATTATAGGCGCTGATGAATTTCACAATTTTTATTGACGACTTTCAAGTAATAGCACATTATAAAATAATGTTTATTTTTTACTCTAGCAACTAAGAACTTCTTGCTTGCTAGCTGGTGTGTCTGCAACAAACGTGTAATGTGCTATTACTTGAAAGTCGTCAATAAAAATTGTGAAATTCATCAGCGCCTATAATTTTAGAATAAAGAAGCCCTGCTCTTTACACCGACCTAGTCAAGATTACTCATAATATTATTTCAGTGTGAAAAAGTTACAGATTAACCTTTTGTGTGTGTACTAATTTTTCTTGAACGACTAACACCCGTATTCACAAACGATGCTTGCTTATGTGAAGCAGCAAATCGTTGAATATAGCTCTGTGATTATTTCGTGTGTCACCCTGTGCGTCCACGCGCACTTTGAGACCTCATAGTAGTGAATACGGGCGTAAAAGACCTAGCGCGTAACGGAACGACTCAAAAACATTTTAAACCAAAAATAGAAGCATTTAAATAAATAAAGCGTGACAAACTGACAAGTGAACCCCACAGGACTACAGTAATCAAATCCAGCGGGGAACATCCAATAACACCATAGCTTCCGTGTCACGTCGTTCAACTTTTTGTTAGTGTCATCCATCACAACGGTTGGCACTCCACCAAACGCAGAGAGACAAGTATTTTGTAATCGAATCTACACATTTGTGTTCTAATGGACGGATTCCTACGCATTGTTTATGTCATCGCAATCGTTGGTTGCTAGACGCATTTACTTGTAAGGCTAAGCTCACACTTGTTCAGCAGTGCCAAGCTTAGAAACATGCGTTTTCAAAAAGTTAAACGCCCGTATTCATAAACACACGAACTAATCATAGAGCTCTATTCAATGCTTTGCGTTCGATTTGCTGCTTCACTTAAGCAAGCATCGTTTGTGAATACGGGCGAAAGTTAACTTAAGACTTGATCAAACTTCTTCCTATTTACAAAGACTGATATTCTGACATTCTGAGCAACCTCGGTCGATGAAATTCCTTTTTTTATTATTGTATTTGGACATAGTTCGTGTTTTTGCTACCGAATATCTTTGGAAGTAGCATTCGGAAGTAAATTGACCTAGCTCAAGGAACTCATGCGTAGAGGGAAGCAATAAATCTTGAGCAGTGCTTGGTCATTTTAATTTTAAGGCTGGTTTTTCGTCGTTTTTCAACCACAATAAACCGTTTTCAAAGCATATGTAGTGCTCTATCTGATTTGACCTTTCATTTTCTACAAGGCTTGATTCACATTTTTTATGGGACATGGAATTTAAGCAGCAGTAAGCGAGTCAGCCAAAAACCATCCTAACGTAGATGAGACCTTCCTAATGTGGGTGTACCATTTTCAGGTGTACCTTCTTCTTCTTCATGTCGTGTCTAAAACAAACCTACACAGTGTCTGCCCAAAACTCCGCAACAAGAGTGGCGTGGTCAGTAGCCTTCATTAAATCTTCCTGCGTGCAGTTGTTTGGGCACGCAGGACACGACATCATGTGCTTCGTCGACTAGGGAACAAAACCACACTTGCACTCCCAAGTTTGAGCCATCCAAGAATCCCCACCTGAACAGATTATCCTTACTACGGCCAACCTGCATCCGAAGTCCAAGGTGTGTACCTAGTAGCAGCGTATGCAACAAATTATCACTGTGTATATGAGCCCTAACGTAGCATTATGGAGTGTGATTAGTTTTCGAGTCATCTGGCGTGTGACGTGGGCCTGGGAGCCCGGGGTGTCGCTGTCGCTATAAATATAAACCGGCACGTGCGCGAACGCTCCTTCCAGTCAGCCTGACGTACTGCGATTATAGGACAAGTTAAGGTTAGCGCAGACGACCCAACATTTGTTTTACAATTTTAGGCAGTGGGAACAAGTTTGTTTAGTTTAATTTCGCAGTGTGAAACGGGCTTTATATTTTTAATTACTCGGTGAAGTGGATTAAAAAATTATGAACAATTGGATAAACAAAGAAATTATCATTGTTAGAAACTTTCAGATACTTCATTCTTATTTGCTATGTTATATTAGCTAGAAATGCTTCCCATTTCTCATTAAATAACTAATTAGACTCATAAAATATGTGTATCGACTTTTGCAATAGAGTCGCCTATCAAGTAAAAAGTTAATTAATAGTGTATCGTTTTTAGTACAGACAGACAGATGATTTAATTGTACATTATAACCTATTCTCTCTGAGATTAGATGTTGTTTTAATTTCCGAGTGTGAAGTTACGCCCTTATTGATACGAACTAATCATGATTAACCTAAAAATGCTAATGGAAGTGTGACGTAAATTTTACGTCAAACTACTCTATAGATAGAATATTGACTCAATATTATTGAGATAGTGTTGCGTAAGGGATTAAGTGAATAAGGGTCTACTTGCAACATCGCTCACTCTACTTCTTCTTCTTGTCGTATCTACAACAAACGTACAGTGTCAGCTAGGGCTTCCAATCCCGCAATACCGAGATCTCGGTATTCCGGGATCCCGCATCATTTTTTAGTCCCGCGTGCTGCGGGATTACGGGTGCGGGATCCCGCGGGATTTGCGGGACTGTAAAGAGACATGCGCACGACCATTAGCGTCACCATCTCGAGCAAACAGTCTCGAATCGATCATAAAAAAAGAAATTAAGACTCTTTATGAGTCCGGAGGGTCAATGGGGAAATATCTCACATTTACATAGGTATAATTCTTTAAAAGGAATACCACCGACTAGTGTGGAAGCCGAAAGAGCCTTCTCTGTTGCTGGCTATATTGCCTCTAAAATACGCTGCAGTTTGGCAGACGACACTTTAGACATGCTGTTTTCTACGCAAACATTTCCAATTCAAGTGAAATTACGTTGATTTAATTTTATTAATGTATTGTTTTATTTGCCTCGCATAATATTTTTCATAATTATATGCGGGATCCCGCCAATACCGGGATCCCGCGGGATTTGAATTCCAACTCCCGCCAATACCGGGATCGAGCATGGGGTGCGGGATTGGAAGCCCTAGTGTCAGCCCAAAACTCTACTACAAAGAGAGGCGTTGTTAGTAGCATTCATTATCTTTCTGCGTGCAGAACTGCAGATGTTTGGGCACGCAGGGCACACCATCATATGTCTTCGACATCGTCATCGAGTCACTCTACTGTGCACGTAATATAACTATGAAACTGATTCATAGATAGAGTAGAAGCATAGAACTAAGAACGTTGCAAAAAGGATTATTAACCGCATTGTAAATAATAACAGTACTTTGGTACTTTAACTTTAGTACCACTCATAAATACTGCCATTTCACATGTGAGTATGAACTAGTACGACGAGCTAAACCAGAAGAAGTACATCGCTCCGGTATTAATTTCAGGGCGATTAACCCGTTTCTAATAGGTGAAAGTACGCAAATAAAGTTGTCGGTCCGCTGTAATAAATTAAATAATGGAGCCCGCCGACCAGAGCCGTGCCAACGCGGATGCGATGGGTGTCAACAGCGACATTATACAGAGTGTCCCTGTAAGTATGCATCACACAAAAAGGACAAATGCAACCACTTTACTACCTATAGGAACAATACCCAAATTACGTACCCATACTAATTGGCTAACCAGCAAATGAAGACAAATTGCGCTAAAAACTTAATTTTTTTGCAAGATTTGCACTTCCTTCTACTGTGGGGAAGTTATTGCATTTGAGCCGTAGAATCAGTCCTTTCTATTTGATCCATGCTTACAGAGACACCCTGTATTGTGACATTAGTGAGACAATGCGGGCGGAGGGTTGACCATCCCGAATGGCCGACATCAATCGCCGACGCGCCACGGTGGCATTTCCAAATTAAATGCCATCTATACTTAGAATTAGGAAGCTTTCTTTTGACACGAATAGAGTTTATTTTTGATACAGAGTTTTGATGAGCGTCTACTTTTAGGTTTGTCAACGAACCTATAAACGAAGCTAATTTAACGATAGTGGTATGCTGGTCACATTTGTCAGGGAATTGACCTATGGGGTCGGAGAGATGTTGTGATTTGACAACGTCTTGACCAGCTCAATAATAGAGCGTCATCCAGCATCAGTTAAGAAAAGGAATAAGTAAACTAGCGAGTGTAGCACTGCAGAGTTAAAAGAAGGATACAATTTTATTGGCGAGAACTGGTCTCGCCTCTATGCCTACTGCTGAAATGACCTTTGATCATTTTTCTAACAATCATTTGACCCCAAGTGACAGCACTTGAGACGCAGTTGCTAACCGTTTCAGAAATGGCCTCTTGCCCCTTTCCCAGTGGCGTTAGTACGAACAATTGCGTGGGAAGACGAAGACGCTCCCATACAAAAGAAGGCGCATAGAAAGTCGTCGTCCGATAGTATCACTTTCATAACTGTTTCCAAAATAGGTATGTAAAGACGTAACAGAAAACTTAGCAACGGAAAGAATGCAATCGAAAATCTACAACGCAATAAAGGCACAATAGACTTTATTATATCGGAGCGAGAACAATAGAAGAAAACGAATAAGGAAAATACGCGGGTATCGTTGACGATAAACATTATCTTTCAAATCCTTAGCTAAACGACAGCAGATGCACATTCTTGTTTAATCATTATTGTAATTAAAGTAAATACAGGATGTCACTATTGTATAGTCTTTCTTTTTTATGCATTCGCCATCGCATAGTGGCCTTTTGTATTTACAGGTGGCTAAGTATACTTTTTTTTGCCTTAGTTTCTCTGTTAGACACCATTATTTAAACATAATACAAAGTTACAGACACAGTCTAGTAGAGCCTACGCTTTTCGTGACTTCATAATCAGAAGAATACAAATGCAAACAAGGTTACACCATAGGCCTATAAACTTATTAAACCGGATTTCGATACTATAGAAATGGATGTGTCACGTGAAATATTTTAGTATTGTGTACCATTTTACGACTGGATTGCCTAATGGAAATCATTAAATAGAAATAAGCTATTTCATTATTTCAGTCAATTTCTACCAATCAATGTTATAAATGCAAAAGTTTGTAAGAGGGATGTTTATTACTTTTACAAGAAAAAACAACAGCGAAACAGAATTTTCAAATTAAAACCCGAAAACATTGTAGTTTCATTATTAATAAGTTACAATTTATAAAGATGAAATTGATGGAATTACTGTTGTAAAACTTTACAAAAGAAGTCACTGGCGGTGTATGTTAGTTACTTGTACACACAAGTGTATTTACTGCGACATAGTATTTTATAGTTAGTTGTAAAGTGTAAAGAATGTAGTCAGTTGACGAGCGAGTAGGATGTAAATTATTACAAGGTCGGCAGGCTTCGACGAATAATTACCGATCAGCCTGCGAGATATAAATCGCATTTATCGAAGTATACAATCAAAATCAGTCCTAAAGACTATAAATTACTCCTCCGTTTGGACATTATTTAACTGGTTTATGAGTCTTCATGTATTTAAACAGTACGATTAACCAAAGGAAGATTACTAATCCCATACTTGAAGTGATCACAATTGATTGCCACTTTGTCGCATCTGCTAGTTGTGACTTCGAATCCTTCTGAGGATAAAATCTTAGTTATCACGAGGATCATAGTTCTGTACTATGTTACGTATGTATGAATATTTAAATTATTCTCCAAGTGGCTATTCTCCTTTTTGTGGTAAAGAGTCCAATTTATATTATTTATCTAAGTTGACTTGAAAACTGGTCCATATCTGTGATTTTTTCTCCAAGTTTCCTGGTATGTTTTGTCAGTGACAAGGTGACATTGCAGTCATTAGTTAGGTGCATAACTCAGAGTGCGGTAAGGTAATTACGTGTTTTTGCGTCATCGGGAGGTGCTGTATGTAGTATGTCTACTGCTACGTTTATATTACAAAACTGCAACAAATCATCGTGTAGTTACAACTTACAAATTCTAACTTCAAAAATGTATGTATAATGAAATCCTTCAAGAACTAATAAAACAAGTCCTGGAGACAAATGGCAAATGGCCTATTTAATTTACTACTCTAAAAACTTGTCTATGTTAATATGCAAAGATTTGTAGGTTTACAAATTCAACTTATTAATGGTAACATTTTAATTAAATGATAATTCGTTGGTATTTGTAATTTTGAACGACTTTTATCTCGTGATATTTGGCGATGCAAATAGGGTTTGAATACCGGAATTTCGTAACTCCGGAATTTCGGATAGATTTTTTCCGATATTTCAATTCCGGAACTGAAGCCAATGTCGTATTCCGATATTGAAATTTTTCATAAATTATTTTAAGTTTTCAAAACGTTTAAGTATCAAAATAGGTCCTTAGATAAGGAAGTCCTTGAGATATGTATTCGCAACTTTAGTATCAATAATAATATTAAAGAGGCAATAGAGCGGAACCAAAGCTCCAAAATGTTCATTCACTAGAGATAACTCTAAGGCCTCAGCCTCGAATTTAGCGGGCAGCGGCGCGGGAGCGGCGGCGGCGCGGGAGCGGGGCGGGCAACGCAGACCCGTTCTCGAAACAAGCGGTCAGCTCGCGCGGCGCTTTAGCGGCGAAGAAGTGTTGTGTTCGGCGGGGTTGTGTTGTCGAGATATTTGTTTTTATTCGCAAACGAAATGTCTGAACAACGGCGACAATTTTATTTCGATTCAAATTTATTCCTAAATCTCGATTTATTGTGGGCAAAAGAAGGAGTGCGCTGCCCGCTCCCGCGCCGCTGTTTTCGAGAACCGGTCTATTTGATTTTACGCATAAGATCCTGCCGCTCCCGCGCCGCTACCGCCGCCGCCCCGCTGCCCGCTAAATTCGAGGCTGAGGCCTAATGGGCGAAGCCAGCAGAAGACAGCGGATGATAGGGTAAATTCAACAAAAGCTGAGGGTTCTGGGTGGGATCGAAAAAATTTTATGGACAGCTATATTATACCTCGGTCACCAAACCTGTTAATAGCTCAGCCACAGGATAGTTCCAAGAGCTAAGCTAACTCGACACTATACCGAAGATATCCCGACCCGGACATCAGCCCTTACGAGATTAGGATGGCTCTCAAACAGCTAAAGAACAACAAGGCACCGGTTGATGACTGAATAACCTCGGAGCTTCTGAACGCGGCTGGTGATAAGCCGATACCGAAAGTCCTTCAGAGACTGTAACTCCGTTTTACTCCAGGGAATAATGCCAGAGGCACGGAACAAAGGCTTGGTGATGTTTTTATTTAAGAAAGGGGTAAAAGCATTATTAAGGAATTACAGACCCATCTGGGTTCTGACTCTGAGTCATGTCTATAAGCTGTTTTTGAGATCCATGACTAATAGTCTCGCGCGTATGTTCGATGACTTATAGTCTCTCGAGGAAGCCAGTTATCGAAAAGTTTACACTACCATATACCGCATCTATACGCTACGGCAGGTTATACAGAAGACCGAAGAGTCTAACTTGCCTATATGCTTGACGTTCTTAGACTATGAGAAGGTCTTTGAGCCTGGCTGAGCACGAGGGCGATTCCTCTGCAGCGAGCTGTGAGGCAGGGAGATGTAATATACGTCGAATTCAACTCGACTGGGCAGCGTTCGGGAAACTATATAACATCTTTTCGACCAAAACACCTCAGTGCCTAAAGACGAAAGTCTACAATCAGTGTGTGTTACCAGTAGTGATGACATACGGTTCGGAAACGTGGCCTCTTACTATAGGCCTTATAATAAGCTCAAAGTTGTACACCTATAGGGGTCATCCATAAAGTACGTCACACGTAAAGAGGGGGGGAGGGGGTCGACAAAGTGTGACATGGTGTGACAAGGGGTGGGAGGGGTCCTAAGTTTCGTGACATCACATTTCAAAATCTAATCTAGATACCTCTAGAGGTACTAATCGCGTAATTTGAAATATAAATTAAACTAAAAAATACCCCCACCACTTAAGCACAACTCCGTCGAAGTCGAAAACCTAGGAGAGTTTTAATGGGCAACCAATGAAGCCATTAAATTAATAAAATCTTTTGTAGGAATTATTTCACATTTAAAATCTAATTCTACTGGCCTATAATGCCGCCAAATGCACCGTACCTCGCGCGTGATTTTATTGTTTCTATTTGCTGCTATTTTTTTGTTAATTTAATAATTTTTCGATGTGAAATTGCAAAACATGTGACGTCACACTAGGGAGGGGGGGGTCTCAGAAATGTGACCACCTGTGACAAGGACGGGGGAGGAGTAAAAAAATCATGAAATTCGTGTGACGTACTTTATGGGTGGCCCCATAGTATGGAGAGTGCTATGCTCGGTGTTTCTTTTCGAGATCGAACCATAAATGAGGAGATTCGTAAACGAACTAAAATCGCCTGACATATAGCGATCGGATTAGCAAGCTAAAGTGGCAATGGGCAGGGCACATAGTACGTAGAACAAACGGCCGATGGGGCAAGGTTCTGAAGTGGAGGCTACATACGTGTACGTGTTGGTCGGGAGGCGCTTTCTTTTTTTAACCAACTCCGGAACTAGAACCGGAATTCCGGAGTTGAGTGCCCAATATCGGAAATCAGTTCCGGAATTGAAAACCATCCGATATTGCAAGCCCTAGATGCAAACACATTTGTACTTTGGAATGTATCCCAACAAAGTTGTAATTAACAGAACTTGTTGCTATTTGGGGCAATCTCCTTTTACGTCAATGTTGACAAATAATTACCAAATCAGTGGTAGGGTAGGTATAGGGTGTTGCAACAAATTTGTTGTACAATATAGAGTTATACTAACTCCTCTATTAAACCTTTGGGCTTAGCAGAAATTAGAGCGGAGCGTGCCTGAATTTTATTAGATTACAAGTATTAAAGCAATAAGTAACTGTCACTTTCAGACAGACTATACTTTCTTTGTAACTCTCACGGGAACGAAGTTGCGAGCCGAATGTGCAATAGAATAACTACTATTAATCATACCGCAACTTCTTAATAGTTCTTTAGAACTAATCCTGATAAATGACAACGTCCTTAGTGCGTCTGGAGCGTGCCAAGAGTGCTATAACAAACATGTTTCGTCGATGATTCATAGAGCCAGCCGTCTGCTATGACATAAACAAAGCGATTTTCTATGCTTTATCTAAGTTTATTATGATTGACAAATTCAAACGAGAATTTAAAATTCAAATCACATCTACTATCCTATTTTGAACGATTGCTCAAAGAATGTTAATCGAACAGCTAGATAAATAAACCATAAGTGCAGTGTAAATATTATTTCATTTAGCAGTAATTGTTATGTTATTGTATTATAGTTACGCAGATAAAATGCAAGGCATAGTGCAGCCGTTCCCTATAGCTTATCGTGTTTAATAACACTGCCATATTGGCACAAATAGATATCAGCGATCTATAATGAAATCGACAGTGCAAACAAAGATACAGGTGTATCGAGTAATAATAAATTATACATTTCCATTTCGTTTACGTAGATTACTAGAGTTGATTATTATTCGTAGTACAGTTTGTAGTAAATTTAATAATAAATGCAAGTATAGATAGAATACATGGCAACATTGGCAACGTAGGGTTTTTTGCATCAACATTAGTCCAGATCCGAAAAACGCAAAGTAGTGTTAAATATAACATTTACAAAGTAAAAGTAAATAATAGTAAAAACTATAAATTGTTACAGAATTTTCAGTCCACAGGCACGGTTAGTAACTAAACTACCTACTATACATTAACCCAGTTCTATTTTTTATCCAACCTTTTATATCAACATTTGAAATCCGCACGCGCGCCACTTCGCCCAGTGGCCCTACTTCATGAAACCATGTAAGTTTTCCCGACTGTAATATCTATTCGTCTTTCTCACTCACCCTGGGAATCTGTTACGAGCGAGAGTGACAGAAAGAATCGTAAATACGAAAATCGCGTTACGGAATAGGCACTCAAGTCCGATAACACGAGTGATAGCTCTAAAACTAAGTTTAACATCTGTTTTCCGGACTCCGACCGCGGCCGGTGTATTACATTAAACATTACCATGTTTGTACTAGGGATGGGGAACCATGCTATTTTAGTGTGCATTACCGGTTTTTATGAAATAACTGGTTTTACGTTACGGATGTTATCAACCGATTGGATAATGTAGAGGCAATTTGGCGATAGATAGTCGATTCTAATGCTACATTTACGGAATATTTAATTTCCCTTGTTATTAATTAAAGCTGTTAACAGAGCTTAGTAGGAACTGGAGAAAATATTTTTTAAATCAATTATGACATGGATTGAGCAAGTGTCCGAAATTGGCAGCAAATTTTTACGAACTTTCATTCACAAAAAATAATGATAATGACAAGAGTTAGGTTTGATCAAATACCGTGCTTCTAACAAGTTAACCTAGAAACTAGAATTAGTATGTAGCAGATGCCCCAACTTGGTAGAGCCCAGAAAAAATGCACGTGCTGTGTGTACCAAATTCGATGCCAAAAATATTTCAATTTCTTTGAAATACGGACCGAACATCTAACGTTTCAGCGTGTTAAACCAACGGTTACCATTTTACGAGACATAGTTAAACCTTGTTTAAACGATAAATATTTTACAGCTTTAATTATTTTCACATAAAGAGCTTTGTGTTTTAATAAATTGTGCCCATAAAAGTGAATGTCTATTTAAAATTTTCCGGGATACTAAATTCCATCGTCCTTTGTATAAAGGTGAGTATAGACTAGGAGCATTTCTATGTAATGTAACGTTCTTGCAAATGGTACAACACAGGGAAAATGTACGACGTTTGGTTCGTGACAGGGTGAAACACTAGACATTACATTGAGCGGCTCTAGTGACTAGTAGTCTATACTCACCTTACAGAAAATTAAAGAAGTAAAGGCACACTTACCATTTCTTTCTTCAGATACGTGAGCTGCGAGTCGAGGTCAGTGGGGGGCGGATCGGAGGGCGAGGACGGAGGCTCCTGGTCCTCAGGTTCTCCCTCTGCGAATCCGCTGAGGCTCTTGGGCAGAGGAGGCAGCCCTTGGAGCGACATGGTGCTGATAGCGCGGAACTGCTTGCGAAGTCTGGAGAGGAAGCAATAGATGTAGAGAAAGTAGCTGTAACTGGGAGAAAGAAACTGGATATCGTGCTGTTTGGACGGCCTTGGAGAAGTGATGTCAATTTAAAGCTTTATGAGAGTCCTACAAATATTTCTCTCTGATTTAACTAGTGCTTATCAGCTTCCCTTTTGAACTATTTGGTTGATTTCATTTGTACGTCGCTGGACAATAGGCGAGCGAAAATAGCTCTCTCAAATGTTTGATTAAACGATTGGGTAAGACTTTAATCTTACTTTAGTAATGACTATTGATAGGAGCACAATCGAGAGAGAGAGAAGGATATAAGATTTGGAATGAACGCTCGCTAGATTGATTTTCATATGACAAGATTTTGCATGATTTGAGTTATTCCTATTGAAACACAGTAGGCCTTTTTCATGTACAATTATGCATATTATTTTTATTGCTTTATAAAACCATTTACAATTCTCATAGCAATCTGGATGAATCGATATCGACTTGTTTTATGATTCAAACATTAAATAAAGACAACACAAGTAATTATATTACAGTTGAACAATATTTATCTTGGAAGTAGAGTTTACAGCTCGAATGATATCATGGATCAATAAGACCACAACATGGATCAAGATATAAATAGCCCTTGTGTAGGTGGATCAATGTTGCTTTTAAGTTCCAGAAACCTGCAAAGTGCATCAAAGACGTTTCGTAGATTTATAGAGCATGATATCATACACATTTTCATGGACAAACAACAATCAAAAGACTGAATGATTAAGTAGACGGACGTATGGATTTATGCCAGAAAATGTCTGGGAATTTACATAAAAGATTTCAAATAAATCTGTCACTATTAGCTCTACTTTTTGGGTGGAGATACTAGTAATTGACGTGATAGTTTAATCTTATCTTTTTATTTCTGTAAAATTTTTGAAAACTCATTAACAGTCTCGTAAAAATACTACTTGTTAGGAATGTTAAAAGAATAACAATTCCTAATTAATAATAGTGCGACACGAGACGACTGAAACAATGTCGCTTCAAAGAGTAAAATGTTAAATTTATTAGTTTCCCTCAGCCGTTCAGTCGCTTTATGTCGAGCTCGACGTTTATTTTCTTAGCACAAACTACAAAAGGCGTTCTTCAAAGGCATAATAAACTTGTTAGCAGTACAGCCCAGTTCAGCCCACGTGACACGAAGGCCTACAAAGTTAACAATTCATAAGTTGCCGAAGAGTCGTGATAACGCAATTATTACTTGTAACGACGTCCCATTTGACTGACCTACAGTTTGAACATTTAGTTATGTGCTACTACACTATACGTATGACTAACCGGACAACCTGGTTAAGCTACTGACCTTTAAATACAAACTACCGGTAAATTTTTAATAACCACGGAAGATTCATGTTGATGCAGTGATAACAATAATGATGAACTCAAATTATAGCTACCTAGACTTGAGGTCATCGTCCAAAATGTAAGCGTAAGCTTGGTCGTATCCATCGTCTGTATTTCCACTTGTGACAGAAGACATAGCATAATTCTGTTCCGAATCCTCAGAATCACAATGTCCGTTTCTTTCATTAATGTCCTTCGCTTCTAACGCGCTGGGAACACTGGACTGCGAGTGCATCGTCTGCAACTCATAAATCAACATCTCGTGGTTGTTCATGTCCTTCATCAACTCAATTTCCGGCGAATCAACACCATTTAGATTCTCAGAATCTTTGCCTTTGTCGATAACAATATTTGCATCGTCCTTGTTTCGACTCGCAAGTATTTCTGAAATTAACAATTCGGTGACCCTTGACGTTTTTCGCTCTAAGGAATTGGTATTTTTATTTACATTGTCGTCACGTTTCGGGCTTGTAGAAACCTCGCGCGTATCCGGAGTGTTATTGACTTGCTTAGAAGGACTGTTACGTAATCTATCATCAAATTCCTGAACTTCCTCCACAGTAGCATAGGGCGCTTCTGATAAAGGGCTCTGTGGGGGCTTCGCATCTATTGGTGATGAATAAGGACTTATATCCGGCGATTGCTTTGGGGAACTACGGTTACTGCTTGTAGACTTTTTCTGTATAGGTAAAGGCTTCATTGGTTTCAACTTAGGTTTAGGTGATAAAGGCGGAGGAGGAGCTTTCCTCAATGGCAATGTTTTCTCAGCAAAACTTGACGATTTCGTCACTTTACACTTAGCGTCTTGGTCTAACTTGTTAGACGTGGAAAGAGATCGCACTAAAATTTGTTTACATGTTTTCACCGCTTTAGAGTTTAGGGACTCGTTAGATCTTTTCGTCGGCGCCGGCGTCGGTATCGAGCTACTGTCGCTCGAACTCCGCCTAGAGTTTTGTCCGCTAGACCTTCGTTCGTCGGAAGAAGAGCTTCGATCACTGATGACATCGCGGATGAACGACTTAACTCGTGCTAAACCGTTCTGTTTGGGCGAAACAGTGGTCTGATTCACGGCATTGGTTCGTTCTAATGTTTTGGCTTTTGCAGTGGTGTCTGGTTTCACCCGCGACTTCGATAGATTGACCTTGGATTCAGCAACGGCCTTCCTCGTCTTCGCAAGGGCCTCAGCTACCACACTCTGGTTGGGCCGCGGTGGCACGGGTGGCGGCCCCTTCAGTTTGCTGGTCTTCATGGGTTGGGCGTTGGTCTGTACCATCAGCATGCTTGAGCGAAGCGTCACTCGAACAATACTATAAGAGGAGAGCTATAGTATGGAGCGCGTTTGCACTTCACTGCGTGTCACAACACTCGCGAGCGCTCAGACGCGGGGTCGACACGGCCGTCCCCGCGAGCGCGCGTTACCGACTGCCGCGCGGCGAGCCGACCGCATGCCGGCTCCTTTCCAGTGTCCCACAGGGCGTCACGACTTTTGCAAGCAAATAGGCACTCACAAAACTTTTAACTTTACCACCCGGACCTAGAAATTATTCAGTAGTATACTGTTGCGTATATCTTCCAGTTTACGTGTGCCGCACGGACGAACAATGAGTTGACCCACACTTTTAAAACGTAAAAGCGATTGTTTACAATGAGAACGAACGCAATACTGGCTACCGGTCCGTGGCACACGCGACGCGCTATGGCTATTGTTTGGCGATTTTGAAAGCATACTTCAATCTATTGAATTCTATTGTTTGTTGTAATTGTAAATATTGTTATGTGCCTAATTCGTTACAGGATACAGCTGGTAATAAATTGCACATGTGCATTATGTATTCAAATGGTAGGTAAAACTGCCGACAAAGTTTTTCTTTTTATTATTTATGCTCTTGTGTAACACAACATGTTAATAAAAAAACATTGTACAAAACAAAACAAGTTGAGTGATTGTGCAACAAGATTCATAAATTGATTACAAAATGAAATTGATTTATCATATAATTGCATACTATTTTTTATGTTATACACAGATCAGGTAGTAGGTATTACTGTTGTGTTCACATGGCCTTGTGGGATGTTGAAAGGCAAGGTCTGCCCGTTACAAAGCAAGTGAATGAAAGCATTGTATGTTTTATAAAGTGGATTAAACTTGAATTTTGAACAACAATGAAAATAATCCAGTTTATTGACAGCATTAACTTTAATTTCTAAAAAAATATATAAAAAAATTGTTATCACATTGACCAATTGGCAACTTTCAAAATTGAAATGAATAATTTGACAGTAAAGATAGGAAAATATCGACATCAAAGGTATTCCTAGAGGAAACCATCATAGGACTTCAAAAAATACTAATCTAACAGTAAGGTAATTCACTGTCACTGTCTTGAAGCCCTATGGAGCTTTGCTAATACTTGGAATTTCCCTTTTGAGGATGTATTTACATCATTAGCACCATAAATAATTTAGTAGTTTACAAATTCTATTCTATTCAATACACCAAGAATTAAACACAGATATTATTATACTTAGTAAATATTCAGCCAAATTAACCATTACCTACATTTTATTGATATATTTTTTTATGGGACAGAAGATAACCTGATGGTGAGTGATTACCGCTGCCTATGGACACCTCTGGCCCCATATCCGGAGGAATTTGTAACAATAAATCAATTAATTTGTCATAAGTGCCAGAGTTTGCATAAAAATAACAAACAACTTACATGAACTTGTCTACTTGTTGTTGAACTTCCAGTCTTGTCTGCACATAGGGCACTGCTGCTGCGGTTGGGAGTGAAGCCACTTCACGATGCAGTGGATGTGGAAGCAGTGGGAACACGCTCCCCACACAAGCGGGCAGTCGTCTCCTGGCAACTTGCAGTCGGGGCAACAGCTGTCGAAGGGCATGCGACAAATGCCGCAGTTGTCGTCGTTCGCCACCCAACGCCAAGTCGCGACGCCGGTCCAACCTTGGTACAAAATTAACTCAATAACACGAAATGCTGCGGTTTTTCTATGTAGATTATGAGTGACGAACTGTGTCACTGACTTACTTTTAATTGTTACTTTCATAGCTTAGCATAACGGCTACGCACGAAGTTGTGGGACTCAGTTCTATTACATTCACTGCTAAAAACACTATTTCGTCGTTATTCTACCCTAAAACATAAATAAACTTAATCAAAACACAAATCAATACACAAGAAAACGCTGACTGGTTGACGCAAGTTGACAGGTTTTTTGACTGGGTTTGACATTGACGTTTGACTCACAGTTTTATTTTAACGATTAGTGGTGGTACATTTGTTAAGGCTTGCAAAAATTAATAGTTAAGGCTGTATATCAACGTTTATCATTGCGTGCCATATAAAACGTCTTCGAAAAAACTTTAAATGTCAACTTCAGCAAGGGAGTTTCAGTTTGATGTGTTGGAATTTATTTAATTTTTATTAAATACGATCAATTTCAATAAATTCATTGTAAGAAAAAGAAACCATGACTACATTTGACTCCAAATATGATGTGAGTAAATTCTTAACAGCACTGTATTGTGTGTACATGGGCGATATTGAAACAATGTTTACCACTTTACGTTTATACAGTTTTTCATGTTTTTAATAACCGTATCCATGCGTTTTAATTAATCCACTTGGTAATTATTAATAGTATACTTATAGCACAGCCTAGAACTTGCCATTTCCTAATTTCTTACCTATCTTAAGAAATGTCTTGAGCTGAGTCATACTTCTGAAATTATGATATCTTTGACCAGAAAAAGTTGCTTGTTCATACATTTATTAAGGTGACAGAAGTAGCTTAACGTGCCTTAGTTGTGCTCTGTATCAAAATTTGTTGGGGGCTCCCAGATTCTATTAATCTGTGGTAGCCTTGCAAAAATTAAAGATATTATGATTCGAGCCTTAAGCAAAAGCAAACTTACACAAAACTGTTATCTACTTAGTTCTAATAATGGAATATTTAGAACAAGACATTCTTTTTGAGGGTTGTTATACCAAAGCATTCCAAACTAATCTTAGTTTAAATAGAATGTAAAATTACCTGAATTATGCCTAGTAGGGTAACATCTTAGTTATGAAGTTTTATTGATATCACTCTATGTTTCAGATGTTTCCAGCAGGCGATGTGGGCGTGGTGGAGGGAGAGATGAACATCCCCACACAGGGCGGCGCCTCCGGAGAGGGCATGGAGTTCAACACACTCGACGAACCTATTAAGGAAACATTTGTAAGTTATACTGTTTTAATGTGTTCAAAGCATTAGTTGTGGAATGATAATTCAAAATATATAAATGTTTTGTATTTTTGTTAGATATCTACTAATTAGAAAATAGAGACAGTAAAATAAATTCAATTATCATCTTTTTCTAGCTCAGAAAGTGAATTATAGTTTTCATTAGCAATTGTTAGGTGGAAGTATTGTTTAGTCTTGTCATTATGTGAGAGAAATTAAATCTAGCTCTGTAATTATGAAAAAAAAGTTGTAGTTGTGTTTTTATTGGATTTTTTTTTATTCTTTCTGAACTTAAAAAAAGGATTACACTCAATAGTTCTTATCTTTTTTTTCAGCTCCGAGATTTAAGAGCAGTTGGCAACAAATTTTACCATGTACTTATTCCTAGAGAAAAGTCTAGTTTATTGAAAGAATGTGAGTAGTTTATTCTTATTTCATTCATATTAATTTACAAATCATAGAGTTTGTTTGTTTAGAGTAGACATGTTTTATAGTTTTTCATTACTGCATTAAATAGTCTTCATTCAAATCAAACCCTTTCACATGCTTTAAAGTTTAAACTATTGTGCAGCCAAGTAACATTGCCTCTAATTACTTTTCAGGGGATCTGTGGGGCCCTCTTCTGCTGTGTACATTCATGGCGACCATTCTCCAGGGCTCGGAGCGAGCGGACAAGTCCAACGACGGCGGGCCGGAGTTCGCCGAAGTCTTCGTTCTAGTCTGGATAGGGGCAGCTGTTGTTACGTTAAATTGCAAACTCCTTGGGGGAAACATGTAAGTATGTTTCAAATATTAAAGTTGCACTATAAATAACTGTTATTCCCACGCCTAAAAGCGAGAAATGCCTATAAACTTTAACTGGATAAGTGTACGGGAATCGTAAACTCATTTGAAAAGTCCTAGCCTAGTCTGTAGCCTATCCTTCTTTCAGGTCTATTGCTAGGTGCATGAAAACAACACAAACAGAAATAAATTGTACATTGATAATGAATATTTATTCTCGTGCCATCATTTATTCTCCATATTTAGATTCTTGATTATTATTTGAGCACGAGCTACTTTTGCCTCTAGCTAGCTAGTTATGATATTACACTCGGCGCTGGCTAGCCAGTTCCTTTGCTTAAACTTGGCTTGACATGCTGCCGCGTGTCTAGATCTCAGTTCACCACTGTCTGTCAGTTTAGTAAAGGAATTGTAATCTAATCTTGACCTACTTGTTCCTCCAGCTCATTCTCGTAAACTCAACTCAACACAGTCTGTTTAGTAGTAAATATTCTGAATCAGCGTATTACCAGGCTTGTTCAAGTTTACATCGAAAACAAAACACGCACGATGGCCCACCTACAGGATACTATTCGACAAGGCCTCACATACGAGCGAACATTGACTCACGCACGCGTATTCTTGTGTATTTTATTTTATTTTATTTAGGATAACAAACAATTGTACAATTCAGATATGCAGTAAAGTTATACATCGACATTTAGTTATTGTACAACCCGCACCGCTATCCCCATCTTACAAACATGCCTTGCCTCTTTGCACCACTAGCTGATTTATGGAAATGAACAGAACAATCAGTGGAGCCCACGGCCACGGATACCTCTATTCATTCCCACAAATCATTTAAATTGGAATTTTCCAAGTGAACAGAGTTATTTATACAGGGTGACTGGAACTGAACCCGCCATAGCTAATACGCGTATAGAGTAGGTCATTTGCTAATTATTGAACCTTACTTTCTATGACTAAAGTTTTATAGTTTAGGAGATATGACAATTTTTATACTTGTTTCAGATTTTCCCGAAATATGACCTAAAAACTGCTTAATTTTTTTTTCTCGCATGATTTTAACCGATTTTTTTATTTGATACTAATATCGAATAAACCTTTAGTCAAATAAAATAAATTTCAGATCTAGATAATGATTCAATAACTAGTTACGAGCCGCCAAAGTTCAACAAAAGTACAAACCACGATAAAAAATTCAAATTCGATTTCGATTTAAGAAAAAACTAATGGTGATAATGGTTTGCCAATGATCTTAAAAATATCTCTACCTTCTCTTCTTTCCAATGACATATCACACGTAGTAATTAGATATTGAAATTTATTAAAAATTCAAAGTTTATGGAAGAAAATGGAGTAATTTACGAAAATTATCCATACAAAGTTTCTTCAAACAACTCATATTTTCTGCTATACTCCTTTTCATAACTATTTTCGTGTTTTTTTTTAAATGAATTTAAAAATAATAATCACATTATAAAGAAAAAAAATTCAAAATCAACTTTGTATGGATAATTTTTGTATTATTACTCCATTTTCTTCCATAAACTTTGAATTTTTGATAAATTTCAATATCCAATTACAACGTGTGATATATCATTGGAAAGAAGAAAAGCTGGAGATATTTTTAAGATTATTGGCAATCCATTATCACCATTAATTTTTGTTTCAATGGAATTTGAAGTAGAATTTTTTATCGTGGTTTTTACTTTTGTTGAACTTTGGCGGCTCGTAACTAGCTATTCAATCATTATCTGGATCAGAAATTTATTTTATTTGAATAAAGACATATTCGATATTAATATCAAATAAAAAAAACTGTTGAAATCACGCGAGAAAGAAAATTGAAGCAGTTTTTAGGTCAAATTTCGGAAAAATCTGAAAAAAGTATAAAAATTGACATATCTCCTAAACTATAAAACTTTAGCCATAGAAAGTAAGGTTCAATAATTAGCAAATGACCT
Organism: Ostrinia nubilalis; assembly: GCF_963855985.1. Lineage (NCBI taxonomy): Eukaryota > Metazoa > Arthropoda > Insecta > Lepidoptera > Crambidae > Ostrinia > Ostrinia nubilalis. The sequence continues at coordinate 4,436,002 of NC_087093.1, forward strand.
CCTCTATACGCCTATTAGCTATGGCGGGTTCAGTTCCAGTCACCCTGTATAAACAGTCAGACAGTTAACACAGCATAATAATATTTTATAACAATATTCTGATTTAAACAATGAATTTAATTTAATTAAATGAGATCTATCAGTTTTACTATTGAAAATCCACTAAGTTTACTGTTCAAAATCTGAGTACTAAATTTAACAAAATTATAAAATTATAAATTTTACAATCTTACAATCGTGTATGATGGAAGAAAATAAAGAAAATGGTGTACTAAATACTGTGCAGTATTTAACTGCCTAAATAATAATAAAAACACAGAATGTACTTTTTTAAGTTGCTTCAAGACACTGAGAGGTAAATAAGTAGTTAATATTATTCATGATAATTCATGCTAAATCATGTATTTCCTCCGCCATTTTCCGCAGTTTGACACCTCACGTCACATCATTTTACCGAAGTCAGCCCTATAGCTTCGGCGCAGTGCCGATCACTGACGTTTGTCAACAAAATGGTGCTTGACTCTTGAGACAGGCTAAATTACACCATATTGTTAATGACATTGAGCATAGATTTTTTTAAATACCTTCGCGAAGTAAAACTTCTGTACGTAGTACTTATTATTATTCTGTGGTATTACACTTAAATTTCGACGGTTTCATCCAGTGTCTAAGTAGCTCAGTTGGAAGAGCAGTCGCCCGGCAAGCGGAAGGTCGTGGGTTCAATTCCCGCCTTAGGCATTTCGATATTTTCAAGTTATTTATATAATTTTCACATTAGTTTGAGATGCGGCTCTTAACGTTAAAAAATTAAATATCTATATTCTGAATCTGTATCAAAGGAATTATAATCTAAGCGCGAGCTACTTTTGTCCCTAGCTCGTTCTTCCAATCAGTGTGCGTGCTGGGCTACTGCCTGTTCCCGATCGCGCTGGCGCTAGTTGTGTGCCGCGTGATCCTCTTCGCGTCGCAGACCACGTTCCTCTTCTTCCTGAGGCTCGTCATATCGCTCGTCGGCTTCGTGTGGGCCACGTTCGGTGAGTTAGAGATTAGCTCGCGAGCTAGTTCGCGCGCGAGTTAAATGCAGTGGGTATAGAGTATAGACAACGTGCACATTATAATCGCAAACCAGTCGAAAAGTTGTCGAAAGGCCTTTTTTGTATGGAGTTTGGACGGGTTCGATTATCAATTCAATCAAAAAGTGCAACTTGTCTAGGGGGGCAGATTTGCTTTTTGCAGCGTTTAACTCGCGCGTGGATAGTAGTTGGTGTTGGCATAGAGATTGTAGTGCAATTTATTTGAATGGATAGAAAGTAATGGGGATCATGGTTTAAGTAATATTGTGAACATGTATCGTGAATACCGTGAATCTACTTTAACGGAGGGATAAATAATTATTCCGCTAATTGAATCGACAAAATTAAACAATCAAAAAAGGTCGTATTCAGAAAATAAACAGTTTTGTATTAACGAAATCGGATTCATATTTGGGAAATAAGTCTTGCAAAATGCGTCCCAGACTCTTTGACTAAATATTTTTTGATAATCAATACTTTGCTAGTATTGAAACCTACAATAATTTTAATTCCAACCAAACAAAAATTATTGGTTGCGAGCGGCGCAGGACCAGTCTTTGTGGAAATCCTTGGGGGAGGCCTTTGTCCAGCAGTGGACGTCTTTCGGCTGAAACGAACGAACGAAACAAAAACTAACACATTGCTAGATAAATTATATTTTACTAACTTTCATCTAAAACATACCTAATAAACTAAGCCTGAAAACTAACAAGTCAATTAAAACCAACATTTTTCACTTTATAGCGGCGACAAAGTTCCTCGGCGACAGCCAGCCCGAAGGCAAAAAGGCGCTCGCGGTGTACCCTATATGCCTGTTCTACTTCATCCTGTCCTGGCTCGTGATGTCCCACAGCAACGTATAGACCGGGACAAGGGACATGTGGTAGTTAAGACACACCCTCGGCTTGCTCTCGATAGTATAAACCTGCCAATTTTGTGATAATTTGGAGTCGGTGAACGAAAGTTTTATGGAAACCACAATATTTATGTAAAGTAAAGATTGGTGTTGTTTTAAGGTGTATCTGTCACCGTAAAATTGTCAATTCCGTCAGATTATAATCGGACGTAGTTAAATTACAATCTAACCTAACCTAACCCACTGCGCCCCACTGTTAGTTTACCATCTAACGCGTTATATTATATACTGACCGAGTTCACAATTTCACGTTGACATATCAACATTACCGGCAAATGTGTACCTACTATCCGTTCGCGATAAGTTTGCCGCTGGCGATATGACGTCACTCCAAGAAAAGCGTCTATAACTATAGCAAACTATATTGAAAATATTTTTTATTGATTAATAATGATAGAAATTGTGTATTTGCGTAAAGTAAAGCACTTAATTGCGTTTAATCATTAACTAATTACGTTTAATCGCGGTTGGAGGAGGGGACGCACATTCCACGGACCGGCAAACTTAGCGCGATCGGATAGTAAAGTATGTATGTAAAAATGTTTCGCTTAAATTTTGAAAGATATGCACGACAAACCCGCAACTGGTCGCTTCTCAAAATCAATGCGTTAAATATTAATAAAAATCTTACAAATCAATTAATTCAATCGCAACTGTACAATTCTATTTGTCTCGAATCTTTGACGTTGGGCAATTCTATAAAAATTTCGTTCACCGATTAACGAGCTAACCAACGATAGCTCACGATTAGATTTGACAGCAGTATTATATTAATCGAAAGCAAAACCGACGGGTAGAGCGAAGCGCACGGCTGAATTACGACACGAAATCATCTGATTTGACTTTTAGGGTTCCGTAGTCATGACAGTGACTTTTAATTTAAGTAACGATGCATTTGTGTATGTGTATTTTAGTAACGATTTTATAGTTGTCACTATATTTATCAAACAATTTCTCTTTTTAAACTTCTTGAAAGCTAGTCAAAAACTACGATGTTAAATCCAACAGACTTCTTTAACAATAGTTTAGGAGCATGGCGTGGCGTAATAAGGTAAAGGTGGAAAATAAAATCATCAAAATAATTATACATACAAATGACAGTGCAATATTTATTTTATCTCTCGACGTTATTTAGTATATTATGTAGTTATTCAAAATGTTAGTTCGTGGTGCCAATAAACCACAAAATGCGGAAAAATATGAACAAGGGCACTTGCTATCTTTAATAGTTGATCGTATTTATATCAAATCATGTGATTGACCAGCGTGACTCGTGAGGCCGTGCGAAACTATCGTAAAACATATTTATATCAGTTAGAATTTAATATGTGAATAAACTTTCGATCCGTCATGTATTTATTGTTTCGAAGTGTTACTCGTGTTATTGTGTTTTTACCAGCACAAGTGAGCATTCCAATTTTTATTATAATAGTAATTAATGTAAAGACACAATTTTGTATATAGTATCGATTAAAACGCTATTTTCTGTCTGTTGTCGTTTTTATTTAAAATTTTACAAAACATTTAATATGTATACAAAAATACACAGTTGATAGAAATTCGAGACATTCAGTACACGGGGTTGCTACAGTTTTTTGGCAGGTACACTAATGTGAGAATGACCCGGTTTAATTTTCGTCTAAACTAAGCGTGAAATGTATGTCAAATTCGAATCAGTTGCAGGCAACTACTAATAGGAACAATTCAGAGAAACCGAAATGACATTTGGCTAAAATTAAATTATAAAAAAGTTTACTTGAATTACAAATCCGGCATTAGTACTTAAAACATTCACATCCCATTCGCTAAATCATATTTACAACTTAAATTCATAAATTAATTTTGGCTCTGCATAGCACATACAATTAATGATAGTCACAACAAAAACTTGAAAAGCACAAAATTATTCGATAGCCAGAATCTCTTACGGTAGGTAATAACTACCTTAACAAAATTTCGGTTTAACCATAAAATTAAATCTAAGCTATGCTAGAACAGTATTTCATTACCTAGTATATTTGTGCTTTTACAGTAAATTACATGCACTACGAGGGTGGTTATAATAGTGCAATAGTATGTGTAATGCTACATTCAACAGTGACTACCATATCACTACTTTATCACATAGCAATCCTATACCTATGAGTGCATTATACAGATTTATCTGCTATACGGCGTACAAACGCATATGTTTTCATGTAAGTACTTTAACTAATATAATTATAGACATTTAGAAAAGGATTGGTTCTAAAATATACCTATCATAGCTCACATTCAGTTCAGATATTTCATACAGACTACTACGTACCTAATTGATGTAAGATAGGATAAGAAGTTTTACAAATGTGTATATTGTATACTTATTTTTACGTTTTAAGGTATATTAAATGTGAATTACAAATTGCATTGCGTATTTCAGTTTAGGTATGCTTATAGTTACCGACTGCGTATAAATATGTTTTAATAACATTTTTGTGAAGAAATAAATTGCTAAATTCATAAATAATATTAATAACATTTAACTAAACAGCTGCATCGTTTAACTCAAAGCGCTGGAAACTTATTGGAATGGCATCCGAAAATAGGATTGTCCAGTTATAAAAAAACACAAGATAATGTGTAAGATTTTTTTTTCAATAATTTCTATGCTGCACCATTTTTAATGCGAACAGTCATAGGGTTTTTACTTGTTTGCGTCTGTGCTCCCCAATTCATACGACCTAAAGTCACCAGTTCATCGTGTTTATTCTCCACCTGAGCAAGCTCATTCATTTCATTTCCCATCATCACTTCGCAAACTGCTAAAAAAAGGTTATAACCTGTACGCAGCGCTAAAATTGGGACAACCCTATAAAATGTTAAATTAAGTAAATTATAATTATTGTTGTTCCGTCAGCTTAGCTGGATTCTGAACCGCTGGATGCCTTGTCCGGGGTCGTGGGGGGAGAGGACTTAGGCGACATAGAGGGGAGGTGGTAGGACATTTGCATTTGAAGCGTGTCTCTGGCTTTTCGCGCGCTTTTGTACGTCAGCGAGTTGGCGCGTGGCTTGCGTCGGGAGAAATGCCGCTCCACCCACTTGAGCATCGCGAGGACTGAGTCGGTGGAAGACAACCGACGCTCGGCTGAGGTCTTCGTGATGGTCGATGACGCGATACGGAAGGTCGCTGCCATACCTTTGAGAGCCTGTGGAAAGTTGTTTGGTCAATATAATGTTACGACGATTAAGAATGATCAGGGGCTGATTTTTCAATCGTCAGACAACTTTTAACTCAAGAATAACCTTGTCATTTTGACATATTTCCCATACTAAAACTGTCAATGTGCCAAACTTATTCTTCAGTTAAAAGTTATCCGACGATTGAAAAATCAGCCCTAAGATGAGCAAGAGTAATTATAAAAACATTGAACTCTTGGAGATTACTTTAATTGGTAGAATGATGCAACGTAATTAAATGATCAACTGACCAGCATAGCGTCTTCATCGGTGACGTCATCTCCGGCGTATATGACTCGGATCCTCTCGCACCAGTCCAGACCGAATGCTGTCCTCAGAATGTAAATGGACGCCCGACCTGAAAAGAAAATAAGAGAAAAAAGTGGTCAAAGTACGGCATTATACATTGGTCGGCCTATAAAGAGCAACGGATTCCCGTTACAACGGGACTATAGTCATCTTGTACTAAGAAACATAGGGAAAGATATAAGAAAATGAAACGATATGAGTAACCTTTCTACTCTACAGTCATAGATCGAATCCACACTTCTGGCCCTGTGATATTATACACGCACATTATACGATTAGAAAATCAGAATTTGAAATCGCAATAATGCTCGAGGTTGTTAGTTTCCATTGCCGGACGAAGGTCGAGTACATTACGTCTTCCGGTTCTTGCTGTACAAATCTAAAGTTCTGTCGTAGACATGCTATCCCAGTATGAGCTGGAAGTAGCACGAGCTGGAAGTAGCACGAGCTGGAAGTAGCACGCACTTATGTCCTACTCGAGGGGCGGGCACACGCACCCGCGATCAACTCGCGCACCTTCACCTATAACGCTGCTCGCTTCAGCAACGGCATCTCGCGGAAATGGACCGTCAGGAGAGCACCCTTGTTACGTCCTTCAGTCCTACTTATCTAAAATTCCGTCGTAGCGTAATATTCCCTCTATGAGCTAGATGTAGCACGCATCTTTGGGGCGGGCGCGCCTCGATGGCACAATGGATGGAATCCGGCCGCGGCGATGAACACTCGCGCCTTCCGCCCGATGTGGACCGTTAGGAGAGCACCCTTATTCTCTCTATTATGTCTTTCAGTCCTACTAATCTAAAGGTCTGTCGTTGACGTGCTATCCCAGTATGAGCTGGATGTAGCACGAACTTTTGCCTCACTCGACTGGTGGGCGCGCTTCGATGGCGCAGTGCGTGGGCGCCGGCACATGAACCCGGCCGCGACGATCAGCTCGCGCGTTCGCCTCCAAAGCCGGCTCGCTTCGGCAGAAGTGGAACGTCATATGAGAGGAGCGCCCTTGTTCTCCACTCACGCCTACGTTACGTCCTTCAGTCCTATTCTAAAATTCTGTCGTAGCGTAATATTCTTTCTATGAGCTGGATGTAGCACGCACCTTTGTCCCACTCGACGGGCGGGCGTGCCTCTAGCGCACAATGCGCGGGCGCCGGCGTGAAGCCTGCTGCGGCGATCAGTTCCCGTGCCTTTGCTTCTAATGCTGCTCGCTTCGGCAGCGGAGTCTCGCGGAAGTGGAACGTCAGGAGAGCGGCCTTGTTCTTCACCCACGCTTACGTTACGTCCTTCAGTCCTACTAATCTAAAGTTCCGTCGTAGCGTAATATGCCCTCTATGAGCTGGATGTAGCACGCACCTTTGTCCCACTCGACAGGCGGGCGCGCCTCAAGCGCACAATGCGCGGGCGCTGGCGTGAAGCCTGCTGCGGCGATGAGTTCCCGTGCCTTTGCTTCTAACGCTGCTCGCTTCGGGAGCAGCGTCTCGCGGAAGTGGAACGTCAGGAGAGCGGCCTTGTTCTCCACCCACGCTTACGTTACGTCCTTCAGTCCTACTAATCTAAAGTTCCGTCGTAGCGTAACATGTCCCGGTATGAGCTGGATGTAGCACGCACCTTTATCCCACTCGACGGGCGGGCGCGCCTCTAGCGCACAATGCGCGGGCGCCGGCGTGAAGCCTGCTGCAGCGATCAGTTCCCGTGCCTTTGCTTCTAAAGCCGCTCGCTTCGGCAGCGGAGTCTCGCGGAAGTGAAACGTCAGGAGAGCACCCTTGTTCTCCACCCATGCGCCGTCTCTGCACACCTGAGGAGATGATAGATGTCAGATAGTGAACACGACTGATAAACACGCGTTGCCCGTAGTTCTACTGTTCCTAATAGAACCACGGAAAAAATATTTTAAAATTATGTTATGGCTGCCAGGAAAAAGAAAACTCCCTGACCAATGGATGTAGCTGTAGTGCGAGGATACTAGGTACCAGCAACTTTAACTGGTAGTCTTACGGTATTACACGAATTACCAGGTCAGGCGACCATTATGATGGATGAATAAATTGGTAGCAGTACTAGTACAGCATCTCAAGTAGCTATTGGTGGTGGGCTTATTCATCCATCATTAATATTATTAATTCGAGATAGCTTTTGTAGTTAGCAGTTCAACGGTTCAAAGGACATCGTGTTACCTGTTCCTGCAGCGACTTAAGCAGCTCCACGACCTTGTCCTGGCACTCCATGGGCATAGGGTGCACAAACTTGCTGCCGTCTGGATGCAGGATCTCCAGACCGTGGTTGCCGGCGTACGTGATGCCCTCGATGCCGACCTGTGGGTGAAGGAAGAAAGGGGTAAGTATTTTCATTCATTTATTGCGCCATTTTCTTTCATCAGAGATCCTGAGACCTGGTCTAAAGATAGCACGATTTACGATGTCTCGTGACATTATTTTATGCCAAATAAACTTTATACCTAGGTCCTAGGACAGGTTGACTCAACAGGAAAAGTAGAGTTGAAGGTTAGCAGTGATTGCCTTTTGATTATAATCTTACTTAGTTGTATAACATTAGGTAAGTCGCTTAATCGTTTAGGTTTAGAGCGAAAATGTATGTTAGCATACAACAATATTTTGGCCGACTATGTGGGTTCAAGTTTTCAAGTATGTCAAGTGTCGCCGCGACCACAGAGGCGCTGAGCACGAGTCGCAATAATTACGTAATTTAGCCCAACAAACAATGGGTAGTAGGTTAAAATCCCAGTTAACATTTATCATCTGTTTGTATTATCTCGCTGTAGTACATTACATTATAAATATTTTTGTTTAATTTCTGATAATGATTGTCAAAGTTCAACTGATATTGGCAGCCTTGTACAAAAGAGATGATGTGACCATGTGATATTTCATTGAGCGGGGATGCGGGTGGTCACGTCATCACGTGCTATGGGACCTTCGGGTGGAATCTGTAGTGGACATGATCCGTTTATGTGGTACAAGAGATATTTGAAAAAGTCGGTTCTAAATAATTGTATCATTTCGTTTTTTTTTGTTTCATCTAATTATAATTTTCTATGTTGAATAAATTAAATGAAAATTCTCATAAAATATAATAATTTGAAATCGCGGCTTACAGAACTACGGCATGTTTAGTTACTCGTATAATTTAATATAGTCCTATTTTTGAAAATGAGGGTACCACCATATCCTTATTTCTTAATTTATGTCTGAAAAACTGTAAAAGTATACGAAGTCGAACTTATCGTATAAGTCAGAAACGAATGCCTATCCATTTGTGCTTAAAAATACATCTCTTGATACAGCAGATAAAGACTTCACTGCTTTAAAAATAAATTGCTGTGACTGCAGTGATATTTTTACACTGAATTATTAATACACTGCCGTAAATAAAAAACCGCATGATGTCCTTAAATCACTGCATACTATCTGTATATTTTAAGATGCAACGTTCCCAGACCAGGGACTCTAGATACGCGGGGGTCAACATAATATGGCGGTGATGACGTCAAGCATGAACCCTGCAAGTTATCGCCGCGCAGGCGCGAATTTATTGTCTTATTTTTGTTGAAAAGCCGAGACCTCGGCGGTGTTTGTAATTGAACTTTTCCTTGTCATTGTGATGCAAGCCACTTCTAAATTTCTTGCAAATGCCTATTTTTTTAGATAAACGCCTATAAATAAATATTTCGATAATATTTAGTATGTTTTCATAATATTTGGTATGTTTCCATCATGAAAAAATGATAAAACAAGTAATAATTGAAGATTTGAGCGAATAGTTGATTTACCGATTGGCGTGTAATATGACGTCAGTTCATAATGATATAGCATAAAGTGTCGTACCTATATTTTTTGTCTATGACTAAGTTTAGGAAAAACCAACACTTAGGCGTGACTTAGGTACGAGTAAGTAGTCGGTCTACTAAAGTTTTAGGTACCGGTTGGCTTACCATATTCTTGACATTGTCGACATTTCTTCCGGAGACGATGGCGATGTAGACATCTGACATGTTGGACAGCCTCTGCAGTGTGTGCTTGGTCTCCAGGGGTAGAGTGGCGAGGTCGGGATGGGGGGCGATCGGAGCCAGGGTTCCGTCGTAGTCTAGCAGTAGAGCCAGCTTTTGCGTGTAGCCGATGTACCTAGAAAATTAAGGAACGTAATTTGAAATTAATACAAAGAAAACGGAAAGGACTGTCAAAGAAAAAACAGAATAAAAGTTTTCATAAAATTCCAACAATAATGAAATGGTAAAGCAATTTGGTCTGGCCTGTTTGACTAACCTTTAAAAAGAACACATCAAAGTCAATGAATACGTGGCATCTCGGGAATTTTCAAATACAACATTGGACCTTAAAAGTGATTGGAAAAGTGCTTGGAAAATAATTGCCAAAGATGGAAACATAGCACTGATGTTGATTGATATGATTACAGACTAGGAACAGGAAATTCTTGAAATCTAATATTTACTTGATTAAAGATGATTAGATCCAAGTATACTTACTTCGAAAGATACTCGTCGAAGTCATCAATAGTCACTGGTGGGATGGAAGTGGCGCCGATGTCATCAGCCTCTTCCTCGAGCGAGTCCATGGCCTTGAGGAACGCCTTCATCCAGCTGTCCACATCGTTCAGCTGTTCCCTCCGCCGTAAGTGGTTCATTCGGACGGTCCTCTCATCTTCGGGCATTATTAAGGCTCTGGAGTAGAAGAAATTGGAATTGAGTAAGAAAGTTTACTACTCAATAAAAATAACCACTGAATCTTGGATTTGAACATAGGATAAACTTGGATTTGAATCTAGGATAAATCCTACTAATATTATAAATGCGAAAGTTTGGATGTCATGATGTCTGGATGTTTGTTACTCTTTCACGCAAAAACTACTGAACGGATTTTGATGAAATTTTACAGTATGATTGTTTATAACCCAGATTAATTATGACGATCTGTGACAAACTATTGTATCATAAAATGTTGATCTTCTGAATGTGTTCTATTCTCGGATCATTCAAAAGACCTTTTTGTTAAGGAAAGTAATTAACCCACGATCTTTTGAGGAAATACCTACTAATGAGTAGTTTGTCATTGAAAACGTAGCAATTATTTTTTAATATTCTTTGCGGTTTCCCTCATAATTGTAGTTTAATGATAAGACTAGAAATACCTGTGAATAACCTCAGCGGCGTCATCGAGCTCGTACGGATTGCATATTAGGGCTTCGTGCATCATCTCTCCCGCCCCAGCGAAGGGAGACACTATGAGGACTCCGGGCGGCATGTTGATTTGGCAAGCTACAAATTCTTTGGCGACTAGATTCATGCCGTCACGCAGGGGAGTGACGAGGGCCACGGCTGCATCGCGGTAGAAGGCAGCTAGCTCATCTTGCCCAACGCAGCCATAAATATACCTAGCAAAAAGAAAATAAGTTTTATCAATGATCAAGAACTTTTCAATTCAGAATCTACTCATGATCAGCATGTTCTGTAAGTTCTGTAACTTACCTAATAGGAGACCAATTCGGAGTAGTAAACCTCCCATTTATTCTTCCAACTAACTGATCCATCTCCTCCTTCAAATCTTGGTATTCTTTTACATCTGTCCGCGAGGGTACAGATATTTGGAGCAAGACCACTTCCTCAATGTGTTCTGGGTATTTTTCGAGTAATCTTTCGAAGGCTTTCAATCTGTGTACTAAGCCTTTTGTATAATCTAATCTGTCAACACCTAATATCACTTTTTGGTTTGTAGAGAGCACTGGCTTCGCGTTTTGTGCCAATTGCACAAATCTATCAAAAGGTACCCCTATTGGTAAAGGCCTCACACAAATGGTGCGACCGCCCAACTCGACTAGAAGATTTTTTCTGTCAACACGGCATCCCAAGTTTCTTTGGCAGCAGTCAATGAAGTTCAAGCAGTAATCCGTTATGTGGAAGCCGACCATATCGCAACCTGTAATCCATAACGACAAACATCATTTTCAATCATTTTATGAAATCTTACAAATTAATTGATTTCTAAATTAAATGCTCCAACTTACCAAGGATGCCCTGTAAAACTTCATCAGACCATGGGAAAAGTCTGAAAATGTCCCACGGTGGGAATGGAATGTGTAAGAAGAAAGCGAGTTTGCATTTTATGTCTTCTTCTTCTACTTTCTGTAAGTTAAAATTTTTGCATTAGTAGAAAAGTGGAAAATAGCTTTCATATCACATACAAGTTTTTCATAAGTTAAAAGTGAACAAACCTGTCTGATCCAGTTAGCGGCTAACATGAGATGGTAATCGTGCACCCAAACAATAGGTGGTGATCCGCCATTCTTTTCTTTGCTGTCTCTCAACAACCTAAGAGCGTGGACGGTTTTCTCTGCGAACTCCTCGTTGATCTTGATGTACGCCCTCCAGTGGTCGGCGATGAAAGTGGCCCGATCGGGCATGGAGTGAAAGAGAGGCCAGAAGGTGCCATTGCAGCAACCATTGTAATAGCTATCGAAGAGCATAGGTTCCGCGCGGATGGGCACTATCTGAAAGCACGAGACTTTATTTATTTACATACTCGTATCTTTGTACACATCTTATCTTTCTTAGGCTTAAGCTTGATGGATATCATGAAGGAAGACAGACATGGAATTATAGATATCAATTACGATTCGAAATCAATTCCATATTCTTAAGAACTATAATGGGAATTTGATAAAGTAAATACTGGTAAATAGACACCATAAAACGATTACGTTATTTATTGTTCTCCACATCGTTTCTATTGATATTGATCTAACAAGTTTCCATTTACCGCAATCTAATCACTTTGCACGCTTCTATCGTAATTGCAAACTAACAACACCATAAATAAATAAGACAATAGATAAAACAATAAATGGCTCTATAAAACAGATCTCTAACTATAGTTTATTAGAGTGGCATTATCATAAAAGAGAAATGAACAATTATTGATTTAGTTATAAAATCTAAGAAAGAAAATATTGTCATAGAGCTTACCACCAGAATACCTAAACAATACAAGACTTCATGTAGATTTCCATTATTTGTTTTCCGTGATCGTTTCTTTACTTAAAATGTGTTTTTCCTAAAACTTCTTTACCAAGAAAACTAATTCTCACATAATGTATTCTACCTAAATATCCTTTTGCCGTTCTTTGCGTAAATACAAACACTATACTACAGTGGATTGAAGTGCTCCATCGATTCTCCATAAAGTATTTTTAGAAAAGTGACAAATATGCGAGCAAGGTAAGGGGTGCGCAAAATGTACCAGCCCAGACACAGTTTATCGTGATGTGAACTCTTTGAATGGCTCAATGAAGTACGGAATCATATTTTTGTCAAGACTATTATTTCCTAGCCACTAAACTACCTAATTTAAACTTTTCACTATTGAACAAATTCAACTAAGGATCGGACTCAGAACCTTCCCTAAAGTCCTAACCATTGGGCTATGGAGGCATTACATAAAAAAGAGGTAATAGGCATGGAAAAAGTCCCAGACAGTCTAGTCGATCCTCAGTCTGTCACGAAAATTGCACGTGGGCCGTCATAAATTCATATGCCAGAATCGTCGAGTCGGATTGAAGTGCTCATCGAGAAGTATTTATAGAAACGAGTAAGGGTGCGGAAAATATCCCAGACACAGTTTAGGTATACCACGAATCGGTCACGAAAATCGCACGTGGAACGTCGTAAACGCAAGCAAGGTCGCGTGACACAGCCGGTTAGGATCCTGATAATAATGACGTATGACAACAGTCGGGCGCTGTATGCCATAATAACAAGATACGACGTTTGAAAACATTCAATATTGATCCGACAATGAATGAAACCGAATTGTTTTTATAACGACAATCAAATCGGTTGTTTGTGAGGTAATGACGAACCTGGTGCGTGTTACAGAAAGAAGCTCCAAACTCAAATTAATTGAGGCTTTTATCAGTTAAAAATGTTACCATATATTCATTGCCATGAGTCTCGGTTATTTCAGTCAAAAAGCATCGGATTTTACTCGTTACTTCACGTAGATGCATATCAGCGCATCCTGGTGGTTTATGTGCCATTTTGCAATTACAGTTTCGCATTCACTAGTGCTAATGGGCTCTAGACGACCAGACAAATGATCGTACCTATTGACATTGCAAGCAATTATGGCAATTCTCTTAACGTTTACCTAACATCCCGAAGAGTGATCTTAGTTCGTTGATATCTGGTGTTCTTTTGCAATCTGTCGTTGATTATTTTTTCACAAGGCTCAACTTCATTTTCATTTCAAAGTTGTTGGCAAGTCAGGTCAGAGTTTAGTTTATCTATATTATCATCTTGGGGAAACTTTTCTTCATTAGTGATGGCTGAACCTACCTTTTTAGAGAGCAATCCGGCCGTAGGCGCCTTGTCCTTCGGGTCTGACTCGGGGATCTTCTCGTTGGGGTCCTCTAGATGGATGCCCGGCCAGCCCACCCAGATGCCCCCGCCGCGGATGACCACCGGCGCCACCGCGGTGACCAGCCCACCGGCGCTGTAAGAAAACATCGATTTTTCTTTAGTATATCTCAAAAAACCGCTCGAAAATGCTTCGTCGTGATTGAATTCTGAGTTAACGACAAAAAATACTGGAGACACGGTGGCTTGTTGAATAAAATTGAAATTTGTCTTGTCTAGTCATGAATAACATTACATATGAATAATGTGAATATGAAACAGCAACACATACCTATGCATCAATAGCAATTGCAATACAATAGTTCGTATAGACCGTAATACACACGATTTCGTCTCCTGAACCGAACGTTTTCTATTAGTTAACTCCTAACTTTAGTCACAATTCCATTTTATAGGGCAAGTGACCCGGTTGTGGCCACCGACCCCTTTGTGGCCATTTAGAACTTCAAATCGTTATAACTAAGGCAAAGACTAATATATTACTCTATGGTTTACGGGAATAAAAATATCTAATATTAGCAACACTGATAGCGTTAACAGCTTTGATGTGTCAAGCTTCACTTCAATCCAACAAGTCATTATTTTTTGAGAAGCGTTAATTGTTTTAAGTCTTAGCAAAAAGGCTAAGGCGAGCGGGTGAGTAAACAATCATTATTTTCTAAATCCTTCTTATTTTTTTAAATGTTTATGTTAATCCTTAATAAAGAATACACTGTCTAAGTGGTACTAATGATATTTTATCGCTATTTGTTTATTAAGTGGGTTTATGAGAGGTGGCCACTAATGGAGCCAGAATTAATGAATTTTCCCATCTTTGGCCACATGACTGGCCAAAAGTGGTGCACGAAGAACCCCACTTTTGGCCATTTAGTTTTTATCGTAATTTTTCAATTTAATTACTTAGCTATTTTGATATAAGTAATCAATTCATTTTCAGAGTTACGATTATAATGCCTCCATCGAAACCAAATACTAAAAAAATCGATGTTGTGAAAAGAAAATTGTTCCAGTACTAACCGCATAAACTTATACTATAGGTTAATGTTGATCTCCTTAATTGTAATTTCAATTCAAGCTGAGATATTATATTTCATACTAGCGGCCGCCCACGACTTCGTACGCGTGGATCCCGTTTTACCCCCTTCATCTATCTTACGCGGTTTAGATATTTTCGTACAAATGTTTTTTTCCCGCTAACTCCCGTTCCCTTGGGAATTTTACAATATCCTGTTGTAACTAAGCTTTAAGTTTACTAAGGTACCTACATACCAAATTTCAAGCGTCTAACTTAAGCAGTTTAGATTTTTCATACAAAAGGATTTTCCTGCGAATTCCCATTCCCGTGGGAATTTCGGAAATTCCTTGTTGTAACTAAGCTTTAAGTTTACTAAGGTACCTACATACCAAATTTCAAGCGTCTAACTTAAGCAGTTTAGATTTTTCATACAAAAGGATTTTCCCGCTAATTCCCGTTCCAGTGGGAATTTTGGGAATTACTTGTTGTAACTAAGCTTTAAGTTTACTAAGATACCTACATGCCAAATTTCAAGCGTCTAACTTAAGCGGTTTAGATTTTTCATACAAAAGGATTTTCCCGCTAATTCCTGTTCCCGTGGGATTTCCTAAGTATACTATAACCTGCCCAGGAGTATGAAAAATAATTGTACCAAGTTTGGTTAAAATCCGTCGAGTAGTTTTTGTTTTTTTTTATGAATTTTGATGGCCAGAACTGGCACATGACTGTGGCCAGAAATGGGGTAAAGCTGGCCAAAAATGGCACAAATTCCCATTTCTTTTTCTTTTCTACAGGATTATTTTTCCATTAAATCATTATGAAAAAAAATGTATCCTTAGGCTAGATCTAAATATATTTAATCACTTTTTACAAGAAATAAGTCCGTGATACGCGTGGGACGTCCACCTACAAGGTGGACCGACGACATCGTAAAGGTAGCAGGGAAGCGCTGGACGCAGGCCGCTACCAATCGATCAACATGGAAAGCATTGGGGGAGGCCTATGTTCAGCAGTGGACGTCCTGTGGCTGAAATGATGATGATGATGATGAAGTCCGTGATAACAAAAACTATAAAATGATATAGCCTCAAAGTCTAAAAAATTCTTAAAATGGCCAAAACCGGGTCACCTGCCCTACTTGATTTGGGATACTAACAAATTGTTTAAAATAAATAGTAAATGTCCCAAATTAATTATTAGGCCAGGGTCAAAGGATAAGTATTGAATCAACGTGACAACTGAAGATCTTAACAAGGTAAACGAGATTCTTAAAAGCAGTTGGGGCTGGAGTGTCCTCCAATTCGAGTGTTTGTGGACAATTCGGTAAAGTACACACTGCACTGTCTTAAATTGTTTTACTGATGGAATCTTCTTACTTTAATAGTAAAATTATCTCGTATTTTGTCTTCTTTCATTATTTGTGTTTTAGTGCAAGACAAATGTTCTTCTTTATGTGTGTGTGTACCTATATTTTTCTTTCAGTTCATTTATACAAATGTATGGGAACCACAAAACCACAATAATGTTTTTTCATGTGTTTACGTACATTGTGAGTTCCCTTATCATTTCTTATGTCTACGACTTTATTATGCTGTAGATGTTTCTTCGAATCTAAAGTATTTATAGTCGACTCGACAGCACATCTCAAAAACCCAACCCAGAATTATTTTTCAATTTACTTTAAAATCCTTGATGTCCTCTTGCTTTAAAATCAGTAAATATTTAATTAAGTTGGAAATACGTCCTATCTCTATGTTTCTATTGCCATACAAAATCCATCAACCTCCCAGCTCATAAAAAGTCAATTGATTGGTATTCAGTGACAATTTAGCGTAACTCCTGTGTTAAACTGAATAGGTAGTTGGGTTTTCCTGTATGCGTTTGTACGAATTCTTACCAATTTTAAATCAACATGGCCACAATCAATAGTATCGAACTGCCGGATATTTAGGTTATCTTTTGTTTATAACTTAACTGCGATACTACGCGCGATTCTACAAGAATCAAAAAGTTTATAATATTATCGTTATACAAGCTTCCATCAAAACAAATACGCACTTACTATAAAAGTATAACGTCAATGTTTTTCTATTTATTGAGTTCACAAATATGCGTCTTGGTTCAAGGTACCAACTATCATCATCTCATAGTAAGTTTTCGTCATCATCAAACATTATCATAGTGGTTACATAAACAGTGTTGCTTAATGAAATGTTTTGTTTTTGTGAACCGTTATTATCTGTTGAGGTATATTGTTTTAAACAATTTTAAAAACTAGGACCACCGAGATAAAAATTATCTTAAATTTCGATTTACTGATAATTGTTTCCAAGTACATAATTCTATCTCTTTTTCTTTTACATTTCATGTCATAATAATTCTTCTACAATCCGTCGCAAAAAAAGTATTTTTTCATATCAGCTAATGGAAAACGATCATCCCCCTCAACGCTAGAAAAGTTGGCAATGATTTGCCACCTTTTTTAAGATATTTGATTTGATTTAATTGTTTGGGTACTTCCTCAAAGCAAATCATTAACAATAAATTGTTTTTTTTTTAAGATCATACTTTACAACGCTCATTTTCTTCTCTCAAAGATTGCACTAAAGCAGTTACCTAATAAATATTTTCCTAAACAATGGGAATAATTTTCCTACGATAATAATTACGCAATTATTATTATGATGATTGCTATGCATTGCATATTGCATAAATTTTTATTTCAATTATTTCTTTAAACTATTGCCGTATCAAAAACAGTCTTTCTCTCTATTTGAGTGTAAGAATGTAATTGACTTTTCGAATACTGTTACTTACTTCCGAATATTTTTTGTGATGATCATTTATTGGCATTGAACTCTAAACAAATAAAACATGTCAGGGTCTCTGTCAAGGCGCACAATATTATGAAGACGTTAAGTGTTTGGTAAAGTAGGAACTATGACACCTAAATGGGCTTAAGATTTTTGTCTCCATTATCTTGGTGTTGTAGACTAAAATTACTTTATTTATTCCCCAAAAATTATAATGTTTCCTATACATTGGTATTCGTTTAACTGGAGGACATTACAACATCATTTAGATTCTGGAATTCTGGGACACTATTGTTATTTAAATTTTAAATATACAGCTTCTGTTAAAAATTATTACCGTTAGGTATTCCTTAAGAAAATGTGTCGCCCAATTTATTTCCTCTTTCGAAATGTAGTAACCGGTATAAATAAATAAATAATGCTCGATTCTTTAAAAAGTCGTGAAATTGCTCCAATTCATAAGTTATTGATTGCTTTTAAAATTGGTCGGATTGTATTTATCAAATCTACACCTGTAGCAAGCCGAAACGGACCTTGACATTGTAGTCTATTTCTTGACTGGAGTCGATGAACTTTTTGCAAAACATCAGTGACACTGATGCTGATTATTCATTTGCTGGTAAAAGTGAAAAGATTTCGGCTGTATATGTATTTGGGGCACCTTCACAGTTCACACACACAAGCAACCCCGGCCGGCGCATGGTGCCGTCTAGAAATTTCCCGAACACACCACAACTTGTTGGAATATTCTTCCATGAATGACGCCACAAATTTTCGCAGACGCCGTAAATTGTCCCGATTTGAACAAAACTGAGCAATGAATTTCGTTTTAGCAGACATTGAGTAACTACACCTATTTACACTTGTATCATGGATGTTTGATCAAAATATACATGTAAATGTCCCATGTAAATAGAAAAAATTAAGTACTTATGCATTACCATCGAACATTTATTATCGTATGAAGATTACTTTATTATTCATACAGAATTATGAAAAATGGACTCCACAATCAATTTAATTTTCGTTTTTGCGTTATTAAACAGTCATGCCGGCGTCGATTGTTAATATCACAATAACGCGACAGTAAAAGCGACTGAAGACTTCTGAGTTTTGAAATTATGAAACGTATCAACACTAACCTGGCTTTTCTCTCCAAATCGCCGGTCTTCTCATTTCTCTTCAAAATAAAAGGCAATCTGTTTGACACCACAATCATGCTCCCTTTGCTGTTGCACGACGAACGACTGGCACTGTGTTTCGTTCCACTCATGTTGTCTGTGTGTTCCTTTCCCCGACCAATCACAGCGGCGACCGAGCGCATGCGCCTCCAAAAACGGAGGGATTTTCAAAATGTGTATGCGTAAAACTTTTCACTGTGCGCGAACGTTTGTCATTGCGTATTGGCGCGATTTTATCCCGGCTGCTAAGTACACAGCATCGCCGGTGATCGGAGGCGTACTGGATCGCCTTGTGTGTGTCGTTTGGCTTTATAGACTATGAAGACGCGTCGCCCTTCTGCGACGCGACGCCCCGCGACGCGGCGGAGGTCCGCGTAAGAGGTTATCAGTCCCCTGACCTCACAGAGCTGCCTCTCCTATTATCCAACTGGAGCCGCAATTTTTGCGGGTGAGATATTGATGCGAACAAAATTTCGAAACCAGAAGTTATTGTGCTTTGTTTTGTTATACTTACATGAATGTGTATAAAGGCAAATTCTTTTTACGATTTGTCCCATACAATTTTTCCAAATTTTAACTTAAATATGTCTGAAGATCTTGTAGGAATTCAACAAGAATAATTTTGAAACTTCATACCTACATTGAAATTCAAATCTTAACGAAATCATTGAAGTTTACATCAACATTGATTAGGTACCACGTTTGAAAATAGGTCAGGGCGATTTTCTTATTAAATCGATAACATTTCAAGGAATTCTAAGTTATCCAAACAAAACAAATATTGCGTTTAGAATAGACAAAATATTGGAACATTTATGAATCATTTCCCTAATGGATTAAATTTTTTGAATCATTGTCAATCATCATTATCATATAATTCAAATTAGTTCATTAGCTGTTGGATTCCCTTATTTTTGTAGTATTGGGAATTAATATGACTAATCGATATGTCGACATATTCACAAGATTACAACACACGTCGAAGACTCTCGGCAAACGTTCCAGAACTTCTGGATAATGAACAATTGAGACTGTTGCCAGTTATCAGTTAACCATTAAACCTATAAATATACATGTAGGTGCTCGCAGTTAAAACCGATAATTAGTGACTAGAAGGTTCGTGGGAATCTGTAAAATTATTAAAAGTAGCTTTAGTTTTGCAGTTGTTACGAGTACTTTAATAATTGCGGCTAACTTAGCTTGCTTTTCTTTAATTTAATTATCTTACTGTATTATTTTCTTAATTATTATGATTTTTACTAGAATTATTTCCCTATTGATTTCTGCAGTTTATTTCCGTATTAGTTTTCTATTTTTGTTGATATTATCGGTAAAATATGAAATGTATTTAGGTGCTTGACATTTTCCTCCAGTTCAAAGACAGGTGGAGAATACCATGCATTATTAATGTGTTATTATCAAAATCGTTGTAGTAATATTTATTGTATTCACCTTTTAACTTAATACAGTTTTAAGTGTCTCGTTATCTTGTGTTTATTACTAATTACGCTTCTTTGTAGTCATTATTCCGAAAACTCAGTTAAGTATTCTGATAAATATGAAATTAATGCGATACTAAAGTATGTAAAGGTCTTGCGGAAAATTCTGCTCTCGTGTAGTCACAAAAACGTAAAGATCAATACGTGACGGGAATAGATTTAGATAGATTTCCCGCATTATATGCGCGCGAGTGCGAGACGCGTGGTGCGTGCGTGGTGCGCACGCGGCCCCCACGTGACCGCGCCGGGCTCATGAATGGGCCGCGGGTGCATTCACAAAAGTACAGGCTGTTCGGTTTCAATTACGGATTTTGTTATTTTGAATGAGTTGGCTTTTGATTAACAATATTATCACACCTGAAGCTGACCGGTGCAGACGTGATCTATTACGAGTATCTCAATTGAAAGACCTTGTCTAGAAGGACACAAGACACCCATATTATACACGAGCCTATTTTCTCTATACTCTTTCTTTCTCCCTCGTCGTGACCTAATCAAATATTTTAGTACTATCATCACTTTAATTGCTTTTCTCCGACGTTATTATAGGGAAATTTATATTACTTACAAGTAAGTAGTATTTTTCCTGCAATAACAATGATACGATTTTAGTAGTTAATGAGTTATTACAATGAATGAATCACACACATGTCTCTAGTTAGAGTATACGCATTTCCTTCCATGCGGAAATTAAACCAGCCACTGTGTGTGGATTTTATCAGCTGGCTCATCGCTGCGTTACTTTTATGTTCATTAATGGAAACAGTTTAAACTAAAGACGATCGGTTTGCGTAATCAAAACGATTATCGAGTTGACCGCCTTGACGCTTTGTTGTGAAGCACTGGGAATTGCTTCTGGTGCTATAATGTTATGCAGACGTTGTATTCTTGCATTCGCGTCAGCAACTACGATTTTATATAACAAAAGATGTTTATTATTGCTAATCACCTTTATAATAATGGTGTTAGCAATGGGGGCAATAAATAAGTGAGCATTTGTACCCAGTATCGTGGAAGTTTATAGACTCCCTAACCATCTCATCTAAACCCCTTTAACATAACATTATCGTGTATAGAACTTTCACTAAAATATTTCTTAGTATAACACATATTATTTATTTTATATTTGTTGTTAATAGTTCTGTTTATATTTGGTATGCATGCATGAATATCATGTTAATATTATGTATGAATAATATTAAAAAACCACGTGTTGCTTATGATTATCACGGGCATTTTGTTTACCTGCATCTATGTCATGAATCATGGATGCCGGACAGCCTTGGCCACTCATTATGTGCAAAGCATTTGCGACATAATTGCTTGGACTGTTAACTTTATCGTGGCATACACCATAATCATAAATATGGTAATCATTCTGACGTCGGTATTTGGTTAACAGATCAAAGTAGGTTGTACAAGTAGGTGGTAAATAAAACTAGGTAGTGTTATTGTTTATAGCGATAGAGTTTTACCTCAAAAAAAAAATAATATTAGCCAAGACTTGGTAGAGCTTGCAGATACTATGGCAACAGATATTGTGAATACATAGATACAAAGGAAAATTACCATACCAGTTATTTTTCTGGTTAGACTCATCTCCGACGTAATATCTGCTTGCACAAAAACGCATTATGTAAAATCGATAACGAAGCAATAACTACTTATATGAATATCGAAATAATATAAAATTAATGACTTTGTTTACGAAAAAAAACCATCTCTTATTTTTGTCAATGAAATGAGGCCATATTGCACAAGAGTTTGGTTTATTCCTACTGTAATATAAAAAAACCTAGATTTTCCTATGATATCGATTAGTAATGGAAACTCAAATCGCATGGTGATAACAATATTTATTTTACGTTGAGCTGAACGTGTGACATAGTTCATTATATTAGTTGTTTGCATATAATTTAATTAACAATAGGGGATTTTCTTCCGCATGGAATAGTACAGTGTAATTAGCACCTTGCGTTTACTGTTGTCTTATTTTACAAAATTCCATAAAGGAATTATAGAGCTAGTATTTACATTACGGAAGTTTATATCTTTTATTTTTCAGAACGAGAGAGACAGGGGGAATAATATTACTTAATTACTTGTTAGAGATAAACATTGCACAATTTTAGAGAAACATTGTTTCGTGGGTTCAATTCCCGCCTTAGGCAGTTCGATTTTTTCAAGTTATTTATAATTTTTAAACATTGTTTCACACAAATTCGGCGAATTTAAAAAACATCCTAAACGTTTACATTATCTACTCGTACATAATCATTATATTTTGCCCCCTGAAAAAAGGCCATCACTTGTGATCGTTTGTGATCTTCAGACATATTCGTATTTCACCGACGAGTAATGACTGTCATTAATTTGTCTTTTTAACCGACTCAAAAAAGGAGGAGTATGTTCACCGATTACTCCGTCAATTGTGGACCGATTTTCAAAATTATTTTTTTGTTCGATAGGGTACACTTCTGAGGTGGTCCCATTGTCACCAAGTCAGGATCTGATGATGGGATCCTAGGGAAATCGAGGGCAACCCTCAAATTTTATAGGCACGTATATCGTTTTTCAAACGTTTTCTTAAGTTATTCAAGCATTTGCTTCTGAAAATCATCATCTCATATTGATGAGCTGATGATAGAAGTAAAACTCCTTAATGCTTAGGAGTTGGAGGATGATTCTTTTAATTTTATACATAAGTATAGTTTCTAAAGTTATTCAAGTGTTTGCATCAGATAGTCATCATCTCATCATGATGAACTGGTCATGGTACGTACAACTCCTTAACGCTTAGGAGTTGGAGGATAACTCTTTAAATATTATAGGTACAAATAGACCAACAGTTGTATTCTTTCATGTTTTTAAGGTGGGCTGATGGTTTAAGGTCTTTTTAGGTTGCCGATATGGTAACCTGTATTTTGTAGGGATTATTATTTTACACTTGACATGAAGAATGTAGTCTCAATGTACGGCCTACATTCAGTGGTAACATCAAGGTAATAATAAGTAACTAAAAAGCAAGAAATAAGTTAATTTTTATAAAAAAAAATTAGCAGGCAAACTTCACACGTTTCATAATCTTGGCACCGACTCCAAAAGTATCAATCATGGTATACATAAATATTAATTCGTCCTAATAAATAAGATTAGTAATTATTTTTCTACTTTTTAGTGTATGTTTTTTGGAGTCGGTTTAATTTTTTTTTATAAAAATTAACTTATTGTTCCAGTGCTTTTGCACTTTCAATTCACCCCATAAACTTTAAGCTCTCTAGCATTGAACTTGTTGTCTTTACAGTTATATGACAGTTAGGTAACTTCCCCCGAAAATAACTTAAGCTTCTACCCACTAAACCCTTTGCATAGCTTATCGATGGACAGATTTTGATGATAAATGATTTATGATTAACGATTGTCAGAAAATGAAGCAGTAGGAAGTAAAAAAATAAACAGATAAAATACGGACGATATCTTTCGCTCTTATTTTCTTTATTGTCATACGTATGTTTATCAAAATAAAGTAGTTGCAATTATATACGTCAACGCACAAGTTATCAATCTATTTAAATGCTCCAAGTTATCTACTCGAACTTTGGATTTCTGAGGTCATTGTCCTTGCTTGTGTAGTACATAAAGCTCTTAAGTACATACCCTTATCCCCGTAAAAGGGCGCGTCCGTACACTCAAACGTTTGTCTTATTTATCAATGTGTGTTGTATCATTTACGTAAGCAATTTATTTAGTGTTCTATTTCCAATATTAATATTGCATAAGATAGTACTGTTCCTAAGGAAAATCAAATTGTACCTCGACCCTGATTAAATGCTCTATTTGCACAATCATGTCATATAATTATTGTATTTCTTCATTTTGATTGTTTGCAAATGGGTAAAAGCACTTTTAACGGACTTCAAAGAAAGGAGGAGGGGCGCAATTACTCGTAGTCTCCGATTAAGCATTCGTTAATTAATAATTATACAATTTTAACGAACGCCGAGAAAACAAATCTTTACAATACTGCATAATTGACTATGATAATAACTTTATTAAATTCTGATGATAAACCAAATAGTGTCTATCTATCAGTGCCTAAAATAATTTGAGATCAAACTAAATGAATGGCATAGCCTAGGGCCTTATGTTATCAATACTAGAATTGCGATAGTGGTGCAATCACAAATAATTGTTTACATAAGCACTAAATTAATAGCTAGATCACATGTTTAAGTACTCATAACTACTGATACCAAAAAGCGAGCAGACGACTTAGACTGTTCCCATCCTTCGGGGTTGAGTTTGGTAAAAATCGGTCAAGTAGTCAAAATATTTAATTTAATGCTTTATTATCGTCGACTGCCTACGTCACGGACATCACGATCACGGATCACGGACGGTTCAGGCTACAAAAGACTATTGAACTATATGTAAACTCTAGCATA
This sequence comes from Ostrinia nubilalis, assembly GCF_963855985.1. NCBI lineage: Eukaryota > Metazoa > Arthropoda > Insecta > Lepidoptera > Crambidae > Ostrinia > Ostrinia nubilalis. The sequence continues at coordinate 4,460,909 of NC_087093.1, forward strand.
ATAAGTTCTTACAATGTTCTTATTTTTAATGAATAAATTATTATGTTTGTACGCTTTGGAGCTCACGGGTCAAAAGTGGCCCGGTCCTTTATAAGGCTTTAATTATTATTATTATTATGTTTGTACGCTTTGGAGCTCACGGGTCAAAAGTGGCCCGGTCCTTTATGAGGCTTGCGTGGGGATACAGATCCAACACGTAGAGGCCGTTTTAAGCGCAAAATAATCGACAAAAGTGAAAGTGGTGCACATGCTGGATCTAGTCTCTGACTATATCATGGGATGTAGCCAGAGACCAGCCCCAGCCTGTGCACAGGAGCTATTGCAGTTATTGGAGAATGGACTAGGGTTATGGATGAGGGATGGATGGACTGGTTACTGGGCTATGGATGGAGACTACGGGACACCTGCCTGGTTCATAGTCTCGGACTGAAAAAAATGGCAGGCGGTGACTAGCCAGCGACTAAATGGGCCCCCCCTGGCGTCATGGGTCGTATAGACCGGACTGAGGGGCAACATTGGCGTCTGCCAGCTCAGGGGTGTAGAGAGGTGTGCTGCGCTTTCTCCGAAGTTACTCGCGGCGTTATGCCCTTTAACACTTCCACCCCTGGAGCATATAGCTCTAGCGACTCCACTCTAGCCGGCCGGTTAAGGCAAGCCAGAGGTGAAAGTCCTGCAGACCCTCTCGGATTCCACTTCGGCAAGCCGAAGACGAGGGTCTTGACCGACTCTCGGGAGCACTCGGATTAACAACTGGCCCCGTGGTGTCGCTACTCACCAACAGCTCGCCACAAAGCTGCCCTGCGGGGCTTTATTATTATTATTATTATCAGACCTCCTTGAATAATTAAATTAAATATAATATTTGCTATTAGGCATATGCATTCAACTTTGTTTGACATGCAGTTGTAGAGACTCCTCGTGATTAAGAATCATCATCATTTTAGCCATGGTAGCGGTCTGCGTCCAGATATCTGAGAGAGAGACAGAGGCAGAAAATCTTAACTAGAAACGAATGAAACTATTAGTGCATTCAAGTAAGTTCTTCTATCAATTTTTTGCTAGAATGGAAACGCGCTAGCCTCATTACTTGTAAGCTCGTGGCACATCCGAGTTCAGATAATATTTATCAATAACTAATTATAAATACCGACTAATGATTGACGTGCGAAATCATGAGAACAATCACCAGTCAGTGCATGATACACGATGCTGTAGTAAACACTATGATGTCAGCAGCACATGAAATAATGGCACTAAATTGCAGCACTCCTTGGTTTTGATCAAGGTAGATGAAATGAACCTACCTATCTACATATATCTGGGTTCATTCGGTCGAAACTTTCAGATGATGGTAACGTGATACATTTTTGTGTATCTTTCCATCTCCTACTCCTTTGCCTTAAAAGGCAGGATTGATTTCAGGATAGAGTCAATCTTTTTTTAAATTATTTTGTAAGGCACTTAAAAAGATTTCCGTATTTGTCCTCCGTTGAACTTTTTTTTAAATAAACCTCCTTCTAGCGCTTCGGGTAAATAGCCCCATCAACCCCAGATATAATAGGCTAAATTAGATTATGCTTGTGTTAGGAGGTTGGTTAATAAATATTGTTGTGATCAACAATATTCCAGCTAAAAGACAACGGGGTTCGAACCAGGATTCCTCGGATCTCGAGTCGTCACATCTGGAAGTTGCCGACCATCTTTTCTTTTATCGCTCTCCTTTGCTTGAAATAGCTCACATTTTTCACAATGAAATTTATAGGGATGCTTTCATAAGCTTTGCTCTACTTTAAGTGGTCAACCATTCTGATTCCTCCTCACCAAATGTTTTGTTCTACAAACCCACATTCCAGATAGCATTCCCGTTAAGATAATTAAATCCAAGTTTTCGTTATCTTTTCTTTAAAGTGTGCTGAACTCTGATGGCCACGGTGGGTTCGAACCCGTTCGGTGTGGACCGATGCGGTGGTTATCGCCAACGTGACGGGGCGTGCGCGTGCGACTGTTCTTCGGTGGGCTCAGATAAAGAACTAGCCTTAGCCTAGCCCCCCGTGACTTCGTCTGCGAAAATGCGGACACAAAATAAATTAGTAAATCAAATCAAGTCTTTATTCACACAATATGGGCTATACAGGTGTAACAGCACTTTTAAATATTTAAAAAATAGTTTTAATGCTGATTTGGTGTGGAAATTTAAAAACGTCTCTATCTAAGCTTACATTCGACACGTTAGAATTAGAATTTTAGATTGAAAAAGACTAGGAAGGAGTTTTAGTACAGAATTAAAGCTGATTTATTGCTCACCATGCTATCTACACCGGTTCTCAAATAGATAAACTTTTCCTTGGGTGTAACCAAGACTGCACTGATTGACTTACCGATGCTCAAGCTCTAGATCCTAGCTACACAAGAGCTGCAGTCGGAACGAAAGGCAGGAATAGTACAGCAATTTCCAATGTACAGCCTTAGTGAGAGTCATCTAGCAAACGTATTGGGAACAGGGACCTACCTAATAGGCTAGTTTCCTAAAAAAATTTTTTTTAGTCTGTCATGTTTAATATCAAAAAATATTGGACACATATATTTTTATTTGTCAATCAAACAAATAATTACATAGTTATGGTGCGTTGAAGTTCCGCGGGACGTCACAAAGTGCGGCACTTTTATGCACTTATTGACGTCACGGGCCTCTTCCTATGAACTTTGGCACGCTTCATCTCTTTAAATTTTCATTAGTTTGAAAAAGTGAAAAATACGTGTAGAGTATTTTTTGATAAGTTAACTGACGGACTAATTAAAACTCTTGCTTTTTGACCCAGGAAACATCCCTATTTAGCTTTCTTCTTCGTTCGATTCGTTTAGCTCTTGGCAGAGCGGTCGTGGTCAGTGTGGTCACGTTGAGGCGTTGTTCACATCGGTTATAGAGGCGGATACAACTCTCCGCATGATCTCCCGCCAACTGTTTGTTGGCAGACTGTCTGGTGCAGTCAAATACGCCGTCTCCCACTGTCGATTTCACTTGCTTATTAATTATGCTTTAAATGCAATTAAGCTTCAGGGCTCTAATATCACACCTATCGCGTACTAAAATAACTTATTTATAGTATGCCAACCCTGATGGTTGCCCGGTTGTATGAATGTTTACGCGATACAGGGCAGACAAAGAGATGTCGCCCAGTCAAGGATACGTCAGAAGTTTTATCTTTAGTATCCTTAAGACTATGTACATACACATAGTACTTTACGACCAGAGGGTAGGTCTTGATAATAGAGTATGTTTAGTTATTGATACGGTTGGTAGTAGGTATACCTATAGTTAATCAACTAGACCTGGTGCATCATTATGGCCAGATTAATTCCGAAATATTTTTTTAAAATAATATTAAATTCTGGTATCATAAAATACTAGTATGTATAGTATTAATAGGTGTTATATTTTTATAAACTTCATGGCCCCATGTTATGTGTAATAACGTAACAAAGGAGTAATTACATCACATAACATTTTGATTTAAAAATGTAATTAAATGTCGTTATCGTAACTACTGTATTAACAGTTAAAGAGATTAAACCCGATTAGCCTTATTTACCTCAATTAAATATGACTTAACTAGATATAATGAGTCGCAGGCACAGGAGCTTGAGTAAGTTATGAAAAAATAACGCCTTTCACGCCTAAACCACTGAACCGATTTTGATGAAATTTTGCATAGAGATAGTTTGAGTCCCGGGAAAGGACATAGGATAGTTTTTATCCCAGTTTTTGAAACAAGGACGCGTGCGATAAAGTTTTTTTGTGACAGACAAAATTCCACGCGGGCGAAGCCGCGGGCGGAAAGCTAGTAATACCTATGTATAAAGCTGAAGTTTGTTTATTTGCTAGAACGCGTTAATCTCAGGACGGAACTGTGGTCCGATTTGAAAAAATATTTTTGTTTGGATAGCCGATATATCGAGGAAGGTTTTAGGCTGTATAACATCACCCTTACTACAGCCTAATGGGGCGGAGCAGTGAAGAAAAATGTTGCAAAAACGGGAAATATCATTCAAACTATTTTCAGGCATACAAAGTCGCGGGCACAGCTAGTAAAATATAATCGTATTTAATTCTTAAACATAATGAACATACAGACATTGTAAACTTATTCTAATATTAAATACAGACTTCAGATTATAATAGTCCTGTCTTGGGAGTACTCGTTGATCCAGTTCCATAAGAGTAGACCGGACTTCTGCCTAGTTTGAGCTCATTAATAGTAGTATTTCAAGTATTTATTTTGCTTTATTGTAAGTACAATAAACCCTGCATACTTACGTAGTTACAGGTCCTTAACCTGTGTCATCATTTAAAAGTAATAGCAAAATGTTTATAGGATCTTTAGAAAAGGATACTGGATAGTAGTCCAGTCAATAAAGCATTATAGATGGAAATCTGTAGAACACAATTTTTGACTTCGGGACTTTATTTAGACTAGTTAGGAGGTGAACATAGCAAAAGTCCCCGCCCTTAGCCCTTGAGCCGGCGGGGAGAGGGGGGTTTAAAGGTACCACTTTTCGGTTTTTCGCCTTATCCTCGGAAACTATGCGTCCTAGTGACATTACTACTATGAACCAAAAAAAGCTTATTCAATTTGCTACAGATAAGACAGTCAAGTTTTTCTATATCTTGTATAGTTTTCGCGGCATCTGCTCTAGAAGGTCTGTAATATTGGAAATTTTATTTTTGTCTTACATGTTTCCATCAGGAGAATATCGACTAAATCAACATTGAGCTAATATTCTAGACATGCGGGAGCATGTTAAGCCTACTTCCAGGGAGGGGACTGCACTGTGCATATATTTAGACGAACCAATTGGAGCCAATTTTGACTCCTCATCACTCAAAAAGTACTGTGCATTAACACTTCAAATTTGGCTCATGTGTTGAGACTTGCAAGATAAACATCAGCTTCAAATTTCATAAATATACCTCAAACGGTACTTTAGGTATTGACGTCTAAAAATCTACATGGCTGACCTATAAGACCAAATTCTAACCACTTCCAGATGACCTTGAAGGTTCAAATTTGGCATCCAGATAAGTAGTTGTGTAAATACGAAGCTACAAATAAAAAACCAGTAAATTTTAACATTTCACAGGTGATAGATAGATTTTAGTGTCCTAAATGTCGATTTTTGAACGTCAATACCTAAATATCCGTTTGAGGTATATTTATGAAATTTGAAGCTGATGTTTATCTTGCAAGTCTCAACACATGAGCCTAATTTGAAGTGTTAATGCACAGTGCTTTATGAGTGATGAGGAGTCAAAAGTGGCTCCAATTAGTTCGTCTAAATATACGCACGATGCAGTCCCCTCCCTGGAACTAGGCTTAACATGCTCCCGCATGTCTAGAATGTTTGCTTAATGTTGATTTAGTCGATTTTCTCCTGATGGGAACATGTAAGACAAAATTAAAATTTCCAATATTACAGACCTTCTAGAGCAGATGCCGCGAAAACTATACAAGATATAGAAAAACTTGACTGTCTCACCTGTGGCAAATTGAATAAGCTTTTTTTGGTTCATAGTAGCCATGTCACTAGGACGCATAGTTTCCGAGGATTAAGCGAAAAACCGAAAAGGGGTACCTTTAAACCCCCCTCTCCCCGCCGGCTCAAGGGCTAAGGGCGGGGACTTTTACTATGTTCACCTCCTAACTAGTCTTAATAAAGTCCCGAAGTCAGAAATAGTGTTCCAGGGATTTCTCTCTACATCGTCGTTAAAGCATTCATTGACTGGACTATAGTACTAATATGTAATATGTTATTTGAAAAATAGAAAAGTCAATGTTCAACATGTTATTACTACAGTCTAATTTTTTAGAAATCAGCAGAAATGTCATCAAAAATGGCCAACTGACATAAAAATATTTTTAGTCTGTGAACTAGTGATGCGACAAAACCTCTCGTTAATCGCGAAGTGAAATATTGTAGTACTTGCGTATCATCGCCGGGTGATCGTCAAAATACTAAAAATATGCAACAAAGTCGCAACATTGAATGTGAACTGATTATGAAATTTTCGAGAACAGGAAACAAACTGTATGCACAGATGTAATCAAAAAACACACTGGACAGTAAAACAATCAATGATATCCGTAAAGTTATTAAACTTCAAATAGTTGCAAAAAGTTCTGTTTGACAGTGTTGCTTCTAGCGACATCTCGCTCGCTCAGTTCTTTGTTGCTCTATTCCGCTAGGGAGGTAATTTAAGATGCGAAAATCCGCCAGATGGCAATACGTAGACGCGAGGTCCAAATGCTGTATGATTGGTTATTTTTGACATGACATTGACAGATATCAAAATTGACAGAGTCAAAATCCACCAATCACGCAGCATTTGGACCTCGCGTCTACGTATTGCCATCTGGCGGATTTTTCAATCGCGAAAACCCTCACTGAAAGAATATTTTTATTTTCTTTTATTTTATTTACTTATATAGGAAAATAAGCAATGGAACAATACGTAAGCATAATTGCATAAAAAAGTAAAATAATTTCGTTTAAATAAAACCGACTAAAAATTAAACTGACTCCGAAAAAGTTTAAACTGTCTAAAAGTAGAAAAATAATTTTACGTTATCTCCAATATTGTCGAAGTTATCGCTGGAAAACTAAACAAAGTATCGTATAGTTTTTATTTAACATTAATCAGTAATCGGAATAAGTGAATACTTAAAATAATATCGATTAAATTTACAGATTATTGTCTATGACTCACAGGTTACAGCACTGATGTGTCAGAGACAAGTCATAGACAATATGGAGATAACACATGATTTTAAACGTCAAGTCAATTTGACTAGTCTCACCAGTGGGTAGACACTTCTCATACAAAAACTAGTCTCTATATGTAGCAATTGATATACAACCTTATCCCTTAAGTAATAAAGTGCATTTTGGATTGATTTCACTATAGCAGGGGAACCCGCGGATCAATACCACCATACTAAAAATAATTGTTAGTGTCCTTATGTTGGTAGTATTGTTAGTTTGACAAATGAAAAAAAATGTCTGTCAATTGAGTTTGAGTTTTAAACCGGCGAATTGATTCGTGTGAAGTTATTTTCTCAGATTTGGTGCAATATTACTGTAAATAAACTTTTCTGTCGTTTACGTTGAGTTGATTAAGTTCCTCCGTATCGGGCGTGATAAAGTTTGCTGTTCAGTGTTATGTTTTTTGTGAGATAGAGACTCTTTTAAATAAGCTGTGTTTCAACTTCTACAGAAGTTTAAACTCTTATTTACTTTTCTGTTTAATGGGTATGTTATCTACTTACTTGAAATATTAGATCTATTACAAATCTATTTTTCATTAAAAACAACCCTATGTGATGAAAATGTAAATGTACTTTCAAAACTGGTAAATGCATGAACCAGGGCATTGACACTGGTTGAAGAGAAATTATAGGCTTTGTTTAATTAATACCTATTTCATTTTAGGCTTCTACTGATAATGGAGAGTAGAAACAACAAGAAGTGCGTTATTTGTAATAAGAGGCGAAGTCGTGGTGGATCACCCTTACTTTTGAGTAGGTTTCCTCTGGATTCTGACCGGTAAGTTTCTAATAACACTCATTTATTACAAGATAATTTTACTGATTGTGTAAACTTAAAGGCTGGGATTAATATTTTTAATCATACAGTAAATAACCATAACCAATTTTTAATTTCAGTATTTTGTTTCGTACTCTGTAAATGAATTGCATAACAATACTAAAAGAAATTAGTTGATGAATAAATTTCAGTTTGTTATTCTTTTTCTTTTCTAATAGGTATTTCTTATTTCAGTTGTCGAATGTGGGTTAAAAATGCTGGCATAGAAGACTTAGCATATGTACCTATTGAAAAGTTACACCAACTGAAGTTTGTTTGTGGTGGGCACTTCACTCCTGAATCCTTCAATGCCAAAGGAACTCGGCTGAAGAACTCAGCTATTCCAACACTGGAATTGAGCAATCCCATCTTGCCAGATGAAGTTTTGACAGAGTTTCCTCTTCATGTAAAAGACTCCAATAAAGAAAACCTCAAGACAGGTATGATGATGACTTCAATTATGTTTTTTAAATTTAATTTACTATCTATCAATTTTTCTGAATTATTTAGATGTCTTAATTAATTTTCTTTGGTTTCCAAAACAAACCAACCGAATGCAATTTAACAAGGTTCTTTCTTTGTAACCACAAATATGTGTTGTATGCTTATCAATAAATAATATATAATTTCAATTATTAATTATATCTATACTTTGTTACAGTTCTTTATGATCATTCATATTGCATTCCAAAGAAGTCAAATCCAGTTGAACGAGGTATGTTTATCTAAAATTATACTAATAATATAAAAAGGAAATATTTAATTGTTTGTTTGTATTTGATCGGCTCCGTAACTCGAAGCCAAGATAGCCTAAAGTGCGGGTTAGAACCCCACAGCTTGAATATTGTAGTAAACCCACTCGTAACACAATTTAGCTTAGAATGTGTGTTGAGTTAGAGGGACTTTAGTAATTTGTGTAATACAAATTCTTCAAAAAAAGTACCGGACCAATTTGAAAAATTTTAGGCAATCTACATTAATTAGCCAGGTCAGCTAGTTTAATAATATTTATAAGCTAGTAATTTTTAATGTGAGCAAGACATGTACTAGACTGATTGTACCCTAAAGTTGGGTAAGAACATGACATTTTATTACCCAATTCATTATCTGCTTTCAGTTCCCCTTACAACTACAACCAAACAACTAAATTCAACATGTTTGGGAGCTGTGGATATACCAGATTCTGGTATTTCTGCGAAAACAACTTTTGAACCTCTTCCTTCTACTTCCAATGCACCAGAACATATGACCTATAAACCCATTACTCATGGTAAGTGTACAAACTAATTATTTACCTTCTAAAATATGCCTTCCCTCAAACTAAAGAATGCCACCCTGGATGCGTTCTGCAGTCTGCAGTCAGGTCAAAATGAACTTATATGTACAACATTCTAGGTTTCTGTACATTTTATATTAATGCGATTTGACCGTGCGGATACGAACAAAGAACGCAAATCACACGTGACTGATTGCCTTATCACGACCACTTACAGATTGTCTTGACATACCCGCAGACCGCATCCAGAATGCAGAACATTAAAACCTCTAAATGCCTTTAATTTAATATTATGTCATTGTTATTGAAGGTGGGCCCACGCTTCATATTTTATGAGAAGAGCTATCATTATCCTGTCTTTGCATTTTTTTAAAACTTGATAATGATTGATTGATTTGGAAATAATATGTTTCATAAAACAAAAAAATAAATTTTAAACTTATTTGCATATTTATAATATTTCAGATGATAAAAACATTTGCCATCAAGATGCACAGGCAGAAATATTAGTCCACAGTTATAAAAGACCTAAGAAAAACATTGAAATGAAAGGTAAGATAAAACATACCTAATTTAAAAAACTAAGTAAAATTGCTGATTAATTAACCAATATTCAATTCAATTTGCTTTAATGTTGTTTTTTTTACTAATGGAAATGTTTTTATTACAGACACTTCATCAACATTTACAATTAAAGAGAAGAGGCTTTGGCGACAGTTACAAAATGCAAAAAAAACAATAAGGAATATAGCGAAGTCAAGAGTGAATTTAGACAAGTTAGATTCGGAAGTGCTGACATTGTTAGTAAAGGATGTAGTGCAGAATAACAAAAAAAAGTCACAAGGAAAAAGGTGGACTTTAGCCAACAAAATATATGCTTTGGCTATATTTAAACGGTCCCCTAAAGCATACCGCTATATGCAAAAGCTGTTTACGCTACCAAGCACTAAAACGCTCCAAAGGATTTAAAAAAATATACCAATGGAGCCTGGTATAAATAAAAATATAATTGATATGTTAGAGGCAAAAGCATCAAGTATGCCAAAGGAAAATAAATATTGCTCGTTAATATTTGACGAGATGGCGTTAAAGAAACGGATAATTTATAACGAAATTGCTGATAAAGTAGATGGCTACGTGGATTATGGAGAGGGCGAGAACATGGGACGAGAAAAGAAAATTGCAGACCATGCGTTAGTGTTTATGATACAGGGTGCTAAACATAAATACAAACAATATATTGCGCACTATTTTGTGGAAGGCACAATATCAACAGCAAAACTGGCAAAAATTATATCGGACATCATCAAAAAATTAAAAGAAATCGGATTTATGGTTCTAACAACAGTTTGTGATCAGGGATCTACAAATATAGGAGCTCTTAACATGTTAAAAAGAAACTGTGGACAAGGCATAGATAGCAACTTTTTCTCTGTAAATAATGACAAAATTTTTATAATCTATGACATCCCTCACTTGTTCAAATCATTACGAAACAATTTCTTTAAAAGTGGAAATATGTCTTTCGATGGAAAAATTGCACAATGGAGGCATTTGGTAGTTGCAGAAGAACACAACAGAAATTTTTTAAATTTTAAAAAACTGAATAGTACCATTGTAAATCCAACATTCAAAACTAAGATGAGGGTGAAGTATGCTGCGCATGCTCTGAGTAATACCGTGGCAGCTATTTTAAAAATGATGGCATGGAAAGAAGTTTCTGATTGCAATGATACAGCATTTGTGATTGAACAGTTAGATAAACTATTTGATTGTACAAATGGTCCATCATCTTTAAATGACGTAAAGAAAGGGATCCGGGAAAATGTTTCCACATCAAGTAATCACATTGAGTCTTGGACCTTTTATACTGATAAGTTAAAAACCATAAAATTTATAACAGCAGAAAACACGATACTAAAAAATGTTAAATGCGTAAAGGGATATCAAATATCTATCAAATCCTTAAACGATATTTGGGAAAAGTTAAAGAATGAAGGGTTTAAATATATGAACCTTAGACAGTTTAACCAAGACTCTCTGGAAAACTTATTTGGAATCATTAGGCAACACAGTGTAACCAATAGAAATCCCACTATCACGCACTTTACTGCAGCGCTTAAAACAAGCATGGTTACTGGGCTGAAAGTGCCTCATAGCAGAAGTGCTAATTGTGAAGCAGACAACAATAAACATATGCTGGAATATAAAGACATTTTAAAAACTAATTTAAAAACAACAGAAATAAAAATTAATGTTCAAGATTCCACAGACACTGAATTTTATCCTGTGTTGTCTATCCCGGACCCTGAAAACTTAGAACAGCCCATTGAAAATTTGTGTAGCCTTGAAAACCAACCAGTAGTATATGTAAGCGGGTATTTAGCTGCCAAACTATTACAGAACAGTTCTTGTTTAATTTGTGAAGAGTGTTTGAGCGTGAAAACTCCTGTTGACAATGATTTGTATGCATATATATCTCTTCGCGAATGGTGGCATGATAAAAAAAGTCTCGTTTATCCAACAATTCAATTATGTACCACCGTAAATGAAGCTAAACAATTTTATCATGACCATATTGCCGACCAGATATATATGGAAAATGTTGGAAAATTCATTTTCTTAATGTTGAGTACAAATTGTAATTTTAGTTGGTTTAAATGTCAACAACATAATAAAGAAATTTATGATAAGATGTTTAAAATATTAAGTTACCTTTTTCTAAGAAAAAGTTGTAAAATCATTAATGACAGCTTCATAAAAAGTGAAAACAATTTTGCTGACAAAAGTAAAAAAGCACAGCAACAAAGCATTGAAAAGTAATCTTGAGGCTGAGGTTCGATCAGCTGATAAGAAAATTAAAGATGTTTATAAATAAAAATCCTATTTTTTCTTAGAAAAAGTTGTGAAAATAAAAGTTTACAAAATTATCATTTCTGTACTTTGTTATAATTTTCAATAATTCCTCATGCCTACAACTGCTATGTCATGTTCAATACTTATTGTAATATACCTATTTTATTTCGAAATAAATAATTTACGTTACAAAACTTCGTTTTACTTACACATAGTATAAAATAAAAATAGTAATCATTAAAATATTGAAGGTTCCTATACTAGATATCGATATGCAATTACAACCCTAGCAAAGTATCGATAATCGATAAGTTATTACGAACGTCACTAATACTGTCAGAAAATAAGGCATTATGTTGGTAGCTCCGCCTGTAGTTTGTGCGGTTGGTAAAGATTTGCGGGTCGTTCTCTAAAATGCATATGTGTGCGTGAGCTCAAAAAATATCTATGGAGTGCCGTCTCTTACTCTTTTATGCTCTTTGAGTCTCACAAAGGACAATGTTCATTTCTGGCCTGGCGTGGACAAGCTGCTAATGAAAATATGAATTTGCCAAAAACTTTTAATTAATTTTTAAAGTATTCACTTAGTGTAACTTTGTATCAATTTTCCTTTATAAAAATCCAATATAAATAGTACTTTATGTGATAATTACAACTTCCTGTCTTTAACACTCAATTCAGTGTTGCCAAAATGAATCTTATCGGTAAGAATCGATTCATATCGATTGTTTTTCGACTATGACAAGTAGTATTTTTTTAAATACGTATTCATTAAAATGACATTTACAAAACCTTTTTAATATTCCAATAACACTACCAAAATATTTAAATAACTAAATGAAACCTTATTTCACACACACCTTATTATACACCTTATTTCGAGTCATCAAAAAATACAATCGATTTTTATATCGATTATTTTTATTCATCACCACATTATTAGCATGGCAACACTGAAAATATTGTCACAGCTGTTATCTGTCATTCGCTTTGTTTTGTATTTTTCATCGTGAGTGTTGTTTATTTCTCAAAACCAAGTCTTTGCCAAAATAAAAGCAGAAGAGTGTTGTATAAGTTTCCCTTTTGACGACTTTATTTTTTTGACCATGGTCCTCGATGCTTCCCTTCCCGATGACCCTGGCTTACTCTCCAACTACGAATCTCACTCAACCAATGACCATTGGCTCACTTTCGGACATCGAACCTTGCCTAAACGCCGACCACGGCTTACGTATGGACTCCGACCCGAGCCCCAATGTTAACCCCAGCCCGATTTTGGATAATGCAACCAGCAATTCCTCAATCTCATGAGGAACCTATGATATGTATCAATTGTATAGCTGACATGATGCAGAGGAGGCGACATAGCCTAGAGCTTATTAAGTTCGGTTGGTTATAACGTCAGTGGATGACTCCTCAGCTGGTAAGTTATTGAATGAGCGTGTGGACTTGTTGAATACCTTTTACAATGTATTTGATCAACTACCTTTACCGTAGATTACCATAATCCTAATAAAACCTTTTTTTTTAGATTGATAACAGCAGTGTATGTTGTCACTCATGTTGGACCGTGGCCACGGTGTGGCTCTGCACCAATCAAGGACAAATAATATTTCAAATGAAGAAGCAACCACTAGCACTGGTCACAGTTAACGTGGATTATCTTTGTTACAAATACGTTCCATAGACTGCATATTAACACGGAAAGAGAATCACATATTCGAAAATAATGTAATAATGGAACAGATTTCACCTCGTCAAGTAAGTTTTTTCATAATTATTTTCATTATATTTTATTAAAGACATTGGCTTGATATATTTGAACAGTGTATATTTTTTTCTATACAAATACGTCTTACTGATAGATAAAAATTGACATCATATCTCAACATCTTAAAGAATGAATTTGAATGATACCATAATTAATTTCTTTGTTTCAGCTGCGGGGATCTGACCAAATATGTCATCCCTGATGGCAGTGAGCTGATCGAGCTGCTACACATGCTGTGGAGCCCCAACAAACACATGATGGGACGAGGATTCATTTGCCCTTATATTGGCCGAATAACAGTAGGTTGCTGTGCTCATGTTATGACAATTTTGTGGTTTTTGAGCTGGGCAAGGTATCAGGAACATGTATTTCCACCTGCCTAGTTCCTAGACAATATTTTGTTGACCCATGAGTCAGATTAAAATAATCATAATAATAAAAAATGGTGTTTTGTTTTGCTTCTAACCTTTCTAGTCTTAAGCAAAAAAAAAATTTTTTAAGGACTTGGATACAAAATGATATTTATATTCTGTTTCTTACTGGTATAGACTACTTAATAAATAACAAATTACATGCTGTAATGTCTGTCCACCTCAGGCCAAAGGTCCCATACTAAGTGGGCATAATCCTTTTCATCGTCCACGTATTTTGCTAAAATAATTTGTTTCAAAGATTGATTTCAAACTTGTATAAACGTGAAAATAAAGTTGGTTTCATGGGCTTGTTAAATAATGTGTATGATATTATGAACACGTAAGTGATTATGGTGTAATTGTGTATGAAAGTTTTTGTTTACATCTCTGCTGGATTCTAAAAAATCAAGGTATACAACAGTCAGAAGTCGGTTAAAAATGCCACACACACACACACACATTTATTGAATTGCATTTCTTTACGAATCATTTAATTGTTAATCAAGTGATTGTTTAATAATATTTTATTTTTTATTAATATTTTTGTTAATTTTAACATCACTTGACCTCTTGTAATCTTAAGTAGAGGTAGGTAACATTAATTCGTTCATTGTTAATGAACATGAACTTTCAAGTTATGTAATGACATAACTTGAAAGCCGTTTAATACCTATAGGCTGATAAAAAAACGAGATTATAATTGACACAGTCTTGTCAGAATTGAATTTAATCATTGCAAATTGCAAATAAAAACAATATTTTGGCACTCGATCCAGTACTATGTCAATTTAGCAAGCCAATGAAGGCTGATAATAATTAGAATTCATATTTCATGGCCCTTTTCCTTCTTTCTTTTAATTTCAGTAAACCTCTTTAATTCAAAGTGAAGATAATGAGATCACTGACACATTTATACCTCTGTTAAATTACAATTTATCATTATCTTATATACCTATATACAAAATTGCAAGTCTATGTTATCTTATATACAAAATTAAACATCTATTGACACGGACTATAAAGCATGAATCGATTTTGCCGTCTTCTAGACAGATTGACGTGTGACTTGCGCACGCACTGATCTTTGACTCGCTGATCCCAAACAAGGGGCGGTGATCAGTCGTCAACAGCGTGTCCGGTGACCATCACGATATTATGTCTGATGATGATCCACTGATCAAAACTGGACCACTGACCATCTTATGACGTTTGATGATATTTCAAGTGAACAACGTGTTATTACATAAGTAGTTAATTAAAGTTTATCATTTTTATGTAGACTATAGGTAATTTCTCAACGATTTCTCAATCGATTAACGTGGAAAACATTAGGGGAGGCCTATGTTCAGCAGTGGACGTCCTATGGCTAAAATGATGATGATGATGATGAGGTAATTTCTAAGGTTGTTATCTTATAAGTGAAATCTAATAAATCTACATATATCTACAAAAGCGAAAGGTCACTTAGGTACTCATCACGAATCTCAAAAACTACAAGTGCTAGGAGTCTCAAATTTTGCATGGGGGTTCCTTTTAGAAAAATCCCTAGGGCCTAGAGCTAGGTGCTCACCAAGACAGGTATTCTCAAAATTCAACCCCAAAGGAAGTAAAACAGGCCACGCGTACGAATTAAAAAGTAGATGAATTGTTTTTCAAAAATTTTTTGTACCATAAAACTTTACAAGTTGATTCGCTACGAATATTTAGAGTTTAGACGATTCGCTACGAAAGTTAAACATAAAATCCCAGCAACGAACTAAACGCCTTTAATATTCTTATCGGTTTATTATTCTGAGATTGTTTGTTGCCGTAAATTATTTGCAGGCGTCCACAACCTAGCCAGAGAATAAAACAGGCGCTTTGATATTAGTTTATTCGACGAAGCTTATAAAAATCCTGGAGTGTAGGACCAAGGATGTAGCTTAGCTACCGCCGTATCATCGATACGGGGCCCCCAGTGCCGAATTGACCATAATAGACCATCCCATTGGGCAGTAAGCTAAGGCAAATCTTATATTGTTAACTTTCATGGTCACTAACATAATTATTATTACTGACGGGATGGCATGGTAGCAATCCCGTCAGTAATAAGAATTAACTCTTAAGAGGCCTCTTTTTATAGCATAAACTATTATTTAAAACTAACTTTTGCCCGCGGCTTCACCCGCGTGAAGTTTAGTTTGTCACATATCGTCATTAATTATAGCCTATATGTTATTCTGGGTTAACAATAATACTGTAAAGTTTCAACAAAATCCGTTCAGTAGTTTTGCGTGAAAGAGAACAAACATCCAGACATCCATACTTTCGCATTTATAATATTAGTAGGATTATTATGATCAAAAATTTAGGGGTTAGGTAGTATGATTTTTTTATGTGACAGGAGGCAAACGAGCAGTAGCCAATTGCTATTTAAATTATTTTGAGGAGAGATACTTTTGAGTGGGAAAGAGGTTTATTTTCAGGCGTTCACTTATAAACAAAGCATTTAAAATTATGAATAGTAAATAATAAATAACTTACCAACCTTCATTACAGGAGTAGGATATAAGTTCTTTTCTTATGTACAGTCACGGAATGAAAAGGTTCGTCAGTTTTCAAATTGATTCCTTCAACGAATCGCGAACACATATTACCTTTTGAAACTATGTTACAGAATAATCTCGAGTTAGAGAAAATAATCTTTATCTGTTCGCCAGTAAAGTTCAAAATTATTCAGATCAAAGTTGTTTGACGATTTATCTTGTCAAGAAGATTATTATGATTGATAAACTAAAACCTTCTTGTTGGTTCAACCTGCCATTATTATTAAAATTTTCTATTAAATATAAAAAAACTATTGTCAATGGACAACACGCATAAGTTGTAATATTAAGTTAAATTATGACTTAATTTAAAGTTTACATCACACACATTACACTAGTTTTTATTTCACCTCAATCCATCCAGTATTACCGAAGATAGAGCCTCGAGAAGTTTACGGACTTTTTAAAATTTTCAAAAATTTCCAATATTCGCGCGTGACGTCACAACATGATTTTGCAGCCCCCGCACGTTAACCCATTTACCACTTTTTGTCTTTTTCCAAATAAAATAAAATTTTACCTAACTGACAACTGTTGTTAGTTGTCATCGTTCAATCACATTTCAAACTAGGCGCTATAAAAGTAACCATTATTATGCCACCTATTGCCAATTTTGTGCACTATGAAGCCATTTTTACATTTATGCACTTAAATATAAATTTTCTGGAAAAATAACGTTAAATAAAGTTTGTGTCTCTGTGCTCAATAACGATTAAATAGTCCAGTTATTTGTTAATTTTACTTGGAAAGTTTCCGGAATTTTTGAAAATTGGTGAATAAATAGATTTCGCTATGTTCTTTCCGAATTTTGTGATCTCGTTTATAGCCGCGAGCGCGCCCGCCTTATTGAAAAAAATCCGCCTTGAAAAAGGTTCTTGACAACTAATTTTTTTCATTTTATATTTTTTGGGACATAGACAAGCTAAGAAGCTTTGATAAATGTGATAAATTTCATGTAATGTAAGTTAAATAGATTTAGAGTTGTGAAACAGTCAAATTAATGTACCTGCTAAATTGCGAGTTCTTTTTTTTTTATCATGGCAGGACACGTTGCCGGGTGTCCTAAATATGCTGAAGTATAAAAAAATTCGCGTTGCTGAAGTATACATTTTTTTTTGTCTTGTTTGTTTCTACATTACATAATTGTATCCTACTATTATTATAAATGCGAAAGTTTGGATGTCTGGAAGTTTAAAATAAAGTAAAGTAACGTTTATTTCTCACCAACATAACAGATAATATTATGATAACAAACAATCAGGAAAAACAAAAAATAAGAATGTTGGTGGGTTGATACCTGAACTAGGAAGATTCCTGTGTCTCTAGTTTGTTATTCTTTCACGCAAAAAGTAATCAACGGATTTTGTTGAAACTGTACAATATTATTGTTTGTAACCCAGATTAACATTATAGGCTATAATTTATGCCGATCTGTGACACTAAATTTCAAGCGGGTGAAGCCGCAGGCAAAAGCTAGTCGTGAAATAAATAGGAAAGTTTAAGGTTCTGAAACGTGGTCGCTTACTATGGGCCTCATAAGAAGGCTCAAGGTCACCCAAAGGGTAATGGAGCGGGCTATGCTCGGGGTTTCCCTGCGTGATCGAATCAGAAATGAGGAGATCCGCAGGAGAACCAAAGTGACCGACATAGCACGCAGAATTGCTAAAATCAAGTGGCAGTGGGCGGGACACATAGCTCGTAGGGACGATAGCCATTGAGGCAGAAAATTTCTTGAGTGGCGACCACGGGCTGGAAGACGTAGCGTGGGCAGGCCTCCTACTAGGTGGACCGACGATCTGGTAAAGGTCGCGGAAAGAACCAGAATGCGGGCAGCGCAGGACTGTTCATTATGAAAAACCTATGGAAAACCCAAAGGCCTCTCGCCTTTGTCCAGCAATGAACGTCATTTGGAACCACGAAATAGGAAAGAACGTAATTATCAAAAATCTTCTCTAAGCCAGCATTTTTCCAATTTCGCAACGAGCGCGGTAATCACACTTAACTAACAGACTAACAGAGAGCATAGCGAAATCTATTTAAATCACCAATTTTCAAAACTCACGGAACACTTTCCAGGTAAGCACGTTAATTTGTACCAAACGACTGGACTATAATTAAATTGATATAAAAATTTGGGTACATCTTCTCAAAAACAAAAGAACTGGTGCTAAAAGGGTTAAGTGACGTTTTGACATTTGTAGAGGGCCTTGTAGAAGGGGAGGCTATGGTGCTGAATGTGGATTAACTCGAGTGTCATAGTAACTTATTAGACTGCTAAGCTTGATGATAAAAAAAAAATTTTATTCAATGTACATAGTCTGGTCATAAGTTCTGTCATATGATAATAACTTTTGAATTTTGAATGAAGGTTTCAAAAACATTTTTTACTGAATTAGAATTAAAAAGAAAAAATGTGCGATAGTTCGAATTTTATTTTATGTGTAGTGGACGCATAAAGAAGTCCGAACTGTAGTTGTCACGTTACATTGCTTCGCGCCAAAGCAGATTTTCGTTGTGCTGAAAAAATTTAGTTTATCTTTTCATTAAATGATAGGTATAGGTGTACCAAAATCTCATGGCAAACAAAAATATTGGAAAAGTGTGTCTTTCATATGGCAAATGTCTATGGCTTTATTGTCACCTGTCAACGTAAATCAAGTGAACTGTCAGTCGCTGCAGAAATTTTGTAATCTCTTCATGCCTATTTGTTATTTTTGTGAAAAAGTCGAAAAAGCTCAAGCAAGTCATATTGTTTTCAATGTGTATTGTAAAATAAGGCATAATTTTAAAGCGCGTCGTTGAGTTGACAGTAAGTTGGAGTGAAATTGGATACATTTAGTTTATTACCTAACTGCGTCAGAAGGAGGTTTTTTTTTAATATTATTCTTATAATAGCTGCTTTATCGGGGTTTCAGGTGTACCTCACAAATTGGTGCAGAGGAATGGTGAAAATGT
Organism: Ostrinia nubilalis; assembly: GCF_963855985.1. NCBI lineage: Eukaryota > Metazoa > Arthropoda > Insecta > Lepidoptera > Crambidae > Ostrinia > Ostrinia nubilalis. The sequence continues at coordinate 4,480,403 of NC_087093.1, forward strand.
TATGACCATGTAAATAAAATTGAAAAAAATTTCATCAAGTAAGATGTAAGATAGAATAATTGAAATGGTGGAAGAGCAATTTATAATAAATAACTCTTTATCTTGATCATCTATTGAAGAAAAGTGGAATCCTTGGAATCGTTTTCTAGTTCTGAATGAAGTGATTAGTTATAAGTATGATACATAATAAAATTTGTTACATAAAGTAATATACGATTTACTTATATTTCAAGACATTTTCCTATTATATTACTGACGGGATTGCTACCATGTACCTTAGGTTTAAAGAACATTTATTTCTCATTAAAAACATTACAGTCACTTACATGAGAAATTAACAAATTTTATGTAGGTAGATAATTTACAAGTTGTCCAATAGCCAGAACAAGCATATGTACTTCTGCGGGAACCGTCCTAACGAACCTGTACTTACGTGAACTTTGTTGTACATACGTTTACACTCAGTTTTCTAGGTTGACATTACTGTGAATAAAACTAAGTTGTACATTACTGTACATACATACAATGCGCGCGGCTGCCAGGCGGCGACTGGCGCTCTGACTGCGCAGGAGCCGACGTCGACCGGCTAGCGTGATTTGGAAGGCCATTCCCGCAAAAGGACGTACATGAATTTTTTAAAATATAATTTATGTTAGTTTGTTTAACTTTTTATAGAGCTTAATTTTTAAATATTTAAATAGATGTTTTATTAAGACACTAAAGGGGGTAAAGTATGAAATTGCCATCTTTATTTTTGTTAAATATTCATTAGTTTTTTTTTTTTTTTTCTAAGATATCTATATTTTAAATTTATTGAAACTTAAACATAATCACAAAACATTCTTTAAAGATAAAACTTTATATTATTTGGTTTCTGTTTTCTCAAAAAAAAATATTCGTAACAAAGTTTGTAAGAAATGATTTTTTGTAATACTCACTCTCCAAAACGGCAATTTCATACTTCAACACCTGATATTATTATACCGGTCTTAGCGTGAGTGCATCCTCCAAAATATGGTCCCTGAGTCTATGTTTGAAAACGTTTAATGATTCTGATTTTTTTATAAGGTCGGGCAATTTATTAAATAGTAGTGCTCCTTCAGAGGTCAAAACCTTCCGACCGTAATTTGTTCTTGAGCCCGGTATCAGGAAGAATTTTTTGGGTCTTCGTTGACTGTATTTTGGAGTTTCATGATTGATTTTTAGTTTTATTTTAGAATGAACCTTAGTTTTGAGTTTCCAAAATTTCGGCACTGTTGCAAGCGCCATGGTCACGGAGTAACTGAAGAAATTAAAACCAGACATCTATATCTATACTTATAATAAATCTGTAGAGAGGTCAATTCTGTACATGAAATATATTTTCAAAATAACTATCAGGGGGTGATGAGTTATCGATACTGATGCCAAAAATGCAATCAGTAAAATTTTTGTCTGTCTGTCTGTCTATCTGTCTGTCTGTCTGTATGTTCCTTATAGAAACAAAAACTACTCGACGGATTTTAACTAAACTTGGTACAATTATTCTTTATACTCTTGGGCAGGTTATAGTATACTTAGGAATTCCCATGGGAACGGGAATTAGCGGGAAAATCCTTTTGTATGAAAAATCTAAACCGCTTAAGTTAGACGCTTGAAATTTGGCTTGCATGTACCTTAGTAAACTTAAAGCTTAGTTACAATAGGATATTCCCACGGGAACGGGAGTTAGCGGGAAAAACATTTTTATGAAAAAATCTAAACCGCGTAAGATAGATGAAGTGGGTAAAACGGGATCCACGCGTACGAAGTCGCGGGCGGCCGCTAGTCGTTCAGATGTGCGTTCAAAAGACCTGAGATTTAAAAAAATCCCACGTTTTGTTTAAACAGTAAGCGAAAAAAAAGTGACTTGAAAATGGAATACAAAATGATAAGGTATGGTAAATGATAAGTCTTTATCAATGAAGAAGCAGAAGTTCAATTTCATGTGACCTCCATCTAGGCTAGTTTCCATCGTCACTCAAAGTTTGGCTGCGGTCTCAAATTTGGGCTTAATTAAGGTATTTTTTGGGTGAGAGGCATAAGAACTAATGCCGTTTTATATCAAAAATTCATACTTAGAGGTAATCAACCAGGTACAAAGTATTTCCTTGTATGTTAGTCTGCCACTCTTTAGTAAGTCCCGAAATCCCCGCTTCGGCTCCCCTACTAACCATTCTAACCATTGTACACAGATAATATCTTACATGCGGCTTTTCATGTTACTACGTCACATTTTCTAAATCCGCGCGGAAAATCGCTCCTAGCGGAAGAGCGCACTTTGAGCTTGAATATTTCAGTCATTTTTAAAGATATCAAAAAAGTAAAAATACAGTATTCATTCTAATTTTTTGTAGTTTTTTTTTGGCATCTTCAACAAAAATTGTGCGCCATGTCCATTGGTCAATGTCATCATTGCATTGCATGGGATAGAAAAATAAACAAGCAAAACCTTATTTATCAGCAAACGTCATATTTATTTAAATGTTAGCAGCACTGTTTCTTACAGTGTGCAAGCGAAAATCGACACTAAGGTGACGAACCTTTTCATTCTGCGACTGTACTTTCACAAGATGCCGAGTATTAAAACCAATTTAATTTATAAAATTAAAAATTCATTTATTTAATTCATGACAGTCTATCTACATTAATTTATAAATTATTTGGATTTTTGAATACGAAACAAAGGCATCATACTAGTAAAAACTTAAGTTAAATACGTATTTAAAAATAATATAAAACTTACTAACTAACCTTAGAATAATAACTTTTAACTCTCACTTAGCTAATTGTATATTTAACAACTTTAGTAGCGTCAATATCAAAAATTACCTTGATATCCCCAAATTATTTAAACAATAAATTATACTTTAGTTAAAAAATAAATAACATTAAAACCCGAAAGTTTAAAACATTCCTTACTCGATGTTAGAGAAAATGTAGAGTTATCGACTCTATCTCATTCGAGTTAGCAACATTTTAATTCGGATGATATCGAGTTTTGAATCTTAACCAACTAATTAATTTTAGGTATACTTAAATAAGGTAAATTAGTATACATTTCAATTGAGTAAATTTATATTTTCGTTTGCTGAAATATACCTAATATCTTTTAACAAATAAAAATAAAAATTAAATGTCCGCGAATATTTTGTTTCAGGTTACCTAAGTTAACAACTAAGGCCCGGTTTTTTGATTCGTAGTTAAATTAACCATTGGTCAAATTTTGCTACTAATAGTTAAATATTAACAACATGTAAACTAATGGTTAAAAAATGGACTAAAAGTCAAGCTAACCATTATTCGAAAAACATTTTTTTCTGATATTTAACCACTTGTCATTTGACATCTGTCAAATTTCACCATTGGTTAATTTAACTACGAATCAAAAAACCGGGCCTAGGATTGAGCAACCATACTTTTTAAACCTAAGAACACATTAGTGTGTACAATTCCTACATTGCGTAGGTACAAATAATATGTGAAGAACACAATAAAGCACTCACAGCGATATGTCTAAGTACGACGAATTAAACATCATTCCTTATCAAAGTTCCTATAAAACCTTTACCGAAAATTATTAGTGTCCGACCGAATATGGATTTCCAGCCGAAAACGGAAACGAAAACGAAGCTTCGGCTGCAGTCTCATTTTCGGCCGAAAACGAAAACGAAAATGACCTTCAACTCTCAAATTTCAATCTGAAATTATGTAAAAACTTTGAAAACCGTTAATGTTTGGACCAAAAACATAATGACGTTTGACAGTTGATTTTGATAAGGATTGATTAAAGAAAACCGGCATTGAAACACAAAAAAATTAATCATGAATTCTTAGTAGAATATTATTTCCGGTGTATATTGAAATATTGGGAAGTGAAGAAGAAATAAAGGCTGTCCAGTGGGAATTTTTCAACTTCAAAAATGAATCCAAATAAATTAATGTTTTTTTGTTATTTATTACTAATGCAAACTGGAGTTTAACAATGCGGATTTAATTTTTTGTAGGCAATGTTGCACTCTCACAGCCGGACCCTTACATTCGCAACTATGCGAGAGCAAATCGCGCTAATAATTTTCCTGCAACTTCACGGCACGGCGGATATTTTCTTACAGAACCTGAATTATTTAAGGATTGTTTGCTGTAAACTTTTGACTTGAGATATCCCCACAAGAAAAAGTCGCATGGTGTGAGATCTGGTGGCCGAGGCGGCTAGGGTATGTCCCTGTACTTGCTGATCATTTATTTGAAAAAAGAAATAGTCCTCAGTCTTCATCGAGGTACTCTCCGTGTGTGGTGAGACACCTTGTTGCTGAAATAGAGTTACGTAGTTGACCGGGATGCAGTTGCAGTTGTAGTATCAGACAATACCTACATTCATCGATCATTCGACAATACATTTCAAATACTTATTGCTCAACTGCGAACGCTCTGTAGGCTCCCGACCAGTGACTCATGGCGTATTTCAAATCCGCATTAGACTCTATTTTGAAACAATTAAACTTAATGTAAACTCTTTGGTTTTATTTGTATTCAATTTTGAACTTGGAAAATTCTCACTGGACTGACACCCTTTACAACGTAACCTCACTTCACAACTTCAAAAGAGTGTGACAATACCGCGTCCGTTCAAGTCTGATTGGAACCATGAGTGCACCAGATTCACACCCGAAGATATCGGAACGATAAACGTCACCATCTTATTCACGTATTTCTGATATTCGGTTTGGCCGAAGCTTCGGCTGGTTTTTGGCCGAAAACGAAAATATGGCCGAATGTCCATTTTTTGGCCGAAAATGGCCGAAAACAAAAATGAAAACGAATATTCGGTCGGTCACTAAAAATTATATGTATTTCAATAGAATGTACTGAAATAGATTTATGAATTGTTGAAATTGCACTAAAGTGTATAACGTGGTGAAGAACGTTCTGTAGTATAGTGAATGATGACGGATTCAGGCTAAATTATAAATAATTGAGCTTGATGTAAAAACGATTTATAAAAAGCTTTACACAAACATCTACAAATATCATTTGTTTTTAAACATCATATTTCATAAATATTCTATCACCTTCCTCTTTTTATGGCAAGCAAATCCAATGACTCTTTTCTGTACTTGTGACCGTTCATACTAAACTCAAGTGTTTTTTTATAAGACTGAACCGAAATTTCAGGGTTGTATCCCTAACACCATTTAGTGAAGTATCACAGTTACATTGCAATTTGGACTTATAGTTTTGGCAAATAGGCACCAATCCCAAAGCTCATCAATTCCGATAAATGCTTCTTCCCCATCAATTTGTATGGAATGCTAAAACTTTGTTGTCAATTTTGACAAACATAATTTCCCATAAGATGATATGACCCGGTCTCCCCAAGACAAAGGAAAACGTTACGTCGTAAAGTCTTACGACTTCGGAATTAAAACAAGCACGAAACGTAACTTTGTCTAAGGGGAATGCTTTAAATATGAAGATAAAACAAAATATCGACTAGCGACCGCTTTCTTATTTTTCTGACCAGAATTTACAACCTACAATAATCAGGACTGATCATTAACTTACAAAATCTTTTTGCTTACCATTCCTTTAACTATTCTTAATATGGAGCCTGTACGTAGGTACGTGTACATTTTACATGAATGACCATTTGACGTGCGAGTAACCACAGATCCATGATATTACCACCCAGTCACTCAGTATCTGAAAGGTGAAGAGTTATTGTAATGAGGGCTATCGTTTTTACAGGTACTTAACAGTTGGCACCACTGCCGAGTGACGGAACCTTAATATACAGTGGGGCTATTCTGGTGATTGCAATGGAATATACTTCCTACCTACTAGTTGGCGCAACTATCTTAGCCACTAGTAAGTGACAGGATCTGTACCTCTAGCTTGAACAACTTTCGTCTTCGAATCGTTTGCGTATTCGACAAAATTCGATACTCAATCTTCGAATTAAACGATAACGTGACAGTTTTGATTCTCAAAATAAGTTTCGTGCAACCATTTCTCATACTAAGTTCACTTTACGACACGTTCACAAGGGCGCTGTTGCAGTTTTCGTACTAAATCTTTCGATGGCGATTCGAATACGCTAACGATTCGAACTCGAAAGTTTTTCGTGCTAGCCGTACAGGTCTGGTTACACTACAATGGCGCCAACTGGTGAGAGCAACTACGATAGCCCTCATTGGTTTCGGACCAGTCTTGACCAAACAGCGTAGCTATGGTTCTATCGAACAGCGTTGAGCTTCCATTTGAGGAGCAGGAACGCGGCCACCCTCATCGCGAAGACAGTGACGGTGAGCGCCAGCACGTCCCACCAGAACATGTCGGGAGACATAGACACTTCAGTCAGGAACTGCTGGGGGTACCTGAATAGAAATATCAAGAATTATGGTATTTTGTATTGTACTCATCTACATACTCGTAGTAAACATAGTAAGCAGATTACCTTTTACTTTGGATAAAGCTATACCTCAAGCAGCAAAGTTAGGAGGATAAGTCCTACACGTTTGTTATCTATCTCATCCATCTAACTTCACAATAAACAATTATGCCTTTGGTGGAAATTGGTTGTCCTTGTCATCATCCTTCAAAGATATAAATAAATCTTACTTGTAATGGCAGTACTCTGCCTTGCAGTCTAGAATATCCCTGTTGAGTCCGTAGATAGCGCCTACAAAACCTTCGAGCCCGTAGCGTAAATACGAAATATACGAGCCCCAGTACAGGTATGGTGGTAGATCTTTCAAAGTCACTCCGAAACCGGCGAACATCATCATGGGAACTGATAATGTTGGACCCAAGAATGTGCCGTTCTAGAAACAAAGAGATGAAGAGTCAGAAATGTGTCTCGCATAGGCACAGTTTTTATTACTCTATATTCAAACGACAATAGAAGTCACAGAGAAAAATCAATCGGACTAGTCAAATTAACATTGTAAGAAGACCTAGGAAGCAGTGGTTACCAATACTCACCACAACGTTAAAGGCAGCACCGATCATAAGCCCGAAGCTCTGCGCCACGAGGACTGTGTATAGTGAGATCACAAAGAACATCGAAAACCGCACGATGTCTAGTGGTTGAGCCGACATCGTGTATACAATCACTGAAAAGATTGCGCAGGCGAAGATCTGGAAAAAACAAATACAAACACAGAAATATAGAACCTCAGAGAAAAAGAAATGGGGATATAACCAACCAGTTTAGCAACAATGAAATATACTCACAGATATTGGCAAATCCACTATCGTTATTGATATGTAGTATGATCCTAACGAATACCATCTGTTGAAATGTTCTTTTGATAAAATAGACATCTCTGATGGAACTGAAAACAGAAAGAGAACGAACGTAAAGCATATGAAATTGCATTTAATATTTTAAATTAAATACATTTCTTTTACTCCAACTAGTGAACTCCAAGTATTCAATCAACTCACAAGTGAGGATAGTCAGCATCATGGGTGACATCATGTGATGCATAAGGATGGCGAATAGAAGGTTGTAGTTCTCAATGACCCGGGAGCCTTCGTTGCCGGCGTCTATGAAGAGCATCCCCAGCATGATGCCGACCACCACGTTCACGATTATTCGCAGATGGGTCATCGTCTGAAATGAAGAATAATAATGTTAGATAGCTATAAGACGACATCATTTACCCCGCCGTCAGAAGACTACTGTGGTGAAGCCACTCGTAACACAAGCATTTTTAGCTTACCACGAGAAGCTGACTCTATTGCACCAGTGACAACTTCAACAACTTCGCTTTGACCATAGCTTATTTTACAAAATTGACACAAGTTAAATCAGGTTCTTTAAAAGGTAACATTACTTACAGAATCTCGTTTGGCTTTCAAGAATCCTCTTTTGATAAGTACAGATCTTTGGTTGGATTGCGAGGTCTCCTCGTCCGCAGGACCTGTGTCTTGATCCCTCAGCACGCTAAGGGGACACATCTTCCTCAGTGCTTCCATCGTGGGGATCGTCTCAGGCTCTTCAAACCAGTCTAAGGATCTGCCGTTTTCAGCCTTTGATGTCAGGATCTGAATTTTGTCGTCGCCATACTCGCCACATGCTAATTCGATTACTGGAACATAAAATAGAAATGCCAAGTGATTGACTATCGTGCCAAGATCAAAATAATGCTTTATAATAAATTGATTCCTTGAAAAACAAAAGACATTTGGAAAAGACTGGCAAGGAATCATATTCATAACACAAACCTCACATAAGTCTATATTATGTTATCAAAAGAAGGATATTTGATAAATTACCGTAATCAGCAGGATTGTGGTAAATCGGACAGGGTACACCAGCTCCTTTGAGATAGGGCACCAGATTCTGCGTGGTACCCTGGTAGAGGCACTGGCCTGCTGCCAAAATGTAGACATGGTCGAAGAGCGCGAACAAAGACGCTGAAGGCTGGTGGACGGTGCAGACGATGGTTCGGCCCTGGTGAGCCAGGTTTCGGCATAGTTGGACTACTTGTGAGCACGATGAACTATCCAACCCTCTGAAATTGAAGAATACGATCAAATATTACCTATAATAATAACGCTATTAAAACTAAAGAAATAGGACTGTAACGTCCACTAGTAACTTAACTGAACAACTTTTTATCTGATGGTTAATTGAAATCTAGTTTTCAGCTTGTTTTTCTGGGCCAAACTGAAGATGTTTGAGAAAATTTATGCCTTGGAATGATTGATCAATGATGTCATCTTACCAATTCAAAAAATTTGATTAGAACTAAAACTAGATTCAAAAATACGATGCAGTCCACTTGTCTTTAACAATTTTCCATAGTTCCTTACATAAATTCGTCAACACACGATTCGCATCCGGAAGCTAAATATTAATTACATCAAACATCATAATCGGTATTAGATTACGTCTCCAACAAAAACAGTTCAAAATACAAACGCCTTTTTAAATAGCGGAAAAATAGCTCCTGCACGTCTTTATTATGTCTAACCGCCTCTGTGGTCTAGTGGTAAGACCACCTGCTTCAGACACAGAGGTCCCGGGTTCGACTCCCAGTGGGGGCAGATTTTTCTCGTTTGTTCGTTCGGTTTGGTTGGTGGTAGGGCTTGTTCTAAGTCCACCTGGTTAGCTACCACCATCTTACCTAAGTCTGTCGCCATAACAACAACGTTAACAGCATTGTTGTGTTCCGACAGTTAGAGGTAAGTGTAGGGTTGTCATATTACAAATGTATGGAGGTAGATTCGTATTACTATTATTGACAATAAACCAGTCAGTCTCCAACCTCGGTGTTTTACTTACGTTCCATTGGCGACGGGTCGATTTCACGCGTACTTCATACGAATTAAAGTATAGTTGGTTTACTAAAAATGCCGATCGGTAAATTAGAACCGTTTGAATTGGAATCTCAGCAGTGGCCGGCTTATATACGCCGAGTTAAACAATTTATATTGTTGAACGAAATCAAATCGGATTTGTGGGTATCGTGCCTAATCACGGTAGTCGGTAAGCGCACGTACTCGTTAATGTGTGATTTGTGTTCACCGAATGTGCCGGAAGAAAAGACCTTTGATGAACTTGTGAAACTTGTGTCAGATCATTTAGAACCAAAACGCTCGGAGATCGCCGAGCGACATGTTTTTAGACTGCGTAGACAAATGGTCGGCGAACCTCTTTCCGATTATTTACAAAACTTAAAACATCTCGCAACGACGTGTAATTTTGGAATGAACCTGGAAGAAAATCTACGCGATCAATTTGTGTCTGGCCTGGCGAGTGAAGCAATGCGATCAAGGATTTTCGCTGAGAGACAAGTCAACTACAAAAAAGCGGTGGAGCTGGCTCTGTCACTGGAGGCGGCAGAACGACATGCAAATACGGCTGCGGCGCAAGCAGCGTCGGCGGTGGCGGTCGCGGGCCCCAGCGACGTTTCGGCGGGCGAAGGCCTGCACCAGGCGAACGTGAGGCGCGGACAGCAAGGTGGCGGCGGCGGCGGCGGCGGCGCAGCCCCCCGCTGCTGGCGGTGCGGCAAGCCGCATCGGGCGGACAAGTGCCGGTTTGCGAACTACAATTGTGATGAGTGCGGTGTGCGTGGGCATTTAAAAGTGATGTGCAAGCGTAATACGGGTCGCGGTAATGTGCGTCAAAATTACGTGAGTGATGACGACTGCGAAGGCGAGGATTTCTTTAACATTCAAGTGGATGGTGCAGGTGACAAACCATATATGATTTCGGTAGAGGTAGACAGTCGCAGCATCGAATTTGAAGTAGATACAGGAAGTAGAATCTCGACGATAAATCAAGACTTTTATGAACGTTATTTTAGAAATAAAATAATTATACCAGATAATTTAAACATACGTAGTTATGTCGGTTCAAAAATGGAATCACTTGGGTTTATTAAAGTCAACTTATGTCTTGGTAATATTTCCGTGTCAGACTGTCGTCTGTATGTCATTAAAAGAGGAGGACGACCTTTACTAGGCAGGGAGTGGGTACGCATTCTCGGTATTAAAAATATAACAATCGATTTGCATAAAATTGCTGATAATGTCTCGAGTGATCCATTAGTGAACAGACTGGTAAAAGAGTTCCCAGAAGTGTTTACAGATAAGTTAGGTACATGTAAAAAAACAATTAATTTAGAAGTGACTGACGACACCCCGGTGTACGTGCGCGCACGACCAGTGCCGCTGACGCTGCGCGCGCGCGTCGAGCGCGAGCTCGAGCGGCTGGAGGCGGAGGGCACGATCTACATTGTATACCCATTCTTATAAGATACACCATACAAGAATGCATGGTAAATTCAGTGAACTGCTCCTGAATCGAATGTACCTACTACTACTATTTCTATTTATTTATATTAACCGGCAGACAGTGGTGACTGAGTTTGTTGCGGCGCTTCTTCTCAGCACTTGCCAAATGTTGGTCTCGAAGCGCTGGTAGGGTAAAAAGATTATGAGACATGTAGAGGCTCCTTAAGAGCAAAATGACGATTTGTAAGAACTATTTATTAGTCTAAACAAATAAAGAAATTTTGACTTTGACTTTTGACTTTGACTTTACAGGGTCGAGTCGTCTGACTACGGGACACCCATTGTGCCCGTGATCAAGGAATGCGGCGATATACGTATATGTGGCGATTATAAAATTACGATAAATCCTAAGCTTAAACGTGATCCGTATCCCCTCCCTCGTATAGAGGAGATGTTTGCGACTCTTAGTGGAGGGGAGGAGTACACAAAAATTGATTTAAAACATAGTTACCAACAACTGCTCTTAACTGAAGATTCTCAACCTTTTACTGCCATTACAACACACATTGGTACGTTTGTATATCGCCGCACTCCATTTGGGCTTTCTTGTATACCTGAAAAGTTCCAAAAAATTATGGAAGAAACCCTGAGGGGCATACCTAACACGGTCGTATTCTTAGACGATGTATGCGTGACGGGACCCAATAGGGTTAGTCACTTAAATAATTTACGTGCAGTATTAGAGCGGTTACGTAATATGGGTTTTACTGTTAAATTGGAAAAATGTGTTTTTCAACAACCAAGTGTAAAATACTTAGGCTTTATTATAGATAAAACCGGCTTGCGTCCCGATCCAAAAAAACTCGAGGCAATTAATAAGGTTCCAGAACCATGTGACGTAACTCAATTAAAAAGTTTTTTAGGCATGCTAAATTATTACGGCAAATTTATACCCAACTTGAGCATTATTTTACATCCCTTACATCAACTGCTTAAAAAAGGGGCAGAGTGGAAATGGGATGGCGAGTGCAAAAAAGCTTTCGTTGCTGCAAAAGAGTCACTTTTGAACGATAAATTACTCGCGCATTATGAAGAAGGCCGGCCGCTCGTGCTGTCGGTGGACAGCAGCGCGTACGGGCTCGGCGCCGTGCTGGCGCACGTGTACGCCGACGGCAGCGAGCGGCCCGTCAGCTGCGTGTCCAGGACGCTCAACGCGGCCGAGCGCAATTATAGTCAGTTAGATAAGGAGGCTCTGGCAATCTTTTTTGGTATTACTAAACATCACCAGTATCTATACGGGAGGCGATTTGTTTTGCGGACAGACCACCAACCACTTAGTTTTATTTTTGGCAAAAAGGGTGGGATCCCGCAAACCGCAGCCAGTCGCTTACAGAGGTGGGCGGCCCGTTTATCCGCGTATGATTTTTCAGTACAGTTTGTTAGGTCAACTGATAACGGTCCCGCCGATGCGCTGTCGCGTTTACCGCTGAGGCACGAGTCGAGTCGTAGTCACACTATCACTCCGGTAAATTATCTAGAATTAGTTGATGATACAATGCCTGTGAGTTTTAAGGAAATAGCGAGGGAAACTGGTAAAGATAAGTTGTTATGTAAGATAAAAGGTTATGTTTTGTTTGGGTGGCCAGCGGGTACCAGCTGTGAAGAGGAAAAAGCCTATTTCGCACGCAAAGACGAAATATTTTTAGAACTGGGATGTTTGCTTTTTAAATACCGACTTATTGTGCCCACATCTTTGCGAGCCAGGGTTTTAGGGGAAATTCATGAGGGTCATTTAGGCGTAATAAAAATGAAAAATTTGGCACGTAATTACGTGTATTGGCCGAAATTAGATGGGGATATTGAAAAGATGAGTCAATCTTGCCATGCGTGTCAGGTGGTACGAGATGCCCCCCCGCACGCCTCTTTGCATCCATGGGAGTTTCCACTGAGGCCTTGGCAAAGAGTCCATGTTGATTTCGCGGATTGTGGGGGAAAAAAATACATTATCATGATTGATTCACATTCAAAGTGGATTGAAGCAATATCTATGAGCAGAACGGACGCTAAATCCACAATCGAGGTACTTAGATCTGTGTTTGCTAGATTCGGGCTTCCAATTCAATTAGTGACCGATAATGGTCCGCCTTTCTTGTCAGTAGATTTTAAAAATTACTGTGTAAAAAACTGTATTAAACATTTAACGTCGGCACCGTACAGACCTCAGGGTAACGGGGCCGCAGAAAACGCTGTCAAAATTATTAAAAAGGTCATTAAGAGAGCCATCCATGAGGGAGAAAACGTACCGAAAGCATTATCTAAATTCTTATTTCAATATCGTAACGTAGAACAAGCCACAACGAACGTCGCCCCGGCCGTGGCGCTGCTGGGACGCCGACTGCGCGGGCGCCTAGACGCGCTGCGGCCGGACCCGGCGGCCGTCGTGGAGGCGGCGCAACAAAGACAGATAAGGAACAAGGGCGGCTTGGACAGAGATTTAGCCGTAGGTGATGCCGTCCTTGTACGAGGTTATTCTGATAAAACACCTAAATGGGTAGAAGGCAACATAACACATAAAACAGGTCCGTTATCTTATAAAGTGAACGTAGGGCAAGATGTTCAATGGCGTAGACATCAAGACCAAATCATACCTCTGAGTTCGGATCCAAAAAGATTTTCACTATCTAATCCTAATGTAAATACCGAAACAGAAGACTCGGACACACAAAATGACGACCTCACATTTGAAGACGCAGTGGGGGAAGAGTTGGAGAAAGATAAATTTGATCGAACATGCGCGCCCCAAACTCCTGAACCCCTCCCTGGGTTGCAAGCGTGCGCGCGTTCCCCGACTCCTCCACCGCCGGGCGCTTCGGCTCGGACTATGCGAGCATACCTAAGAGCTAAGAAGGTTTAAAATTTGGCTATACTGTATAGTTATCCCTACTGCTTAGGAAGTTGGGACTACCTAGTTAAACTAGTTATATGCATTATGTATTTACCAACAATCAGTAGTTATGAGTATTTGCCTGCTAATAATTAGTAGTTGTGTATTTTGTATATTTTAACTGTTTAAGCTTAAGCTTCGTTTACATTAGTTATAAGTAAGCAAAACCTTATTAAAAGGGGGAAATATGTAGGGTTGTCATATTACAAATGTATGGAGGTAGATTCGTATTACTATTATTGACAATAAACCAGTCAGTCTCCAACCTCGGTGTTTTACTTACGTTCCAGTAAGATAGCCAGTTCCTCCGTGGTTGAGGATTCCGGGTGAAGTTTGCTTCCACCTTCGGCTTGATCATCACTTACCATCAGGTGAGATACAGGCCAAGAGCTTCCTCGTTGTGGATAAAAAAAATGTCTTTTGATGATGTCATAGTGCATGTAACTGCATGTTATGGACGGGTTGTTTTGCAGAACAGGGTTGAGGACTACAGTATGTGTGTTCGCTCGTAAGTCAGCATTCGCGAAGGTCACGGCCTCATGCGATAAAGCGCGCGCAACGCTCGTTCCGTTCTATTTGTTTTGTTGTTCAGTGCGTACTACTTTAAAATCAAAATCAAAATTATCTTTATTTGTAGACTAATTAAATTAGTACTTACAAATCGTCAAATGCTCTTAAGGAGCCTATACATGTCTCATTCTTTTTTTGCCCTACCCGCGCTTCGAGACAAACATTTGGCAAGTGCTGAGAAGAAGCGCTGTAACAAACTCAGTCTTCTTCATCGGGATATTGTTTTAATGACCTTGTAAATCCTCTATGTCCAGTAACACATTAACATTATATTGAGCCATGATGTAAAGCTGCAAATTGATCAGTCCAGTCGTTCCTTTTCTTGTTCATGAAGAATCGTTGCTGATTTTTTCTTTTTTTTTTGCTGTGTAAATCGACAGTTAAGTTGGACTTGAACCAAGGTAATACTTAAAAATAAACCAGTGACTCACGTAAAGGTTCATAAAGAATCATAAGTAAAGACTAATAGATTTCTTGCCAAGTTTTAAAGAGAGTTGTTGAAGTTCTCTCTCTTTATTTGGGACAACAAACATGGGACAACAAGTATGTACTAAATCTTTATTTCCCTGTAGAATTTTGCCGTGGCGTGGCCATTAATAGGTACATGCTTATAGGCTCCTGTTCAGTTTTCAAGGAAAACAAAATTGATCATTCAGTTCTTCTGAAACATCAGACTATTTTCTTGAGGAAGAAAGGTATGAAGCTTTATGAAGGCCTATCTATATCCAGCAGTAGTGATTATGAACTTGTGCTGATAAATTCCGACTATTGTAAAATAGTGATAAATTAAATACAGAAACTACTACTAAAATTCTACCATATGACGATCATACTTACGTGGTAGGCTCATCAAGGAACATGACTAGTGGATTGTTGATCAGCTCCAAGGCAATGGAGAGTCGTTTCTTCTGTCCCCCTGACAGCTGGGCTCCTCGAGTGTTGATGTGCTCGTACAAGCCCAAGTTTGTTAAGATGTCTTCTATCTAGAACAAATTAAATAGCAAGGTCAGCGCGTGATGAAGATATCTGTTACTCTACATAAAAATGCAATAAACTTCTATTAAAACTTGTAGGAAAATGGTATCGTTAATAGTGTCGGTTTTTATTGTCGATTGCAATAATAGCTAGAATAGATTTTGATTGCTGACTCTTCTTCCTTCCTCTTTTGCAACGCTGCAACTGCGTGCGTGCGTCACCTTTTTGCATTTCGAAGCGGTACTATCATACTCGTATTAATAATAATTCAAAAGTTTCGATGTAAGTTTAAAAACTATCCATTTTTTGGGTTTCAAACTATTTCTATACATCAAAATCAGTTCATTTGTGGTGTAATCGTGAAATGGTGACTGACAGATTTATTTTCGTAGTTATGATATTAATACTTATTGAGGAAGATTCGGGCAGCGCAAGACCGGTCTTTGTAGAAATCCTTGGGGGAGGCCTTTGTCAGTGTGGAAGTCATTTGGCTTATACAAACGAGGAAGATTCTTCTCTCTTTTAATAAACTAATGCCCGTTTTCACCATCGATCCCTAATTTTTAAGTGACCCTATGATAACACATAACAGGAATTTCGTTCTCATAGGGGTCACTAAAAAATTTGAGATTGATGGTGAAAAGTCAAAGTCAAAGTCAAAATTTCTTTATTTGTTTAGACTATTAAACAGTACTTACAAATCGTCAGATGTTTTGCTCTTAAGGAGCCTTTACATGTCTCATAATCTTTTTACCCTACCAGCTCTTCGAGACCAACATTTGGCAAGTGCTGAGAACAAGCGCCGCAACAAACTCAGTCACCACTGTCTGCCGGTTAATATAAATAAATAGAAATAGCAGTAGTATTGATTCAGGAGCAGTTCACTGAAAGCGGGCATGAATATAAAAGGGTTGACTTACGATCTCCCCCTTTCCATATTTGTCCATGGTGGTGGGCAGCTTGAGGTCAGCTGCCAGCGCCATATTCTCTCCGACTGTTAACAGACCCTGCAGGCGGTCGTCTTGCTGGATATAGCACGACATCTTCTTGAAGTTTTCTGGAAAACGTAATTGCATATTGCATAAAAAGGCTAGAAAAATAACCCTTTTCCGGCGTGGTCGGGTAAAAAGAAGACAAAGGCTTCAGTTCAATGAAAGAAATTAAAATTCCAATTTTTGTTCTTACCAATTCTATCATTGAAAATATCTTCACTTTTCCTATCGACTATTAACCAACGAAATACTCGTACATATTATAGTTTAGGCTAATGTCAATAGGCTAGTCTTATTGATTTGCCATTCAGACATAAACGGTTAGGATTTAAATGAAACCCCACAATTATAAACGTAATCTAAATTCTAATGTATGTAAGGCGCCCTCTTAGTTCAAGGTGTAGCTACGATATGTTATGTACAGTTAGGGCATGAATATCGGAATCTCGGAATCTCGTAATATCGGAATCTCGGAATGTGAAATCCGATATTACAATTCCGATATTGAGCGATTCAATATCGTAATATCGGAATCAGATAAAAGTTTTAATTGAGATTTTAAACAAAGCGTTTAAACGCGCCACAACCTGCCACAAAGCCTAAAGTACAAATTGGCAAAGACCAATGATTTTCTCATGTCTCTCACTATCACTTTTATGTCCCACTGCATATATTTTAATATTTTTACTATTTATGGTTAATTTAACTTGTTCTAAATCAATTTTATTTGCCATAGGTACATGGTCAACGAAGAACGACATATTCTCAACTCCCTTTCGAACATTAATTATACTGGACTGTGGACCGTCAGTTCTGCGTACTATGTGCCCTGCCCATTGCCACTTCAGCTTGCTAATCCGTCGGGCTATGTCAGCGACCTTAGTTAGTTTACGGAACTCCTCATTTCTGATTAGATCTCGTAAAGAAACACCAAGCTTATCCCTCTCCATAGCACGCAGTGCAAGTGCAACTTTGAGCTTAATAAGGCCTATATTGAAAGGCCACGTTTCCAAGCCGTATATCATCACTGGTAACACAACTAATTGAAAACTTTCGTCTTCGTATTCGACGATTTACCTCTTTCTCAAAATTGCATCTAACTACCTAGCTGAATCGTTTGTTTGACATACTTGTCATTCGAATTTGACTTCGATTCGTTCATTGATCAAAATGGACATTCGACATAAGCTTCGTTTTTTTTATGTTCATCCGAAAGCCTACCTGTTGGGAGACTCGATTAGGGTCTTCGAGAATTGTGATAAGGTCTTCCAAAGATTCTGCCGTAGTGCGCAAAACTAACGGACAATGAGGCAGCAAGGTTCTGAAGTGAATGCCACATACCGGAAAGCACAGCGTAGGACTCATAACCACAAGGTGAACCGACGACCTCATAAAGGTAGCAGGAAGATGCTGGATGCAGGCCGCCACCAACCGGCCATTGTGGAAATCAGTAGGGGAGGCCTATGTTCAGCAGTGGACGTCCTATGGCTGACATGATGATGATGATGATGGTTTGTGTTTATGTGAGTTGTACATCGATAATAAAAAAAGAACAAACTACAAGCATATTCAAGTTTTTTACCACTCTTTACAATTTTTGTAGCATGTGACTTGACCTATTGGTTTAAGGGTAATACTAATATCCTGAAGGAGTAAAAGTGTGTTTTATACCTGTGATTTTACAAAAAACATTTAAATTCTTTGCTAGTCCATATAGGCCCATTCGTTCGTTTCAGCCGAAAGACCTCCACTGCTGGACAAAGGCCTCCCTCAAGGATTTCCACAAAGACCGGTCCTGCGCCGCTCTCATCCAGGCACCTCCCGCGACCCTCACCAGATCGTCGGTCCACCTACGCTACGTCTTCCGGTTTGTAGTCGCCACTCAAGAACTTTGCTGCCCCAGCGGCCATCAGCTCTACGAGCTATGTGCCCCGCCCATTGCCACTTGATTTTAACGATTCTGCGGGCTATGTCAGTCACTCTGGTTCTCCTACGGCTATAGGCCCATTATCAGTAACCAAATGCAATGGATACCCATAAGTAACGTAAAAATGATTTTAAAATACTTCAATTTTATGAAGTGCTGTTTTGTAGCAAATTAAAGGTTTTTATTAAAATCATTATTTTATTGTAAACAATGCAGAATTCTTACGAATATAACCAAATATTCATTTTATAGCACATTGACTCAATTCCGATATTAATATCGGAATTCCGATATTGAGATCTAATATCGGAATCCAATATCGGAATTGAAAACCTTCCGATATTACATGCCCTATGTACAGTCGACTACAAATTTTCTATCACAAACTATACATAAGATGTCATAGTGATAGCTCAATGTGCTGTCGTCTAATGAAACATGACCTGACATGACAACATGGTTGGTGGTAGGGCTTGTTCTAAGTCCGCCTGGCTAGCTACCACCATCTTACCTAAGTCTGTCGCCATAACAACAATGTTAACAGCATTGTTGTGTTCCGGCAGTTAGAGGTGAGATAGCCAGTTCCTCCGTGGTTGAGGATTCCGGGTGAAGCTCGCTTCCACCTTCGGCCTGATCATCACTTACCATCAGGTGAGATAAAGGCCAAGAGCTTCCACGTTGTGAATAAAAAAAACACTAGCTATTTACTAAGATTTACATGTTCAAACAGATTCAACCAAGAAATATGGAACTACATACTGGGATCACCAGTACATAGGATCTTATGTCTAGAGATTTCTTCCAGGCAACCATAGCAACATAACCATTAAGAATTGAGCTATTGGTTTCAATAATGGCGTCCCAGGGACACTTTAAATCCGTTAGACATGACCTAATTAGCTACTCATATTATTTAGGTATATGACTGCTCTAAATGTTATCATTGTGTGAAGGTAAGTGCCATTCCGATCGTCCACAAATCACGTTTCTAGAACATTAAACACGATTACAGAATAATTAGAAATAAAATCAACCAATTACATTCTCATAGTCATATAGATGCGTTACATAAACAACGCTTATGATAAACGCCTAGTTCAGAATCCGGGTTCACACTTCCTTGCAGTTTGTTGTGAGGCGTAGGTACTTCACTGATAAATACCAATGTCAGCTTGCAAATAATTAATCTACTTAGCATTGATAAGTACAGAATAGGTACATACCTATAAGTAGAATTAGATTGTAGGTATAGGAAAGGAATGATTTTCGTATGATTAAACGAATCGCACTGATTCTACAAAAAGTGGTACGCACGTCACTCATACAGATACTAATGTACTAGTTATTTATTCTGTGGTAATACACACGTTATTAAATTATTAATTAGGTTCTTCACGAAGGAGGAGATAATAGCCAATATCCATAACGTTAAACAAGTCATTTTGTGGTATTGCGTTACAACCACAAGTCCACAACCCACGTGTCCATTCTCATATATTCCGTGTCAGTGCGCACAAACAAGGAAGATTAAATCGTAATCATTCATGTGACAATGCAATAATAAATAATGTACCTATTATCTGGTTAAGATACGAGAATAAATACTTAATAATAACTGATAACTTATAAACATTCGGACATACAAGATACCCCCAGCAAAGTCTAAATTATAACAGTTATTTGCTTGAAAATTAAAAGACGAAGTCTAAAGTAGGTCTTAGTAGGTATATCTGGCACCGAGTAAAAGTATCTAAGATTGCGAGTCGATCATAAGTAAGCTACTATAAATATGCATTTAACTCTAGGTTTTCCGGCGTCCCGATTATCTTTAGGCTAGCAATAGGAGTTGTGCCTGAGTTTCTTGGGCTGTTTCTTCTCGACACTGTGGACCACATTATTATCCTGAAGCAGTGTTAGGGTTTAACTGAGACGTGTAAAAGCGTTTTATAAGAGCGTAGGTAGGTTATTGCAATAAATAAATTACTCTCTTTTTTGCCCTCGCCTATTCCCGTTATGCGGCACAAGTATTTTCACACAGCAGACAGGCCCAACTGCCTCATGTCTCTTTGGTTATTTGTCATCTAGGTAGCTAGCGGGCCTTTCCCTCTCTCCAAAAAAATTACTGTAAATATAACATAACTCACTCATAATTCTTCCCCTCCCGTTGACGAAGACTGCTCCTCCAACTCCGGAGATGCGGTATCCCGACAGCACGTCCAGGAGTGTGGACTTGCCGGCTCCTGAGGGGCCCATGATGGCGATGAGCTGCCGCGGCCGCAGCCTGCCGTGGACGCCATGCAGGATCTGTTTGGACCCTGGAAATTAAGTTGAAACATGGATCAGTTCTCTGAAATACCCTAGTTCTCCTACCTAAACTCCTGACTATCCTGTCCACCATCCATCCATCCTGGTTTCGACCAGGAACAAAAATCTACTAAGCTACGAAAAGCCTGAGGAAAAGCTTAATTCGATAGGGGCAATTTTTATAATTTCAATTATGCTTTAACTTCAATCAGCAGATCGTGTGAAAAAATTTTGGTTTTTATTTTATTTATCAGTTTTAAAAAAGACAAACATGGAAGTGTAAACGATTACACGATCAACAATATAATTGAAACATACGTGTATTAAAAAATGTCCTTTTACCGACTATTTTTCGACATTGTTAAGGATATCAAACGTGTTTTTTTATAAGTTAGGAAGGTTTAAAATTGTCTAGATTTTCTCACAAATAAGTTACATTAAAAGCTGTCCCAACAGCGCGTTTCTGCCCGACCCATATGGCAGTGGCTTCCGCGGATCGAGACCCACGATAACCCGTTCGGACGTCAGCGATTAGCTTGCGTTCGGAGGGGACCAAGATTCGTGCGGAAAACGAGATGTCTCCATCCTCCAGAATAAAAGCAGAAAAACCCAGCTTTTGAAAATGGAAAAATACCATTTGAGGTGGTAGAGTCATGATCTCTTTCCTTGACAAAACAAAGCGCTGCTTTTGAAAAGAAAAATGATAGAATTTGCCATGGTCTCCTTGTAAACAAAAAGCGTGCTTTTTACAATGGAAAAAATTCCACTTGCGATGGTAGAATAATACTGTCCTTCTTTGAGAATTCAAGAAAATGCTTTTGAGAATGGAATGATACTATAGAGCGGTAAACTCTTTCCCGGAACTTTGATTTTGAAATTGGAAAGATATTCGTATCATTTACGATGGTAGAGACACAATCTTTTTCCTTAAAAATACCAGCGGTGATTTTGAAAATGGAAAGATACTCGCACCATTTGCGATGGCAGGATCTCCACGACTCTACTTTTAAAAATGTACCACCACTGCGATATACGACTTACCCTGTGATTGGTATAGCCTATTAGGTCGATCAATCTTTTCACATAAGTATTTTGGTTCTACATAAATAATGAAATGTTTACGAATTTAAACATAGACAGCACAGTATTACTCGTACTTCGTCTCACGAGTTCAAAGTTCATTCCCTCCGTCCGACATATTTTGTTTCAGCTCCGTTTAATTTTGTTCTTTGCCTTTAAGTAAGTACTTGATTGAGTATTGTGGTTATTGCATAATTGTGATCTTACCCATAAATAAATGGTAAACTGTTCAGTGAAAACAAACAAGGAATATCAATCAATCAATACAACGTTTACTGTGACATGTTTCTTTGATCGAAGTTTCTATCAAGGATGTTACGGATATCCGTAACCGTAACCGAAACTTTCGGATATCGATCGGTAATCGAAACCGGTGTAATATTTTATTCCTATATCCGTAACCGTATCCATAACCGAAACTACATATCCATAACATTCCTAGTTTCTATATTTCCAAATTACCTACTTCTAGTTCCAACATAGTATACACTTCAAAATATTGCTGTTGTCGACTGTACGTGTTCTCTATCACAGATTTCAAAGTCTAGGTATGAGTAACTAGGTTGATTCATTACATGGCCAATACATTAAACACACGTGTGACTTTCTGACCCATTTATCAACAAATTTGTTCATTACAAATATTTTACACGACTTTTGGCTTCACCTTTACTAGCATTACAATAACTTAAAAATAAATGTTTTCGTACACGTCATATTATTACTGTAGGTATTGCACAATCGTGCAATTTTGTATTAATCCAAGTTGGCGTTTCGCAATTGATTTGCGCTGTAAAACCGACAGTTTACGGGTATAAATTACAGTCAAGTTAGTACCTATTTTATTGTTAATGCAAGCCATGAATGTGTTGACGCGAGCACCATCGGAAGAAGTTTTATATCGATGGGTTGTTTGTAGTATTTTATTAAAGGCTGAGTTGCACCAACTTACTTTAACCGTAACTATGACAATAACCGGTGTTTATTGTATGGAGTTTAACAGATTTCTGACGTTTGTTACAGTTAAAGATGGTGCATTTCAGCCTAATTGTAATAATTTATGATCGACTCTTTTTACATACTGAAAATATTTAAGTACCTACTTATTTTGAAACAACGAGAAAGTTTCTTTCGTGTCAAAATGAGGACTTTAACGATTGATTATAACTTTTTTGTCCGACTGCGCCAGAAGTAGGGTTTTGTTTTTATACATACAGAGATGCAAGCCACGCAAAATTAAACTCTGAAATCTTTAATCTATAAACATTAGCCCGCGTTAATCGCATTTGTTTTCAGCATTAAAATCAATACTAACCGGTAATTTCTTGACGTCGGTGTTGGCGTCGGTGTCTTGTAATCAATATTAATGGCATTTAAAATTGCATATTCAAGACACCCAGCAGATATAAATTACGCGATAAACGCTATCTACTGCGCACGTTGAAGTTGCCCCGACTTGGAACTCGGATGGACGTCATACGCGGCCGGTACTCGCGTCCTTACTAAGTTCAAAGATTCATTTATTTTTGTGGAGATAGTGTAATTATGAATAAATCGGATCAAACTTTTATTTAATATGTCTTAAAACAAATAGGAAGGAAGATCTATTTATGCACCTGCATTATTTTGAAATGTGTTACAAGAACATTTTGTTTCTCAATAAAAATTTAACATAGCACGTTAAGTTTGATTGATAATGTTATGTTAAGGCCGGGTAGCAGAGAAAATGGCGAAAATGAGGTTTTCATTTTTCATTTTTGAGGTACTAAACAGTAAAATTAAAGGCTAAGATTTTTATTGGGCATAGTTGAGGATATTTTCTAGGGCTATTAACGGATGGAAACACGATTTGATGAAGTTGATAGAATATATTCCCAAAGTTACCTAATAACCTAACCTAACCAACTGCGTATTTCTAAACTGCGTATTTCTATACTGTGTAGCCGCGAGAGCTCTTTGGCGCGCTGTCTTCGGCGAAGTATTGCGCGCGCAGATTTTGACAGCGCGAAATACCTACTTTAGCAGAAATACCAAGCCTTAATAAGTTATATTTGAAAATAAGTTGCCTTAGACCTTAGATTACGTAGGATTGTAATACATTTGTTTGATATTATGAATGAAAATTGCAATACAAGGGATGTTGTTTTTAAAACAATAAAATAAGATACTTTATAAATTAATGGCTAACTACCAACAGATGTTTTTGTATTGATTAAAATCTGCTATGTCTGAACTTTGGTTTGTGACTTGTGATAAAGTCTAACTCACTTCAAACTAACCAGTAGAGCGCGGAAGCGATAATATGTCGCAAAGTCCTTACTTAACTGTATAAATTATTATGTTTCTAGGAGGTTACTAGAGTAATCAAGCAGAGCTTTGCCCTCGGTCAGTTGTTAGTTTCGAACGAAGTACATAATTACTGCATATTGGATGACAAACGGACAAAGTCCGGATCAAATAAAATGGCAAAGTCCTTACTAACTGTCAATAATGATTAATCAAACTGAACTTTGTCCTCAGTCAGTTGTTAGTTTCTAAACGAAGTAATTGAAACTAATAAAGCTGAAAAGTTTGTTTGTTTGCTTTAACGTGCTAATCTCGGATCTACTGCTCCGATTTAAAAATATATTTTTGTGTTGGTTATCCCATTTTTCGAGGAAGGCTTTAGGAAAGGCTTCCAATAAGGACGGAGCAGTAAAGAAAAATGTTGCAAAAACGGGAAATATTATTCGAACTATTTTCACGCATACGAAGTCGCGGGCACAGATAGTTACTGCATATTGGGTGACAAACTGACTAGCTCCGGATCAAATGTCAGTGCGTGACGTAGTCAGCGCGGCCTTAACTCGCATATAGACCTCAAGACCGGTCGGCAAGCGATTAAATCCATAAATGCACTGCAAAGTTGTTGGAGTAACCTGCTATGTACAGTACAATACAGTTGATAAATTTTAATCAGAATACATTTTGATGCAATTTTGCACCTATTACGTACAGCATAAGATTCTTAAAAGTTTAACTTTATGTGCTACCGTACGTACTTACTACTATCGTTCAGGTATGTAGAACGAAATCTATGTTGATATTGAAACCTCTTTTACGCCATAGGCAGAAGAGAAGCCTCCGTTCAGTTATTTTTAATATAGTTAAATGAAAAACATGTTGTCGAACCAAGAATTCTGCTGTTGGCATAAGGAATACAAAAGTCAATGTTTTGTTGTTCATTGTTTTATTTCAGGTGAAAACATGACTCAATACTACGCACTACTTTTTAAATAAAAAAATCCTGCAATTTTAATTTCAAAAGATCTTCAGTTTCATAAGTAACTCAACTCAATATTAATTGGTTAAGTTAGAAAAGTTCACAAAAGTTCCGCTAGCCGCTCGTTAGCTTTCATAAACTGTTGGCCATTACTTTCCTGATATGAAGAAGGTTTTCAAAAAAAAGCCGGTTTCGTGGAAACTGAATATCGAAGTAAAACCGCAATGTGACCTAGTTACCCACCCAGCTATCAGCTGTTGTGACGTCACGGGTCACTGCCCCGCGCCAACTTCGGAGTTATTGACCAAAACGCGGGAGCGCACGTGCGCCCGCGCTCTTTGTCTCCAAAACAAATGCTTCCTCCACTTTGCATAGGTATTGCAATCGACTTTAAACCTTATGCGGAGACGTTAAAATCGCGAAACTCTAGGTCATTGTTGCGAATTCGCTATACTGATAATAAATTACAATGAGACATTTATACATTGTTTCGTTAACTATAATGCTGATGATTGATAAGTGATTGTCACATTGTCATATCGTGTGTTATGGACGGTTTTCATCCTTTCAACAACACTGGAGGAAAATGGTTTAACTAATTTGAAACTCGATTTGTTTATACGCGCTCAACAATTTCCACTACCTACAATACATAGTCCAGTCAATAAAGCATTATAGATGGAAAACTGTAGAACACAATTTCTGACTTCAGGACTTTATTTAGACTAGTTAGGAGGTGAACATAGCAAAAGTCCCCGTCCTTAGCCCTTGAGCCCGCGGGGAGAGGGGGGTTTAAAGGTGCCACTTTTCGGTTTTTCGCTTAATCCTCGGAAACTATGCGTCCTAGTGACATGACTACTATGAACCAAAAAAAGCATATTCAATTTGCTACAGGTGAGATCGTCAACTTTTTTGATAAATTGTATAGTTTTCGCGGCATCTGCTCTAGAAGGTCTGTAATATTGGAAATTTTATTTTTGTCTTACATGTTCCCATCAGGAGAAAATCGACTAAATCAACATTGAGCAATCATTCTAGACATGCGGGAGCATGTTAAGCCTAGTTCCAGGGAGGGGACTGCACCGTGCGTATATTTAGACGAACCACTTTGAGCCACTATTGACTCCTCATCACTCAAAAACTACTGTGCATTAACACTTCAAATTTGGCTCATGTGTTGAGACTTGAAAGATATACATCAGCTTCAAATTTCATAAATATGCCTCAAACGGTTCTTTAGGTATTGACGTCCAAAAATATACATGTCTGACCTATAGACCAAATTCTAACCACTTCCAGATGACATCGAAGGTTCAAAGGACAATGGGCAAAATGGTACCCGGCTCCAATAGATATGTGTCTAGTATCGTTTGAAAGGTCTTACCAAGATGAATAACTTTTACTATGACCACCAGCCCCAGATCTGGTTGTGTACGAAGATATACATACTTTTTTGCAGAATGGTACCCGGCTCCAATAGTTATGTTTGTAGTGTCATTTGAAAGGTCTTACCGAGACGAACAACATTTACTATGGCCACCAGCCTCAGATCTGGTTGCGTTCGATGATAAAGATACTTTTTGTGTAACCTAAGTATCATACAGTATGGAAGGCAGACGCGCTCGGGGCAGGGCACCGACGAGATGGTCGGACGCGGTGAGGAAGACGGTGGGCGGGAGTTTGCATCGTGCGGTCCACACAGCTTATGACCGCAGTCTGTGGAGGAACACTATCTGTGGTCGCGATCCTCATCAGTGAGGGACCGAGGAAGAAGAAGAAGAAGTATCATACGTGTCCATCGTATGGTACTTAGGTTATGCGACGCAGGAAGGGTTTACTGCTCCAGCATCCTTCCTTAACTCTATAATTATAATTATTAATAAGGATAATTGTGAAATAAATATGTTTATTTAAAGAAGTACTACCCCCTTATTAATAAAAAGTTACACCTAGGAAGAAACTTGAATTAAAATGACATTTCCATACCAAATGACAATTTAAGCCAGAGTTCAACTAGGGTGTAACTTTTATTAATAAAGGGTTTAAAGTTTTATTACTTCTTAAGGGTTTTATTATGGTTTGCTAAAGCGAACAAACCCACAAGACCCAATAAGTTCACCCACAAGATGGACCGACGACCTCATAAAGGTAGCGGGAAGGCGCTGGATGCAGGTCGCCACCAACCGGCCATTGTGGAAATCATTGGGGGAGGCCTATGTTCAACTGGACGTCCTATGGCTAAAATGATCATGATGATGATGATGAAAGCGAATAAAGGGCTAATAGCTTGGGTAGTTCATCGTAGGTATAATCCTTTCCTTTTCAATGCTTCTTTTAGTTATATTAATAGATTGTAGTCATAATACATACTCGTATACATGGATGATTGTGTTATACTTTCATTATAATACTTAGTGGAATTACTGCTTTCAAAACGTGAATTAGAACTGGCCCCATAGCAGACATTTTCCTACATCTAAAGGCCTTTTAAAATATATATTGGTTATGGCTATTGGAGCGGGTACCACTTTCCATACATTTGTGCCCATCATCCTTTGGCATCCAGAAAGGTAGTTATGTAAATACAAAGGAACAAATAAAAAACCAGTAAATTTTAAC
Source organism: Ostrinia nubilalis (assembly GCF_963855985.1). Lineage (NCBI taxonomy): Eukaryota > Metazoa > Arthropoda > Insecta > Lepidoptera > Crambidae > Ostrinia > Ostrinia nubilalis. Next base: position 4,507,843 of record NC_087093.1, read on the forward strand.
ATTTCACAGGTGATAGATAGATTTTAGTGTTCTAAATGTCGATTTTTGAACGTCAATACCTAAATAACCGTTTGAGGTATATTTATGAAATTTAAAGCTGATGTATATCTTGCAAGTCTCAATACATGAGCCAAATTTGAAGAGTTAATGCACAGTAGTTTTTGAATGATAAGGAGTCAAAAGTGGCTCCAATTGGTTCGTCTAAATATACGCACGGTGCAGTCCCCTCCCTGGAACTAGGCTTAACATGCTCCCGCATGTCTATAGTGTTTGCTCAATGTTGATTTAGTCGATTTTCTCCTGATAGGAACATGTAAGACAAAAATTAAATTTCCAATTTTACAGACCTTCCAGAGCAAATGCCGCAAAAACTATACAAGATATAGAAAAACTTGACGGTCTCGCCTGTAGCAAATTGAATAAGCTTTTTTTGGTTCATAGTAGTCATGTCACTAGGACGCATAGTTTCCGAGGATTAAGCGAAAAACCGAAAAGGGGTACCTTTAAACCCCCCTCTCCCTGCCGGCTCAAGGGCTAAGGGCGGGGACTTTTGCTATGTTCACCACCTAACTAGGCTAAATAAAGTCCCGAGGTCAGAAATTGTGTTCCACGGATTTCTCTCTACACCGTCGTTAAGGCATTCATTGACTGGACTAACAGTAGAGTTTGGTAGTGATTTGGATAACATCAAAGTATTATAACGATTATTGTTATTATTAACTTGGCTGGTTTATTGCTTTATATTAAAAGGTAACTTTTCGAGGTACTTTTGCTTTAGGTAAATTCTGAAATAAAACTAAAAATTGGTTATTACTGTGTAAAGTCATTAAAAAATAATTGAAACAGTTATTATTGAGTGATATGGTTTAAAGTTAAAAAATGTTTGTATGATTTATGTATCTAATGAGTCAACGCTAGGACACATAGATAATATTTGTTTAGATATACAATCGGCTTATAGAAATGTGTCGGACCTAAATAAACATTTACCCATATTATCCGGCTATAATAGGCATTGGAAAATCGATAATCGATAAAAAAATTGGAACAATCGGCAGAATGTCGCAAGTCGCCCTTGACGACCGATCTCTACCGAAACGAGTCGCATAAGAATTGATGTCGAATAAATAAAAACTTCACGGAATAAGCCTTATGTCTGAAGTCTTAAAGGATAAAGAAGATGGTGCTTTGTGTTATTAACTTGTCGGTCATTGGATTGTGTAAAGTAGGAAATTGCAGTAATAAGAAAAGTAGAGTTGTAGCCAAGTTTTTTCTTCGGATGTTTTTACGTAGAGAAAAAAAAAGGATACCTATTATTTTAATTTTTAGATGGAGCTTAGTGGCTTTGTCAATATAACCGCATGTAGATATCCTTCTGTTTTGTAATTTGGCGAAGTAACGAAGCGATGACGATATTGTATCAATACGAAATTTCGCATTATGGACGTTACATAGAGTTAAGCAAGAGAGACGACCCAACGATGTTTCTGCCCACACAGACCATATTACTCGTATTGAAGTTGTAGTATTATGCATTGTATGAAATAGGTTAGTAGTCCATAATATCAATGTTACAACAGCGTGTCAACTATTATCAACAAATTAAATTGCGTAATAACTTCTTTATTTGATAACATTCAATGCGCTGCACAAAGGAGTGGGATTATACCAATATTATGAAACGATTATTCCTTCGTAACCATTTTATGTTTTGCCTTCACATAAAAGACCAGCATAATGAGATGTCCCCATCATTGAAGGTATTTAATATACTTAAGGTACATATACCCTGAGCTTTGACATTCAAGCTGCCTCAGGACAATGTATTTCAGTCCGCGAATGTTGAAATATACAGGGTATTGCAAAGAAACAGCGGTTTTCAGATGCTGCTATGAAACATTGCTACATTGAAATAAGTTACACACCTCTATAGACAAGATTATTTATAGCTTCTTGCTATAATTGAAGTAAATTGAAAGCTAATGGACTCTAGATATTCTTTTATTTTAATTTAAGTACATACATAGAAATTTATTATGTGTTTATTTAAGGGCTGGTTCGCTTTCTTTCACCCTTTATGGTGTTCCTAGTTATTGTCGATCGATTATAATGGTGTGTGAATTGTCTGTGTAAGGGACGAGGATAATCTCGTGCGGTCGAAGTCCACTCGGATGGATGTCGCAACAAGACAGGGTTGACAAAAAGAAGATTGAAAAAAAAAAAGATAATAACAAGCTTATTAGCTTTGAAATTTGACACAAATACTTACTTTTCTTCTTTGTATAAACGAACCTAATATAAACACCCTATAAAGCTCTGAAATAAATTGTTTATAACAGAATAGGTGCTGCTACTATGAGTAGTACCAGTAAGAGTATAGTACTTACATACTAAAAGTTCTGTCAATGATAAGAATCAATTATTTTAAGACTTATTTGCAATTACAACTAGGAATAACAAGGACTCCTAGGGCAAGGTACAAAATAAAGACATCGTTATTACCATTTTCTAAACTCCTCTACGTGCGTTCTCTTCCAGAAAACTAACAAGTAGAGAAAAATATTGATGTAGAGCTCGATTTCACAGCGATTGTGTTATTCAAGCGCATCGTAGGTGTTGAAGGATCAAAGTTTACACAGGTTGTTTGAAAACAAGCGATTATCCAGTTTCATGACAGCCCTGCTTCAGACAATAGAAGTGCGGAATGTAATAATTACTAGTCTTTATATGGGCCACGGGTGATAACATAATTGTGGCGCCTGCAATTAGAACACTCCTAATATACGTATCACTGATTTTTAGTCAAAATTTACTACTGATTTTTAACGATATGACTCATGTTCAAACCTTCTATGTATTCGCTTTGCAAAAGAGGGAAGTCGAACCTTAATTTCGAACTCCTCCTATGTTCTTCTGATTAATTTCGTTGCGGGTCCAATGACAGTTTACCCCGGGACAAACTTGACCTTATTTGGTTGGGTTTTTATGGCAGTCAAGCTGTAGATCCTGGCTACACAAAAGTTGCAGTGGTGGGAACGAGAGGTGGGAATAGTCCCGCGATATGACTCATGTAACTAAACAAATTGAAACAAATGAGGCTATAGATTCACAATCAATCCACTTATCCTTTCCTTATCCACGTGTGATATATGAATATCACACACGATTCAAGTGCATCCGAAAGGAAAGGAATCTGAAAGACAAAGACTGAAGCTGTCCTTCGGCCAATTTAGAAATTAATAGACAAGAGACAATAGTCTCTCTTAGCTAATTTATTTTTTATCTAAATTTTCTGATGTTTTGTTGAGTGTCCGAATTCTTATTATGGACGCAAGTAGATATAATGATTAATTACATATTACAGAGTATGAAAAAAATGTGGAAGATAGTATTTTGGGTTACATTACATTGTTGTGCACTTAATTTTTTAATTCGACTTTCAAAAACTTTCCTTTTGTGCTCAGTATTATGCACTTATTTGCACTGTGACTGTAAAGGAGAACTAAGGAGAAAGGCAATAAACCACATGTCATGAACTGAACATGTTCTGAGAAAATTGCTAATCAATTATGATGATTATTAACGAAGCCAAGTACATTTGCCTACTTAATAACAAAGACCAACTCTATCTAATGTTGTTGCTTAGTGGTTTCGCGCTTGCCCTTTGTACGAGAAAAGGACCAGTATCAACTGAAAGCTGTATAAAGTTCACTTGATATGCCTCACAAAGGATATGGAGGCACATTCAATTTGCGTGACGAGTCGTCGATTACTCATCGGCAAACAATATTTGAAAGATTAATATTGACAAAAGATCTTCAATGTCAAAATGTTTTGCAAAGGTTGTCTAGATTGTATCAAATTGGCTACAATCTACGCCCTAAATTGTCAATTTTGGCAACATTGCTATTATTTTTATATCATCTTTCTGACATTTTCTTAAGTATTTGACATTTAATATATTGAATTCTGTAATTTTTGCACGTCTGCGAGCAGACTGAACACATAGTCCTACAATAATAAATTGTCACCCTGTATTACTGTGTTTTTGGCAAATAAACATTTGAACTTGAACATAATAAATTAGCCAGATTAACATTGACATTGCATTGTCTTGTCTACAACACTAGTAGGTAAAGTGAATAATCCTTTTTGTCGGTTTTGTGTAATAATGCTGCAGCCTAATTTTCCAATACAGTCAATGTTTGTTTTGAGTCCTATACTTATAACAATAATACGTCCTATTTCTATGGCGTGTCAACCGCCAGGAATCGATGAAAGATTTTATACATATTTCACCAAGATTGCTATTTAAACTAAAAATTAAATAAGATATCACAACAAATAAATAAACGAATATTTAAAAAAAAATGCGACTTTGTATAAACAAATAGATTGGGAAATCAAAATCAAGAACAGTTATTACTTTTTGATATAGTTGTTGGATTTTATTTGTTAAGTAATAAGATTCAAAATGGCATGATAAACTATGCTGACTTGGACAATCTACGGTCATTGTGCATTCAAAGGAGATATCTCCTCGCAAGATTTGCATTTAACACCTAGAAATGTTTAGTTACGATTTAAAATATTTGGCAGCGGTTCCGTATTCCGGATTGGATTTCTTTGTGGACAGATGTATCTTTTGCTATATTAAGATATCAGTTTAGGTACGTAGTAAGTACTGGCTATTTTTGACGTGATCGGAACATTACGGTTTACGTTAAAATGTGAGGCATTATTTATAAGACATTTGCTCACAATATCTACATTAGAGTTCCACTGCTTTAATCTCTAGCTTTAGGTTTTTAATCTCTAGTCTTTGAACTCAGGATTCTACCCCGGAGTTTGACGAATTTTGTTCGGTTTTGTTTCAGCAATTTTGTTCGTTTTCGTTTCAGCCAAATGACGTCCACTGCTGGACAATGGCCTCCACAAAGACCGAATGTATCAAAATATTTTGCCTTGTAAGTCTCCTTTTTATCTACTCTTGAATTCCGTTAAGTTTAAGATCAGAATCATTTGACTGAAGTTTATATGCAAATAATGAGTCATGTTGCTTGAATAAAAAAATAATTATTATTAAAATAATGTTTCTTATGGGTAACAAAGATGGCCAAAATAGCAACCAAACTAGTTCCGATAATTTCAAAAAGCGATATTGAAATATTTGCAATACTCGTTCGCAATGTTGTGAAGGTACAGACGACAGCACATCAAGCTGAACACTGTGAGTTCTTATGTAATTGCAATAAGTGCTGATTTGCAACAAAAATGTGCCATATTTAAAACGAGGCCTCATCATCACCCTTAGCGGTGCAGCTGGTCTGCATCGAGAACAGAACCTTGACCCGCGGCCGCAAACCGCATTACGCGCCGGTGCACTTGGGACTGATACATCAATTAGACATGTGTAGCTTTTTGGTTTATGTGACTGCACCAGAAAGTCTGCCAATAGAGAGAGATGGAGGGAGATCGTGCGGAGAGTTGTATCCGCCTCTACAACCGATGTAAACAACGCCTCAACGTGACCACGACCGCTCTGCCAAGAGCGTAACGACTAAGAAGAAGAAGCTTTTTGGTTTATTGATTGTATTGACATGTTACATTACATCTATCAAGTATAGGAACTGTTTGTTAAGTGGAGAACTGCACAAAGTGCACATTTATAGCGTTGGTTAACGCTAAAAACCAGCTTCTCGCCATGACGTTTGTGTCATGTCGCGATTTTTTTTAGCTAAAAAGCTAAAAAAATATGCTGAACAGGCGCCCTGTTCAGCATATTTTTATTTTTAAGATAATCATGTCTACTCTTGTTTTGTGCGTAAAGACTTTCTTATTCTTATCGGTGGAACTATTAGTACGAGAGCCCACGACCAAAATTTTTGTCTCATAGCAATACGGCCAAAACCGCATCAAATCGATAGATACGATTATCCTGAACTCGAAAATACCAATATCAGACATTTTCCGCGTAGCGTTTGATCTGACCGAATTTTTCTGTCTGAAAACAGGTTTTTGGTAATCATGGCAGCAATACGAAAAGTTGAAAAAAATTATTATTAATAGTTAATGTACTGTTAAATCTTTCAGGTGGATTTCCCAGTTTCTGTCCCATACAAAGTAGCATGAAAATAATAAGAAACCCTATTAAAACTAACATGACTTGTGTAGCTTTATGCTTGTTTAAAAATAGAAAGACAAAAAAAAATGGAGGATAGAAAAACCTTTTTAAATTCATAGATAAACAAAAAAGTATTTCCCTCTATATGTAAATGATGATGTTATTTATTTAACGGCGCAGATAAACGCGGCATCAGTTCGAAGTTCAATAAAAATTACCAAACAATGTGTTCACCAATACAAAACAATTTGTTCAACTTACTACACTTATATTTAGTGTGTTAGGTCATTCATACATGTTTACAATAACACAATTGTTTTAGTTTAAAACTATCATCTGTAATTATTATGCTAAAATTATAAAAAAAAAAATATTTCAGCTGTAACTGTAATACTTAGTGAAAAGATGCGATTTTTGCGTGGTTTTTCCTGGCACGGGCACATTGTTCTCAATATGTATTTGTTTGTAAATGTTCTTTCATTATGTAGGGCAAACGTCTGCTTACATGAATTATAGAGCGACTGTAACAAAACAAGTCACTACAGTTGCAGTAGGTACTGGATAGTATACATTCAAGGATATTCTGCAATACCCAAATAATATAAATAGTTTCTGTGTACGTACATTGCTGACACAGTAATAAGACTACAAGCATCGAAATGAAAATCAAATAACACTTAGGAATATGTACTAGTATCATTAAAGAGACAGCCCTTATTTATAAGACTCATAATATGTGACTCTATGTTTATTTTTAGGCCATAGGTAGGTCTAGGTACTACTTAACGCTTCGAGGCAAACATGCGAATGTAAAAATTAGCAATAACATTGCTTCATTCGGATTAACGTGTCATAATTGATATAATGCGACTTTTACACAATAAACTCCTTTACTCATACCGGACCTGCGATACGGTATCAGTGAGTAATCAACACTTTCAAGATAATGTGATATATCTGGAGATACCATTGTTTCTGATGGTCAAATAAGTGTTCAGCGGTCAGTCAACCCGATTTTTTTATGTCTCTCCATTCGGATGTGGGTGATTTGTGTCTGGGATCCAGGGGGATTCAGTGACTCCTATGAACTAAATTTCACTAACACAGAGATCGTTAAATAATGCACGATTAGAATACCTATTTATTACCTACCTACCTATTTATTAGATTTGTTTTATTGTCAGTAGGTATTGCGATAATTTTAATTTTGTCATTGAATCATTGTGTCATTTTAATTGATAAAAAAATTACATATACCCAGAAAAAGGATACTGTAAAGTCGTCTGTGTGGAGTTCATTAGGATTCATTTGAATGACAATATAATCGTTCTAGTTTGGTCTAGTTAATATCTATTCATTTGTATTTGTTTCCTGTAATTACAAGAGGCTTTCATCCGTCACTTTTCATTTTCTCAGCGTCAGTCGATATCTCTGATCTCCTGAAAAGGTGGTATATATTTCAGACGTCTTCTATTTCGCTCTATGTGCCTTGGAAAAAGATCTACATACTAATAAAAATTACATTAATTGTATACCTAAGGACGATACGACTACATGTTTATCATGATGTTATTAATTTTAAAGTAATAAAACGCAAATGATAAGTCATTTCCTATTTCTGTCAGTGGAAAATACTGGTACTTATTTACGTAGCCGGCGTTAATTCTAATGCATGGAACGTGCATGATGAAGTCGTTACGGGCGGCATTGTGCCGTGATCTTTTAACTTGTATCATTTAACCTCACAACCGGCTTTTTGGAAATGTGACTCTTTGTTACACTTTGGAACAAATCGGCCATTGTCTTATATGTTATGTGTAAAGACTTCTTTGTTGAATTTTTCTCAAAAAGTAGATGCATGTTCTCTGGAATTTGAATTAAATACTTGAAATTTTTCCTTCCTAATTAACAGGTAATTCTGTTATTTATTAGGAAAATAAACAGTAAACGGTGTAATATTTTTCTTGCTCTTTTTTTTTAACTAAAATTAAAGTTTATTTCATTGAACATTTAACATAACTAACTCTACATAACTAGACTCTACAAATGCTAAGATGCATCCTATTACGCAACGGAAAGTAGATAAGTAATCTTTTTTTAAGTGTGCCTAACGTCTAGATAGTCGATCAACGTACACTAACAGTTAATCATATACTTTTAAACACATGCCATAATTGACTTGTTATGTACTACGGTTAATTGTAGTATCACGAAGGATGCGACTAAAGTACCAAGTAGGTAACTTCTTGAACCTTGTAAGGCTTAATTACTGTGTTATTCGTATTAGTGTACTATAATATTATCTTATAATGTCGTTGCTATGTAACCCCCACCTAATTAGTGAACTATCGGTCCCATGATAAGATTTTGACTAATATTATCTTAAGCTACCTAAATCGTTTTAATACGCGTGATGAGAACATAATAAAATCGTGGCTGATAAATAACAAAGTTTCGTTATTTATAAAGACTGTACGCAACTGAATGACCTACATTTAAGGTTTGACCTCTAAGTAGCATTTTGTTATCAATTGATTTGCGTAATTTCTCCAAAATAGTGTCGTATCAGTAAATTATGCCGTTAAACTGTTGCGTATGTCAACAGTGTGTATTTATTTAAATACTATACTGAATTTTGTATTTTCTTTCTTTTTACAAAAAATAAATAAAACAACGCCACTCTTGTGGCGGAGTTATGGGCTGATACTGTGTAGGTTTGCTGTCGACACGAAAAGAAGAAGAATAAAACAAATGGCTGAATCTTTTGCCTGAAATTCCTGAAAAGGGCGCGTTAGAGATTTTCCAATTAAGTGAATCGAATCGAATTCACCCCTTAGTGGAATAGGATAGTCCTATTCTACTAAGGGTGAATTCGACCAAACAAGAGTAAATATTAATCTCAGAATAAATCGTCGGTTATTTGACATTTTGACATATTTCCCATACTGAAACTGTCAACGTGCAAGTTATACCAGGAGTTATTCTCGGATAAAAGTTTGGTCGAATCGGGCCTTAGACCTTTAGATTACTGTACGTATATACTCGAACAGGGAGAATCTCGTGCTAGCGTAATTACATAGTATTAGCTAGTTAATTTTATGTGCAGTCAAACAAGACCTTCATATTCTTCATACAACTTTGTACTTATATTGTATCTCTATTATGTTAGCAGGTGCTGTTTAATTTGTGAGGTGGTTGAACGGTTTATTGTTTTCAATCAGGTTTTTTAGACTTATCAGTAACTGTTCTAGATTATTATAGGATACTTTAATGAAGCTTTACAAACAAAATGTTTAAACTCACCCTTATTGAATCCTAAATTGACGGTGCAAGTGATGTTGGAGAAGTGTAAGTCTACCGGATCCCTCGTGGGGGCCGGACCGACGTCCTGCACTTGCACTTTGGCCTGTGGGGCCTGTGGGGCCTCTGAGGCCTGGGAGCCCGAAGGACCAGCTGGGACCATGGGCATCGCGCCCGCGTCCTCCGTAACGATCTCCGCGCCCGCAAGCATCATTTTCGCGAAGCAACCCGCGTGCGCGCGCCTCCACTACGCGGCGTCGAATGCGCCCGCGCCGCCCTATCAGTCCTTTGTCCGGGCCGCCAAGTAATTGCACGTTTGTATGATATGCAAGGCAATTCGTAAATGAGTGTTGGACGACATATTCATCAGGACAATGCGCTTTATTCCTTGTCCCGAAACAATGATGTTTGTTGACGCTACTTACACGCGAAAGATGACTTTTGTTTTTAAAAACAAACGTTTGCGGTTGATATGGTAATAATGCATCGGGGTAATTAGGTTTAATTAACACATTGTTTCATGTTCTCAATTAGTGATAAGTAGAAAATAATGATCTTTTCGATAAATGTCTTTCATAGTAGCACCACAGTAGTAGCTCAAACGTTACTAAATAACATACTTATTTTATATGTTACTTAAGATATACAGGGTGGAAACGATAAGTGATCTCACTCGGTTATTTCTAAACTATACAAGATATCCAAAAACCGATTGAAAAAAAATGTATGGAAGCCTTCCGGCTAATGTTTCCACATTGAATTTTCGGATGGATCCAGTTAATTCTGTAACCTATTACTAATACCGTTTGAAAGAGCTCGTGAAGCACTTTCAGGATCAATAACCAGTTTTTCGATATCTTGTATAGTTTAGAAATAATCGAATGAGATCACTTATCGTTTCCACCCTGTATAGCTTTTATTTCTTGAACTGAAAATTATTTTACATAGTTATTTAAGACTTACGACTACGATTTAAAAAAAATATATTCAGACAGTTCATGTGATTTACAGTACTGTCCTGTATAATTCTAAAAAAAAATATTGTAATTAATCTGTTAATCTCATAAACATAACAAATATACTTAACAGGCCAACACTAATATATATTTTTCATTTAATCCTTGGATATTGAAGTTATGTTATTATGCACTATCGTGTTTATTTAAAGAGACTTTCAGCGACTTGGCCCACTTTAGCTTGGTCCACGGGACAATCGGACAAATCGCTGGATGGAATTTTTAAAAATTATTTCTTCCAGCAACTGAGCCCCCTCTAAGATTCTAGAGTAGATTTTTGTTGATTTGGTGTTTAATTTATTAATAAAACATTGAATGTGGGTCCAGTTGTTGAAAGAAAAAATATTTAAAAACTCAAGCCGGTGACTTGACCCGACCAAGCCAAAAGTGGGCCAAGTCGCTGGATTAAAAACAAAACAACGTCAACGAGTATCAAACTACTTTGTACCTACCATTAATTATCTTTGCGGTCTGTACCGAATACCAAATCATTTCCTTATCACAAACATTATTATTTGTGAGAAAACACAACAAAGGATGTCGTAATGTCGATCACTATCACACATCTTGTTTACTAAGTAGGTACGTAAATAAGACATTATGTACATAACATGATCTTTGACTTCACTTCAAAATTTAACTGTATTTCGGGTAGCTATGAAGAATATGCTAATTAACTGCATATAATTAATGAGTCAAGCAAGAAACCACAACTGACAGTGTCAGATTAGATTAAACATCGATATTATTCAATAAAAACTGACTCAAGCAGATATTAAACTATAGCCATACATTAGGTACATATTATGTAGATCACAGTTGTGTTAAATGAAGAAAATTGAATTGAATTATATTTGCTTTGCAATTAAAGGAAGGTTTACTAGAATCTAGTCGTAGACATGTCAAGATCTTCAGTTTTATTTGTTTAAAAAATTGGCAGTTTCCATTGGCGCGAACATAACATTCTAAAAGCATAAAAACAGTAAGTACAGTTGTGGTACAGTTCTCTTGCAAAACAAAAATAGTAACTATACTATCTGCTGTACAGCTGAGCTCCACAACAATGTGATATGCTCGTTAAATATTTATGACGTCAAACTGCGAAAGTGCGTACCTAAATAATAAGTAAACTTGTCGTACCAACCATTTCATTAATATTATTATTACTTGTAAATACTTTTTTTTTTAACTGAAGTAGTTACCATTTATACAGGATGTCCCAGAATGGGTGAATCAAACTGATAGGGGAGGTAGCTCTACTAATGTACTATCCCAAAAAAATATGAAAAAAAAATTGTGTTCGGATTTTTTTTTAAATAAAGTGCTCTATACTCGAAATCTAGTCATTTTTTTCAAAAGTTTGTTTACAGATAAACGAAGCGATCATGTACAATTAATATTAGTAAGAAAAAAGTACAAATAAGCTCCAAACGCAGCAATTATAGCTAGATACTTAGGCAAAGCTGATTTAGGTATTTTCACTTTTTCAAAAACATTTCTTTTTGTTTCCTTATGCGCTTTATTTTTTTTACATATTTTTTAGGGATAGTACATTAGTAGAGCTACTTACCTCCCCTATCAGTTTGATTCACCCATTCTGGGACACCCTGTATGTAAGTTACCTAGATAGTCAAATAAAAACTAGGTACGATCGATCGAATCGAAAATTGTCAGTCCTTTTTCGCTAATTTGAAACTGTTTAGTAGTTTTCGAAAACCAAATTTTTGATGTACTAACAGCAGGTAAGCTGAATGATATCCACTGCAGGACAAAGGCCTCCTCCAAGGATTTCCACAAAGACCGGTCCCGCGCCGCACACATCCAGGCACCTCCCGTGACCTTCACCAGATGGTCCACCTAATGGGTGACCTGCCCACACGGCTTCGGCTGAAACAATCGAAACAGGTGTATAGAATAAATCTAAAATTAGTATCATATTGTTAAGTGTGAACATTAGCGCCGTGGAGAGTATACAAGCAAAATGTCTGCGCCGTGTGATGTTAATGTTTTGGTACATAAATACAGTCAAGTACAAGTCAACTTTAGTATTTTTGAGTTAGCGAAAGAGTGATGTCATAGATTCTCTTTCATTCCTACCTAGAATAGCGTTTTGAATTGCTCAAAAACAGGCTTTTCTTATTACTATAAGGCTGAGTTTCAGCTTGCTTTAACCGTAACTATAACTGGTGTTCTTTGTATGGAGTTTGACAGACTTTTGACGTTTGTTATAGTTAAAGTAAAATGGTGCAACCCAGCAGTGTTGTAGATGTAGGATGATGAAGTTAACTTGAGATGTAGAGTCTGTGTGCCTGCGCAACGCACGACGAGGTGTGTTTGCCACAAAACTTATGATAGGAAAATCTTTATAATTGTTCTTTTATTTCGTTAGTTTTACTGTCAAAAACTGTATAAAATCTATGAAAATGAAAAACAATGACATCGTACATCGTAGGCCTTTATTTTGTATTAGAGATACCTTTGCCTGGTCACAGATGTATAATCCTGGTATAGCTAAATAATTTATGTAAAAAACCTAGATCTTATGAGGGATCCTTGTTCCAAGTTGTACTACCTCTCAAACTTTGATCTACTACTTACTATCAAAGCAAAATACGATGTTGCTGACTCATGTGTCACTTTTGTAGTTAGCAAATATCTCCCGTATATCGATAGTTTCCCGTATAGTTGTTTACCGAATCTAAGCGGATTTGATTTATCAAAGCCTCTACCAGCCGGGCTAAGATGCGTGCCGTGATAAAATCTTATCGACTATTTTAGACGACAAATGTATGGGTCTATCGCGTAAAATCGACAAAATGACGTGATAAACGCTTATCGCGTCGCGCATCCTAGGCCTACAGAAGTGGCGCATAATACTCCAAGAGATAAAGTGATGTTGCTTGTTACAAAGCAAAAACATTGCTGTAATTGGAAACGCAGGCGCTTCCTCGCCTCGCTCACTGTATGAAGAAAATCGTTTTGGTTTCAGGAAATTCGCAAAAATGTTTATAAACACACGAGTATTAATTCAACTTTCGCAATCTCGTACCACTTGTACCCTTCTTTCAGTTGTTTAGTGAAAAGCTGAAAATATGGCTGACATTGTCCATGAAACGTCGATCAAATTAATAATTTTATTAATTACTCATTTTAGTAAACAATATTGATAATTACTTGTGTCTTGTCCTTATTGTTAATTCATTACTTTCCATTCTGTAAGGTGACAATCTCTCAATCAATGTAACTTTGACTATAAATTACCATTTTGCGTGGAGCATGTAAAGATAAACAAAACCTTGGCAAATTGACATTTATAATACAACATTATTAATTAAAATGATTATATGCTAAAAATAAATAAACCTACACGTGTACTAAAACTTTGAAATAAAACCGATAGATAGAATACCAATAGATATTGAATTATCGAAATTATGAATTAGCCCAACCCAACTATCGGCCGACAAAAAGACATTAGACATTGAACCTTATTTTTTTTAAACTAAGCAACTTCTTTTAAAGGTTTTCATCAGTACGTAGAGTGATTCAGGAGGAAGGTGTAGAGGTTTAGATGCGAAGTCAGGGCGGATGCCTAGTTTAATACAAACCGGATCAAATGGAACGCTAACCTAGACATCGTGTATAATTAATTAATTAATAGTGTTTCTATTAACTTATCGGCTGCCCGGAGGTCTCCCGACTTGAACAAGTGACACGATTCCGATAATCCAGGTCATACTGCGACATTTACATTATACCTGTATGTGCTTAGATACATAATAAAGTTGAGTTATTATCGCTTAGTTAATGCATTAACTCGGAATCTTGCAAATCAATAATAAACGACTGACGATTTTGTTTTCAGAATTTCCAAGAATTTACGGGAATTTCCGCGATATTAAGCTGGTTACTATGTTTTACAAGTAATTTGTTCGTTCGTTCGTTTCAGCCGAAAGACTGAAAGACGTCCACTGCTGGACAAAGGCCTCCCCCAAGGATTTCCACAAAGACCGGTCCTGCGCCGCTCGCATCCAGGCGCCTCCCGCGACCTTCACCAGATCGTCCGGTCCAGCTAGTGGGAGGCCTGCTCACATGGCTTCGACTGAAACGATCGAAACAGGTGTATGTGTATAGAATAAATCTAAAATTAGTATCATATTGTTCTCCGGCTCGTGGTCGCCACTTAAGAACTTTCCTGCCCCAGCGGCCTACAAGTAATTGCTTATCTGGGGGCACGGCAGTGCCCCCGCCAAGTCGAGCGCGAAGCAAACACTGCCGTACCATCTTTACTGGAACCATTTCGCCGCATTTTCAGGCCCCTATTTGAGAACCTCTGGATAAGACCAGAACGCAGAAATTTTCGTCATCTAGTAAGCTATAATCACATACTTAAAATCCAAAATTGCAAGTCTGTAGGTAATTTAGTTCCGAAGTTAAGCGAAAGCAAAGTTTCGCATTTACGACACTCACTCACTGATGATCATCAAAATAGAACTAGTACTTCCCATAAACTCAGAGAGCTGAAATTTGGTACAGAGTTAGGGTTTAATGGCCACATAAAGGGAAAACTATAAAAACTAGGGAAATCGAAGATCTGGAGTAACACCACATTCATAATCAATACTACTCCGGCACCGTGGTGTTCGCCTGTATCGCTTACCGCTAGATGGCGCTAGCACTAGCAAGTGGTGTCCAGATTTTTTTCCTTTCCAGAGCCCCCCGTCGATTAAGTTGAATGTTGTGTAATTTGCATTTCGTTGATTTCGTTTATTATATTGTAAGGATCGCTAAGGTCATGTTATTAAAACAATTCTGATTCGTTGTCCATTTTAAAGGTCGTTGAGTTTATTTGTGTTTAATATCGTAAAAAAAACACAACATTAACTATAATAATAAAGAAATCGCAGTAAGGAACCATAGACTTGGCACGACTTTGTCTAGATTTCATTACTTTTTAGAGATAAACAAGCAGCTCCATCGAGACTTGGCTAGTTTTTTACAGAATGTTTTTGGTGGGATTTATTTTTCTTCGAAAAGGGGTCGGTACTTTAAAAGGTAATACACACACAACTCAAAGTAAAGCATAGAGAGTTTTGAATATGGGCTTGAGATCGAATCGAGATTTAGCGTCAATTATGAATACGATATACGATCCTAAAGGGAGTGGGCGTTAATTTCCACATTTACAATGCGGAATAAGTTATTTATACGCTTTATACTTATTATAAAACAAAGTCGCTTTCCTGTTTGCCCCTATGTATGCATACTTAAACTACGCAACGGATTTTGAAACTATTTTTTAATAGATTGAGAGAGTGATTCAAGAGGATTTTTTAAAGTATAATACCATTGTACCTGTGTGAAGCAGGGGCGGGTCACTAGTTAAATATTAACTACTTTATTCTGTACTCATGAAAACCCCTTTTCCTTGTTTATCATATTATGGAAAATCCTATTAATACATGTTGTTTGTTACACAAAATTTGGTTGGCATAGTAATTCAAATCCGTTTATCTCTTGATGCGTACCTAACTATCATCCAAACCCAAACTATTGAGTGACTAGACAAGCTATTTATGATTAAAATTGTGAGCACAACTGACATCGCTGTCGTGCGCTAGTTACTTCAAATCATTGTAAGTTCTTGCAACTCATGAAGGCGAGTGGGCTTTACTTGTGTGTGTACGTGTACATGCACATAACGATAGTGTAATGTCTATCAAAACTTTGGAAAAACGAACAGTAGCGAGCCACCACACATGTAAAGCTCACTCGCCTACGTGAATTGCAACAACTACGACTACGAGTATAACTATGGTGCACGTAAATAATAAATAAATAAATTCTTTATTGAATAACTTATACAGGGTGTTAGGTAAATGGGTATATGAGCCGACACTAGCCCATGTTAACATGGGCATATAAACGGTATGATGAAGTCAGAAATTTGATATCATCATTTTAATTTTTTTAATTTTCATCTATACTTATAATAAATCTGTAGAGAGGTCAATTCTGTACATGAAATATATTTTCAAAATAACTATCAGGGGGTGATTAGTGATCGATACTGATGCCAAAAATGCAATCAGTAAAATTTTTGTCTGTCTGTCTGTCTGTCTGTCTCTGTATGTTCCTTATAGAAACAAAAACTACTCGACGGATTTTAACGAAACTTGGTACAATTATTCTTCATACTCCTGGGCAGGTTATAGGATACTTAGGAATTCCCACGGGAACGGGCATTAGCGGGAAAATCCTTTTGTATGAAAAATCTAAACCGCTTAAGTTAGATGCTTGAAATTTGGCAAGCAGGTACCTTAGTAAATTGAAAGCTTAGTTACAACAGGATATTGCAAAATTCTCACGGGAACGGGAGTTAGCGGGAAAAAACATTTGTATGAAAAAATCTAAACCGCGTAAGTTAGACGCTTAAAATTTGGCATGCAGGTACCTTAGTAAACTTAAAGCTTAGTTACAACAGGATATTGCAAAATTCCCACGGGAACTGGAATTAGCGGGAAATTCCTTTTGTATGACTGACTCACTGACATACCCACGCACAGCCTAAACGGCTAAACGTAGGCACTTGAAATTTATAAGAGACGTAGCTTAGATACCGTAGAGGTGCACTAAGAAAGGAATTCCCGAAATTCCCACAGGAACAGGAATTACCGGGAAAATCCTTTTGTATGAAAAATCTAAACCGCTTAAGTGAGACGCTTGAAATTTGGCATGCAGGTCCCTTAGTAAACTTAAAGCTTAGTTACAACAGGATATTGCGAAATTCCAACGGGAACGGGAGTTAGCGGGAAAAAACATTTGTATGAAAAAATCCAAACCGCGTAAGATAGATGAAGGGGGTAAAACGGGATCCACGCGTACGAAGTCGCGGGCGGCCGCTAGTACAAAATAAATTCTATAAAATCCGATTTGTATGAAAATTAAAATAATTAAAATGAAGGTATTAATTTTCTGACTTCACCATACCATTTATCAGCCCATGTTAACATGGGCTATGGCTCATATACCCATTTACCTAACACCCTGTATATCTATATAATGACTGAACACACGGAGACATCTCGTTTTTGCGTTAACTGCTTTTTGCAAAATCCCGTTTAGTATAGTATACGTGATAAATATTAACGTTCACAGTGTGTCGCAAAAAACCAATCCATTCGAATTTGTAATTTGAATTTCAAATACAGTACGTACATAATATTTTTATGTGTTCACACGAAAGTCTAGTTATAAGGGATCCTGCATTTCTGTATCCCGCAATGAAACTGGATTGTTGTGGGAACCATAACTTTAGCGTGCTAAATGCCCGTTTAAGACCAAATTTTACGTTGATGTAGAAAATGAATAATAGGTATAGCCGTGTTGCATCTATCTAGAAAATCCTTAGTCTATGTTACAGTTAAAACTCATTCGGTCAAAACCACTTTTGATTGTAAAAATCAGTCAGAAGTGGTTTTGACTTGGTCAATAATATCACTATTGACTGTTTTTTGCAGTCAAAAGTGGTTTTGACCGATTATGAATTTTGACTGTAACATAAACTAAGGGTGGGTTGCACCATCTTACTTTAACTTTGACAAACGTCAAAAATCTGTCAAACTCTGTACAAAAATCACCGGTTATCGTCATAGTTACCGTTAAAGTTAGGTGGTACAACTCAGCCTAAGGATTCCCTACATTTTATTTAACCGACCGAACAAATTGATAATCTACTTATCTTTGACCTGACGAATATCTAGATTTCTTAAAATTAGCCCCAAAGTTAGGTGTGATAATTTTGTAGACAAATCACAAAAATCAGTCAAAAGTGATATTGACCAAGGGCAACAGTCAAAATCACTTTTGACCGATTTAGGCTGAGTTGCACCACCTAACTTTGACCGTAACTTTAACGATAACCGATTTTTGACGTTTGTCAAAGTTAAAGTAAGATGGTGTAACCCAGCCTAAGAGTTTTGACTGTAACATCTGTACTACTACTACCAAATGGTCTGTAATAGGAAAAAAATAAGTTGTGTGAAATTTCACAAGTTTTTTAGTCGACAAATGTGTCAATGAATTTATGCGTATTTTGCTTAGCGACAGTTTTGCTACTTGTGCTATAATTCACTAAGCAAAGAAAGACATGTGAGTACATAATAAGCAAACATATTTTCTGCGATTTAACACATTTGCGTTACATACAAATACCGATACGCTAATGTAAATGATATAGGAGGTTATTTACTTATGCTGTGAATGTGTGTGTTATTCCGTGCCTATTGTAGATGCATGATAATAATAAGTTAAACATAATCATATTTAAAATGTTACTAAATAAATAATTTATCTTCCGTGCCTTAAATTGCTGAGGGCCACATAGATAAACATATGGAGTGAAACACGCACACGCTTTTCATGGTAATTTTTATGGAGTGGTTTACCATTAAGTAACTTCTCAATTACGCACACTTGACAACCAACAAGTGTGCAATATGAATATATTTTCCTTTTCCTCTTCATAACAATGCTTAAGAAAAATAGCATATTATGTAGTTTTTTTACATAAGTTAGAATTTCTTAGGCTAGCGTAAATACTGAATGATCAATAGGCCACGTTAATACGATCTAGGCTACAAATAGGTAAAGTGCTGATATTAGAACAATAAATTGTTCATTGTGGCGTCACATTCCTCACGATGATAATACTGACTCAGAAATAACTGGACTGGGTACGGTATTTCTTCACCTTAATGTACTGTTATAATGTACCGGTTTTATTACTAATTAGGAAATTCCGAAAATATTAACTAAATATTTTTGATAGTATCAAATAGAATAAATCGCCTATTAAAATATAAAAATATATCTATTTTTACGGTAATTCAAATTGAATTTTCAAATATTTTCTTACTAATTTTACATGGACACAAACTCGTAAAAAGTAGACATCACACAAATGTTACATAGCCCTATAATGATTAACTTCGATACGTAATTACAGAATAATGACCAATTATAAAATCATCGGACTAGTCACCATCGCCTAGTTTGCGTTACAAGTTTTTAATCGAATTTGTGAGTGAGTATACTCGCGGGCAGTCGCATGCGATACTCGTGGCGATTCGCACACCGCGCGTATTTGTTGAAACGGAACGCGGGGGAAAACAAACACGTTCTCTTTTTAAAATTTCGAAATATTTCTTTTTAATTTTTGAGTTTGACACAACAGATATTCGAATTATGTTTTTTTAATATTTTTTGTGCTAGTTTTGTGATTTGTGAAAATGGCCAGTGCGTTCGCAATGCTCCAAAGTTTGGGGAGGAAAGTGCGCGGGAAAGAGCATCGGGAATGCAGGACGCTGCAAGTGAATATGCCTTTGTCAAGTTCTGTTGACATTGAATTTACAAATCTAACCATGAAAGTGTCCGAGGGATTGCGTTCTAAAAGTGAGTTTTGCATTTTATATTACATTTTGCTTGCAAGTTAACGTTCACGGTGCGATATAATGATTAGGTACTCTCTTATCTGTGGGTGATTTTATGCACTTAAATTTTAGCATAGCTGGGTTATCATATCTTTTAGGTAATTCAAACAAAAAAATATGAATCAATAAATTCATTCTTAACCTTTTTTATTTACAAAATACCTAATACTTAGGTATAAATTATTTACATTGTCAGTTACATAGTATGGCTGATAAATAAAAAAAATGACAAAGCACTAAAAAGTTACGTTTTTCCTACTATCAAAAATGCATTTGAGATTGATCCCATTCTACTTATTTATTTGATACTTGAATGTGAACATTCAATGAATCAAATGGGTAGTTCTACAAATCAGGGAATTTTACGGGGCTCAACTTGCAGCTCCTTAAATTACCAATTAATAGTTTTCGTTTTAGGGTATTAATAAAGTTTAACTCACATAGTACTTGGTCACTGAATTTCAACACGTTTTAATAAAAACATCCCAGACAAAAATGGCTTCAAATGGGAAAAATTCTCATTTCCCTGTGGGGTGACATTCCAGAATTCATGATGTAAATCACAATAAAAAATATATAAAAATATAATTAGTCAAAAATAACATTGTATTTAAAGTAACCATTAGTGTATCTTTCATTTAACCTATATGGATTATGTTTGAATTCCCTATTTACATAATTTTTTGATTGCTGAACAAAGGCGACACGAATTAAGTATCACTTCCCTGCCACCTATAAACACGTTAAAATCTGTAACAAAACAAAGGGTAAGCCACGTTGTCGTTCTTATGTATTTAAGTATGCAGTTAAGTTCGCCTAGTGAAACGTTTATTTCGCCCAAATCGTCAGTCAGTTAGACGCAGCTACGCTGTTATCATCGTCTGTCGTGTCTGGGCCAGACAACTTCTCACTCATCTGTTACGTATTTATAACAGTATTTTATATTATTTTAGGGCAATTATGAAACAATATTGTCAAACTCGCTTGCGTCCATTGACTGATAATATTAAATTTGATATGAAGTTTATATAATTCATGATTTTGGCAAAATACATCAAAAATCTCACTTCCCTGTGTATCATTTCCCTGGGTTTACGAAGAAAATGGAAAAGTTAGTATCGACTAACCAGCAAAACTTACTGCCATATAAAGGCATTTGACAAATACACTAAGTGCAGGCAAATGCATACACTCCATTGAAACTGGATACTCCATTTTGACTTGCTTGACTCTATACAAACTTTTAGCTGTTTTTGCAGTAACGTGTGCGAGCACTTCCAAATAGGCATCGTAAAATATTCTTCCATGAAAGCAAATGTTGATGACGCTTAAACTGAATCTGAAACTGAGACCAGTAATGCCTGCAACACCAGTATTTTGATTCATCAGACTTGGTTGACCTTACGAGTGTACTGGGACTGAATGAACATTGATGATCCTGATGGATTGCTGGAGATGCCGAAAATAGATACTAACGAATTGTTTCCAGTCGAAGAAAAGCGTCGAGGAAAGAAGAGGAAGATAATAGAAGGAGATACGAATAGTAGGGAAAAGTCAAAGAGATCAGGTGACGGAAAAAGAAGCAATCTAAATGAGTTCCATGTTCAATTGTTAGTGGACCTTTATGATGCACATAAAAGTATTTTTTATAATTTTTAGAATAAAGACTATAAACTCAAATGCATCTTTCAGTTAAATTTTCACTATCCTGTATATGTTCTCACTTCCCTGTCCATCGAAAAATAGAAAAACCGCTATAAAATCAATATTTATCATAATTTTGTCTGGCCCGTTAAAAATTGGATATGTTGCAGTTTGCAGTATATTCTTGGTCTTTAGTCACTGATTATACTGATTACTAACAAAAACTGGATATTGATTTTATGGTCCTAAATAATTCCACCGTGAGTAGAACTACCCAAATGTGATTATTTTATAGATCGAACATGAATCAAATGTGATTATGAAAAATCAAATGTGATAGGCACACTAATACTTCTTCTTTGCCTGGCCCATTCCCCTTTTATTTGAGGTCATAACAACAAATTTAAAAATATTTTCTGACTGGGACTTAGACTCGGACGTCAAAATTCACGTTATAATAATTATCTTCAGCATACTCCAAAAATCTTATTAAATATCGATAAAATCAAATGAGAGTAATGATGAAAAATAAACTATTTCTCTAAACTCAAGGTCAGTCTATATTTTGATACATTTCTCTGTTGTTTCAAGTTACCGGTTTCACGAGCTTAGTTTCCCGGTTCAGTTACAGGGTCAGACACTTTAACTTTCCCCCGACCCGTGACAAACTTGACCTTCACTGGTTGTTTTTTTTGGCGGTTAAACTGCAGATCCTGGCTACACAGAAGTTGCAGCGGTGGGAACGAGAGGTGGGAATAGTCTAGTTCCAGGGACAGACAAGTCAGAAATGTTGACATGAAACAATTTGCCCTTATAGACTTGCATTTGTTGTCTTAAACGTAAGTTTGTCAAATGTTGTTAAGAAGTTGAAAGAAGCTAAGAGCACACCTTGTTAATAGGAAAAGTATTTTAAATATTATGTGTAATATCTTAAATTATTAAGTACAATATTTAATCATAAAGTTATTTTACATTAAGCTTTATAAAAAGCTTTACGTTTTAGCTACAGATTGAAAAGTACTCACAAGTAGGTACCTACTTGAAATGAGTGGGCCCTTAAAGTTTTGTGCAATTTTGCAAAAATAAAAACACCATCTAGTGAAGGTTGTATACCTTGAAGGTCTACATTTTGCAAAATTAAATTATATTTTAATAACAATGCTTCCTGTTGTAAATCCACTCAATAAAATGCATTCGTCTTTAGTCTTTACAAAGCTATCACTCGCAATGCAATAAGTAAGTAGTTTATTACAGGTACCTGCTTATTAGCTGCATATTTTAACCGACTTCAACAAAAGGAGGAGGTTTTAACCTTCAAGCGGGCGCGCGGTCTTTTGTAACGGCAGCGGTCGCGCGTAACCGAAAAGACCTATAGGGTCTAGTTGAGAAATAAAGCACTTATTTTACAATAATCATTTATTATTTTGTACGCAGATATATTATGATTGTATTAAAGTCAAAAGTAATTTGAATTAAGTAAAAGAATCAATTATTTCATCAATTAACATAACGCAAATATTATTTGAATCAAAAACCAATTTTGGAACAAAATCTTTTAAATTACCTCTGAATAGTTCATATACCTGGTAAAAACGATAAAAATGGCAAAATAATGATAAAACATAATTTTATAATTTTGGTCCAGTTTAGCTTGGTCTCTGAGCTCCGATTCACTCTCTTTTTTATCTTTTCTTAGTAATGCCTCTTTTATTTCACTTTGTACTAGCAGTCTACGACTTATTTAATAAGAAAAAACAGTATTGCAAGCTTAATTCAATAATATTGAGTGATAGCCGAAGAAATGTTATATCGCATAGAGAGTCGCGCGTAACCTTTTCGACGACAGGCGCGTGGCGTGCTTTCGACGCCGGCGCCGCGACTAAAACAATAGCAAGCCATGGGGTGGGAAAAGCGCGGAGAGCTGAGGTAAGCTCTTTATTTCACTCATAATGAGCAAACGACAGGCTACTAAAAATGAGAAATATGTGTAACAAGTAAAAAAAAAGTTATGAACAAAAATGTGTTAGGCGCGGTCGATTCGACGCCGCGCGCCCGCTTGAAGGTTAAATTCGGTTGGTAACATAAAACCAAACCTCTAAAAACGTTTATTATATCTACGAAATTCTAATTGATATAATATTGATATTTGCTTCGTGTTGGTGCGTCTCCGTATATTTCGTCATTTATTTAAATAATTTAGTTCAGTGCACAGTGCTAAAAGCTGTTGATATTTAAGTTTAAATAATAGTCGTTCAATTTATGGAATAAATTATGAATGATAGATGCATAGAGTAACTCTATGGATAGATGAGATGATAATTATCATGATATCACAGGGTAAATCGATTATTCTTGGATGTAGCGGACTTATGCCAACAGGGGGCTTAGGCCCAGAACAGACGGTGAAACGCAACTGCAAGTTACTTTTGAGTTGCATCTAAGTTTCTGCCATAGCGTCCGTTGAGAGACCACACATGACGCGACCAGTTTGAAAACTGGTTGTGTTGTGTGGTTGCAGTTTCGTTGCAGTTGCGTTTCACCGTCTGTTCTGGGCCTAAGTGTGAGTTTACATCAAACATCTTCACTAGTACTGCGTTAACGATAGATGACGATGGCATTCCTTGTGATGAAAAGGACAAGAATTTATTAATTTGTTTTATAAACTATGATTATAATAATAATTCCTTCATTGGATGTAAATAACAGGATGTATTTAATATTTAATTAAGTCAATTGATTCCAATTTCGTGTTATTATAGGCAGTTATTAAAGCGTAGATTATACAGATAACATAAATTTATTACTGGGAATATATTCATGTACGTTAATTTAGGATTTGTTAGAAACAATATTTTTTGCAAGGTTCCAAGCTGATAAAACTCAAGGTTTAAACTAACATGATATTATTATAATAATTAAACGTAGTTTTCACACGGTTCGTTAGCTGTAGTAAAACTGTAATGATTAAAATTAAATCATTATTGAAATAAGTAACAATAAAAAAATTGACCTTGCCTTGCCTTCTATGGCTTGCCTACCTGTAAAATACAATTGTTGCTCTAACCAATTTATTACTTCGTAATTCGTAATTTCTAAACTATTTTTGAAGTTTCGCGGTTCACTATTAGCAGGTTTTTCAGCATTTTTATGCCAAAATACCACGCTGGCTCTCAACACTCAACATAATCCATTCATCTACCAAATAAGTTTATTTTCTGTTTATTCCACCGATAAGTTTAAAAATGGGTCAATGTGCTTGTATCGCCGACGAACTGTGCAATCAGACGCTCAATTGGGTCAATAGCAACGAAGTCTATCCGACATCGCTGAGGCAATGGTCAAGTGTTAAAGTCCGTTTTCGATCCGATGTACGGTCGGCACATCATTTTTGTTTTTTTATCGCCAGGAAAATGTAAGGTATGTAATATACCTGCGAGGGCACCTAGTGGGTTCTTTTTCTTCTTCTTTTTTTATGTTGGCCATATTCGTCGAGACCGACTTGATTTGTGCCATTTTCAAGTTTCAAGTGAGACGAGTTATAAAGTGGGGCCAAGTGGGATGGGACTTGGGTTAATTAAATGATATAATTAAGAATGATAGATGATACACCTTCCCATCCCTTGAGTCTCAGTACTTGAGAACTACCTACTTAATCAAAAATTTTAGAAAATAAAACAAAACCGCAAACGTGACGCTTCACATTCCCGTCGAGAAGTCCTACCTAGTGGTTTTTGCAGGGCTCTTCCAACCAAAATAGTGGGCCTGCGGCCTACCCACTAAAAACTAGACTGTTTGAGCCATGAACCACTTGAGTGGGGAATGCTCTCCATTCGCCATTGACTGTTTTTAACCGACTTCAAAAAAGGAGGCAAACTTCACACGTTTCATAATCTTGGCACCGACTCCAGAAGTTTCAATCATGGTATACACCGTATACATCAATATTAATTCGTCCTAATAAATAAGTAATTAGTAATTATTTTTCTACTTTTTAGTGTATGTTTTTTGTAGTCGGTTTTATTTTTTTGCCTGTAGCATTGGTCCGCGATCCGTCGACAGCACATCAAGTTTAACGCAGTTGTGTCTTAACTTATTGTAACACAGGTTATTTTGCAATAAACGTTGTGTACTCTGATGTATTGTGCTGTCGACTGTACTGCGATAAAAATATACAAATATAGCGTTAGCCAAAACTAAACACGTTTTTTTTAACTAACTCTTCCGTATTATTAAACCCGCTTACTTAAGATTTATTGGGCCTAAGTATAACTATTATACGGTATCTGTTAATCTACTACACTGATATTGTGATATGGAAGAGCGGATTTTGAATGTTTGTTTTTATGTGGAGGGTAAGTAATCTTTGAAAATGATTTGTCATTGTTTAATAGGTATACCTATTTGAGAGGAGAACAAAGGTATCTGATGTATTTCCAACTATAGGCGAAGCTATACTTACACTTACGTCAAAACAAGCTAGTAATTCATTCATAATGTGATTGGGTTGTAAAAGTGTCATCGACTCTTGTGACTAGGTACGTAAAGGATCGTTACAGTACCGTGTATGTCTGTTCCTGGTTTTAGGGCCGGCATCATCAGCATTTATAGTATTAACTAAAAAATCAAGGTGAAATGACCAGCATTTTAAAAATTGCACATTCGTCCTAACCAATTTTTTATTTATCAAATTGTCAACTTGTATGGCCTGCTGCTGCGAAGGTATTATGGTGTTTAACGAAACATTCGAAAAACATATTTTAAATTCATAAAATTCATAAAATAAAAATTCATAAAATTCATTTATTTTTGCAAATAGGCTTTAAAAAAGCACTTATACACGTCCCAATATTAACCCTACCACTGCTTCGGGACAATAAATGGGCCAGTGCTGAGAAGAAGCAGCGCAAGAAACTCAGTCACTATTGTCTCCTTTTCAAGGGTTTACAGTCTTTAAAATATACAAATTATGTATAGTCATACGTTCTTTCCACCCCTCTTCACCGAACTGGTTTTCTCTCCGACTCCTTCCGTCTCCAGGCAATAAGGCTCTGGAACTCTCTGCCTGAAGAGACCAGGCAAGCGTCGAGTAAGTTTTCTTTTAAAAAATCAGTCCATAACCATTTCCTCCAAATGATCTCATCTTCATGAATTGTAATTTCAGTTTAACCCAATAATCTATTTTATGTATGTATTTATTTATTGTATATTTTATATATTATTTATGTATGTATGTAGCATTATTTGTTTTTGTTTTTCTTTCCTGCACTAGAAGTACCGCCAAACAAATTTCTTTTCTGCTCAACCCAAAGGTAAACTGGTCGAGAATGCTTTAGTGCATTAAGTTCGCCTTATGTACAAATTTATTTTGGCATTAAAGTTTAAATAAATAAAAATAAATAAGTATTGATGCGAGCTAAGTAGTTAAATATTCCAAATATTTTTATCTTTTATATAATCATCAACTTTATAGTAGCCCTTTTTCATTAAGGTGCTTTTGATATGTGTTTTAAATTTATGAATGGGCAATTCTACAACAGTTTGTGGTAATTTATTGATAAGTTTAATACATTTTCCCATAAATGAATTACCAATCTTGTGCACTGTGCAGTCTGAAATTTGGAACGGCAAGTTTATTTTTGTTTCTTGTATTGAACTTGTGTAAATCACTCTTTCTAGTAAATTGCTCTATATTTTTGCGAACATACCTATAAAAGGTTTTCATAAATGAACTGTGAAGCTACTGTCAGTATACGAGTATTAATCTCCTTAAAGAATTCTCTCAAGGAAAATCGGGGTCCAAGGTTATAAATGGCCCGCACTGCTCTCTTCTGCAGAACAAACACAGTTTCAATGTCCGCAGCTGAGCCCCACAACAATATGCCTTATGACATTTTATGTATATTTTAAGCATAGAAAAGTAATTAATTCGTAAATCATTGATAATATCGTTTAAAAATATCTAAGCAAATCTTTGACCATTTTCTTTTAACGAGATAATATCATCTTGCTTAAATGGATGGAGAAAATGATTCCACTTTAATAATAATCTTTAAACCTTTTCAGTAATATCATAAAATGACTTTCTTTGTTTTGTCCTTTCGCAT
Organism: Ostrinia nubilalis; assembly: GCF_963855985.1. Classification (NCBI taxonomy): domain Eukaryota; kingdom Metazoa; phylum Arthropoda; class Insecta; order Lepidoptera; family Crambidae; genus Ostrinia; species Ostrinia nubilalis. The sequence continues at coordinate 4,535,522 of NC_087093.1, forward strand.
TTAAAGTTCCTTCAAGGAAGCTATTTATTTTGCAAACTTGACATTAAAGATTTGCGGATTTCTCGATTTTGCTATTTTTTTTATCTCATAGACATTAATTTGATTTCTGTAAGACTGCCGTTTAAAACCGGCTTGACCACTACGGATCAATCTACAATGTTACCGGTTTCGGTATAAAAATATTCAACCGATGCAAATGTTTGCTAAATTAGGTACTCCTCTACTTTCAAAAAGCAGAATTAATAGAGTATTAAGGAAGGAAGGACTATTATTATTATTCGTGTCAAAATTTTACAAAATCATATGACATACCATAAAAACATCTTAGACAAAATCAATCATATATTAATATTGACTGAAATATATCAGTTTTGGACGATACCCACATATTGCAGCATATAATGCTACAAGAGCATTAAAAACCATATTATTCTTAAAATTTGCTAAATCAATAAAATATTAATATTGATCGAAAAATTACAATTTCGGATATATTTATCTAGGTTACGAAATAATTACATAAATATTTATGAAAGATTAAAATGACTTATCGTTATTTGAACTGAAAACCACGTGCAATGTGCATATTATTATCGCAACGTGACTGTAGTACCAGCTTTCATAAACAACACACAACGCAACCATCGACAATTTGATGCGACCTTCAATATCTATGGCTGATGTAAATCAAAACAAAGGGCTTAGGAAACTTTTTATAATTACCTATAATAGGTAATTTACTCAACTACGTCAACCGTGTTTATTGTAACACGTTGACTTGCGTGTAAGCCGACGATAGAAAATAAATTATCTAGCGATGTCACTGCGCTGTTATTTAATGAAAATATAATGTATGAAACTTATAGATGCTCTGACTAAGTAATTATAATTATGATGAACTAAGTTAAAGCGAAATTTCAGCTCGGGTAACTGACAAGGGTAAATAGAGTCGAAAACCTACATTCGTGTTTCAGAAGACGTTTCTCAACCCTTTCACAAGGACAAATAACGAAAAATTCAGATCTCATTTTTCACAATAACTTTTTTCATGTGTATTTTTTCGCTTGGTGTCTGATCACACTATACATTGTATTTGTTTTAAAAGGTAGAGTCGGGGTGCGAATTCTAATATAATAAAAAAAAAATAACATACCTAGCACCTTCTACATTGTTTTTTTCGAGGAAATATAGCCAATATCGAAATTATGCAATAATGAAAATATCTGCGAAGTTTTAATATCTACGCGAATTTAATTAAATAGTCTATTGACATTAAGAATTTGCACGTGCGGTCAACGGCCGGCGTGCTCTCATGCAAGGCCAACAGTGACTTAGTGCAATGCATATAACAGTAAAAGTTTTAAGAGCTTTTTGCTTCCTTAAGCCTTAACCACAAACCGCAAAATAAAATATTTGGTTCATTGTGTTTCACTTACTGTAAACCATCGCCACCATAAATGTACTGAACACTCGCTGTATTCAACTGAACAACTGTATTGCACCTTTAACAACCTTTAACATTCATGTAAGTACCTAAAGAGATTTAGCGGTATAAAAAAACTCATCAAACTCATTTATTTTTGCAAATAGGCTTATAAAAAGCACTTTTACACGTCCCAGTATTAACCCTACCACTGCTTCAGGATAATAAATGGGCCAGTGCTGAGAAGAAGCAGCGCGAGAAACTCAGTCATTATTGTCAGCCAGTTGCATGTTTCAAGTAATTCTTTCCAAAATGTTAATTATGTTAATTTCTGTAACACATTTGTTTGTAATTCCTAAAATAAAATAAAAAATAAAAAAATGGAGCAAGAATTTTTACGATAGCTTCTCTATAGGCCTGTAGGTAAGTAAAGACTACTTTTTTCGCGCTGACCGTCCAATCCAATAAGTAATAGAATATAAGTTTAGTCCCGGAGTAATCGTAGAACTATTTGTTATATGATGTTTCACGCATTAGATCAGATTTTTGTAGTGTTTTGTAGATCTGTATTTTATCTGATTCGGATGCGACCTACGTCCACGAACCGCTCTCGTAGTCTTATAAATGTAAAGTTAAAGATTTTTTTAACATACATAATTATTTCCAATTATACTTTACTTATAAGAACTCCTGAAAACACATAATTAAAACGTCATTCCGCAGGTAGGTAAAGCCTAAGTAGTAGTTTTAATCCTGTTAAGTACAAGTAACTTAAATGGTCGAATGACATTGAGAAGTTTTAAGCACTGTATTTAGTTATAAGACCTTATGTACCTACACTTAGTGAGCAAATAAATGAATATGAATATGAATATGAAAAGAAGTAATTAAATACTTTGTTAATCAAAGGAAAGTACTGTACAGTAGATAGACAAGAAATGACTTTAAATTCCTGTTTACTTCCACGAACACCCGGTAGTAAATTGTAAGAGTTATTAAGACCAGATTTATAAATTTTTTGTGAACAATGCAAAGATTTTACTTCAATAGTTTGGTTTTATTGCACAAATACCACATTTTGAAACTCCATGTCATCCTGTTTCCGGTTTCATTTTCGGATCAATTATAATAACACCCCTCTTTTTTCGTAAAAAGGGTTAGAATCCAGTTTTCTAGATTGCAACGCACATAGCTAACTGACCAATGCGTGAATCTACTCGTATAGGTACAAGTAGGGCCCATATAAGTTGATAAACCTGTTTTAACAAGGTATGTAAGTAGGTCTTATCTAGCTTGAAAGTAACATTGTATATCCTTATCTATATATATCCTTTTCTTTTACACACTAGCAGACGCTGGTATGAGAAAAACATGCCTAGAGCCACTAAAGTGCCGGTACAGCCCGATGATCTTTTTGAAGAAGAGAGCTAAATTATCCAGCTTGTATATATTGAAAATTTGCACGTATTTTATAACATATACTTATTAGTTACATAAACAGGTATAAAAACGTAGATCACTGTCCTTAATTTGAGATCACCACATTACTTCGTCCTTTTCCCAGAAAAATAAAGTAATTAGGTTTTATATTCATTTTTCCTCACATAGCATGTTTACACTTAACATTCATATTAATTATTCCTATAAAATGATCGTTTAATTAACAGTAGTAATGGGCAATAGTATATCAAGCGACAGCACTGCGACCTACTATCTCGCAGGTCAGGCGTAGGCTCGGGATCCCAGACGAGACGAACTATTTAGATTGTGTTTACTAACTCAAATAACATCGTCCTATATAAATTGTTATGCAAAAGCAGCAAGCATATTAAATTTTTTAACACAGTTTATAGGGTTGTGTATTTGAGCATTTTGTATGTGTTTATTAATTGTGCAACGTAAATGAAAATCATCGTAACTTAAATGTACGCTACTTGTAGGTTAGAGTCTAGACAGTGTTCATTTTGTTTATGTATTTTGATATGTAAATGACTGTAACCTGTATGTGTACTTATTAAATAAAAATAAAAATAAAAAATAAAAAATAAATAATAAACTTTAGCCATAAAATATTCTGTATTTATCCTTGTTCATCTACCTAAAAGCCGGTTTTTTGATCGCTTGGTAACTTTTATCTGAAGAAGTTTTTAGTTTATACCCATCTACATATTTTCGGATACAGTCTATATTAAGATACCTACCAGCCGGGCTAGGATGTGCGCCATGCAAAAATCTTATCGATGATTTTCGACGACAAATGTATGGGTTTATCGCGTAAAATCGGTAAAATGATGTGAGCCCGCATCCTAGCCACTGGTAGATGTTTCAAAGGAGAAAATAATAACCAGTAACAGTCGTGTTATAATCATCTTTCGTATTCATAGTTAAATCGATTAGATACCTAATCGAATTATGAAATTGTTTTAATTGTAATCGGATCCATAGACTACTAGCTTTCCGCCCGCGGCTTCGCCCGCGTGGAATTTTGTCTGTCACAGAAAAACTTCATCGCGCGCGTCCCTGTTTGTAATACCGGGATAAAAACTATCCTATGTCCTTTCCCGGGACTCAAACTATCACTATACCAAATTTCATCAAAATTGGTTCAGTGGCGTGAAAGCAAGACAGACGGACAGATAGACAGTTACTTTCGCATTTAAATATTAGTATAGACTAGCGGCCGCCCGCGACTTCGTACGCGTGGATCCCGTTTTACCCCCTTTTCCCGAATTTTCTTTGCTATAAACCTCACGGAGCCCGAGACCTTTCCAACGAATGCAAAACCGTGGAAATCGGTTCGTGCGTTCTGGAGTTATAGCGTCAGGGAGGAAAACCCGACTTATTTTTATGTAGTAGATTATCCTTAAATAAATAAATATTGGGCAATTATATCAATATCTACTGCGGGCAGTGCAATATTGTGAATATGTGGAAACACGCGAGGCAGATAAGCTTCACCTTGGGCTGGTTTCCGTAAACTGGGTTAAAATTAGAAATTCCTATTTGATGTGTTATCGTAAACTGTTTTGATGACGATGTCTTTTGTTTGAACTATCAAAGGTCAATGGTAGCCGCCACCCTCTCTGACAGAGTAAAGGTTCGGCCAAACCAACGCGTGCAGCCTGCGTGCGCGATGGCGATGGCGATCCTACTGATTTCTACTGGGAAATTATAAACCGGGTGAATAAATTAAATAACATAAATGGAGGACAGTTAATGAGATATTTTACTGACCGATCGCCACCGCCATGCGCTGGTTTGGCCAAACCAAGACTCGCAGTATAGGCACTTTGCTAGCAATAAAATCCTTCAATCCAAACTTATTTCATCAGTATCTATTATATTCCTCTACGTCTATAATGAAGATGCGGTCTATTGCGCGTTAAGTAATAGCAACACGCAAATAAAAACATGTAACGTAGTAGGCTAGCCTACTCATAATCTAAAACAGGGTGATTTTGTAATCAGTATCCAAAATTTAATAAGCTCTAGACCAATTTAACAATACAACTTTATCTTAATTATTATTCTTAATCTTTAATATTTTTCGTGAAAAAAAAATATTCAAAATCTAATTCGCGGTTGCCCATTTATCTTTATTTTTAAAGATTAAGGCTTATTTTACCTAACATTATGTCTATTAAATTAAACTTAAATTCTTACGTAACTGTGTGTACGATTTTTTCTATGAACTAAGCAAATTATCCACGTGAGCCAATTTTGAAACCGCGCGCATGAGTCTAAGTGATTTTTCCCACATTACCTATTATTATTTGTTATTTTGTTACGAATCTGCTATTATCTATTAGCAAATCCATCGCATTTATACAGTTAAAGACCAGCTAGATTGCTTTAAGTAGGTAGAATAACTAGTTGGTAACCACATTATTTCTTTTTCCCAAGGATTTTCCGACAAGTCATCATTAACTATTGATTTTTTATAACAAAAAAAAAGGCAATGATGAGTTGCCATCGATGAAACAATGTGAAACAGATCAGATTGAAGTATTTGATATTAAATATAAAGTGTAGGTAATCCTACTTAATAATAAATGCGAAAGTTTGGATGTCTGGATGTTTGTTACTCTTTCACGCAAAAACTACTGAACGGATTTTGATGAAACTTTACAGTATTATTGTTTATAACCCGGAATAACACATAGGTTATAATTTATGACGATCTGTGACTAACTAAATTTCACGCGGGTGAAGCCGCGGGCAAAAGATAGTTATTAATTTAATTAATTAATGATACAGTTCTCGGTCATTAATAATAATAATAAATAGAACATTTTATAGAATTAACACCGATAAGTCGATAAGTTTCTGTCTAGTTTCGTAACATAATAGTTTTGATATAGTATGTTAATTATTGTTTCATTACTTATGTATCTGTTATAGTCAAAGGTCGATATGCAGTCTCTTCGCGGAATGACTGGTCTATCCTAGGTTTGACCAAGGCCTTCAGGCAAACCCCGAAGTGAATTCTTATTTCGGCCTTTGACTAAGTCAAACCTAGAAGTGCCTAAACTGTTCAGTCAAACGTCGAAACTAAAAAAACCGGTTTCGGGCTTTGCCTAGTCAATCCTAGAAACGACTGGCAGACTCGGTCAAAAGTAGACGGCAAATAGAAAACCGGCCAAGTGCGAGTCGGATTCGTTCACGAAGGGTTCCGTGAGACTTTGTTGTTGTATGGGAGCCCCCCATAAATATTTATTTTATTTTAATTTTATGATTTATTTTTAAAATAGATATGCAACTAAATATTATGTGAATATTTCAAGGGTTCACCTGTTTACATTTTAATATCGAGTAGAAAACTGCAACAAGTCACGTTTGCTGTATGGGAGCCCCCTTTAAATATTACGTATTTTATTGAATTATTTATTTTAAAGGTGAATAAAAAACTAAATATTTTTAGAATTATTCATGAGATACGAGCCTGGTGACAGACAACCTTTAGCGAAGTCATAGTAATAGGGTCGCGTTTTAACTCTTTATCCTTTAATTTAAGGTAACAGTACTCTAAAAATTAGTAATTTCAAGATCGATCTAGAAACACTGACAAACAACCTCAGTAAATAAGTTTAGTTACTCGTACCTTCACCTAAAGAGACAGCTGCGCGTGCGCGTGAAAACCGACCGTAACGCCTATGCAAAAAGTTCAAGATCAGAATGAAGTATAGTTTAGTTTAAAGTTTAATTGAGGTTTGACTAAAGCCTGGTCCAGGCTTTAGTCAAACCCCGATTTCATTAAATTGAGTTTCGACCATTGCCTGACCAAATTAGTTACTCCTAGGTTTGACTAACATTATTTAGTCAAAGGCCGAAATGTTTGGGCTTTGACTAAGACTTCTAGTCAGAACCTGAGGATTGACTAGTCAAACCTAGGAGTGCCGGAACTTCGAGGTTTGACTATAACATATCAATTAACTCCAAGGCGCATTTCTCAATTCATTTCCTTTTTATGAAGGCAGTTTCTCAAAAATTTTACTTCATCATACGTCAGTCAATACAATTTATTAATTACTGATATTTTCATTAATTTTCTAGTTAGTAAATTGACTCGGCTAAATAAAACGTGATTGGATTTGTTCGTAATGTCAGGATTGGATTGCCATACAAAATCTTATCTTTAATTAATTTATTCTCATTCTCCTGTTATTTTAGTCGCCATTAACCTAAACAATCTGCCTTCAACCGGATCTTTCATTTATTTATTTGATTTAAACACATTTTATTAGAATGACGTTATCGGAAAACACAAATGATATATACAGTGTGAGTCACGTTAAAGTGTACATATGAAAATAGATGAAACTAGACCTATTTTTATCGACAAAAAAGAGGTCAAAATTTTTTTGAGATTTTTTTTAATTTTTTATAGATTTTTTTTTCTTCCGATTACTTATTGTAAAGAAAACGTAATAACTTTTAAACTAAGCGGTATATCCTGATAAAATAAAAACAGTAATAATGCTAAATAACAGGCGATACTAAAAAAATACATAAAATACACAAAAAATGCCAACAAATAATAAAAAATGATACTTTTTGAAAAAAATCTGCTTTTAAATTCGTGTTTTTTTGGTTATTTGATAAATTTCTCCAAAAAATGCCCCTATAACCGGTGGTTTTTATTACTTTGTATTATTCTCTATCGTATTACCTTCGTAAAACCAAAAATCGCATGTCTCTATCCCTATCACAACGTTTGCAATGATCGTTTGAAATAAGCCTCTCCGGGCGCGCCATTCAACGCTTCGTTAACAACGAAACTGAAAATGGCTCTAGATTTGTAATTTTTATAAAGACAAGTTAGATTTCAAATAAAAACAAAAGATTTCGAAGTAAAATAAGCATTTTAGTTAAAATTAAAATTGTCTCTACCTGTAGCGGAGAATAATGTTGTGGCAGGCCTTTGTTCAAACTTTCATAGCAAATGTTGTGATAGGGATAGAGACAATGAAATTTTTGGTTTTACAAAGATAATACGATAGAAAATAATACAAAGTAATAAAAACCACCTATTATAGGGGCATGTTTTGGAGAAATTTATCAAATAACCAAAAAAACACGAATTTAAAAGCAGATTTTTTTCAAAAAGTATCATTTTTAGGGTTCCGTACCTCATAAGGAAAAAACGGAACCCTTATAGGATCACTTTGTTGTCCGTCCGTCCGTCTGTCAAGACCCTTTATCTCAAGAACGCGTGAACGTATCAAGCTGAAATTCACATGAAATACTCAGGTCTATTGTCCCTTTAAGCTGTGAAAATATCGAACTTCTAAGCCAAGCCAATCAAAAGATACAGCCGATTATGTCGATATTTTCAACAAATTTTCGACACTCGCAAAGGAATCAAAACCTACAGGATACTTCCCGTAAACTCAGAATCTTGAAATTTGGCATAAAGCATTGTCATATAATGCAAATATAGGAAAAATTGCGAAAATTTCATTTTTTTAGTTATATAATATAATAAAAATATTTTAATAAAATGAAACTTACTACCTTATTTCTCACGAACGAATAAAGGTATCAAATTTAAATTTATACCAAATACCTAGATCTATTGTCCCTTTAAGAAGTAAAAAAATCAAACTTCTAAGTTAACGCGATCAAAAGATACAGCAGTTTATACCGACACCTTAGACGAATTTCCGTCACACGCTAGGGAATCAAAACCTACAAGGTAGGTACTTCCTGTGAACTCAGAATCTTGAAATTCGGCACAAAGCAACGTTATATAGTACAGATAAAGGAAAAATTGCGAAAATGATAAATTTGAAGTTATATAAAATTTAAAATATTATTTTTGCTTACATGACATAAAATATTTTTTTAATAATTATAAACTTACTACCTACCCTTTTTCACATGAACGCGTAGAGATATTAAAGTTGAAATTCATATCAAACACTTCTTAAATCTAATTGCCTCTAAACTGTGAGAAATTCTAAATCAACGCAAAAATTCAAAACGCTGAGGTAGGTACCTACCTATAATGCAAATATAGGAAAAATAAATAAATAAAAAATAATCATACCGCATATTTTGAAATTCGCCACTACTCGCAACGGAATCAAGTAAGTAATTTGATTTAATACGTCATAAATTGTAAACCGCTACGTTTGTACGGCGGAACCCTCGGTGTGCGAGCCCGACTCGCACTTGGCCGGTTTTTATTATTTGTTGGCATTTTTTGTGTATTTTATGTATTTTTTTAGTATCGCCTGTTATTTAGCATTATTACTGTTTTTATTTTATCAGGATATACCGCTTAGTTTAAAAGTTATTACGTTTTCTTTACAATAAGTAATTGGAATAAAAAAAAATCTATAAAAAATTTTAAAAAAATCTCATAAATTTTTTGACCTCTTTTTTGTCGATAAAAATAGGTCTAGTTTCATCTATTTTCATATATACACTTTAACGTGACTCACACTGTATTTAAATGATTGTTTGGTAGCAAACATTTTATGTTTATTACCGACGATTCGAAAATGCATCAAGATCATAATAAATACACTTTATTGTACAAAACACAAAACAGAAACATAAAAGAAAAGAAAAACAATAAAAGACAGTTTAAAATCACGTTTAATTAAGTTTAATGGTTACCACCATTTTTCAATTACCTGATAATTAACTTTTAACCACTGTTAATGAGATCTTGGTTAAATGATTGGAAAACGCATACAAAGTTACAGACACAACCACCAGGTAAAACTAGAAACGTAATAAAATATACACATGGATGGACCAAAATGAATCGGCTGAAAAAACAAGGTTTGATTTTATGGGTTAAATGAACTTCTTCGATCCATTTCTGCGAGAGTTATTTTTACATAAATTAAAACTTGTTTTATTTATGTGTATCACTTTTGGCATGGCACTATGGCATTTTCGAATTTTCCAGACGAATAAAACAAGTCACATGAGTGGCAGACAGACTTGACAACACAACAACTACATAATTATGTTTTGTACAGACGACAGCACATCAAGCTAACTGCAGTCTCTTATGAAGCTATAAATAGGGGCGAATTTGCAACAAAAAGTATAATCTGATGTGCTGTTATCAGTACATTAAAACGACAAAAAAAATTACGTATTCCACTTAGAGCCCCTATCGATATAAAAATAAATTTAATTCCACGAATAGCACCTGCACGATGAATAGCACCTGGCCTATTCGTGCAGGTGCTATTTGGGCGGGTGCTCTAAGTGTAATACGTAAAAAACAAACAATAGAACGAAATTCAGCGTTGTAAGTAACACACTTTTAAGCAAACAATTCGATTTCGCATAAACTTTGACCACAGAATAAGTAATAGTACAGGTACAGAAGAATTACTCCGCAAGATGAATTAAATAAATGCGAGACTTGCTGCGACGCGATACAGTAGAATTCAGCTCGCACAGCACTACGTACCTACAATTTTATTCACCTACAAGTTTTGTCTCTTTCTATCGCGTGCCTCTGAACTCTTCTTACGCTGTTAGGGTTGCTGTCTAGTGAAAAAAATAATTAATCTACTTATATGTCATGAGGTACGTACCTCATGACACGTATGTATGTAAGTACGCATTCATTATGGAAAACCTTGGGAGAGGCCTTTGTCCAGCAGTGGACGTCATTTGGCTGAAACGAACGAACGCATTCTGAGCAGTAGTCATGGTAGGTTAGGTTCCTATACTATCCTAAGAATTATTGTTTACCTACATGGCTAACATACCTTTCAGCATCTTTGGGAAGCGAAAAAAAAGATAAATCCGGTAGATTTCTTTTCGAATTTAAACACCCGAACGCCGCACAATATTTCTTTCTCTTTATGTCCATTTTTAAATATGTAATACTTCGATCAAAGAATTAGGTACTACAACGCACGCCAGCGTCCTGACGGGCGCGCGCGTGACACTCGACTGATATAATACCCGCCGGCGGGGCGCTTCGCTGTAGGTAATTATCGGATGTACCGCGCGGAGTGAGCCAGGCCTGCTTTGACCTAAAGAAGATGCTAAGTGACATAGAACTAAAATTCGAAAAATCTCACAGAATTTAAAAGTGTCACAGTTATGTCTATCGGGTCATGAATATCATTACCATAATTGCCGATTATTAATTCAACCGGTAAATTTGAATTATTTCATAGTAATTACTGGGTTACTTTTCGTAATTACAATAAGTATTAATAACCACAATTAATAGATTGATACTACGCCTCTAAGGTCACGTACACAGGTGCATAACTGATAATGAGGTCATTAGAGTGATGGCCTGTCATTGAAACGTTATTGAACTTGTCGGGGCGAGAATCGATTGTAATTGGACGACATTATTGGCGGTTGCAATTTGTACAATCGTACTTAAAATTGATAGGTTACTGTAATGTGTAATCACAAAAGGAGACGTCACATCGTGATCGTAGACTATAGCAGTCAGGCTCGTCTTTATTCGGGTACTGGCTGTGCCCGCGACTTCGTTAATGTTATCATTGATACTCTGGTCCCTCTAGAGCAGGGTTTCCCAAACTATGGGCCGCGACCCAGAGGTGGGTCGCGCTCGCGAGCGAACATTGAGTGGGCCCTGCCTGTAGAACGACACACCACCCTACTACCGATCTAACTGCTGGGCAGCGGGCAAAATTTCCTATAGGTGGGTCCCGAGTTTGGGAAATTGTATTAGATGAGCCGTAGCCCAGACAACTTTGGGAACCACTGCTCTAGAGTCTTCACTGCATAGTATAAAACAAAGTCGCTTTTTGCAGTCTGTCCCTATGTATGCTTAGATCTTTAGAACTACGCAACGGATTTTAATGCGGGTTTTTTTTAATAAATAGGGTCACTCAAGAGGAAGGTTTGTAGGTGCGTATTATAGAAGAGAAAAGCCGGGAAATTCCATTGCAACCGTGCGAAGCCGGGGCGGGCCGCTAGTTCTTGATAAATTCGCAATCTAATCCAACACAAAGTTTGACTCTGGTTTGACTGGCCCCGCGACCTCGTTAAAATATTTCTTGCTCTTCTTATTGGTCGTAGCGTGATGGAATATAGCCTGGAGCCTTCCTTGATAAATTGGCAATCCAATAAATGTTTTTTAAATCTTACCAGTACTCAATTCCTGAGATGCAGACCCAAATTGTTCAGTTATTTATACCGTGTTTTTACCCCTCTTTCTTGTCTTTCTGTCTTTTGTATTTTTTTAATTCAATGCATGAAATACATGAAGTTCATTTTTTGACTCAATTACTTAGTAGCAGAATAATAATTATTCAAGTTAATGGACGAATAATACATTTTACTGTTTATGGAAAACTACCAAGACTATTTTTTACAGAATCTTGTCCCAGACGTCTGCTCCTAAATAAATAAAGAAGTAAACCTTACGAACTCATGTCGGTTTTTATCATTTTATTTCTTTATATCCAGCTAGGGTTGCCATCCGTTCGGGTTTCCCCGGATTTGTCCTAGTTTAGGGCGCGTCCGGGATGCGTACGATGGGTGGGGTTTCATTTGTAGTTTGGGTTTAAAAATTTCATTCTTAGGCCGAAGCTGGGCGACGTGTCACATGACTAATTTTCGTCCGGGTACTAGGCTCCAAAATCCCGGGTTTTCACGCATCAGGTCCTGGTTGCCAAATTTTAGAGATGGCAACCCTATGTCCAGCACGTGTCAGACGCCATGAGTGTTTTCCGTGTTTCTGAGTCATGCCATCAAAACGTTAGAAATAAACACAAGTTGTTGCCTAAGTACCTAGGCATCTTGTCGATTGCCCTTTGAATCAACTAAGCAGACGGGTAGTAGGATATCACACATTGGTAGTATGTGTTTAAGATAAACAAAACAGTAAATACCAGACATGTTTTATGTAAACAAAATATTCAAAACAGAATATCCAGTAGCCCAGTACATTAATATCGACTTTTAAAAAGATACTTTATAAATCAAATCCATTTTAGAGCCGCCAAATTGTTTTTATTCATGATTCATTCAATGAAACCTTGCTCTATATTTTTATTTACTGCATATTTAGATAAAGAAATACATATTTGTATTAATTCCATATAATAACAATAAACTTACAATTGACAAGACATTAATTAAAACATTTAATGCTAAACGTTGATAACAAAAAATATGTGATTGGATGGAAATATGACCGGTTTCTGTTGTTGTTTGGTATTAAATGAGATATTTTGTCGCAAATGACGAAATGTTCTATACATAGGTACTTAAATATCGGAAACGAACGAATCTATAAATATCTATAATAAATATTAATAAGTCGTGTTAACACCAATTATATCTCAAGAAGGGCTAGACCGATTTTAATAAAATTTAATTGTGCTTTAAATGGTTTATATCAATAGAATAAAAATATTTTTTCCTGTAAACCATTTATTAGAAATTGCTATTAATTTCAGAATAATTAACTTAGTTAAATTGAGCATATTTTACGTAAATGTGGAACCCCAGTAGAATTGACTGTATCGTATAATTAATTATCAAATTTTGTTCAGCATTTTTGCTGAAGGCCAACTTTTGTTACTGATTGACCTTTAATGTAGATTACTTTTAGATTGCAATAACCTTTAAAGGTCATACAGATAGAACGAACACCATTTAATAGTACAGCTTGAAATAAGTCTTTATTTATTACGAATACCTACATTGTTGGCTGAAAAAATTACAGCGTTTCAGGAAAACTCAAAAAGAAATTATGTCATAGGCTCTTGAAAGTGTGTGCTTACGTTTTATTAATTACTAGCAGCACACATAGCTGTGCCCAAGACTTCGTGACACCCAAAGAAGACAAAAAGTTTCCAACACGTCTTTGTTACAATGAGGGCTATCGTTTTAGCGCTCACCAGTTGGCGCCACTGTAGAGTAAGGTCCTGTCACTTGCCAGTAGCGAAGACAGTGGCGCCAGCTGGTGAGCGCGAAAGTGGTAGGAGGACTATCGCATTTGCACTCATCAAGATGGCGCCACTGTAGAGTAAGGCCCTGTCAATCGCCAGGGGTGCCAACTGTTAGGTAAAAAAACGATAGCCCTCATTGGAATAAGATTGTGTTGTCAACTTTTTGGCCACTTTGAGTGTCACGAACTATTTGACGCTGCCGCGCTGACTGTACTAAATGTGAAAACAGTTTGAATAAGTACTTAATTATAATTTTTTGAAAGAATATTAATTTAACATTAAAAACAACAATGTTAACAGCATTGTTGTGTTCCGGCAGTTAGAGGTAAGATAGCCAGTTCCTCCGTGGTTGAGGATTCCGGGTGAAGCTCGCTTCCACCTTCGGCCTGATCATCACTTACCATCAGGTGAGATACAGGCCAAGAGCTTCCTCGTTGTGGATAAAAAAAAACCGTACAAAATAATGCAGAATATAACTTATTAAACTGAAAAAAAAGTTTAATAAAAAAGCTTGTAAAAAGCAGTCCTCTTTCCCAATCTTCTGAAGAGGTCGTTTCCTAACGACAAAAACCATCTAATTAATACTTTTCGAACTTATTTTGTTTCTTGTTGAATATCAGTTTTTATAGTGTAGGTATGGGTGTACATTAAAAAGTATCCAACGTTATTTTTTGTTCCTTTTGTAACTTCAAAAGTCCGCAAGTTCAATCTTCCGTCTTTCGCGCGAGACCGGTTATTTTTTCTTCCGCGTCAAATTCAAAATACGATTGCAGGAAGTCTACAAATATTTACTTTGCCGCCTCTCTAAGTATTTCTTATCTTGCAAATAAATATTCATCAATTAAATTTATTAGATGTGTTTACTTAGAGGTTGTTAGGTGCCAAAATTAAGGAGATGATAGACCATCTACACAAAAAAACCTCTAGCAAAAGTCATCATTCTCATGTTTTGGTACATCCTGTATATCTAAGCACTAACCTTGGGAGCTAATATAATTATGTTATTTATGCTAATTACTTGAAATACTCTGTCTAATGAGATGAGGCCTTAGCACTGTGTGTGTACTTAGGGAAAAGGCTAGGGCAAAGAAGAATAACGCCCGTATTTACAAACATTACTAGGATGTCTAACAGACTCACAGTACGCGTGGACACACAGGGTGACACACGAACCAATCACAAAGCTAGCTCTATTCAACGCTATGCGTTCGATTTGCTGCTTCACTTGAGCAAGCATCGTTAGTGAATAAGGGCGGAAGACTTCTAATGAGACGAGAATCAAATCCTGAACTTCTCAGTCAAAGATCTCTGAACCATGAACGCGAAATGCTTAAATGATAACTTAAACCTATGTGGTGTTTATACACGATTTGTAAGCATCACCAACAGAATGTTGGCAGTTATTCTCATTTTCCTGCAAAAGTACCATCGACAAGGATCTGCTTATTATATTGAGAGTAGGTAAACCCACGACAGGTCACAAACATGCTTATCACTCTAACGAATCAAGTAGGGCATGATGTGCAAATATGTAGGCAGTATAATAATGTAGGTACCTACTCGTATGTATTTACTTCGTGCTCGTAGTATCTACTTACGATTGACAGTGACGAAGTATTGTATGATGCGCAGTGGCTGTAACTACTATACTAGAATGGAGAAGTTTCCAATTTTTTTTCAATTAATAAAACTTGAAAATGTAAAATCAATAATATTGGTGAAAGAATCATGAAAATTACTATACAAAAGAAGTTACAGGTACAGGGCCCTAAAGATGCGCAACAAATATTTCGCGCCATTTTTGAACGATGACTTCACGCCACAAACAATTTGGAGTACAAACAGTCAATCACCCCTGGTCCAGTGCTATTAACAGATCCAATTTTTTATAAATCTAATAGTTTTTAATTTTTCAGCCAGGGTCACTCAAGATTCTTTCTGAGTAAAATTGTGTAACCTTTTTTGACATATCCAAGACCTGGCCATAATATCCCTTTATTTTTCTGAAGGTGGTATTTGCTGGTGATTAATAAAGTTAATATGTTTTGAAGAATTATTAAAAATGATTTTAATGTCATAATGATTTTCGGTCGGGTGTCTACAAAAAACTAATTCCGGGCATGACATAACAAGCACCTGACCTTGCTCGATGAATAATAATATAGGTAGGTAATGTATCAAAAATTTTTGCAGTTTGATAAATTAATGTTATAAACTTTTGATACTTAAGTTAATACATGTACCTATTTACCATGACAATGTGCCAAGTAAATAATTAAATAAAAAATCCCCGGTTACAGTTTTGTCTTGAGTGTAAAACATAAATGCACAAATGAAACTCATTTCAATGCAACGAAAATCTGTAAATTTACTAAACCTAAATTTAAAATGATTAAGGCTGAGTTACACCACCTTATTTTAACCGTGAATATAACCACAACCGGTGTTTTTGTATGGAGTGGAGTTATGTAGAGTTTGACGTTTGTTTAAGTAAAGAGATCTCGAGTAACTTACAAAATTGTTTTTATTGTTTACAGAAAAAACAATCCTGAAAGGCGTATCCGGGTTGTTCAGGTCCGGAGAGCTGACGGCCATCATGGGTCCCTCGGGCGCCGGCAAGTCTTCCCTAATGAACGCCCTTACAGGATTCTCGTATGTACCCATCAATATTTATATTATAACTAGCTTTCCGCCCGCGGTTTCGCCCGCGTGGAATTTTGTCCATCACAAAATAAATATTGCTGAATTTTGGTGAAGAGTAAGTAAGTAGAACTTTTACTTCAAAAAAACAAGATGAAATTCCACATCCCTAAAGATGGGTTATGTGTATAATGTTTTTGAAAGAAAACAAAGAATTTGCTAAATAATAGGTACTATAAAGCAGTAAAATAATTAGAAGTTTTAGTTTTTGTCGTAAGACGCGCGGTAGACTGTGTCAGTGAAAAACCTAATACTCGTACCTACAAATTCGACAGCAGGGGTTAATTGTATGCAAATCAATATTAATACAATAAGAGTTATATTACCAACAATTTCTTGAAACTATTTTCTTGAAAAATGATGTAATTTGCCAGCGTAATTTGTCGTTTAGGCTATGTATTTGATTTCAGTACAGCATAAGTCCGTTCTTTTCCTCCCTTTAGCCTAACGCAGCTATGAAAGAATTATTAAATTATCAAAATAAACTACGTACTTCATTATTCAAAATTAAGGAAAACTTGAGAGCCTCATACTTGTCCAACATTTCAAGATAAGAATATTGAAGTACGAATTACCTACTTACAAGGCCATAACGACTAATGCTACTAAGGGCTTCTAGTCCACCTTGATGCATGACTTTATAGAGCCAAAGGCTAGGCTACTTACTGATTCACTTAGTTAAGTGCGCGCAGTATTAAGGACTCAAAAGTCTTACTTCCAGTTTAAAATATCCCTAAAATATTTAAAATATCAGTTTTGATTACAACCCATATTATTCCAAAGGCCAAAACAATAAGTTTACTTAATTCAAATTCAAATTCAAATTCTTTATTGCTCCAATGTTGGTATTGAATAATTAATACTTACTCATCATACTGATTTTTTTTCTTTGAGAAGGAAAGAAAATGAAATATTCTTCGCTATTTATTGTGTCTTCATTTGGCTTACGAACCTTCGCCTTCAGACTTTAAAATTTTGTGACATAATCAAGATTTCATTTACATTACCTACTTTACGTAAGAATTTGCATGCTGAAAAAAAATACTTAAATTGTAAATTTATTCATTTATTTCGCCATTTCACCTACAACAATGTATATGTATTTAGGCACAAAAGATAAATCTCAATAAAATTAGTAGATACTTATAGAGACGGAGTTTCAATCAAATTATTGTTTGTTCCAGAACAAATGGCGTGACTGGCACAGTCCGAGGTGGTGACAGCATTTGTGAGCTTGACAAGCGGGAGCGCTCGCTTAGCTCGCTCAAGGCGTACCGCAAAAAGTCCTGCTACATCCTGCAGGACGACCGCCTCAACCCGCTGTTCACAGTAGCAGAGCTGATGAGGTTCGCAGCCGATATGAAGCTGGGGAACACCTTGAATGAGGAACTTAAGACATCTGTGGTAAGTTGTAAGTTACAGCTCGCTCTAGTACTGCAGGAAGTCCTGCTACATCCTGCAGGACGACCGCCTCAATCCGCTGTTCACAGTAGCAGAACTGATGAGGTTCGCAGCCGATATGAAGCTGGGGAACACCTTGAATGAGGAACTCAAGACATCTGTGGTTAGTTGCAAGTTACAGCTCGCTCTAGTACTGCAGGAAGTCCTGCTACATCCTGCAGGATGACCGCCTCAATCCGCTGTTCACAGTAGCAGAACTGATGAGGTTCGCAGCCGATATGAAGCTGGGGAACACCTGGAATGAGGAACTCAAGACATCTGTGGTAAGTTGTAAGTTGCAGCTCGCTATAGGACTGCAGGAAGTCCTGCTACATCCTGCAGGACGACCGCCTCAACCCACTGTTCACAGTAGCAGAGCTGATGAGGTTCGCAGCCGATATGAAGCTGGGGAACACCTTGAATGAGGAACTCAAGACATCTGTGGTAAGTTGTAAGTGGCAGCTCGCTCTAAGAATTGCAGGAAGTCCTGCAAACTCACTTCACGAGGTCCACGACGTGGACCTAAGGTCTCTCCCATCTTTTCAGTGGTGCTGAGCTCACGGGGATAATGCCGTAACTATAAAAGTTAAGTGATTAGTAAATGCAGCTCGCACAAAGTTAAAATATTTAAATGACTTATTTCAGGGCTCTTCGATTGTTTTGTTACTACGCGTATGACAAGCACCTGTCAGGTGAATAATTTATTTAGATATCTGAGGGTGTCAAGTAGGAAAAACCATATGTTTAAAATATGCATAAAGTTATAATGATGCAATATGCATAAATTAAATTCCTACCAATATGTTTCTTTTATGAATAAGAAAATACAATGCAGTTTTCCCAGACTCTTGGGAAATCACCATTGTATTCGCGTTGTACAGATGACAGCATTATAAACTAAACATTGCGAGATTTTATGCAGTTTTAATAAATGCTTTTTTTGCTACAAAAATATAAAGTCAGATGTGCTGTCGACTGTACATAGCAGTTATCGATTATTGCAAAATCGTTACCTATGCTGACATTGTATCATAACGAGGTTAGTACATAACTAGGTAAACTGTGATAATACGTCATGGCAATTGATTAAACCAGCGAATGAGTTAATACAAGCAACAATAAGAATTAGCAAGCAATAATAAAAAAATATCATCAGGGCACTTTAATCTCCACCTCAGGAATAAATGGTGAATTTAACTTACACTCCCAATGCTGGCCAAACGGGATGGGGAAAGCTGATGATCGCACATCCACGGGAAGTGTGGGGGTAGTCCTACCAAAACCACATGGTCACAAAAGTTTACCAATTCATATATTTTCCGCAGATAAACGACGTTCTCGAGACCTTAGG
Organism: Ostrinia nubilalis; assembly: GCF_963855985.1. NCBI lineage: Eukaryota > Metazoa > Arthropoda > Insecta > Lepidoptera > Crambidae > Ostrinia > Ostrinia nubilalis. Next base: position 4,554,858 of record NC_087093.1, read on the forward strand.
CCTACAGGGCACGGAAAACACGCGGTGCTCAAAGCTCTCAGGAGGTCAACGCAAGAGGCTCTCCATAGCGGTGGAACTTATCGACAATCCTCCAGTCGTGTTCTTGGACGAACCCACCACGTAAGTTGTCGTGCTAAAGCATGCTCATGCTCTTAAATAGGTACAGTCAGCGTCAAATAGTTCGTGACACCCAAAATAGCCAATAAGTTTTCAACATGTTTTTGTTACAATTCAAATAAGGTTGTGTTGTCAACTTTTTGACCACTTTGCGTATCACGGACTTTTTGACGCTGACTGTACCTACTATCTACTCATCATCACAATATACTGCCTGGCTGAGACGTTAGAAGCATTAAATGAGACGTGTACATTAAAATTCTGCTCTCTGTCTATCGTTTTCCTGGACCTAATTAAAAACAAACCAATGCGCGTCAAAAAGACGATCGCTCCTTTTTTGGATAAGCAGAGTCAACCATTAGGACTATTTATTAGACTAATGCCCGTTTTCATCATCAATCCCTAATTTTTAAGTGACTCCTATGGAAACAAAATTCCTGTTATTTGTTACCATATAAGTAGGGGTCACTTATAAATTAGGGATTGATAGTGAAAACGGGCATAAGTCGTCAATCCATCGAACTGTGGCGTCTTGCATTGGCAAAACATGTTCTGGACAAAATGTCAAGTAAACAGGTTCTCATAAGTATTCTAACTCTTGTTTAAAAGAGCTGCAAATCGATAAGTTTCAAGTTCTGAATCTACATTTCCGTAAATATTAAGTATTTAATATTAAGTAAATATCTTGTGTAATATCTAATGTTATTGCATTATCTAATAAGTGCAGTCATTATGGTATATCTTGATGTCTGCGACTAGGTAGGTACTTGATAATAAATGTAAGCCAGCTAGCAATAAATCTGACATGACTCGTTAATATGCAGAGAAAATGCCAAGTATTGTACTTAGCGCATCGTAAATTTTACATTGTACAACGCTTCGCGTCATCCTTTAGAGTTTAGAGCCTGGATTAACATGCAGTCCGCGGCAGATGTCAATGACCAGTGCCTATAGATAAATACGTATCATAAGACGTTTATTCTTCTTGTCGGGTCGACAACAAACCTATACCCCCTTATTTATTAATAAAAAGTTACACCTAGGATGAAGTCTGGATTTATATGACATTTCCATACTAAATGATAATTTAGGCCAGAGTTCAACTAGGGTGTAACTAGGGGATACAGTGTAGAGATGGGTTATACTAGGTAAATTTGATACTAGGTGCACCTATTCCAAGTATTTATTAATACTCGATCCAAATACCTGTTCCACCTAGTACGTAGTAATTTAGCATACTTGACGCGACTAGTGCGGACTAATCCAAGTAATATGACTTTAAAATACAATTTTCTTTGAAAAGATACAACCGTAGTATGAATAATGCAATTTGAAATTGAATAATAATATAATTCCTCCCTTCATACTTCAACAGGCTTTGGACTGTCAACTTAAAAGTTGGCGTATTTAAAAGATATCAATTTCATAAAAATATTTACATACTTTTTTCTTATTTACATGAATATGGTTTGACTAAGTTTGTGTGCGTTTGCTTCGTCGCGCTCAAATTTGTTTGGTCAGACAGAGACGGAGTGAATATCTACGTTCGCACATAAGCTTAGCGAGAAATACTAGGTGCGCGTAATACACGACTACGGATTACGCAATAATAACCTCTATTACTTTCAGGGTAGGGTCGGAAATCGTGTAATTTATAAAATACTAGGTGGATCAAGTATTTTTTAAAATGGAATAGGTGCCGCCTAGTACTGTAAAATACCTAGTGTGTGGATCTGTTCTAGTAAATACGTCTCATCTCTAATACAGTGTCAGCCCGAAACTCCTCTACAAGAGTGGCGTTGTCAGTAGCATTCTTTAAATCTTCCTGCGTGCAGTTATTTGGACACTCAGGGCACGACATCAGACGTTGATTAAAATCGTGATACAAAATCAGTGACAGACAGATTAAAATTGCACGGGTGTAGCTAACTAAAGAATTGGGGAAATCTTTTGACTGTATTGATTTTTAACCCCCAATTAAATTTCAACAATCTGCATTTTTTTATCGTAGTAATTAATATAAAAGTTATTAGGAAATAGAAAATTGTTGTTATACGTTAAGTTAACAGTTACTCTTAAGTTTTTTCTAAATCTTTCGTTTCTTTGCTGAGCAAAATCATTGCTTTCCTGAAAAGTCAATCATTTCTGCAGCCGACATTCGCTATCTTATATAGCTATGATGATAAACAGTTTCTACTCTTGTTTCAGAGGTCTAGACAGCTCCACATCAATGCAATGCATCGAACTGTTGAAAAACTTAGCCCGGGACGGTCGCACGATCGTCTGCACCATCCACCAGCCCACCGCCTCCGTCTACTCGATGTTCGATCAGGTAAGCGAACGTCTAAGGCCCAGAACAGACAGTGAAACGCAACTGCAACTTTCTGATGATTCTGATGAATGAAACTGAAACTGAAAGTTTCAAACTGGTCGCGTCATATGTGGTCTCTCAACGGACGCTATGGCAGAAACTTAGATGCAACTCAAAAGTAACTAGCAGTTGCAGTTTCGTTGCAGTAGCGTTTCACCGTCTGTTCTGGGCCTTACTGTCTACCGTAGGAGTGAATTTTAAGAGATTGGGATTTTGTTTGAGAAAAATTTTACACTGGCAAAATCGTAAAAGACATCCACTGCCATCTTGTCATGTCTACATTATCTACGAGTATTTTACTTATGTACCTACTGAAATATAAAAAATCACTCCCATGTAGTTTAAATAGCCGATCACTCTTGAATGTCTGTCTATAAAGTCTTATTAGTAAAAATGTAGTTAAATAGACAAGTCCATAAATTAGATTTCAATACATATAGATTTAGTAAGGTAAGCAACTACATGGGAGTGATTTTTTATATTTCAGTAGGTACATAAGTAAAGGTAAGCACCTTACTAAATCTATATGTATTTAACTAAATAGTAGGTAGGATCACTCTACTACACCAAAAATACGTATTTAATTTACAATCCAAAATTAGATACAAGCTTTGCTTTAATTTTATTGCAAAAACCCCAGATATATATAGATATTAATTTGCAATAACACTTTAAATAGCTTTAATTAAACGAAAATGTTGTCTCAGAATATTTATTTGCTTTAAAAGCCAGCAAAAATAGGGTAATTTAAATTTTAAACGCTTACAAACTGGGTTTCTGATTTGAGGCACTACTACACGTGTCAATCAATATTTGCATTACACACGCATACTTACATTAGCTAAATGTTCAAATTATACACAAGCTACAAACGCTTCCTCCTACCTATGGCGACGGCAAAAACCGTGGTAAATAGGTACTATGTATATCTACCTAACATAGTATTCTCAGGAACTCTCGCCTCATTGCAGTATTAGTTAAGATGCTTACTTTATTTGGTAGCTTAACTGCGTCAAGAACTCTATTTCGATACACTAATATTTATAAAATCAATTAGGTAAAACACTATAGACAGATTAGGGAGCATTCAAGTATTACGTAACGCAATTTGGGGGGGAGGGGGGTCTCGTAAAACGTTACGATGCGTTACAGGGGCGGGAGGGGGACTTTCTTACAAGACGTTACGTAACATTGTTTCTTTTTTTTTAAATAAAAATTTAGGGAATTAATGCCCGTTTTCACCATCAATCCCTAATTTTTAAGTGACTCCTTTGAAAACAAAATTCCTGTCATGTGTTACCATAGGGGTCGCTTAAAAATTAAGAATTGATGGTGAAAACGGGCATAAATCTCCCAAATTGGCAACCCTTTTCGTTTACGTTTTACGGGAAATCCTTCGTTTGTATTATAGTCTGGTCGTCATTTTTCATTTGTTTGGCTCGACGAAGACGAAGTTGATGCAAGTGGCTTGACAATTCCAGAACCGTCTTCGTCTGCACTCCGGGTGCCAGTGATGAGAGAATCTGAGTGGCTAGCAAACCCGTGGACAGAGGAGCGTTAATTTCAATCGAATTGTTTTTATAGACTTACTTAAATACTTGGTTAATAGTTGATTATTTTTTAATTTTGTTAAGGATACGATTTTATTTCGAGTAAAATGTTTAATTTCAGTTGGGTTTCTGTTTATAATTGCATTCCCAAAGGTTAAAATAAACATGTTATGTATTTTAAGAGTTTATTAGTAAAAAAAAGCTAAAACAGGATAGGAATGACGGAGAAAAACAATTGTGTGTGTGTAAAGCCAAAGTTATAGAAAAATAAACAAAATACGCAGGTGTTGCGGTTTAAAAATCTCTTGTTTTATTTAGTATGATTACAGCAAAAGCAATTAAAACTATACCAAGGACAAAAACAATAATATCTTTTAGCGCCTTTATGGTAAAAATGGTCACTTGAGTAACGGTCACGTAACGTTTAGAGAGGGGGAGGGGGGGTACAGAAAAACGTTACGGTGCGTTACAAGGGGGGAAGGGGGAGTCTAAAATCTTCAAAAATTGCGTTACGTAATACTTGAATGCTCCCTTACCCACGTATGCGTAGTTACGCTTCATGCGTCTTCAAAAGCTCATAACAAAACAAATAACAAGTATTCAATTATTTTCAATCGATAATGAATCGCGTCACTATTAGATAATTATGAAAATAGTTTTTCAAATACAAATACTACATTGACCATTTACGAAAGATCAGCGACTGATTAGGAGTTTTAATCACGCATGACATGTGATCATCATTGCACAAGGACGTATTGCTCAACTTCCTACTAGAATAATCTGTTTTGTTGTAATCCCAATTACCTAATTAAATTGTTGGAGTGACGTCGAAACTACACAAAATATTTTTCTATACAACCCATAGCTAAACGCAGCGATAATCCAAGGCAATCATAATTTAAACGTGTATGAGTATCGTACTACTACCATTAAAAGATTACTGTCGTATGTCACTAATTTACCTAACTTGTAATAACTAGGGTCACAACAACACAATACAAGATCTCAACTTTTAACTAAGACCTCATCTTCAATTACCATTAGATGAAATGAATTACGTAGAATTCATTTCATCTAATGGTACAAATCACGAAAAAATATTACATACCAGCGGCCGCCCGCGACTTCGTACGCGTGGATCCCGTTTCCCCCCCCCCCCCCCCTTCATCTATCTTACGCGGTTTAGATTTTTTCACTGACTATGGAAACCGCTGGGAAGGGGTATCTTTGTTCAACAATTACGTCGAAACTAATAGACGTAGACTAATAAATTTACATTCGTTTTGTAGAATAGCTTAAATACTAATATTAAAATGCAAATAAAACATACCTAAACGACCTGGTTTTTCTTGTGTTGGGAAATAACTGAAAAAGATGTGAAAAAAATCATGTTTATTTCTAATTAAATCCATTCTTACACCCTTAAAATGTATTAAACTTGTATCTGTTTTCTACTTCTACTAAAAGATATTTTTATTGGCTATCGAATGATATAAAATTTTTGCTTATTAATGTTAAACTACCCACGCTATCAATTGTTTTTGAAGGAAGAGGTGAAAACTTAAAATAAAAAACTTAAATCCTTGTAAATATGCGAGGAATGGGTCAAGCCCCAAATTTAAAGTATTTTCACCGATAAAATTGTCCATAGATTACGCCCTTAAAGTTTGATCACTACATGCCCGGACACACTAGAGATGGGTTATACTAGGTAAATTTGATACTAGGTGCACCTATTCCTAGTATTTATAAATACTCGATCCAAATACCTATTCCACCTAGTACGTAGTAATTTAGCATACTTGACGCGACTAGTGCGGACTAATCCACGTAATATGACTTTAAAATACAAATTTTTTTTTTAAAAGATACAACCGTAGTATGAATAATGCAATTTGAAATTCAATAATAATTCCTCCCTTCATATAATACTTCAACAGGCTTAGGACTGTCAACTTAAAAGTTGGCGTATATAAAAGATATCAATTTCATAAAAATATTTACATATTTTTTCTTATTTACATGAATATGGTTTGACTACGTTTGTGTGCGTTTGCTTCGTCGCGCTCAAATTTGTTTGGTCAGACAGAGACGGAGTGAATCTCTACGTTCGCACATAAGCTTAGCGAGAATTACTAGGTGCGCGTAATACACGACTACGGATTACGCAATAATAACCTCTATTACTTTGATGATAGGGTCGGAAATCGTGTAATTTATAAAATACTAGGTGGATCAAGTATTTAAAAAATTGGAATAGGTGCCGCCTAGTACTGTAAAATACCTAGTGTGTGGATCTGTTCTAGTAAATACGTCTCATCTCTAGGACACACTGTATATAAAAGAAAGTCGTGTTAGTTACTTCACTTATAACTCAAGAACGGCTGAACCGATTTAGCTGAAAATTGTCAGGGAGGTAGTTTAGAGCCAGGAGAAGGACATAGGATACTTTTTATCCCGTTCGAAATTAAAAAAAAGTCTGCTTATTTATTGCCATTAAGGCGGAACAAAGTTCGCCGGGTCAGCTAGTTTATTATAAGTATAGATTTCTTATACACTATACACTAATTTAAGGAGTAATTAATTAAAATTAACTTTCGTAGGTCTACATCCTAGCTGACGGCCTGTGTATCTACCACGGATCCAGCTCGAACACAGTTCCATACCTCGCGTCCGTAGGCCTACAATGTCCAAAGTACCACAATCCCGCCGACTATAGTAAGTAATAATTTATTTACACATACATTTATGCTAGCAAAGCATCTGTAAAACGGTAGAAGGGTTGGGCACTCTGAAGCCCACTATCTGACAAAAGCTCTGGGCTAGGCGCTTGATTAACCGCCGACGAGAAAGCGACTACTCTACTTCTCTATCTCACTCCCTCTCTATAATCTCCCTCAAAAAACATACAATTGATAAAAATCCCTTGTCGATAGAGTACACAATCTCTCCCTTTTTGCCATAGCGACAAGAGCTGTTAAATAAAATATTTGCTGAGCGATGCTTGCTTGGCGGTCGCAACTATTGCCAAGAAAATTGTACTCTATTTTAGTGCGAATTGTTTTTTCCTGCTTGTCCGTAGACTAACAAGTATCTTATTCTAATTAATTTAATTAAAATTATTTAAGCGTAAGTTCTTATATGTCAAACGTTATCCCAGTTTTAGAAATCGCGAATGGCGAATACGGCAAGTTCAACGAGTTCCTAGCTGAAAAGTGTACGAGTCAGGATTGGGGGGCGAAAGTGGCGCCACCGGAGCCGCTTCCTAATGGCAAAGTGGATTCCTTCCACTGCGGCAAGATATCCATAGTGGTCAACCCTCCTCACGAGCTTTACAAATTCGGAATCCTGTTTCGACGGTGTCTTATACAGCAGTATAGGGATTGGGTGAGTTTTCTTTTCTACTAAGTTAATCTTTTCTTAAGAGCGTTGTCACATTTTTCATGCAGAAATCGAGAATTTGGCAGATTTCGAAATGATTTTAGTCATATAATTTATTGTTATAGCTTCTTTTGACTTATATCATCGTAATTATCATACGTTTTTACGGAATGTCTATTGACAAAATCTCGTTCAAATTGGATTTTTGCCTACGAAAACAGCGAATTTCGAAAGCCTGATTTCCAGGTAACTCGCGAAGGCACAACTTTGAACTAATATTACAACAAATTTATTTCTAAGTAAGAAGATAGAATGTATTCATTAGAATAAGCATACCCTGAAGAAGAAAGTGTATTGAGAAAATTTTGATGTTTAATTCATTAAAATACATTTTTATCATGTCTAAGATAGTCAAAATTCGAGAAAATTACTGCAAGAAAACAGGTCACATCTCATAATCTAAAAGTCATTTGGCAACATAAACTACTTTATACTTAAGAAGAAACATAGTACTATTATTGTGTGAAAAAGAAAAAATATCTATCTTCAATCTCCAAATGAAAAATTAATTTGAAAATACTATAAAATCGGGTGCATCAAATGGCATAAATCAGTCGTGCTTTGGCACTCGTAGACGCCGGGTCTATGTCAGTTGACTGCCCACTGACATATCGCACCCTTAATAATATAGGGGCACAACTCAAAATTTTTGGTTTTTTACTTTTTGAACTAGAGAGGCACATTTTCGTAAGTTCTACAAGATGGCTTTCACAGAAATCGAAAACAACGATCAGATAAAAGAGTTCTACATTTTGTGCCCCTTCCATACTTTCGTCTATCTTCCCGCTAGAAGGGCTGAATCAGAGACATGCCGATATTTGTCGAATCCGGCCCCCGCGACTGTGGTCCAATTTGGAGTTGTGCCTTTGTGTGACAAACTTTTAAGTAAGTGTTAGTGAGCTAAGACTAATTAATTCCTTATATTTCTAATAACATGTTACATTTTCATTTTTATTACATTGATAAAGTCCCGTTAATCATAGAAAATTATAAAATATAACTTTAACTTTAGTTAGGCAGACCATGGATGGGTGTTTGTAGTTAAATTTACAACTCTCCTATAAAAGTAATTTGCTTCTTGGTATTAATTTTCATAGCTATTGGTTGATTAGGAGCCTATAGAATGTTTTATCGCGATGCTAAAAAATAAAGCGGTGGTTATGAAATACTTCCCGACAAATAAACTAATGATTAATAAAATAAGAGACATACCTACGTGTTAAGGCTATTAACGTTCGCTCGGGGCTCGGTTTGGCTTTTTTCTTTGTTTATTTTATGAATAAACGCACTAGTCAGCCAAAAGGTGAATTACTTTAATATGATAGTGTTATAATTTAATTTAATTATATTATTCATTAATTTATTACGGTCACATAAATTGATGCTAATTAATCACTCAGATTCTGAGGACTGAGGATACATCGAATTTATTTTAAAATTATCTTTTCACATATTAAGTTACTACAATTTTACTGATCAGCTATTAGACCTTGAAATTTTCAGTTTGTCTAAATTTAAGTTCTAAAGTGCTTTTTGTCTTAAAAAATATGAGTTCGTAATGAAATCTTGTGTTAACACCACTAAAAGTTTTTATTAATATGTGGAAAATATTGTACACAAAAGCAAAGAAAAAAGATCACGGAGTTTGTGATAACAAACCAAGCATACTTTGGGATAAAAACTGTACAAAATAATAAATATTGGGTGTCCAATATCGTCGTAAACCTTGTGTACCTAGACTCTTTGCAATACTGAAGTCAAGCAGGACGTAAAGGGCTTCTATTTGGAGGGCCAAATATATGTATTGAGCTTTCTAATCACTAAAATGATCAAAAGCAAAATGATGATGAGTACGGAAAAATTAAAAGCAGCTATCTTCGATGGACTGCAAATCCGTGCTCTTATAAAAGACTGTATTTGTAAACCATATAACACAAATTGAATCTGAAGCATGGCTAAGGTGCTTTAGTAGTAAAATATTTTTTGGGGAATGTTAGAACACCAGAATGGATATTCTTGTGTTCAAAATTGGTTGCTAAAATCCTTCAAAAATTACACACGCCAATTTAATTATTAAATTGTATTTTTTACAATAGCCATTTGAACTGATTCCCACATAATGTGGGTGATTATAGTAAGGGACAAGGAGAACGGTTCCTTCCACCAGGACAGCAGGATAGTGGAAAAAAGATACCAAGGTACTGGCTGTTGGACTTTAATAAGTGATTATCCTGAACAAATCCTTTCAGGATAATCACTTATTTCTGTTATAGAAAACCTTACAGAAAAAGTTTTTGTAGGTTTTTTCTTTATTTGATGAAAAGCATATTTTTTATAGGGTAAGAGTCCCTATCTATCTAAGTAAAAATATTTTGAATGCATAAAATTAGTATTTTCATGTCGGTTTTCTCAGAGAAATAACTAATAGTCTTTATTTTAATCTAATTCGACATATCTAATAATTTTCTAGTATTCAGCACCCTACTCTTATACTGAATTGGCTAAAAGCTACTATACCGCACAATAACTGTCCCCAATGTTATTGGGCGTAAATCAATATAAAAATCGAATAATACACTTATTTTTAAATATTAGAGAGCAATATTAGGGAATATGCCATATAAAGCAATTCAGCCTAAGGATTAGATGGGCACAAGTACAAGTAATACCCAAAATCACAACAACAGAAATAGTAAAATAAAGGCCTAACTTTGAAATATTTTTTTAAACAATTTTTTTAAATACTCATAATCAATATTTTCAAAAATGTCTTATGTCAAATTATATAACAGATACCAGTGATGAAGTATGCTTAATTTGAAAGTTGTAGCTGATAAAATAAAGATTTTAGAGCCAATTATGTAAAAAACCGCGATCCGCCGATTGGTTTTTTGGCTGTTCCCAAAAAACTGAATTTTGGAGTTGTGCCCATTCATTATTAAGGGTGCGATATATGCGTCACGCGTGATTTTTTCGTAAATTGTAGTATGATTGAGTACTTTTGATCCGCAAGAATTTTTAATTTATTTGTTTAGGTAAATCGGACTTGTAATTTCTTTCTTTTCAAACTTTTTATTATTTTACTTACAGAATATGGGTAGAATAGATAAAAGATGTTATTATGGTATCTGTTTGGTCAGGAAAAAATAAATGACTAATAAAAATTTTAACAGGGTGTCAAAACATTAGTCTATGCTATTGTGTTTCTACCAACATAAAATATACTCTTCCTTACTAATAAAAGTTGCATAGCGTCTGTATGGTCACACAACGCTTCGTCATGTTTTTCCGAAAGTTCAATTTCTGACGACTGAATGAAAGAAATTGGTGCGTAACTATTCATCTGATATTAAACGTTTAGTAATAAAGGGGTAGGTCAGGTAAATGGCAAATCCACCAGCGGTCGCTCGATGACACTTAGACAAATAGTTTTATAAAACGTCAACTAAGTTGGTTAGGTATTTGTATTGTAGATACTTATATACAAATGAACGTATAAAATGAGTTTATTTTTAAAATTATAGGTACAGGGTGGAAACGATAAGTGATTTCACTTGATTATTAATTATACAAGATATCGAGAAACTGTTTAATGTTCCTGTAATTGCTTCATGAGCTCTTTAAAACAATAACAATAAATAGGTCAAAGAATAAAGTGGATTTATGCGAAAATTCAATGTTTCCGAATTTCATACTAAATGTATGCCGCCAGCCATACCTACCATATTAGAAGTGTTAATTTTTTAAATTTAAATTTTTAATTGAGTAATATAAATAATCAAACAACAAACTCGTAAATTGCATTCTTATTTAAATTGTTTACGGAAAACATGATTTTAGGTTTAACTTGCTACAATATCATCAAGAGATACTAATTAATAAATACTAAATAAACAGATAAAGGGGACGGCATTAAGGCACTCAGAATTCTCAGAAACCATTGATTTCGTGTTTGTTTGTAACTGTATTAAATGTATGAAAGCTGGAAATATAGGTTTTTTGAATAGATTCAGTTCGTTCTTAAACATAATATTATTGATGCCGTTTGCTAGGTCTCATGAAGCACTTTTTCAGTAAGTAACCATTTGTTCGACATCTTGTATACCTACTATAAGAAATATTCGAGTGAGATCACTTATCGATTATTTTCGACATCCTTATTTGTATTAAATTTAATTAAAATACACTAAGGCTGAGATGCACCACCTAACTTTGACCCTAACTGACAATAACCGGTGTTTTATGTTAGACAGATTTTTGACGTCCAAAATTTTGATGTCAACGTTAAAGTAAGACGGTGGGTGCAACACGGCCTAACAAATGTATCGTAGACAGTACTTTTTATTTTCTTCATAAATCTTTCTTTTCTTTGTAAAGCTATCTACAAGCTTTTATTTTCTTTGACATCTGGAGTTGTAAAATCTTGCAACTTAAAATTTACTTACTTCCCGTTTTCCCATTGAGCTGAAATTTTGCATGTCTACACAGGCATGCAAAATTTCGTTTCATTTCGCACTAAATAATTTAATTTACACGTGTTTTCATGCGATGGCCAAGTCAATATATTTATGTAAAACGTTAATGATTTCCTGGACTGGACTTGGTATTACATGGATCTCACAACTTTTTACCGTAGAACAACTGAGTAATGAGACTTGGTTTTTTGACAAGTATTGTTTTTGATGGGTTTGTATTACAGAACGCATGTGTATCTAATGGGATAACTGTTTAAAAACACGATTAGATAAATTTTGCTCTATGGATAAAAATCTTAAAGTTACCTCTGTTTTTTTTTAGCTTTATACGACCGTGGTTTATAATAATAAATTCTATAAAATCACAATGATATCAGTATTTACCTCTTTGATTTCCTGAATTGTTTAGATTTACAAAAACTAAATATTTATTATTAACTTTTAGATAATAATTTGAATGGCGCTTACGATGTTTAGTTACGAGCTCTTTGATGGACACAGATATTATAGATAACGTTTAAAAAAATGGCACGCTCTGTTTCATACATTTCATTCTATTTATTTAACCTATCCATATTTATGAGCGGAAACGTCACAAAATCAGAATAAATTTTAATTTTTCCATCCCGCATCATAAAAAGTAAAAAGTCAAAAGTAAAATTTAAATAGTAAATATTTTTCATAAACAAGCTTTTGATGCTGTAAAAAGAATAAAATAAAACATAAATTCTTTCAAACCCATCAACTTATTACTTTACTCAATTTAAAGATTAAAAACTTGTCGCGGGATTTACTAGTATAAAAAATACATTAATTACGTAACTTGATTTTTCTAAAAGTCTGATCTGAGAAAAAATCAAATAGGTAAATTATACATTATTTCTTTATTATTATGTCGACGGTCCCTACGTACATTTCAGTATCTACCAGTTCCGTGATTTGCCGTTTTTGTTTGCAAAACCTTCAGAGGACCCAACAGTTACGGCTCAGTTCAAAAAACATACAGTTTTTATTCAAATTGAACCTTAAAACGTCAAAAAACAAATCCCGCAACTACAAAATTAGAACGATATCCGCAGTAAAATTGCATTAGTGGGAGTTACGAAATTTTACGTTGGACCTCACGCTTAACCCCGCGCGCCCAGCCCCGCAACTGCCACTTTCATTTGCGCAGATCGAGTGAATTGATACGTAATTTATGAAGGAAATAGGTATTATTATGGTTTCTAACCTAATTTATTTCACTCAACATTATACCAACGGCAAATTAATCAATTAACTGTAGGAATCTGGTAGTTGCGTTGTTTCACTAGGGAAAATTAAAGTTACTATTATAAGTAGGTGGCACTTACCTATTTTTACGTCGGAAAATTAAAGTATCTTCTAGCCATAACTGCCACTATAAATGTTTTACTTTGGAAAAGTTTGTTTTATGTCTATAAGCAAGTGCCAGTAACGGTGTTTTACGCTGAGAAATTGTATTTTAGCAATATCTGGTGGAGATGAAAGTGAAGACAAAACAATATAAAATATGATATACAACACGACTGAAGTATCTAGGGTCATTTATTAGACTTAACGCAACCAAGTTCTTCTCCTATGCTACTTTTTACAAGATACAAGTTTGTAAAAATATCGTAAAATTTATTTTATTTAGAGCTCGAAGGATCCGTGCCCCGTCATGGAGCGATCGTTCGAGCAACCTTAAACTTCTGCACGAGTGCGAATAAGGTTAAGTGACCCAACTTAGCTATGGCGAGGTAGTTTATCAACTACTAGACTACAGCACAGTCTAGCGAGTCTCACGTCAAACGGCCTCTCTGTCCTCCTAAGGCGGAGCTTTCACCTCGTTCTTCACGCTTCGTTAAAGCCAACGATGTAGCCCTGTAGACTTTCTGGGCCTATTAAGGTCTTAGAAGATGGGCAGCGTTACCCTTGCCTACGAGGGTGATGCCTTAGATGGGAGTCCTGTACAGAATTATGCTTTTGAGGGTGCCAGTATAGAGCTCCCGGCCTTTCTTTATAGCCTTCCGACATAGAGTTTTCGGACCTCTAAATTAGGGAAGCAGCCACGAAAAAGCAAGCTGTCTTCCATACGCACGGCGACGAATTGGTAAAAGTGCGAGCTGCCACTGGTTATATATAATTAAGGTCACCGTATTTGCACTAACTACTTGGTGCCACTGGTGATTAACAGGACCTTACTCTTAGATATTTGATCTGGCCCTTAGCTTTGACAGTGATGTGGGCGTCAGGTGAAGGTGTCAGGGATGCTTTTAAATATAATATGTGGTCCCTGGCCTGGGGCAACCATAATGACATCTGTGGCGTCCAGGCAAGCCGCCTCGCTGTTGGAAGGGAGGCTCTGAAAGTTATGAGGATATTCTTGTAATGATGAAACTATCTGCATGGCAGATGATACCTTGAAATGTCCATGCCCTTGAAAAGGGTTCCATTTAGTACCCAGTCGTATCCAATGTTCCACAAGATCGAACTCAAAAAAGACCCATGTGGATCTTCGGACTCGATGCCATGCTGTCAAACCTAGCCGGCACTATTGACAAAGAGAATTAAGCGGTTCTACAGGTACTCTTCAGTCAAAAGACCCCTTAGATAAGGAGGAATCTTAAGGTATTGAAGTGCCTCCAATATGCAACTATCTGGGAAACGAGGCGGGATGCTGTTATGTCTCGTCGAGCAGGACTATGGGCCTAGAGTGAGAGTTACGTTTAGTAGTAGCTGAACTTTGTTCCCGTGTACAATTACTTATGTGGCAGTTAATAATTTAAACAAACATATTACTCCAACGTAAAAGTCAGCAAGTACCGCTTACGTCATTTGCAATTAGAAACTTTCCGTTGTATAAGTGAGTAAATGACAAATAGTACACTTATTGTGATTATTTTTTGATAATTCTTCATGTTTTATAAAATAAACCTCATATAAAACTATTATACCAAATTTCATCAATGTACGATAAATAGAACGCGAGCTACACATGTTTAAACCTTCAAACCGCTCTCCTGTAAAATTGGCCGTTTTCAGATACGTTAATATACGTAGGGACCGTCGATGTATGATGTACTGTCTTAAAGTCCGATTTTTAATTCGACAGAATTCTGACAGCTGTCATTTTTTGACAATTCAGATGTAATAAGCCTTTTTTGCTTTGAATTATTAATAAATAATATGAAATGAAATTTCATCAAGTACAAGTTACAAGAATGAACTATTGTTTGTTTTGTGAATTCAATGTGACACTAATTATTATGTACATTTTAGAGATTAAATAGAAAAAAACGTGTTTTTAACACAGTAAAACAACATATTATCATAAATAAAAATATGTATTGATCATCAATCATCATTATCGTTATCATAATCAACTTGGATTATAAAATGGGCATCTTGTTAAATTGGTTATTTTATGAAGCTAAGATTTTATTAACAAAAGGATTTTCATAAAAAAGGTTTGTAACCCATGGATTATTGGCCAGGGAGTCCAGTAATAGAAAAATAATTTCCCATTATTTTTTGTAACTTCAAAAATATGATAATAAAAATTCAAATAACCATTTTGAAATGATCAGTACATTTTTAAGCCTTAGTTTTTCAAGTGAAACCTTAAATTTAAGAAAGGATTATTTTTGAATTTGTGAAAATGCTCTCCATTCATAATGGGAATGTTTCAATGTTGACAACACTTCTGAAATGTCAAAATTCCGTCGAATTAAAAATCAGAGTATAGGTACGATACAACTACGGATTAAGACGTTTTGTCGACGCAGCGTTGAAATTGTACAGATAAATGCAGTTTGCGCACTCACTACGCGACGTCAAGCAATAAAAACCTAAAATTCAAACGCCAACTTTTTGCTACAACGCTCTTAAAGGTTTTAAACCTTTGTTTGTCACCTGTCATCCGCTTTGCAATGGAGGGAAGTCGAACCTTTATTTCGAACTCCTCCTATGTTCTTCTGATTAATTTCGTTGCGGGTCCAATGACAGTTTAACTTTCCCCCGGGACAAACTTGACCTTCATTGGTTGGGTTTTTGTGGCGGTCAAGCTGTAGATCCTGGCTACACAGGAGTTGCAGTGGTGGGAACGAGAGGTGGGAATAGTCCCGTTTCTACTAAGTTACCAAGATCACTAAGTACATAGTATAAAACAACGTCGCTTTCCGCTGTCTGTATCTATGTACTTATTCGTAGATCTTAACGGATTTTTACACGGTTTATTTAATAGATAGAGTGATTCAAGAGGAAGGTTTATATGTATACTTAGCACCAGTGCGAAGGTGGGGCGGGTCGCTAGTATTGATAAACTATAAAAAAGTAATCAGTGTAGATAGGTTAATAAATCTATGATAGCCAACATCCCCCCGCCCCTCACAAATCTGTGTGGAGTGTAGGTTATTAGAGCTGGTTATTCTCCTACAGGAGAGACTAATGCCCGTTTTCACCATAAATCCCTAATTTTTAAGTGACCCCTATGAAAACAAAATGCCTGTTATGTGTTACCATAGGGGTCGCTCAAAAATTAGGGATTGATGGTGAAAACGGGCATGAATGACTTGATAATGATGATGAAAGATAGTCAATAGTCATTGATAAAATTATTTAGTGAATTACAAGCGTTGCATGTTAAGTTTATTTAAATTGATTTTAATAATATTCCTCTCTAACATCCTCTTATTATTTGGCAGACAGTAACTCACCTAAAAGTGTTGCTGCACATAGTGATCGGGGTGATCCTGGGGCTACTCTTCGAACAGGCCGGCAACGACGGCTCCAAGACCATCAGCAACCTCGGCTACCTCTTAGTCTCGGTGGCCTACCTCTGCTACACGTCTCTGATGCCAGCCGTACTCAAGTGTCAGTAGCAGCAGTTTAAATAAGAATATGTATATGTAAGGTTTGAACTCAGCAGGCCTTCAACTACGGCTCCAAGACCATCAGCAACCTCAGCTACCTCATAGTCTCGGTGGCCTACCTCTGCTACACGTCTCTAATGCCAGCCGTACTCAAGTGTAAGTACCTTTAGTAGACAGTGTATATGTAAGGCTGCAGCTTAGCAGGCGGCTCCTCCGGCTCCAAGACCATCAGCAACCTCGGCTACCTCATTGTGTCGATGGCCTACCTCTGCTACACGTCTCTAATGCCGACTGTTCTCAAATGTAAGCGATCACACAGGACGTCTGAACATAGGCCTTTGCGATTGGCCTGTTGGTAGCGACCTGTATCCAACGACTCGTAACCTCTATGAGGTAATTTGTCCACCTCGTGGGTGGACGTCTCACGCTGCGCTTGCCGATGCGTGGTTTCTATTCCAGAATCTTTCTGTCCCATTTGTTTTCTGACAGTTCTTCAGGCTATGCACTTTTTTGAGTCGCGTACATTAGGTTTTCAGTAGGGAATACCACCGCGTAGAATTCTAAAGACAAAAAAGCAAAAATTTTAATGATTTTATTGTTTTATTTAGCGCATATTTGTGCACGTTCCTTCCGGAACTGGTAGGTGATAATTTACTAAAGCCACTTTATTTCTTGAACCTAAAGTTAGAGGCTATCTAAGGAGGCTAGATGGCTAGGTTATCGATAAACACTGCATATCGTCAGTTGCAGGTTCACTTGGGGTAACTGACAAAATACAGTTTTTCAGTAGAGCCGTTTAAAGTTTTTTTTCGTCTTGAATCGGACATAACTTTTTTCCTATTTAACCTTTTATGGATCTGTTTTTACAGAAATGCTTAGAATTCTACGCGGTTTTAGATTAAATAAAAAGAATTATCTAATATGTCTTAGTTAAGGAAATAAATTGCAGTTATACCAATGTATTTTTGTACTTTTGACAGTTACACTAATTTTACACCATACTTTTGGAAAAAACATAGGTCAAATTGGTGTAAGTACTGCCCAAATTAAAATAATTTGATGTATTTGCTGGGTTTTGTTTACTTAGATGCTGTATAATTTATGTAAAAGTATTAAAAATAGGAGAATTCATGAAAAAAAAAATAACATTTTGTCGTTTTCTTTATTTATTTTTTTTTAAATTTATTAGAAGTAACTTTTATTTTATTCATTAAAAAATGTTAAAAAAGCCATGTAAATCAAGAAAATATGTGTATTTAATTTTTTTAAGACAGAAATATTGAAATAACTAAAGTATTACTGTGAAACTAAGTAATTTCAATATTTTTTTAAGCTTTGACTTACCAATACCGTATTTAGCTCTACGGGGCAATTTAAACTGAAAACAAAATGGATTTAATTTCCCACCTCTTTATAGCAATGTTGAATTAAGGTCATGAGTACTACAACAGTAAAAGTAACAGAGTAACAACAGGTTAATGTTAGCAACGCGCAGTGACGCCTAGTTGGCTGGATAGTTGCTCAACTTCAATATATTTTTTTTGTTGAGCTAACTTTAACTTCTTTAACTGATACTGCTGGTATAATAATAATGTAATATGCCTTAAAACTTTCTAAATTCCTATTTTATTTCATGTTATAAACCTTAGCAAATCAGTGTAATTGCAAAGTTTTGTAGCAAAATTTTTACATTATTACAGATACACCAATTCAACCTGGTAAAATAGGGATGTTTCCTGGGTCAAAAAGCAAGAGTTTTAATTAGTCCGTCAGTTAACTTATCAAAAAATACTCTACACGTATTTTTCACTTTTTCAAACTAATGAAAATTGAAAGAGATTAAGCGCGCCAAAGTTCATAAGAAGAGGCCCGTGACGTCAATGCGTGCATAAAAGTGCCGCACGTTGTGACGTCGTGCGGAACTTCAACGCACCATAACTATGTAATTATTTGTTAGATTGACAAATAAAAATATATGTGTCCAATATTTTTTTATATTAAACATGACGGACTAAAAAAATTTTTTTAAGAAAGTAGCCTATTATTACAATGTCAGTTACACCAAAAATGTGAAGGAAATCTGAAAAGTTCACACCTGAAAATGTCCGTGTAATTGTAATTTTTTTAAAGCTAGAATTTTTTTACGTATACCATTCGAAAGAGCAGAAAAAACTAAGAAAAACTGTATATTTAACTCAAAAACCATATTTTGTCAGTTACCCCAAGTGAACCTGCAACTGACGATATTTATCCCAACGTCCAGGTATGATAAATTTATTAGGTATTATTATAAAGTTCTTTGAACTGAAAATTAAAATTAAAATTAAAAAAAATCTTTTGTAAACTTTTTTCTTAACCCTTAATGCAACCGGTTTTGTTTTGCAAAATTAACTGACAAAACATAAAAGATCTTTATGGTCCATAATGAGGATCATTTCGATTTTTAGCTGTGAATGCAGATTTATAGGTCTACGAAATCCATAATATACAGTCCAAAAATTTTTGTTCTACGACAAAAATTGACAAAGTTATGGCCAAATTACTAAAAAAGTTCACTGACCGCCCGGCGCGGGACCGATGACGTCATTATATCCGATCCGAACGCTGCCGGCGTACTGCGTGGATAGAAAATTTTTTTTTCTAGCCATACTATCAGTTTTAGAGAAAAACTTCTTATGACATTTATTCATCAGAATAAAGTAAGCTATCGATAGGTAATTTTTTAAAATAGAAATTGTGAAAAATATCGCAAAAAATCCATACGCTCATACGATTCAATGGAACGCGGAGACGCGATTAGGGTCTCCGCGGTGGTATATTTGGCGATTTATGCAAATAAAGTGTTCATAAGTGTTGTTAGAGTCATATCTTCGTCCAAGTAAAGTATAAAAATGTATAAGTAGGTATTAATTTATTTACTTCTAACAATAAGTATAGCTGAGGCAGATACACTCTGCCTAGGCTACAAGACATTGCTATGAAGATCATTTCGATGTATACGCAATACCTACCTGTTATTTAGTTTTTCTGAGTTAAACCTACGTACCTACCTATCTATTCGCCGTTCCCATGGGCGGGCCAGCTGCTCCCTCCTGGAAATCTATTTAATCTTAGCCTAGAAGCTGGGTATGACTCCCCCGCCCCTCCTCTCCCCAGGTCATAAGCTGGGCATGACTGCCCCCTCGGCCAGAAGTCGGGTATTATGATTTACCCCCCCCCCCCCCCAGGCCAGAAACTGGGTATGACTTGACCCCTCCCCCACCCCCCCAGGCCAGAAGCTGGGTAAGGCTTGCCCCTCCCCCTAGGCCAGAAGCTGGGTATGACTTACCCCCCCCCCCCAGGCCAGAACCAGAAACTGGTTATGACTTGACTCCCCCCTTCCCCCAGGCCAGAAGCTGGGTAAGGCTAGCCCCTCCCCCCAGTCCATAAGCATAAGCTAGGTATGACTCCCCCTCGGCCAGAAGCTGGGTATGACTAACCCCCCC
This sequence comes from Ostrinia nubilalis, assembly GCF_963855985.1. NCBI lineage: Eukaryota > Metazoa > Arthropoda > Insecta > Lepidoptera > Crambidae > Ostrinia > Ostrinia nubilalis. Next base: position 4,575,174 of record NC_087093.1, read on the forward strand.
CCCCTTAGGCCAGAAACTGGGTATGACTTGCCTCTCCCCCCTCTTACCAAGGCAAGAAGCTGGGTAAGGCTTGGGGCTTGCTCCTCCCCCCAGGCTTTAAGCTGGGTATGACTTATCCCCCCCCCCCCCCTCCCTCTAGGCCAGAAACTGGGTATTAGCATTCATATTATGTTCAATACAAACAATCATAAAGTTACACTCACCCCAACCGCGTCTCCGCATTCCATCGAATCCTATAAAAATGTGGTTTTTGGACATAGCGATACTTATTTTTCACAATTTTTATTTTTAAAAATGACTGGTCGATAGGTTACGTTATTTTGATGAATAAATGTTATTAAAAGTTTTTTTCTAAAACTGATAGTTTAGCTGGAAAAAAATATTTTCTATCCACGCAGTACGCCGGCTGCGCTCGATTCGGATATAGTGACGTCACGCGGCCCTGCGTACGTTGACTTTTAGCGGCAAAAACGGCCTATGTTTATTACTTAATATCTTCGTAAGTAATGGTCCGATTTGGATAATTCAAAAAGATGTATCTTTCTTATGTCTTAAAGATTAACGTAGATACTAGTTTTATTGCATTTTCTACAACAGTACTGATCCTCATTCTGCAATTACTGTTTCCTGTCAAGTATTTTGTACAAAATTAAACTAATTACCTAATTTTATGTTACTTGTCGCAATTTGTCTTTTTTGCAATTTAAATTATTTACAGAAATAACCCTTTGTTTCTGCAATTTACCCTAATTATTCAGGTAACAACACACTCAGGAACTTAATAATAATACACGTAACGTTAAAAATAAGTTAATAACTACTATAATGTATACAGTATGATTACAGCGACCCTATTTAATACAATTTAGATTTAATATGGTTAACACGACAAATTAAGTTGTACTAAGGTTTCCTTGATTACATTGTTGCGTGAGAACTGCCAAGGTATTTAATTAAAATAGTTTTAATTGAGGTATGTAAGCAGTTACTGCAATTGAAAGTATAATTCACTGTAAGTGTATACAGAATAATTTGCAGTTACATAAGAACATCTAGTCAGTCTAGTATAAAATCATACTTTTATAGGTAAGTATTTATCCACTCTATCCTAATACGAGTAGGTATTATAGCAATAGGGTTGACAATGATTAAGTTCATTATAAAAAATATGAAATAAACAAAATTGGCTTATTTCTATTTTTGTAAATACAGCCTTTTGTTAATAGCTTGACAATCTATTCCAGAAACGTAGGTATGGGTCATTCCACAAAAATATGTCAACTCTTAGTCCGCGCCACATTTCACATGGAATATTTGTTAATATTTTATTCCAAAATTGTTAAATAACAGCTCGCAATGTGTTTTATTCATCACCCATTTATATTTTTTAAAACTATTTTTAAAACATCTTAAATTCCTTTTAAATTACCCATAACGTCATTCCCTAGGCATGTCCGTACTCCAAAAGTTTGTGTTTTGGAACCCATATTTATGGAAACATCAACTTGATCCTTTGTTTTAATTAACGAATAATCTATTTAAACGTATATTACACCAAATTCTATTAATATTTTACGGTTTCAATAAACAATAATTTGATTTTCTTAAGTTGAAAAAGAGTCCACAGCTTTTAACGTCATTCCCTCGCCACGCACAGATTTTATAATTTTGCGCCTTAATAAGTATTTAGAGTGAATGACATTTAGTTGAATTTAAAGTACGATACGAAGTTATCTTCAGACCATACTGACTTTGCGGCAACCGTTTTTTGAATTAGTGCAAACGTGCCAATTGTTGCGGAAACATGGTGTTGATCCAGTCACTGCGTCAGTACCTAGTTGAGTAGCTTTATTGATTACAATAGGAAATTGTATATAATTTATTAGTATTTACGTGTGGTTTTTTGGCTATTTTCGGCACATCGTATTAAGCATCTTATATTATAAAGTTAATCTGCATTTGTGTTAAGTTTTACTCTAAATCGTCAGTTCCTAGACCGTCAGGCCCTAGCTTTTAATGGCGCTAGGGACTAAGTTACCAGTTAGGGAATGACGTTTTTTATATAGTGATAATAACAAAACAACTACATTTAGTATATTAACTTATCTATACATGTTAAGGTTATAAGTTTTATACTTTATTAAAAGTCATATAGGAGTAATGTAGTATGAAAAAATTGAAAGTTATAATTTCTCGTAAAATAAAGCATAAAGTGACTGGCCCTTTTAGACATAACATAATTAATAAATAAACTATAATTTACACTAATAAAGTATTCAAAAGCATCTTAAAAAAGTTTAGGACAAAATGACGTCGAAAATATACAGATTTTCATGGAATGACCCGTATACAGAGATGGGTGCTATAATTTTGCAATTTAACAATTTACAGTCTGATTGATTTTCTGTCTCCCTTTAGTCAATTAAATTAGAACAACCTCACTAAATTTTTATCATTTTCCTACAGTTCCCTCCGAACTGCCGGTGTTGAAGAAAGAAAACTTCAATAACTGGTACAACTTGAAGACGTACTACGCGGCAATACTCGTCACGGGCATCCCTATGCAGGTAACTTTACTTTTAATATTTATTGTTTCCATATTGACCTATTATGTTTTCAAACTTACTTGAAATCCATGGTTACTAAGCATGATCCACCCCAAAAAGGTCTAGTACCCACCCCAAGATGTGGCTAATGGTGTTTAATCTTAGGTATAGGTAATTTTCTAAATAAAAGCACTATTTCTCACCAGATACTAAGATTGAAGATTGCGAAAGTGAAAATTTGGGTCTTGGAAACATTTCCCTCCAGGATAAAAATTATTAATATTACAACATATAAGTTGGTTCTAAAAATCTGACCGAAGACCGGTGTAGTTACACTTTTTACCTACAGGAAATTATACTTTTCGCAATAGGCATCTAAACCGACTGGTTTTCTTGGAATTAGCATCGCCAATTACTGCTTTTTCTATAAAATACACGCGATTGGTTAATGTAGCAACAATTTCCTGTAGATAACTAGGTCTCGTAAATAATAATCAACCAGGATCTAACATTAAAGCGTAACAATGAGTCTATTATACCAGGTGATTAGATGAGATTTCAATTGTTTCTGTTAAGAAAAGGTAGCACAAACAATTTAACTTCTAACATTTCCTGTGGGTCTGTCTGTCCGTTTGCCTATTCCACACTAAGCAGCTCAACATTTAAGTGTTCCAACCAAAGCAGACTTAAATTTTTATGACTCTTCACACTCCGATTAATTTCCCAAGACACTAACCCAAGAATTAACTATCAAACTGTCATATGACTACTACACTTTATTGCGGACAGTTGATATTATGCTGTATCTGATATCAAGCTGAACACAGTGGCGTCTTATCTCATCGTAATACGGGCTAATTTGCAACAAAAAAGTACTTATAGTTTGATGTGCCATCGTCTGTACCTAGGTAATAGGTAGTAAGTAGGTAAACATCTTTCGTAAAGATCCATCGAGTAATGCAAATTCGTCAACCTGTTTTTAGTTCGAAAAGAACGTTGCTGTTCGCCTCGGCCGAATTCTGGAAAGATGGCACCGGTCAGTCGAGTTGCATTCCGCAGCACTCTTTGTTGACTCTTTTTCCTACTTTAGCAGAAATTACCTGGCCTTGAACGTGATAACAGGCCTGTTCATCTCCGTGAGTTTACTTCGAAAACAAAACACGCATGATCCCACCTACAGGATACTATTCGACAAGGCCTCACATACGAGCGAACATTGACTCACGCATGCGTATTCTTGTGTATGATGGAAGAAAATAAAGAAAATGGTGTACTAAATACTGTGCAGTATTTAACTGCCTAAATAATAATAAAAACACAGAATGTACTTTTTTAAGTTGCCTCAAGACACTGAGAGGTAAATAAGTAGTTAATATTACTCATGATAATTCATGCTTAATCATGTATTTCCTCCGCCATTTTCCGCAGTTTGGCACCTCACGTCACATCATTTTACCGAAGTCAGCCCTATAGCTTCGGCGCAGTGCCGATCACTGACGTTTGTCAACAAAATGGTGCTTGACTCTTGAGACAGGCTAAATTACACCATATTGTTAATGACATTGAGCATACATTTTTTTAAATACCTTCGCGAAGTAAAACTTCTGTACGTAGTACTTATTATTATTCTGTGGTGATAATAGCATGCCATATACTACATAGTAGGTACACTGCTCAGCACACTTTTTTCTTCATGTGCTACTTGTATGCCCTTTTTGTGCGATGTTGTTCGCAGTAATTCTGTCTTTTCTTTCCTTACTTTGGGGCTAAATGGTGCTGGGCTGTGTAAAATTTTCTAAAGATAGATAAATTAATTAATTTGTTCCAGATATGGTACAGTTTCGTGTACTCAGCTCCGTCGTACTTCCTGACAGGCCAGCCGGTGGAGTTCTCCCGGTTCCTGATGTTCGTGATGGTGTTAGCTAACGTGACGCTGCTGGCTGACGCTATCGGGAACGTCATCGGGACCTGCGTCAATCCTGTCGTAAGTTCCCTACAAACTACATTTTTACTCTACTTCGGTACTCGCTAGCTGGCCAGATTTGGCACAAGCCAGCCAGATTTCGTGTAGAGAAAATTGTTAGATCTGCTATAAACGAAAAATAAATAAAATCACAAATTTTAAACTCGCTTTATCTCCCGCGCGATCGTGTGCCATCAGACACGTGAGGCTGACAATGTCAGACATTACTGATTAGGTACGATGTACGATAATCATGTCATCTCGTACATTACATCCATTATAGTAAACACAGCAGCCATTTCCTGGATAAGTACCTACACAAAAACTGTGCCACTCCAAGTCAGTAGGTACAGTCAGTAACAATATGAAATAACTTTTGCAAAGTCCTCCGCCACGTTTGAACGGGTTTTCATGCGATTTTCAATAAAAAATTAGTGATTCATGACGAAGATTTACATACTTATATATTTTGTAAATTTTTGTATAAATTGGTTGAAATACGACGAAGAGAAGTGTTGGAAATTGACTCATCGATCGCAAGTTGAAGTAATCCTTTTGAACTCAAAGTGGTTCCTAAAAAGAAATTGTTTGTTCCAGAACGGCACATTCCTCGGCGCCATAACGACTTGCGCGATGATAGTGTTCGCGGGCTTCCTAGTGTTGTTTGCTCACATGAGTCCCACCATGCGCATAGTGTCGTACGGTTCCTTCATGCGATACGCCTTCGAGGCGCTTGTCCTGACTCTGTACTCGGGAGGCCGGCAAAAGCTGCCCTGTCCAGAGGATAAGCCCTACTGCCATACGAGGTAAGGATAGACAAGATACTAATACAAATATTTTAACGCCTTTGTATTTCGGTAAACTTAGACTATATCACTCAAAGATTCTCACTCTCGCATATACATAGTGTAAAATCAGTTTGTATTCGTTCCCGTTTCGACATTGCTGGTCGAAAAAATATTATTTTTCGTCCCTAAAAATATGATCTAATTGAGCCATAGACGACTACGAGAACTCGTAGTATGACCGGATTAGGGAAGAACTACACTTATTCTGCTACGAGAGTTTTAAATGCTACGCTACGGGAACTGCTACAGATTCCTTAGTGGCTACGGGGTTCGCTACGAGTTCCATTCACGCTACGAATGGGAACATGCTACGTGTAGCGTAATGGTGTTTAGCCAATTTTTTTAGGGTTCCGTAGTCCTGACAAGGAACCCTTATTTAATCACAAACTAATTCTGTCTTCTGTCGTAACTTTATTATTGCGCGATAGCGTTATAATTAACAAAATTTTAGTAATTCCATCTTAAATAAAATGTTGAATTTGATTTTCAGATATCCTTCAGAGATCTTAAAAGAGTTCAGCCTTAAAAGTGACAACTACTGGACGAACATCGGGATTCTTTTCGCAGAGATCGTCGTTATAAGGATAATCGCATACATGACTCTTAAACGAACTGTGAAACGGTCTTCTTAGGTAAAACAACCTGTAATTACTAGTGTAATTTGATAAATTGTTGTGTGCTTCGGTAAGAAACTGTACAGTCATTGCTGAGAAGCCGTTTAGCTTAAGTAGACATAGGTATTGATGATCTAATGAGCCTCATAAGTGCCTTAACTTGGAACGGAGTCCAAAATTGATTTCTGTGACTTGGAATTTTAAAAAGGAGTTTATAGAGTGCGGATTTCAAACATGCCTTGGGCTGTTTATATGTCACGTAAAGTTTGTCAATTTTATATTAATATCCAAAGAAAAACGCGTAAGGAAGTTAAAATAAAGACTTGTATTATAAAATAGCAACACACTAGAAGCCAGGGTAGTCTTTTAAGTTTTAATTAATTTTCCCGGTCGCTTGAAAGTATGGCCTTCCTGAAAGCGCTGGATGCCGCTACCAACCTTGCGATGTGGAAGTCATTGGGGGAGGCATGTGTTCAGCAGTGGACGTCCTGTGGTTGAAATGTGTGATGATGATGATGATGAAAGTATGGACGACGGCACATTAAGTTAGTGGTATCTTATTCAGTTATATTAAGTGTTATTTTGCCACAAAATGCATAGTCTGATGTACTGGTGACTATATTATGCCTTTAGGATTTAAGGATAGGTACATAATATCTATGCATGGTGATTGATTGGTGATGGATGGAGAATACTTATAAAAGACTTATTTATTGTAAATATATCATGTTATTCCTACCTCTATTCTAAATAATATTTTAGTACAAACAAATATTATTATAAGCTAGTTGTCTTTAAAATAAATTGTATTTCCATGACAGATGTCGAGGTTAAATCAAGATAAATTGTGTAATTGGTATTATTTCGCACATGTTATCGTTATGTTATTAGTTAAGGAATAAGTTTATAACTAATTAGATGTCTTAGCGAGGTGATAGTAGTTAATCGCTTATGAACAGATCTTGAATTTAAGTTTTGATTTGAATTACGTTTTCTCTACGATGCGATGATGTGATGATGACAAAATTAAAACAAAGTAGGTTCAACACGATTAAGTCTAAGTTGCAACCACTTTTTTTATTTCCTCAGATTTTACGAATCTAATTCACTATTTTAAAAGAACATTAGTGTTAGGGTATCTCGTGTTTTGATTTGGTCTCCTTTTAAATACTTGCTATTGGAGAAAAAGGCAACTTTTCAATACCATTTTCTTTTCTATTTCATTAAATTGGCGACTTATTTGTATGAAATAAACTAGCGGCCGCCCGCGACTTCGTACGCGTGGATCCCGTTTTACCCCCTTTTCCCGAATTTTCTTTGCTATAAACCTCACGGAGCCCGAGACCTTTCCAACGAATGCAAAACCGTGGAAATTGGTTCGTGCGTTCTGGAGTTATAGCGTCAGGGAGGAAAACCCGACTTATTTTTATATAGTAGATAATTTTGGTACTGTCACATCATCGCCGGAAAACTATTTTCACTATGTTCGCTTTAATATTTTACACACGCTTTAAGGCTGTGTTTAATTAACCCTATTATCTGATAATACGCAAGCCGATGGGGCATCACCAGGGGTTATGTGGGGTGAGGAGACTCTTTTTCATACACATACATTTTAATTTTATAAATACTAAAAGCAGTCGGGAACTGCGTTAGCTGCTCAAAGTAATATTTAATTTATCATAATTTAGCCGACAGCTTGTGAACCAATAAATACTTATCTAAGGAAGTTGATACATTGCCTGGAAAATACACATTTCTTGCCATGTTTTTATGATCTTATTTGAATAAAATGTTTTAAATAACTGTAAGTAGTCAATTAAGGTTGCTGTGATATAAAATTTGATTTACGGAATAAATGTGTTTTATTTATAACAAAACAATATACCAAAATGAATAATAAAAATTAAAGAGACTTCCTGGCGGGAAAATAAAGCTTAATTAAATGTTCTCCAACAACGAATGTTCTGCAAGGTTTTGCATTCCATTAGGCTGTAGCGACTTATTTCTTATTTCCCACCTCAACAACACACCCTCCCCTTTCCTCCTACTTTTCCAAGTATTTGGTATCTTTGAAATCTATTTTACCTGAGTTAAAAAAATACCAGTTTTTATCTAGGTCAAAAATCTTCAATTTTGAAGAGTTCAAAAAAGTTAACTGTATGGCAAAATGCCTTTGCCTTTATTATAGAAGAAGGAACAAAAAAAGACACTAAACGTCACATTGCTGCCAATATCAGAAAATTAAAAAGGGATGTAATCATAATGTAATGCAGTATTGTCTCGATATCTACTAAGGTACATAGTTCCAAAATACTGAACTGTCCTATCCATGACATTAACAGTGGGGCGCCACCGTCAATACCGGATCGCTGGTTCCGATTTTTGCCATGTAGGAAAACATATAGTTGAACGATGGTAGCGCCCCCCTGTCATTGAGTTTAGTGGGACAGTTCAGCGAGGGTCATCTACAGGATGTTAGGTAAATGGGTATAATGAGCCAACACTAGCCCATGTTAACATGGTCATATAAATGGTATGGTGAAGTCAGAAAATTGATATCTTCATTTTAAATATTTTATTTTTCATACAAATCGGATTTTATAAAATTTATTTTCTATGAAAATTTAAAAAATTAAAATGATGATATCAAATTTCTGACTTCACCATACCATTTATATGCCCATGTTAACATGGGCTAGAGTCGGCTCATATACCCATTTACCTAACACCCTGTATACTATCTTAGGTTTGCCCCATTTCCATTAATTGTGTTTTGTTGTAGTTAAGTCGCATCGTATGTAAATAGTACATTTAAAATGTAGCATTTTAACGTTACGCTATATATTTAAACATTGCCCAGTACGATTTTACGTTACATCGAATCACCGGATGTTTTGCTCAGTCATTTGGCAAGTGAAAGATAACCTAACACGTCAATAAATTATTGACAAAATATTTTCATGCCATGAATGAATGAACTGCTATATTTTATCGACAACACTTTCAGACATCCCTATCATGAAATGAAACTGCTGTCAGTGTCAATGTCAAAACTGTCAAACTCAGTGCATTTTAAACTCATGCATTTTTAAACTCAACACCCACACAAAAAGTAAACAAATGTGCCTTATCTTAACAGATGGTCCATTTAAAGTAATTAATAATAGTTAAATAAAAGTGTGTCACAGATTAGACAAGAGTATGTGGTGTTACTCTTTCGAGATACAAGCTCAAAGTTGCTCGTAACTCTGGGAAGCATATCACCGGCTTATCTATTAAAAATGTAAGTTTTTTTAACTGTAAAGCAATGTTTTTACAATTAAATCGTTGTTATATTACTAATAGATTATTTTGCAGGTACAAACTAATATTGATAGGTTTTCTAATACTAGAAGTGGTTAACCTAAGTGAAGTTAGCTATTATGAAGTACTTGGTGTGTCTAAGCAAGCTTCTACTCAAGAAATAAGGCAGGCTTACAAGAAATTAGCTGTAAAGTTTCATCCTGACAAAAATTCTGTAAGTATTCTCTATTATCAGATACAAATTGCATAAAATCGACATTGTAAAGTTTCATAGAGATTAATATTGATCTTCAAATTGTAACATACAATTTATTGCTATTTTTTAGAATATTGGTGAAGAAGAGAAGTTTTTAGAAATCACAGAAGCTTATGAAACCTTAAAAGATCCACAAAAAAGACGAAATTATGATCTCTTTGGATCATTTTCTTCATTCACAAGAAGATATGACCATCGCTCAGAATCAGAATACAATAATTTATTCTATAATGGTCTGTACCATGGTGACCCATTTGTAGACACCCTGACAGGCCAGACATTTTGTGAGTATGACTAATTTGTTTTGAGTAATTTTGTGAGAAACCTAATTTCATACTGTAATCTTTACCCAATTATGCTTGGCCTAGACTTTAAATTAACCTGTGCCTATTCATTAGACCTAAAAACTAGTAAGCTGAAAATTAAAACATGTTTTATTTAATTACATTTGCTAATTTTACAGAATTTTTCAAAAACAAAGGCTTGAAGTTTGTTTCAGAACCTATTATTGTATAAAAACGCATGAAAATACTGCTTGTTTGGTAAATGATTTTTTTGTCTTGATGGGATCTATTTCACAAATTAAACGCGTTTTTATTTGTCGACTTTTCAGACAGCTATCTAAATGAAGGATTTCATTTTATCAACTTCTATTCACCCTTTTGCCCGCCATGCCAAAACTTAGTGGAGCATTGGAAAAAGTTGGCTGAAATATACAAGGGAATTGTAAGTTGTCACTACTAATTGTTATGCTTCAACTACACCAACACATGTAAATCGCGCTGGTGATAGATGCATTGGTGTGGTTGAAGCTTTACTGCTTCATTTTTGTTTTTTCTTGATCAGATTTTTTTTTATCCACAACGAGGAAGATCTTGGCCTGATTGATACTTTGATTATTGCAGGTTAAAGTTGGTGCGGTCAACTGCAAATACCATAACTCTTTTTGTTACAACTCTATGAGAATTGCCAGCTACCCTTCGTTACTGTTTTACCCTAATGTAAGTGTTCACCAGTAATGTTGTAAGCTTCGTTGAATTTTATAGATAGCTATTTCCTTAACATCCTGTTGTGTGATTATGAAGTTATGTCCAAACAATAAACTGTCAATTTTGTAATTTTTGATAAAAATAAACTCTAACTGATATTTAACTACCTCAGTATCTTTTACATTACTTTGCAATCAAATATAGATTTACTCAAACCACTAGATGCATTCACTAGTTCAGTCAATTCATTGTCAGCTTATGTTAGCACCAACTAAGTAAGCATACATTAAATGTACATTACTTGCTTGTAAGAATTTGACTTAAAAGATTTTAAGCAGATGTTCTCGCATCAACATTTTGTCTCACCTCAAATAATAATATACTCAGCACAAAGACGTGGCAGACCAAAAAATTGTGCGTATGTCGCCCTGAAAATTGCGTTTATTACGCTGGTTCAGGGAATTTGATTTGAAAGTGGACTGTATAGGTTTTTTATAATAGAAAATTGATGAAAGGTACATCAGTCCTCGCAACACAGTCTGGGTGTTACTATGTATAATAAGTATGTATTTAAAAAAAAAGTATATACCTAAGTAGTATATCCGTTAAGCTAGCACCCATAACACAAGCATTAAGTTGCTTACTTTGGGGCTAGCTGGCGCTTTGTGAAATTGTCCAAAGATTTATTTATATTAATAAGACAGTGCATAACACATTTTCTCTCGCACTCACACCGGTTATGAGTGACGTCACACAGAGGCAGGCATAGCATTGTTTATATTACGTAATAATTAATAAAATATTGACGAGTGTGCATCTCTGTATCAAAAATTACTTATGGTCCCGCCTGCCACAAGTCTTTTGCGTCGAGTATATTGTATGTTTGAGGTGAGACAAAAAATGTTGGCGCGAGAACGTCTCAAGAGGTTGATTTCAGGAAATCCATTATATTTTTTCTTCCTCCATAATGAAATCCTTAATATTTTTCACCCACTTACACCACAGGGAAGACGAGGTAACTTCGTGCATTACCGCGGCGAGCGCACCCTGGATGCCCTCGACCAGTTCCTGATGTCGTATCTAAACACTCGCGTGCACGTGCCGATAGTCCACCGACTAAGGAACGACAAGCCGATGGCTTACGTACTCGGAGCCAACAGGATCGAGCGGGCTGTGCTGAGTCGAGTCGCGTTCCACTTGGTAATGTATACTTCTATGTGCTAGCATAAGATGTACGCCATTAGACCAGTTCCTGGTGTATCTAAACACTCGCGTGCACGTGCCGATAGTCCACCGGCTAAGGAACGACAAGCCGATGGCTTACGTACTCGGAGCCAACCGTATCGAGCGGGCTGTGCTGAGTCGAGTCGCGTTCCACTTGGTAAAGTATACTTCTATCTGCTAGCATAAGATGTGCCCCATTAGACCAGTTCCTGATGTCGTATCTAAACACTCGCGTGCACGTGCCTATAGTCCACCGGCTCAGGAACGACAAGCCGATGGCTTACGTACTCGGAGCCAACAGGATCGAGCGGGCTGTGCTGAGCCGAGTCGCGTTCCACTTGGTAAAGTATACTTCTATCTGCTAGCATAAGATGTGCGCCATTAGACCAGTTCCTGATGTCGTATCTAAACACTCGCGTGCACGTGCCTATAGTCCACCGGCTCAGGAACGACAAGCCGATGGCTTACGTACTCGGAGCCAACAGGATCGAGCGGGCTGTGCTGAGCCGAGTCGCGTTCCACTTGGTAAAGTATACTTCTATCTGCTAGCATAAGATGTGCGCCATTAGACCAGTTCCTGATGTCGTATCTAAACACTCGCGTGCACGTGCCGATAGTCCACCGGCTAAGGACCGACAAGCCCATGGCTAATGTCCTCGGAGCTAACAGGATCGAGCGGGCTGTGCTGAGTCGAGTCGCGTTCCACTTGGTAAAGTATACTTATACTTCTATCTGCTAGCATAAGATGTGCGCCATTAGATCAGTTCCTGATGTCGTATCTAAACACTCGCGTGCACGTGCCGATAGTCCACCGGCTCAGGAACGACAAGCCCATGGCTTATGTCCTCGGAGCTAACAGGATCGAGCGGGCTGTGCTGAGTCGAGTCGCGTTCCACTTGGTAAAGTATACTTATACTTCTATCTGCTAGCATAAGATGTGCGCCATTAGATCAGTTCCTGATGTCGTATCTAAACACTCGCGTGCACGTGCCTATAGTCCACCGGCTAAGGACCGACAAGCCCATGGCTAATGTCCTCGGAGCTAACAGGATCGAGCGGGCTGTGCTGAGTCGAGTCGCGTTCCACTTGGTAAAGTATACTTCTATCTGCTAGCATAAGATGTGCGCCATTAGACCAGTTCCTGATGTCGTATCTGAACAGTCGCGTGCACGTGCCGATAGTCCACCGGCTAAGGAACGACTTACGTGCTCGGAGCCAACCGGATTGAGCGGGCTGTGCTGAGTCGAGTCGCGTTCCACTTGGTTAAGTATACTTCTATCTGCTAGCATAAGATGTGCGCCATTAGACCAGTTCCTGTAGTCGTATCTAAACACTCGCGTGCGTGTCCATAGTCCACCGGCTAAGGAACGACAAGCCGATGGCTTACGTACTCGGAGCCAACCGTATCGAGCGGGCTGTGCTGAGTCGAGTCGCGTTCCACTTGGTAAAGTATACTTCTATCTGCTAGCATAAGATGTGCGCCATTAGACCAGTTCCTGATGTCGTATCTAAACACTCGCGTGCACGTGTCCATAGTCCACCGGCTAAGGACCGACAAGCCGATGGCTTACGTGCTCGGAGCTAACAGGCTCGAGCGGGCTGTGCTGAGTCGAGTCGCGTTCCACTTGGTAAAGTATACTTCTATCTGCTAGCATAAGATGTGCGCCATTAGACCAGTTCCTGATGTCGTATCTAAACAGTCGCGTGCACGTGCCGATAGTCCACCGGCTCAGGAACGACAAGCCCATGGCTTACGTACTCGGAGCCAACAGGATCGAGCGGGCTGTGCTGAGTCGAGTCGCGTTCCACTTGGTAAAGTATACTTCTATCTGCTAGCATAAGATGTGCGCCATTAGACCAGTTCCTGATGTCGTATCTAAACACTCGCGTGCACGTGTCGATAGTCCACCGGCTCAGGAACGACAAGCCGATGGCTTACGTACTCGGAGCCAACAGGATCGAGCGGGCTGTGCTGAGTCGAGTCGCGTTCCACTTGGTAAAGTATACTTCTATCTGCTAGCATAAGATGTGCGCCATTAGACCAGTTCCTGATGTCGTACCTGAACACTCGCGTGCACGTGTCGATAGTCCACCGGCTCAGGAACGACAAGCCGATGGCTTACGTGCTCGGAGCTAACAGGCTCGAGCGGGCTGTGCTGAGTCGAGTCGCGTTCCACTTGGTAAAGTATACTCCATTCAGCTGGGCTTGGATGCGCGCTGTGATAAAATCTTATCGAAGATTCCAGACGACAAATGTATGGGCTTATCGTGAAACATCGATAAAAGTTTATCGTGGTGCGCATCCTAAGCCTACTGATCCTTTGCAATCTTTTTAGAAACATTTAGTTGGCTCTCTTTGCTCAAAAAATAATATTGCTTTTGTACCATACCTTATCGTACCATCCACCTTACTAAAAATTCTGTTTCTATTGAAATATTTTTGCGGGAAGACCTCGCCTGCTAAAGTTCTTAATCTTATCATCTCTAACATTTGGATAATTTTCTTCTTTTTATTGAAGGTGGATAAAATAGTAACTTTCTTTTCTAAATAATTTATACAAATTAATTCATCTTTCAGAGCAATTTAATCAATTTAGTCATCGTAGAAGACGAAAATCTCCGGGAGCAGCTAACAAAGAACGAACGCACAACAGTTGTGTTCAGGTACAATGAAATTACCAAAGAAATTGAGAGCACCGAAGAAAAGGAGCTGTTAAGAGAGCTAGTGAGCTCACTGCCAAAGATTGATCTCATTGGCCCAGAAGAGTTCAAGGTATGTTATTTACTTGTTTGTTAACGAGTGGGAATATAGTTCCCATTATATTTTCAACCTTATTTGCTTGACTTAAAGTCAAAAACAATGAAAAAGATCATGTTGTGTTTTGTATTTTTATTTATGTTCTTATTAATCTTTTCAGGACTTACGAAACCGTCTTAGAACTACTCTAAAAACGCCTTGGATCATTTATTTCTCAGCCAAAGGTCATGACCGACTACAGCTATACCAAATGAGGGTGGCCTTTCCTGAAATGTATTTTGGTATGTGATTTCTTCTACATCCTCGATTTGGCGCATTATTTTTTAAAATAATTTATTTATTATATTGTGTTGTGTTATAATAATATGTAGGTACTCATTTATTAAAAAAATATATGTAAGAGAGGATCTGGCTCAATTCCTTTTGAAACGTGACACAAGTGCCATAAGGACCAGTTTTTGCGCTTGCCTCAAATGATTCGTTCGTTCGTTTCAGCCAAATGACGTCCACTGCTGGACAAAGGCCTCCTCCAAGGTTTTCCACAATACACGGTTCTGCGCTGCCCGTATCCAGGCTCTTCCCGCGACCTCAAATGATTACTCAAACATAAATTTTGCTTAAGGATCTGCCAAGACTGTGGAAGTAATTTGACCTTTATTTTACTTGACAGCTGAAATGGACTGCGACAAGTGGAGCGAGCTATGCGCTTCCCTTCAAGTGGCAGATGCCCCCGCTTGGGGCGTCATGAAAGTGGGCGGGGCTTACCAGCTTGCCCCGCCCAACGGGGACTTACGGGACTTCATACAAACGGCGTCTGAAGCTGTCAACCTTCACACACTGTCTGCTTCGGAGTTCACTCGGATACTGGATGGAGGTATGTTGTTCTGTTATAATTAGTCGGACTTTATTTATTTACAGAATATGAAGTACATACATGTGTGTATTTTGTAAATGGTAATAGTTATTTCATGAAAAAACTACTTAGTCAAAACCTAGAAAATCTGTAAAACTTTGTATAGCGTCGATAAAGACCGCGGCTTTTTCAAAGATGTTACCGAAATGTATTGTGGAATATCATAAAGATTTTGCACTTTAGCTTAACCGATGACGGCTCTGTATCGTTTTGCTCTATTTTCAAATACGGCCATCCACAACCCCGACAATAGATCTAGCGCTTAACTCCAGTTAGTGCCTACGATATTATGACGTTACAGACCTTATAAATCTAAAGGTGATCTGAATCTGAAGTCTCGCTGAAGTTAGACGTCTCTTTTTTTTTTATCCACAACGAGGAAGCTCTTGGCCTGTATCTCACCTGATGGTAAGTGACGATCAGGCCGAAGGTGGAAGCGAGCTTCACCCGGAATCCTCAACCACGGAGGAACTGGCTATCTTACCTCTAACTGCCGGAACACAATAATGCTGTTAACATTATTGTTATGGCGACAAATTTAGGTAAGATGGTGGTAGCTAGCCAGGCGGACTTAGAACAAGCCCTACCACCAACCAAACCGAACAGAAAAATCTGACCCCACTGGGAATCGAACCCGGGACCTCTGCGTCTGAAGCAGGTGGTCTTACCACTAGACCACAGAGGCGGTTAAAAAAATACCCTCCCGTGCCACTCTTGAAATTGTATGTAATTCAAGTTAATTTTCTTTCGCAGATGCAGGCATGTGGGTGCTTGTAGTAGTGCCGCACCGGCTGTCGTGGGAACACATCGCGGAACCCTTCACGCAAACCAGTCTACACTTCTTGGATACAGATATTAGCGTGAGTCATGGTGCTTTATTGGTTACTTTTGCATGTGATTCAGTTCAAAATCTTTATTGTGATCTAAGTGGCTATTGTTTTGTGATGGTGTAGATACGTACTACATATAATTGTTTTCAGTTCCGATTAACTAGTATCAGACTTTGTCCGACCGTCGCTATAAGTGATGTTACCGCATTTATTGGACCGTTTTTAATGTACCCCTCGAAAAAATAATAACAGTTTGTGAGTTATCTTGAGCCAATAGTAAAAGTTCTGTAGTTGTTTTAATTTTGTAACCACTGCCATCTTTTCCTTGAAATAAGATATTTATTGTTTTTTTTAAATCAGGCAGTTTTAACAGCTAGACATTATTGACTGTAACCTATTGAAACAAACAGACGCAAAGACTAATTTGCTATTATATGTATCCTTCAGTTCGGCGTAATGGCGTGTACGGCGGCCACAGACAAGTATTGCCGCGATCTGGCGCCATCGCAGCCCGTTATAATATTGCAAGAAGGTTCCAAGCGCCACGAGTACAACGACAAGATCGACGCGCACAGGCTGGCGGAGTTTATACAGCTCATACTGGATAGTTACGGTAAGTTTATACAATCTAATAAGAATTAAGACCACCTGCTTCAGACGCAGAGGTCCTGGGTTCGATTCCCAGTTGGGGCAGATTTTTCTGTTCCGTTTGGTTGGTGGTAGGGCTTGTTCCAAGACCGCCTGGCTAGCCAGGTAGCTAGCTACCACCATCTTACCTAAGTCTGTCGCCATAACAACAATGTTAACAGCATTGTTGTGTTCCGGCAGTTAGAGGTAAGATAGCCAGTTCCTCCGTGGTTGAGGATTTCGGGTGAAGCTCGCTTCCACCTTCGGCCTGATCATCACTTAACATCAGGTAAGTTTGCAAAAAAAAAACAATCAGCGTGCATGACCATAGACAAGTACTGCCGCGATCTGGCGCCATCGCAGCCCGTTATAATATTGCAAGAAAGTTCCAAGCGCCACGAGTACAACGACAAGATTGACGCGCACAGGCTGGCGGAGTTTATACAGCTCATACTGGATAGTTACGGTAAGTCGATGATGAGGATGCGTTACTGCCTAGCTCGCATAAATATTTATAACTTTGTACATTTTAAAGCCTGTAAACCTTTGAAAAAGAGGCTGACAATAGTGACTGAGTTTCTTGAGCTGCTTCTTCTCAGCACTGGCCTATTTATTGTCCTGAAGCAGTGGTAGGGTTAATACTGGGACGTGTAAAAGTGCTTTTTTTTAAACCTATTTACAGAAATAAATGAGTTTAATGAGTTTTAGTTTATACAATCAGTTGGCGTGCAAGGCGGCCACAGACAATTTCCAGCATTAGCAGTTCTCAAGCAATAAATCTTGTAGTTATGAATGTGCTTTCGTATCTGATTTCTTTAGTCTCGGAGGACAAATTATGGATGAGATGAGATAAGGGAATCTTATGGATGAGATGAGACGTGACCGTGATTTATTTGTAGTAAATAGGTATACAAACAGTTTACAGTCTACAGTCTTCATCGTTAAGAAAAAGTATTATGCCCGTTTTCACCATCAATCCCTAAATTTTAAGTGACCCCAATATAATCAAAATTCCTGTTAAGTGTTACCATATGGGTCACTAAAAAATTAGGGATTGATGGTGAAAACGGACACTAATAAATTAGAAACTGGACCGTAAGCCAAAGCTAAGTTAAACATAGTAAGCTTGTAAAGCATTTTTTTTAATATATTATCTCAAAAATGTTCAGCTCTTGTTTGCATTCCATTTGATAGAAAGTGATGACTTTGCTTCGAAAAGTCCTCGAATGGCGACCACGGGCTGGAAGACGTAGCGTGGGCAGGCCTCCTACTAGGTGGACCGATGATCTCGTAAAGGTCGCGGGAAGAGCCTGGATGCGGGCAGCGCAGGACCGTGCATTGTGGAAAACCTTGGAGGAGGCCTTTGTCCAGCAGTGGACGTCATTTGGCTGAAACGAACGAACGAACGATGACTTTGACTAAGTATGTCCAGAAGTATTTATGTCTATTCTTTGTTTTCCCGTTCCAAGACTTGGAGCTGGACGAGCAGCAAGTGCTAGAGGTGATGGACTCCCGCGAGCGCCGGAACCACTGGCTAGTGGCGTATTTCCCGGCACACTGCGGCCGCGGCTGCTCGCAGCTGGCGCACGAGTGGCGCCGCGTGGCACAGAAAGTATAATACCATCCAATGATATTATAGAACTATAGAAGATATGTTACGTTCATAGAAATTACGATTTTAATCCGTGCCGAGCTATTCCAAATTGCACACATTGACAAATGTAACTGATAAGTGAAACAAAAGATACGAAATAGCACGCAAATGAAAGAGATAGCTATAGTTTTAACGATTCTGCACTAACTAATCTATGTCCGTAGCGCACGCATCCTTATCGCTCTAACGTCAAAACAGATCGCTTTCTCTTTCTTAACTTGAACATGGCGCATGGCGTCTTGATTGTTTGCATAAATAATTGAAAATATAAATACTAAATAATTTTGCATAATCACATGTGGTAAGAGATACCTTGTATTTTGTTTACTTTAGAGTCATAATTGGTACACTTTCGAAACACACACGATGGCATTTTTTATTTATTTTGGTAAGAACACAGGAACTTACGGTGTGGTACGCACGCGATTGCGCACGACGCAGGCCACACGAAGACTAAACACAAGACGTCCCAATTGGGACGTATTTGAGTATTCACAGCGCGAGCGCTTATAACATATCTGCTTTTGTTTTTATATAATATCATTGATACCATCATTATTATTTAAGCTATAGATCGTTTCATCCACGAAAACGCGCTCCACTATTCTTCCGCTAATGTTTGAGTGTTATCTGTACACAGCTTTCTCATGAGTGGCGTCGTGTGGCACAGAAGGTAGGTATATCATCATCATTACAAATTATCCTTTCAGGCAACTGTCCACTAATAGGCAAAGGCCTTGTATAAGGATTTCTATTTACAACCAACGGATCCTCCGCTGCCCGTATTTTTCGCAACTTTCACTAGATTGTCTATGGCTTCCGGTCCATCGCCACTTGAGAACTTTTCCGCCCCATCGGTCATTAGTGCGAGATATATGCCCCGCCCACTGCCACTTGAGTTTGGAAATGCGGGCTGTGATGGTTACTTGGTTCTCATACGGATTTCTTCATTATTATAGGTATTCGCATAAGATGCACACAGAATATTTACTTGTATATCTATAAGTCTGTGTCCATAGAGGGTCTCGTAGTGCAGGAAAAGGTTAAGGCACCAGACCATGTGGTAGATCACAGATGGACAGACCAGATCAAAGTTACAACTAAGTACCCGGAAAACTGCAGTTCGCGAGAAATGGCGCCGTATTGCAAAGATCATCACTCATCGTGATTCAGAATGATGACCTGAGGGCTTAGTGTGAGTTTACATCAAACGCGCTCACTAGTGAGCGCGTAAAAAAAGACATTAAATGTATGACGGATTGTACAGCGCCCCTAGCGGAAACCAAAAACTAAAATTTTCATATATTTTTTAACGCGCTCACTAGTGAGGACGTTTGATGTAAACTCACACTCGGCACACAGGACCCTCTGGCAAGAGTGTACCGAGCTAGGAAGAAAAATACTGACGTAATTTAAGAGCGTTTACGCGAAGCGCGGCGTTTCAAGGGGCATCATTGGAAATGATTCGCGCGCGGCGTTTTTTAATAGTTTTCAAATGTTTATAGCAAAACAATAACAATGAATTAAATATCGTTTCAAAGTAAATATTTTAAAGAAGATGTTGTTTTATTATATTAAGCTATTTTTATGTTGAATAAAGGAAAAATATTGGTGAAGAAACACTTTGATTTTTGGGTATTTCACGTTCTTTTAATTTGTGATTTCTTATTGTAAAATGCTTAAATCTAAAAATTTTCTCAGATAACTATTTGCCCAAGGATCTATGCTATAGGATATAAATGTTTTTTAAATCGTTTTCACAGTATTTTTATAAAAATTTCAGCTTGTAAACTGACGCTAAAGTGGAAATTTACAAAACCTGTGTGGACTTATCTTGATAGAATTCTTAAATACTAAACTAATCGCAATATTTTCGCAATTAACTATTTAGACGACGAAATTGCCTAACTATTTATGCCTATAACATATTTGTAGTATTACTGGTTAATGATTGTGACGAGTTGAAAAAGTACTGTTTTTGCGCCAAACGGCGTAAACGCTCTTAAACATGCAAAATGGATTGAATGTTGATTTCTGTTTGTTCCTTAGCTCCGGCCGTTAGCGCAAGTGCGCGTGGGCATGCTACAGTGCTCTAACAACGCTCGCGGCTTCTGCTCCAACGTGCGCTCGCCTTCCGCGCGCCTTTATCCGCCCGCCGTCGCACACCACTACACGTAAGCACATTACGCGCACACTATACACTATTCTATGTGAATCACATCATACACTAGCCCCACAAAACACTTTAGGAATTCACGGTAAACGAAAAGTTAATTCACACCACTACAAGCTAGTATCACACAATACACACTATAGTCCGGTCGCCAAGCACGTAGAATTTTGTCCAATGACCCCAAGCTACCCATCCTTATCGCTCGCGCGTAATTAACCTTAACCAAGCGCAAATCACTGCAGCCGCCCGTCGCACAGTCGCGACAGCCATATAATGAGGGATTTCGCGATTGAAAAATCCGCCAGATGGCAATACGTAGACGCGAGGTCCAAATGCTGCATGATTGGTTATTTTTGACATGACATTGACAGATATGTCAAAATCCACCAATCATGCAGCATTTGGACCTCCCGTCTACGTATTGCCATCTGGCGGATTTTTCAATCGTGAAAACCCTCATTACGCGCGAGCAATAAGGATGGACAGCTTGGAGTCATTGGACAAAATTATTCGTACTCGGCGACCGGATTATATACGACTAGCCCCGCCCCCGCCACTGACTGATGCCATATTATGGGTCGCACCCACAGATCACAGAAACTAATGGGAGATGTGAAAAGGGGGCGGGGCCGGTGTCGCAGCAATATGCCCAAAAGCAGGACACATTGCTCGTGAAAGTAATGATGACAGCAGCGACGTCATAATGTAAACAGTTTACATTACTTGCTGCTTTAGTACTCCACTAAAGATTATTCTAACGTTGAGTACTGATACCGCAGTGGATAATGAGCACATATTTTGATTACTTTGTGTGTGTGAATTTCTAATGCGACACTGAGTTTCGAACTCAGCGCATTAGTTGGCATCTCTCTATATCTCTATTATGAAATGCATTCCACCAGAGATGTGCGAGGATGCGTAGCGACGGATGTGTTTGTAAAGAACCAATAGAATCGCTTCAGTTACCGAAGCGAGGTAAACGCATCAACGTTACGCATCCTCGCACATCTCTGGAGGAAACGCAGCCTAAGACACAGGGCTCCCTGTTTAAAAATTTGTTAGGGGCCCTATCTAAAAAAAGGTCATAAGGGAATCCTTTTAATGAAACTACGTAACCCTAAAAATGAACATTGCAAAATTACAGAACTTCCTTAGGTTTTCTATTTGAAGAAGTCTGCCACTGGGGCCCCTGTATTTCAGGGGCCCCGTATCATTGATACGGAAGATACGGAGGTAGCTACGCGCCCCTGGGTCGACACTACCTTTTAAACGCACAACTATAAGCGAGTCATAACTACACGCGCGTCGTTCGTTCGTTTCAGCCAAATGACGTCCACTGCTGCCTCCCCCAATCTACACCTAAGTGTTACTTAAGCTAAGAACTTTTGTATGGCCACATAGTGACACACATTTTATGTTTTTATTCCAGTGTAAACCTCCAGCAGTTGTCCGAAGCCCCGTACATATTAGAGTGGGCTTTGGAACACATCGACGACTCCGTGGTCAAGCTCACGTGGCATAGCTTCATGAAAACCGTCGCAGTAGAAGAACTCAATCCGTCCAGGTAAATAGAAGCATGTGGTCAATGTGTTAAGGTTTAATTTAGTGTGAACCTCAAGAAGGTCGTGCCTGAATAAGTTATGTTTTAGGCCCCTCGCCCACGGCGACTTTTTGTAGCGATTCTGTTTCGTGTTCGCATCGATACCTACAGTCGCAATGCGGTCGCTAGCTGTGTGCCCTCGCGCACTTAAACGCGCTTCTGTCGCAATGCAAACGCAATACTGTCGCGATGCAAACGCGATTCAGTAACCCTCCCTCCGTTCTCTCTCCGATGTCGTCCGACACGGTCGCGCGTTTGCATCGATACAGTCGCGCTGCTGTAGCGCATTGTGGCATCGCTTCTACAGGGTGTTAGGTAAATGGGTATATGAGCCGAAACTAGCCCATGTTAACATGGGCATATAAATGGTATGGTGAATTTGATATCATTTTTTTTTTAATTTTCATACAAAATAAATTTTATAAAATCCGATTTGTATGAAAATTAAAATAATTAAAATGAAGATATTAATTTTCTGACTTCACCATACCATTTATATGCCCATGTTAACATGGGCTAGTGTCGGCTCATATACCCATTTACCTAACACCCTGTATAGTGCGTTGCAATGCGACTAACGCGCGTTAGTAGCGTCGCTCGTTTCCGAAACGTGTATCACTACAACAAGTCACCGTGGGCGAGGGCCCTTAATCTCTTTTTCAATCTCAAATACTGATTGTATTTATTTATATTATTGTTGCCCATTTCAGTGGTAAAAAGCCTTGGTTGGTGTACTTCCATTCCCCGCGTTGCTACCGGTGCTACGAGATGTATGCAGACTTCGCTATAACTGGCATTGTAAGAAATTATATTTTAAACTATCTCAGTTGGTACGGAATCCTACTTTCCAACTAATATTATTAATGCGAAAGAAATTCTGTCTGTCTGTTATTTATGCTTTCACGCCTAACATAGGACAGTTTTTGTCCCGGTTTTTGAAACAAGGACGCGCGCGAATAGTTTTTCTGTGACACTAAATTTCAAACATACGAAGCCGCGGGCAACAACTAGTTACTGATCAAAGTTGTTCGTCGCATTATGGGCGCAATGGATTTAGTATAAACTAGCGATCCGCCCCTGCTTTGCATAGGTACAATGTTATTATACTTAAAAAAAAGCTTCTTCTTGAATCACTCTAATAAAAAAAACCGCATCAAAATCCGTTGCGTAGTTTTAAAGATCTAAGCATACATAGGGATTAGGGACAGACATACAGAAAAGCGACTTTGTTTTATAACTAGCGGCAGCCCGCGACTTCGTACGCGTGGATCCCGTTTTACCCTCTTAGGGGTGGAGTTTCGTAAAATCCTTTCTTAGCGGATGCCTACGTCATAACATCTACCTGCATGCCAAATTTCAGCCTGATCCGTCCAGTGGTTTGGGCTGTGTGTTGATAGATCACTATGTCAGTCAGTCAGTCACCTTTGCGTTATACATACATATATTTAGATATGTAGCGATGACGAATTATGACGCTTCTTAAATAAGCTTATTGTTCTCAGTTCCTCCAAAAAGCGGTCAACGCGGGCAAAGTGAACTGCGTCAACGAGCGCGGGCTCTGTCAGAACGAACAGATATCGAGCTACCCGTCACTACGGCTCTACCTCAACAGGAACCATAGACAATCCTTCACCAGCGTGGTCACCATACAAGTCAGAGACCACGAACTAATGATACAGGACATCAGAAGACACTTGATAAAGTACGACGAGAATTTATTAGACGCTGTAGATAATATTGTAAGGAGTCAAGGGATCCATGCGAAGCATGATGAGTTTTAGCCAAATTAATAATTTATATTTAAAATTAATATTAGCAATAAATCCAGTGATAAGTAGGAATTGAATTGCAATATTAATAGAATCGTTTGTGATAATGTGCCAGTTAGACACTTGGGTGGTAACATCACTTTCTATTACCACAAATTCTCAATATTGATCTGTCTAATATTTAAAAAATATACACCACTACATTTTTATCACCGAAAAAAAAAATTCTGGGTAATGAGTTATTGATACTGATCCTATTTATGCAAAAAAAAAGTTAAATAAAGCTACTCAAAATTTCATCCCAAAATTGGTAATATTTGGACACACGCGTCGCTAGCACTATTTACGCTCAACGCAAGGCCGCCCGTTACTATGGAGAGAGATGCGACGTTGCCGGCCCGACGCTTCCTAAAGGCGGCGGTGCACGTTTGTTGTGCGGCCATTATCGGGCGGGTGCCCGCGGCCCCGCGCCGCCCTCTCGCTCGCCCGGCCGCCGGCCGCGGTCGGTCAGTTGCACGCGCGCGAGCTCTTGATCGGTCGTGAACTGTCTTGTTAACATTGTATCAATCAAGTCAATAGTGTCGTGCAATTATTACGTTGTCTTACCAATTCACCTCACGTGAATACGTGTTAATGATGCGTGCATTATTATTCTTGGCCGGAGAAATTGTGTAGTGCAGTTTTGCGACTGTACCGGGACAGCCACACTTCAGCACGATGCAGGGTGCTTATCAAAGCATTGAATTTTGCCGGTCCTAAGGCCGATCCTAAGCCCGGGTAAGTATGAAGGGAAAGTTGAATTATTTTTATTATTTTATCTAAGCGCCTACTAAAACCACCATCTAAAACTGTTCGCACCACTCAGCTGTTATGGCGGATCTTAAATTCACGAACTACGAACGACGCGCGATCTCAATTGGAGTTACACAGTAGGTATTATTATTAACTAGTGTTAAAAACTAGAGATGAAACGGATAGTTGTTTGGCCGGATACCGGATACCGGATATCCGGCCAGCTGCTAGGCCGGATAGCCGGATATCCGGCGGCCGGATAGTTGACCCATTGTCTCGTTGCATGTCGTGACGAGTTTAGCGCCGCATAGGTGCTTTGAACGCGATCAGTGGGTCTATTAGTAGAATAGACTAGTCACACTTTTCAAAAATCGAATCCGTCCGAATAGAATGTCACATTTTACTACTTGTCTAGGGGGCAGATCAATTTAGGTGATTTCGGTTGCTCCTAGTGAGTGTGTGATTGAACAGCGAAAATTAAATTAGTTTACTTGCTGTGTAATCTGACTGAACTGCATGCATCATATTGTCACCAGACCATCAGTGAAAAAAAGATCGCCTTTTTATTTGGCAATATTTCGACATTAACAGATGTTTACTATTTATACATATATTGGTCATTAGAGTGATTAGCCCAGAAAAAAAGTTTTTTTTTTGAAAGGCCTGAATATGGCTTTTTTGTAACTTTTTGGACTTTAAATAAAAGCAGTCATTATTATAAGCCATTTTATCGATATTTACGTCAAAGATTAATGTATTTCATTTTATTAATAGGAAAATGTCGTAGTTTTTTAATATCCGGTTATCCGGTATCCGGCCGGATAGTGAGTTACTATCCGGTATCCGGCCGGATAGTAAATTTAGGCCGGATATCCGGCCTACCGGATAGTTACCGGATATCCGTTTCATCTCTATTAAAAACTCACAGAAATACAACGTGACGTATTACGTAATTACTAAATTACTGTTTTCGTCCTTTGCCCTGCGTTCAATTACAATTCTAATTACCTACTTGAAATGTTGCAATAAAAATAGCCTAAGATAGGTATAGCCTGACCAGGAACATAAAAACCCTGGCATAGAGGCGCCTCAATTGCATTTGATAGTGCAACACTGGGTACAGTCGTACCTGTGTTAAATTAATAGGCTAACTTTATGTATCAGGATTCAGGATTACGGGCTAATTTGATATTTTCATAAATTAACGAAAAAATATTATTATAGGTAACCTGGTTTAAATAAATTAAATAAAACCATCAATCGAGCTAGTAGGATTTATTTTATTATTCATCAATAATCAAATTCAGAACTTGAATATTCAACTACAATGTCTGCTCATGAACGCATCAAACTCGGTACTTCTTTCCCAATTTCATAAAATTCAACACTTAGAAAGTGACAAAAAACTTTAAAATAGGTAGTTGAAACAAACCACAGCTAATTTTCATAGTGGACTGTACTATACGATAAACATGTCAGTCAATTTGACAACCTTTGTTGGAAACATTATTCAGTGAAAATATTGTCCGAACCCTTAGTATTTCTCTTCGACAAATACTTTAACACATTGTGAACCACTTTTCTTTCACGACTTTAAAAAGATTTTAGCAATTTAATTCACAAAATCAATTGCACACATTAAAATAAAGTTTGTTTACACTTTGACAGCAATAGACTGACATGCAAAGTGACAACTCAATGAAGTTTTCAGTTACTGTTGCCATTAAAAGAAATTAGTACCATTAGTTTTCCGCAACATGGCGAGGGTTTTTATGTTCCTGGTCGGGCTATAGCTAAGTAATACATTATTATTATTCTGTGATGATAACACTGAAAGCCGCTGTTTTGGCAGATCTTTGAATTACATATTTCTTTTAAAGTCGTAGTAGCCTCGTAACGACACATTGGTGTGTATTCGTAACGTATTCACAGTAGGTAGGTATTTCATTGTATTATTAACTTACAATTAGTGTTAACAGTCAGAATACCACGTAAAGAAGTACGTAAGTGTAATGAAACACTTATTAGAACTCAAAATTACTTGAAATGTTGCATTATAATGGTCTAAATTAGTAATAATAAGACTGGAAGCGTGGTCAAGGCGTGAGCGAGACAGACAGATCAATGTGCGAGCGCGTACGACTACTCTACTGAATGAACGAGCAGCGGAGTGGCCCAGCTGTGACGCGTAAAATAGGGACTAAAGAAAATTTAATAAAAAAATTAACTTTATAAAAATTTCAATTTTTTTTTTACCATGTAATTTTCACACATTTCTGCATAACCTGTTAAAATTTTTCCGGTGATAAAAAAATAGTGGTGTATACTCGCTAACTTATCGGTTCCTACTAATTTAATATATGTAAGAAACACTAATATGGCTAAAAAAAACAGAATCTCGCTAGTCACAGTTGTGTGATTATACAACAGTCGATATCCATATAATATGGATATCAACTATTGCTATTCCTCGAACTGTTGAAATGAAGACGAATCTCAATTTTCAATCATGTTTAAAAAACTGATATTAGAAGCCGATATAAAAAGGTCGGAAGTATGGTAACCCTCACCTGCATTTATCAACTAAAACCAAGCCACAAAAATCGTCTCACACATGGTTTAAGTACCCTATGTATTTATTATGTTGCATTTTGTGATATTTTAAGTTAGTTTAAGTCTAATAGGTGTACCTAATAGGATAATTGGATTTTTTTGTACAATTGGTATTGAAAATACAGCAGTTTTTATCCCGGTTTTTGAAAAGATTGACGCCCGTGTTTGTGTTTTCCGAGACAATCCGCTATTCACGCGGGCGAAGCCGCGGGCAAAAGCTAGTAGCCATATAAAATAGTATTGACAGCTTTTGTGAAAATAGAGAAAAATATTGTTCCTTGCAATAAGTTTATCACTGTACTAGCGGCCGCCCGCGACTTCGTACGCGTGGATCCCGTTTTACCCCCTTCATCTATCTTACGCGGTTTAGATTTTTTCATACAAATGTTTTTTTCCGCTAACTCCCATTCCCGTGGGAATTTTGCAATATCCTGTTGTAACTAAGCTTCAAGTTTACTAAGGTAGCTGCATGCCAAATTTCTAGCGTCTAACTTAAGCGGTTTAGATTTTTCATACAAATGTTTTTTCCCGCTAACTCCCGTTCCCGTGAGAATTTTGCAATATCCTGTTGTAACTAAGCTTTAAGTTTACTAAGGTACCTGCATGCCGAATTTCAAGCATCTAACTTAAGCGGTTCAGATTTTTCATACAAAACGATTTTCCCGCTAATTCCCATTCCCGTGGGAATTCCTAAGTATCCTATAACCTGCCCAGGAGTATGAAGAATAATTGTACCAAGTTTCGTTAAAATCCGTCGAGTAGTTTTTGTTTCTATAAGGAACATACAGACAGACAGACAAAAATTTTACTGATTGCATTTTTGGCATCAGTATCGATCACTAATCACCCCCTGATAGTTATTTTGAAAATATATTTAATGTACGGAATTGACCTCTCTACAGATTTATTATAAGTATAGATAATAGTGTGCTAGTTACAAAGGCTATTAATGTATTGATACTAATATATTTTTTTACAACATCATTACATTTTTTATTTTTCTAGCAATCTCAAAATAAAACCAATAAAATATCTTTGCATAATTTTTATTAAGGCTCAATTATTAGAATCTTTTCCAAACACAGCGGCTAGACATTGTTTTTATTGAATAACAGGCATTTTCACCAACAGCATCTGAAAGTAGAGAAAAACATGTTATTGCAAAAATATTATTTTTTAGCTGAACACCCACCGTGTTCAGGTAATTAAAGGAAAATATAAATAAATAACAAATTGTCACGCCTGAGCCACACACATCACATCGCGATGACATTCGGGCGATATCTTGCGACTATGCGAATCTATTATCGCGATCTGTCTGGTCTAGAGGACAGAATGTATTTGGAATGATTTTGCAATGAAACAATGTACTTACATCATCATTCCTATTCAGCTTTGCATCAATAATGTCCTGGTCAACACTGCAGGGTAAGAAGAAGTCAACTATCTCAAACATGCCCTTTGAGTCTAGAACCAGGCGATCTTCACCAACTTCTAAATTGAGATCCTTAAGTTCAACCTAAAAATAAAACTTGAATTTTAAAGACATAATTTACATATGCCACATATTAAATACCTATCAATTATCATAAAAACAAAGCCAAGGCAAAGGTCAAAATCATATTTTATGTTGAGTTGCATCTCTTAAGTTGAAACCTGAAACTTGAAAAAAAAAATGTGTTGCCTTTCCCTTCAAACCCTAAAACCTCAATAGCTTGAAATCTGACCCCTCTAAGTTTAAATAATTAGTGTTTTCATGCACATCTCTAGCACTGCACCAATCTATTATTGTCCTTAGAAGATTATAGAATAAACATCTTTGAACTTACAGAGGCAGGTATTTTAAATTCAGCTAGTAAGTATTCTATTTCCCCAGTAGGGGGTTCTCTTCTCAGTCTATAAATAAGCTCTCTCCTTTTGGTAGATATTTTGGAAGCATCAATTTCCTCAATGAGGGGGGACTTAATCTTCTCCTCGCACTGTTGGATATCTCTCATCTGAATGTTGTGAGACTGCAGAGTACCAATCGACTTTCTATTTTTCAGGACTGTGAATTTTAGCATATCTAACTCGAACTGGTATTTATCCTGCAAACCTTCAAAGACTATGGTGAGAAAGAAGGTCCGCCACAATTCATCTTTCTCTGTTTTCTTATAAAATTCAGGGTTAATGGCTATATCATATACTGTTGCTGGTGCCCCAGACTTATCTTGCTCAGTTCTCCCTTCCCCAATGCTCATGGGCACTCTATAGCTGGAAGGATCTTCCGAATTCAGTATTCGCATCAACTCATCATTACTGATGTCTCTCGGACTGGGTATGGAGTCTGCAGTACATATGTTTACAAAAACTTTCTTGTTGTCTGGTTTTGAGAATGTTTTTACACAGTAACCTACAAGAGGGAACAAAAAGTGAGTTTATAATTAAGGACTAACATAGATAACGTACCCAAACCGTAGTACATTTTAGAAGTTTTTGTTTCCGGCGTCTTTATTGTTCTTTGTACGTTTACTGTGTATGAACATAATTTACCTGGTGTTGGTTTCACAGTCTTATACGGCAATGGATCCACTGTAGCAAGCAGTTTGTTGAACTCTTCTTCCATAGGATTGTCCTACAAGAATATTTTAAGATAAAAATATAAAAATATCACGCAAAGAAACTGTGTGTACTGGTTAATCATGATGGGTAAGAAAAATAATCATAATTATCTACTTACTCTCACAATTCTCATATTCTTCTCCATTATTGAAGGGTCTATTTCCAGCGATATTGATTTTTTTGTCATTTTGTTTAATGGTTTCTATGGTACCAAGTCACACCAAGTGCCAATAATTTCTAAAAGCAGGCAGATTTTCAAGTTCAACAAAATGAACGATGTTTTTTTTCCAAATGTGACATTTTGATAAGAGATGACAGTTTTGACAAATTTGACACACATTTGCCAAATCTGTCATGAGTGTGCTCTTTTTTTATCATACAATTTTATCTTTTGTACTGTAGTAGAAGTAAATCTTACCAACATAGAGGAATTAATTCCTCTATGCTTACCAAGCAAGGAAAGAAAATCATCAGATTCGAAATGAAAATGTTATGCTGCTATAAATTAGGTTTAAGAGCGTGCCGTAGCAGTTGTACGTCTTAATTAACCATAGAACCATAATCTCTCTTTTTCTCTTTTTAAAACGGTAAAAGAGAAAGATAATGTCACAGTGAGAAAAAGAGCTCACCGCTGCGCGCGCGCTATGGTTTGAAATGTGAAAGTTATGTGTTTGGTGGACTTGCGAATGCATCAAGCTTCTGACCAAACAAGAACATGTCATCATGAACTATAATGACTTTTTTCGTGAGCTGAAGATATCGATTAAATAACTTTAAAAGATCAACTTAGAAAACAATGTGTTACACTTAAAATACATCTTTATCCACTTTTTTTTTTTTCAATTAAAATTATTAAAATTCCAAGGCACGTCCATCCTAATCCATGAAAGACAACTTATTTATTTAGGCTTACAAAAGGCAAAAGGAGCCTCTTCGAGGCTTAAAAATAAACATTTATCAATGTTCGGTTATTCGGTGGTTAATAGGTACGAATTTGGGCAGTAACTGAGACTTCGGTTTTATTAAACGGTCTGGACCGTCAACCCAGCATTGCTTAATTTATTCAATTAAAACATTAATTGCACAAAATTGACTACAAAAAATATTGAATGTTTTTACCCGACTGCGCCGCCGGGGAGATCCGGTTTACAATACCAATTCACCTACTGAGTACGAACGATACACTTATAATTCGTATTTTTCCCTCATTTAAAAGTAATGAGTAATACAATTTAAATATCACAAGATTCTGATTAAAATAATTTTGGTTTTTTGTTCGTCAACTTATATAATTACACATTTCAGTGCCCCGATTGCGCTAATTATCGCGGTAAAGTTCACGCGTAAACAAAGACGAAACAACGGTTTTAATCACTTTCCATTAAAAGTAAAACACTTTATTTTCACTTAAAAACAGGAAAATGAATGTTCGTGAAAGCGTTTGACTTGAGTTTGAGAAAAAGTAGCTTTTTTTCAGCTTTTACACAAAGAAGCAGTTTCGTTTTGTTTCCGTTTTAACTAGCTGACAAAGCGACACCGCGATAGGAATTTATGATTTTCGTTCATCGTCTAGTCGCGTTGTAGTTGAAAATATTTAGCGCAATCGGGGCCCAGAATCTGAACCTTATGCCCGTTTTCACCATCAATCCCTAATTTTTAAGTGACCCCTATGGTAACACATAATATGAATTTTGTTGTCATAGGGCTCACTTAAAATTAGGAATTGATGGTGAAAACGGGCACTAATCTATCTTTTCCTATTTATCGATATCGATGATTCCAGATGAATTTTGAAATCACTAGCTACGAACCAGGTATGTCAAACGTCATGAGAACTAGGTCGAAAAAAATAGTCAATGCCTAACCAATGGACTATTTTAATATCATTCTAAGGTGCCTCCGATGAAATTATTATCAGATTATCACAATTAAGAGTAAATCTAACGATGATCATTGTTTCCAAGGGATAAACAGTACATAACCTCGGAGGAAACTTAATCAAAGGTAAGGGTATCCTTAACTCGACTTGTCGACTGTTTGCCATATTTTATCAATTTTAACTTGCCATCTATTTTATTTTGTGCAAATACTTAGATAAGTTAAATGCTCTTTAAGCATTTTATAGTGTGAAAATAAATTTTAGCGGAACTGAGGTGTCAAATCTTGTCAAAGTCGTTCTGGCGAAATCGCTCGGGCGATTTTGTCTACGTTAGTACATTGGTAATACCCAATTAATGTTACGAGCTCTACTCCTTTAATTCCTCTACGTTTTCCTGGTTCATTACTTACTTGAACTTAAAGAAAATGTTGGCAATTGTAATTAATCTTTCTTTATGTCTCTAAAATGTAGCAAAATCTATGTAAATCATTATTTAATCATCTTATTGAAACACTTAATTTTTTGAATTTTTGCCCTAAGTTTTTGCTTTAGAAAATTATGTGCACCATGCACTTTTTTCAAGATGAGAACTTTTAAAGCCAATTTAATTTACAATACTGAACTAAATACCTTATCTCTCCTAAAGAAATGTAGGTATAATTATCTTACTTTTTCCTTGCATTAGTATGCAATCTTCATCAGTCCCTACAGCTCCTCAGATTTATCAACAAAATAAAACATTTTTTCACTACACTTCAATTTATATTATCCAGTACAAGATTAGTAAAGTGGCCTGTATTATTGCACTCAAGTGTAGATATTCACTTGATTGATTACCTACAGTTAATAATCGCAGGAATTATAATAACTACTGACATAACTTTTCTAGATAACCTTTAACTGCAATAATTGACACTGAAAGTGCTGCAAATATAAAACATGTACAGTTTAGCATTAAAAACTATCATTTATAACTTAACTAGCTTTCCGCCCGCGGCTTCGCCCGCGTGGAATTTTGTCTGTCACAGAAAAACTTTATCGCGCGCGTCCCTGTTTCAAAAACCAGGATAAAAACTATCCTATGTTCTTTCCCGGGACTCAAACTATCTCTATGCCAAATTTCATCAAAATCGGTTGCGAGGTTTAAGCGGGAAAGCGTAACAGACAGACAGACAGACAGACAGACAGACAGACAGAGTTACTTTCGCATTTATAATATTAGTTGGGATTAGTTGGGATTATTAATTAAATAGTGTTTCTGCAGTACTGACCACTTTTTAATGATTATTCTGTAAAACATTCAGTCATATTTCTTTTATTTCTTCCAGATTACTAGATAACTTATGGCATAGTTATCAAAATGGCAGATAAATTTACTTTCGATTATGATGAGAGAGAATTAAACTTGGGGGCTAGTTTTACTAATAATAAGTCTTCACAGTACCATACTATAAAATGTAAGTATTGTATCATAAATAAAATACTATAATAATATGATAGTGTATGTAAATTTACTGTAAAATACTACTTTAAATTACAGATGACTTCAAGCCAGCATCAGTTGATGTCAACAAAATGGCAACCGTGGATGTGGGTACTAACAACCAGGTCACTGTAACAGTGCCTCATTTAGGTATGTATCATCATTTATGGGTTATGGTAAAGTTGAGTGTCCTCTATTTTTAATTCTTGAAATAACTGTCTTATGATTGAGGATATTACGATTTCCTGTAATAAATAAGAGGCTGACAAAGGTGACTGAGTTTCTACCGCCATTTCTTCTCAGCACCAGCTGATTGTTGTCCTGAAATGGTAGCAGGGCATGCTATATTGGGATTGGGACTTGTATAAGTACCTTGAAATATTTTTTTTTATCCTTTTTATATCTGCAATCGACTTGGGTCATAATCAGATCTTTTGTCTTGCTTTTTTTTGTGTTCATAAGGAGGGGTATTTTAGTAAATTCTCTCCCTCGGTCTTCACTCATTCACGTAGCAATCTAGTCCAGTCTTCCAATATTCAGTCCAAGAAGCCACTAGCATCTTTGGTCCAACTGTAATATTTGCCATCTTTTCAGTTTTGTGGGTTTGTTCCACTATTTCTCTAGCGAGTTGGTTTGTGTGATGTTTCAGCCTTACCTTGAAATGGGCATACATACTCATGAAGAACTTGATTTGATGCTAGCTGTATGTAAGAAAATGATGAGGAAACTAACACACAATAGTTATTAAAAGTTCCAATAACATTTCCAGATGGTGCTGGCGTTCCACAGACAGTGTTCAAAGGAAGCCAGCGGCCTTACACGAAAGAATGTGTGCTTATCATTGACAGGGTCACGGGTGAAATCACCTTAGAGAAACTATCTAGTAATATTCAGGTTAAAAAGACTAGGTAAGTGATGAAATATTTCTATTATTAACATTTTCACACAAAACTGCACACCACATACATTGGGGTATCCAGGGTCATTTTTCATGAGGGGCTCAAACCCCTACATGAAGCCTGGGGTGCTATTAGTATCTTATAGTATGAAGATATTCTATTTCTAAGATTTTCTGGGGCTGCCACTAGACTAATATGGGGTCATAAGTTATAAAAAAAATTAAAAATGCATTTTTTGACCTTTCAAGCCAATAATACCAAGCCAGTGATAATTTTATCCATTCCAATGTCTGTATTTTTTGTTACTTACAATTATTTATTTTTAAATAGTTGATTGGATTGGGTTTTTTGCTAAACAGTTTTTGTTTATTTCATTATCATAAGATAAACTTCAAGGTAAACGAAAATGATAGCTATTTTTGGTACTTAAGATAAAACATAATTATTACATAAATGCTTATTTTTCCGTTAAAATGCAAAGTGAATCGACACACTTTTTGTTTACCCTGCAATTTGGAAGTTAATTTAAAAACATTTAGTGTCTTCATCCATATTCAGATGATTACAGGCAGCCAATATAGCTGGTGCTAAAAAAGTTTCTTTAGCTATTGTAGGTTGTTTGAATTTATTCTAAAATACAGGAAAACTATAAAAAGATTGAATGTATGAAAACATTTGGCACAATAAATAACTTTTATAAACTAGATTTTTTTTAAATTAAGTAAATAAATAGATGAGTGTCAAGAAAACCATTTATAATGATTTAATATTATCCATATTTAATAAAATTAACCATGTTCGTACAAAACACAGAAAAAAGCAGCTCAAATGTAATTTTTTTTTCTTGGCTTTCGCGGTTTGCGTTTAGCCACAACGGTATGTAATATTACTGGCTGGAATTAACTAGGGAGGTATTGTAACCTTCTTTTTTATAAGACATAATATGCTAACCACACAGCATAGAGCTGTAGAAAGTGACAGCTCAATAATACTGGCTGGAATAAAAAACTAATCTTTTTTTCGAAAAAGGTTTACAATAGTGTCTGAAGTAAAAACCAAAGTACAGTCCCAAAGAGGTTTTAAATAATACTGGTAGGAATTAAAAACTAATTTTCTTTTAGAGGTTTACAATAGTTTCAAAGGGGAGGTGCTTTAATAAAAACGTAACTTCACTTCCAAAGAGGTGTTAATCCGGTTATATTTCAGGCAGGAGACAGCGCAGAAGCCGCGGCCTCTGACGCCGGTGACCACGGACTTCACCAACACCACTCAGCGTAGCACGTCGCGCACCAGGGTCGCCACTAACAGGCGCTCCAACACTAATGCCGGTATGTGTGCTACATGACAACTAATGACTTGAAGTATGGTGTCAGACTTTAGTGAATGAAAAAAAAAAAACATTCATGAAAATGGTGGTTTTCATGAATGTTTTTTTTTTGCTAAAGCCCGGTCTGTGAGCACGTAGAATTTTGTCCAATGACCCCAATTACCCATCCTTATCGCTCGCGCGTAATGAGGGTTTTCGCGCATGAAAGATCCACTAGGTGGCGGGACGTGGATGTGGGGTCTGACTGCTGCGTGATTGTTGGATTTTGACATATCTGTCAATGTCATGTCAAAAATAACCAAACATGCAGCATTTGGACCTCGCGTCTACGTATTGCCATCTGGCGGATTTTTCATACGCGAAAACCCTCATTATATTGCTGTCGCGTCTGTGCGACGGGCGCCCGCAGTGAGTGTGCGAGCGCGACAGCAACATAATTACGCGCGAGCGATAAGGGTGGGTAGCTTGGGGTCATTGGACAAAATTCTACGTGCTCGCGGACCAGACTATAGACTAAAGAGGGATATAGACGAATCTACCTTTTTTCATAAACAAAAAATCTTTAATGGTGTATCCATCCATGTGGCCTTGATTGACGCCTGGACAGTTCTTGACTTTAAATAAGAACGCAAATACGGATTCAAAGCCACGCTTGGCGGTGGCTTCTTTGGCAGCTTTGCTTGTGATCAGGCCATCATCTGTAGCACGGTAATAATATCATACAGTATTGTAACTTCATATAAACGGACGAAACGTGAGCTTTCATTCGAAATTCAAATCTCGGTATGCGCTCGGCATACGAAATGGGTGCTCTGCTGAGACGATATGAATTTGCATGTCTATTTTATTCGACTAAATATGTTGTGTACTCGCTTATGAATTTTGTAA
The DNA here is from genome assembly GCF_963855985.1 of Ostrinia nubilalis. NCBI lineage: Eukaryota > Metazoa > Arthropoda > Insecta > Lepidoptera > Crambidae > Ostrinia > Ostrinia nubilalis. Next base: position 4,611,726 of record NC_087093.1, read on the forward strand.
TAACTATTTTCTACCATGTTTTATGCAAATAAAGATATTTATTATTATTATAAAAGTCGGGGGTGTCGCGAATGTGCCAAGTAATAAACGGACGATGTGTTGTTTTTTAAACAGTGTTTTTTTTATAAAAATAATTACAAGTACCTATTTATACGTGTTAGGTAAATGGGTTTATAAGCCGACACTAGCCCATGTTAACATTTATGCATGTAAATGGTATGATGATGAAGTCAGTGATATAATTTTTTTAAATTTTCATACAAAATAAAATTTATAAAATCAGATTTGTATCAAAATTAAAATTATTAAAATGATGATATCAATTTTCTGACTTCAGATTATATGCATTTTGTACGCTTCAGTCGAGGCGCATACATTTTACGGTCGCAAAATAAGATTTGTTACTAAATCTTAACACAAATGTATTTTTTAAATTAAATCTACTAATGACAGACACCATGCATTTTTATCTGTATTCATTCACAAAGTATTTTGTTTGTCAAGATAAAATAAAAAATTACAATCACAAAATACATTCACAAAACTAGATAACAATTCTAAGTAGGCAGATGTAATGAAAATAGGGTCTGCAGGTGGACAGCCCTATCGCATGTTGTCATACGGTGACGTACCGCGCGGCTGTTGACATTTATTTCAAAAATATGGTCGAGTTGGAATACTGTATAGATAGTATTACCGTGTCTGTAGTGCCGCCGTAAGGGGTGAAAATTTGTATGAACCCATTATAGATCGTTATAAAGATAAGTTGCGGCCATATTATGGATCGATGCAGCTGGATGAATAAAAGGGGAGAATAGTGATGCGCAATGATATTGGCTGAGATTATAATCTGAATTTAAACATTGCACATATTGTTTACAGGCCCTGGAGCGGCGGCCGGCAGCCAGGCTCGCTTCAATGGTAACGCGGGGGCTCATAAGCCTAATATGGTGCGCTCCCCGCCGCGAGTCAAGACCTCCCCGCCGCAGGCCGCGCCGTAAGTACAAAGTCAAAGTCAAAAGTCAAAATTTCTTTATTTGTTTAGACTAATAAATAGTTCTTACAAATCGTCATATGCTCTTAAGGAGCCTCTACATGTCTCATAATCTTTTTACCCTACCAGCGCTTCGAGACCAACATTTGGCAAGTGCTGAGAAGAAGCGCCGCAACAAACTCAGTCACCACTGTCTGCCGGTTAATATAAATAAATAGAAATAGTAGTAGTAGGTACATTCGATTCAGGAGCAGTTCACTGAATTTACCATGCATTCTTGTATGGTGTATCATAAGAATGGGTATACAAGATTGCGTGGTATATTAAACAAGGTAGTGACGTGCTAATATCTAGACTTACATATTAAGGTACTAGTAGAAATGACTCGCATACATAAATTTGAATAACTTGGATTGACCAGTCCCCGAAAGCAGCGCCTGTTCACAGACATGACGAGTGAACCAGCCATCGCTTCACTCGACCATATTAGAGGGAATGTAACGACCCGCCTCACTACCGCCATCATAGTCGCTGTCATCATCACGTTACATTCCCTCTAATATGGTCGAGTGAAGCGATGGCTGGTTCACTCGTCATGTCTGTGAACAGGCGCTGCTTTCGGGGACTGGTCAATCCAAGTTATTCCAATTTATGTATGCGAGTCATTTCTACTAGTATTTAAGTCATCTGTTAGTCTAGATATTAGCACGTCACTACCTTGTTTAATATACCACGCAATTTTGTATACCCATTCTTATAAGATACACTATACAAGAATGCATGGTAAATTCAGTGAACTGCTCCTGAATCGAATGTACCTACTACTGCTATTTCTATTTATTTATATTAACCGGCAGACAGTGGTGACTGAGTTTGTTGCGGCGCTTCTTCTCAGCACTTGCCAATAAATGTTGGTCTCGAAGTGCTGGTAGGGTAAAAAGATTATGAGACATGTAGAGGCTCCTTAAGAGCAAAATGACGATTAGTAAGAACTATTTATTAGTCTAAACAAATAAAGAAATTTTGACTTTGACTTTGACTGTCGTTATCGTCATCACCATCATTAGGTCATCTCATCTAGTCTAGACTAGGGGTCTCCAAACTACGGCTACACGCCACTGCTATCAATCCGGCCCGCGACAGCTTAAGACAAAGCCTTTGTTTGCATAGGTGGGCAGAAAAATTAAAAATGTTATGGCCCTTGCAACATACCGAAAAAAATATTATGGCTCCAAGGCTTCAAAGTTTGGAGACCCCTGGTCTAGACTATAGTGCGCTTCAACGGCGCAGAAATTTGTTTGAAAACATTGCAACAAGTGACGAAAGATGAACTCATTTGAGTTTCAGAATCAATAAAATATCTCTTTTAAATTATTTTTTATTTATTGATAATTTCAAAAACAACATCATTATAATAACGTATTGCTATTTATGTCCTATTTCTCTCATCCAGTTGGTCAGGAGGCGGCAACAGCACGCTAGCGTCTCTCTTCATGATCGGATTAGACGACGCGCCCGCACCCGCGCCCGCGCCCGCGCCCGCGCCCGCTCCCGTTCACAACGCTCACAACGCGCATAACGTTCACAACGCGCATAACTCTCATAACGCGCACAACGGGTACGGGCGGGAGCGGCCCGCGCCGGCCGAGAGGTTCCAGGAGCGGAGCGTGGTGCCCGACAGGCCGCCGCCTGTCTCGCACGCGCCGCCGCCTGTGAGCCATGCGCCGCCGCCGCAGCCGGTGAGTTGACAAACTTCTACCGCGCATAATGTTCATAATGGGTACGAGCGAGAGGTACCAGGAGAGGAGCGTGGTGCCTGACAGGCCGCCGCCTACCTCGCACGCGCCGCCGCCTGTGAGCCATGCGCCGCCGCCGCAGCCGGTGAGTTGAGATACTTTTATAACGCCCATAATGGGTACGACCAAGAGGTACTAGGACTTAAGAGAGAAGTGCGGTGCCCGACAGGCCGCCGCCTGTCTCGCACGCGCCGCCGCCGCAGCCGGTGAGTTGACAAACTTCTACCGCGCATAATGTCCATAATGGGTACGGGCGAGAGGTACCAGGAGAGGAGCGTGGTGCCTGACAGGCCGCCGCCTGCCTCGCACGCGCCGCCGCCTGTGAGCCATGCGCCGCCGCCGCAGCCGGTGAGTTGAGATACTTTTCTGCCGCGCATAATGTCTATACTGATCATAATGGGTACGAGCGAGAGGTACCAGAAGCGGAGCGCGGTGCCCGACAGGCTGCCGCCTTTCTCGCACGCGCCGCCGCCTGTGAGCCATGCGCCGCCGCCGCAGCCGGTGAGTTGAGATACTTTTGTACCGCGCATAGTGTCCATAATGCTCATATAGGTACGGGCGAGAGGTACCAGGAGAGGAGCGCGGTGCCCGACAGGCCGCCGTCTGTCTCGCACGCGCCGCCGCCTGTGAGCCATGCGCCGCCGCCGCAGCCGGTGAGTTGAGATACTTTTATAACGCCCATAATGGGTACGACCAAGAGGTACTAGGACTTAAGAGAGAAGTGCGGTGCCCGACAGGCCGCCGCTTGTCTCGCACGCGCCGCCGCCTGTGAGCCACGCGCCGCAGCCGGTGAGTTGAGATACTTTTTTGCCGCGCATAATGTCTATACTGATCATAATGGGTACGAGCGAGAGGTACCAGAAGCGGAGCGTGGTGCCCGACAGGCCGCCGCTTGTCTCGCACGCGCCGCCGCCTGTGAGCCATGCGCCGCCGCCGCAGCCGGTGAGTTGACAAACTTCTACCGCGCATAATGTCCATAATGGGTACGGGCGAGAGGTACCAGGAGAGGAGCGTGGTGCCTGACAGGCCGCCGCCTGCCTCGCACGCGCCGCCGCCTGTGAGCCATGCGCCGCCGCCGCAGCCGGTGAGTTGAGATACTTTTCTGCCGCGCATAATGTCTATACTGCTCATAATGGGTACGAGCGAGAGCGAGAGGTACCAGGAGAGGAGCGCGGTGCCCGACAGGCCGCCGCCCGTCTCGCACGCACCGCCGCCTGTCTCGCACGCGCCGCAGCCGGTGAGTTGAGATACTTTTGTACCGCGCATAGTGTCCATAATGCTCATATAGGTACGGGCGAGAGGTACCAGGAGAGGAGCGCGGTGCCCGACAGGCCGCCGCCTGTCTCGCACGCGCCGCCGCCTGTGAGCCATGCGCCGCCGCCGCAGCCGGTGAGTTGAGATACTTTTGTACCGCGCATAATGTCTTATAATGCTCATATGGGTACGGGCGAGAGGTACCAGGAGAGGAGCGCGGTGCCCGACAGGCCGCCGCCTGTCTCGCATGCGCCGCCGCCTGTGAGCCATGCGCCGCCGCCGCAGCCGGTGAGTTGAGATACTTTTGTACCGCGCATAATGTCTTATAATGCTCATATGGGTACGGGCGAGAGGTACCAGGAGAGAAGCGCGGTGCCCGACAGGCCGCCGCCTGTCTCGCACGCGCCGCCGCCGCAGCCGGTGAGTTGACAAACTTTTATAACGCGCATAATGTTAAAAACGCGCATAATGGGTACGGGCGAGAGGTACCAGGAGAAAAGCGCGGTGCCCGACAGGCCGCCGCCTGTCTCGCATGCGCCGCCGCCTGTGAGCCATGCGCCGCCGCCGCAGCCGGTGAGTTGAGATACTTTTGTACCGCGCATAATGTCTTATAATGCTCATATGGGTACGGGCGAGAGGTACCAGGAGCGGAGCGCGGTGCCCGACAGGCCGCCGCCTGCCTCGCACGCGCACGTAACATGTACAGTCGCGGAATGAAAAGGTTCGTCACCTTAGTGTTGGTTTTCGCTTGCACTAGGTACTGTAAGAGTCAAACCTGCCAACATAACCGTGCAAGAAACAGTGCTGCTAACATTTAAATAAATAAGTATTACGGTTGCTAACGAATAAGGTTTTGCTTGTTTATTTTTCTATCTCATCAGTGCAATGTTACAAAATGTAGTTTTTTTATTTAATAGATAATGGCAGGTTGAACCAACAAGAAGGTTTTAGTTTATCAATCATAATAATCTTCTTGACAAGTTAAATCGTCAAACAACTTTGATCTGAATAATTTTGAACTTTAGGTACTGACGAACATTTAAAGATTATTTTCTCTAACTCGAGATTATTCTGTAACATAGTTTCAAAAGGTAATATGTGCTCGCGATTCGTTGAAGGAATCAATTTGAAAACTGACGAACCTTTTCATTCCGTGACTGTACATAACTTTATTCAAAGCCTATAATTTGTATAAAACATAAAACGAATAAGTATAATCATTTAATGCCTTCGAGATGTCCGAAACTATATTCAAAGCCTGTAATTTGTATAGAACATAAACGAATATAGTCTTTATTGCGTCCGACAGAAGCCGCAGCAAGACGACAGCTCGTCCAGCTCGTCGAGCAACAGCGACAGCGACTCCGGCAGCGACAGCGACAGCGACAACGACTCCAGCGCGCACCAGCCCGTTCCCAACGGTAAGTGCAAGTCCATAAAGTTAATTTTTGTGTGTACCTACAGTCTAAAGTCTTTATAACGAAATTAAAGGAAGCATTTATTTATCGTCATAGAGAGTTATCGTTATATGGAGTGAAGAAAAAAAAACTACATAATATCCTGATGGTTCCTCGTTCGTTCGTTCGTTTCAGCCGAAAGACGTCCACTGCTGGACAAAGGCCTCCCCCAAGGATTTCCACAAAGACCGGTCCTGCGCCGCTTGCATCCAGGTACCTCTCGCGACCTTCACCAAATCGTCGGTCCACCTAGTGGGAGGCCTGCCCACGCTACGTCTTCCAGCTCGTGGTCGCCACTCAAGAACCTTCCTGCCCCAGCGGCCATCAGCTCTTCGAGCCATGTGCCCCGCCCACTGCCACTTGATTTTAGCGATTCTGCGGGCTATGTCAGTCACTCTGGTTCTCCTACGGATCTCCTCATTTCTGATTCGATCACGCAGGGAAACTCCGAGCATAGCACGCTCCATCGCTCTTTGGGTGACCTTGAGCCTTCTTATGAGGCCCATAGTAAGCGACCACGTCTCAGATCCGTACACCATCACTGGCAACTGGTTCCTACCTCTACCTATCTAACGTCCGGTCTCCAAGTAACCCCAAGGGGTCATTATACGGAATTCTATCTGCTCGGCGACCGGACTTTAGCGTGTTTAATTCGCTAATATAACTTCAAAAAAACATAAGGAGATGCTAAATGCTAATGGACAAGCATCTATAGAAAAAAAAAAGTATCACCATTTTCAGTTTTTTTTGTTATGTTCTTTTTAATCCCTAATTAATTTTGAGTCTATCTTGTGCTATTTATAAATGGGCAAATCATTTTCAAGATGAATAAGAAAAATATCTGCTCATTCGTACACACAGCAACAAGAGGAAGACTCAAAATTGAGGATAAAAAAAATCATGAAAAAAAAATCGTATCGAAAATGGTGATACTTTAAAAAAAATACTTTATAGACGGCCATCCGTTAGTCTATCATCTCCTTTAGTTTGGAACGCTCTTTACGGGACACCCTGTATACTAATAACATGTTTTTATCGCCAGGCAACACGAGCAACCCGGCGCTGCCTAGCGACGTGCTGAACGATGATCTCTGCCTGTCCGAGTCGGGCAGCGACTCCGACTGACCTCACGATAAACCTCTTTATTTATTTGGGTTTGGGTATCTCTTCTCCTGACTTCTCTGCGGCCTCCCCCACTCTAGCGCTGTCTGAGCAGGCGCTAGTGTTGTGCATGTGTCGATAGTTTGTATCGAGTTTGTAGTTGAGCGAGTCGAAAATGGTAACATCGATAGCGTTTGCCACTCCAGCTTTCTCCGAGTGAGCGTTGGTGTTGTGTATGAGTCGATAGTTTGAGTATCGATAGTGGATCTAATCGAAAATGGTAACATCGATAGCGTTAGCCACTTCAGCTTTCTCCGAGCAAGCGCTGGTGTTGTGTATGTGTTGATAGTTGACCTTAAGGAAATGGCAACATCGATAGCGTTAGCCACTCCAGCTTTCTCCGAGTGAGCGTTGGTGTTGTGTGTGTCGATAATTTAAGGATCGAGAATTAATTAGTAACATCGATAGTGTTAATACCAGTATTCAATTGATCAACCGTCACTACTAGTGGAAACACTATCGCATAATTTTTCGATCTCTTGGTGTGGTAATTTGCGTACCGGAATATAGAGCAATCTACGGTTCGGTGTTTGAATTCTGAAAGGAGAAAATTATAGTGTAATGATTGTAAATATTACGTCTGCACTTATAATAAGCGGTGTGGAAGCTTGCAAGAATCATTAGTATCGCTAGCTATAGATGTTTTACTGTTTTTCGATGTCACAAGCGTATATTATGTACAACACTAGCGTGAGTGCTCGTCACGTTCGTGCGCTCACGCTGGGAAACCGCTAGTGTGTTGGAGGCCTTAGACGCAAGCAAACAGCTCTATGAAACTTGGCAAGTGTCTGAAGTCAGCACTCATTGAATCGTTATTCGTAAATCGTTCACTCAATACGATTGTATACAAAATTAAGACTTAAACAAGGATAGAAAAAGCATAGTTTTGCATCAACAAGTATCGATATCTTACTGTATCATATCGATATGACTCGATTACTGATACTGTTTCGTATTAAACGTACGAAAATAATCTGAACGAGCATGAATGGCAGCCTGTGTAAATACGCCTTAAAACCATACAACGGTTAGGATTATTAATGCAATAATAAAAAAAGAGAATATGTGGCCAACTTTATTGTAACGTTAAAATAACGAATAGTAACGTTATCGCTAGCCTAGAATATAATTGATATAATTGACAACGGTGGGGTTTCGGAATTAGATGTATTGTTGTGTGTTGTACAAAATTAATGTGTATTATGCCTGAAAATTCGTTATAGTAAATTGCAAAAATGTATGAATTCGAATGTAACTTTAAAGCTGGTCGTATGAATGGCTAAGAGTCGCTTCTTATATCATAACTTAAATGTAATATAATTCATTAATATTAATAAAACATACATGCATCTCAATCATGAAACTAAAGTTCAAGAATAAAATGCCTTTTATACAAACTATATTCTCAGTACATAATGTATGGTCCTTAGCATGTTAGTCTACCATAAAACGACCATTTCTCCAATAGTTTTTGAGCTTTATGTCTATAGCATATGGTTCAAAATTGATTGCGGAAATTTGATACTATAAGGTAGTTTGATGTGCTAGAGACAGGTAGCTTAGTTTTGGTATTTTGTACGCTAGTGATAAAAATCGTGTCAAATGAAAGTTTTTGGTCCACTTAGGTAAATCCTTGAGCGATATCCTGCTTAATCTTTTTCTGATTGCAGCCGAATGCAATAATCGTATGCGAAAGACGCACGGGTCTGTGAGGTTTCTCGGAAAAACGTAAACGTTATGTTGCCAACCAAAGTTTCGAATGTTGCCATCCCTTTCACGCAAAGCGAAATGCCAGCATGAGAGACAGTGACAGATAAACCCGAAACAACGTTAACAGCGTTTCGGAGTAGCCCAGTTGATATTCGCGCAGTGTAAAAGAATTGCGACGCATTAGTTTCGTTTTTCGCGCCTTTTGGAAGATTAAAATCGCTCACAATGCACGGAATTATCTTGAAAAGGTCACCTTTAAAATAAAAAGAAAATTCTAATGTATTATTCTAATCATCGCCTGCAAGGCACCGTGTGTTCTGGAAACCTTTAAATCGATGTACAGTCACGGAATGAAAAGGTTCGTCAGTTTTCAAATTGATTCCTTCAACGAATCGCGAGCACATATTACCTTTTGAAACTATGTTACAGAATAATCTCGAGTTAGAGAAAATAATCTTTAACTGTTCGTCAGTAAAGTTCAAAATTATTCAGATCAAAGTTGTTTGACGATTTATCTTGTCAAGAAGATTATTATGATTGATAAACTAAAACCTTCTTGTTGGTTCAACCTGCCATTATTATTTCTATTAAATAAAAAAAACTATTGTCAATTGGTCAATGTCATCATTGCATTGCACTGGATGGGATAGAAAAATAAACAAGCAAAACCTTATTCGTTAGCAAACGTCATATTTATTTAAATGTTAGCAGCACTGTTTCTTGCACTGTTATGTTGGCAGGTTTGACTCTTACAGTACCTAGTGCAAGCGAAAACCGACACTAAGGTGACGAACCTTTTCATTCCGCGACTGTACAAGTTTACTGAAATCGTGCAATAAAAGTAATCGTGTCTTATTTGCAATTAAATATGAGAGGTCGTAAAACCGTATGTTTTTTAACATACATACCTATTTCATCAACTCATAACAAAGGAAATTTTACCGTTGCAAAATAGTGAAAGAGATTATTAGAATTACGCTGAATATATACTTAATTATATACCAAAAGTGCCTTCTCATTGGCACCATATTATAAGCAAGTATCGTTAGAACCTCATATACCTATTTAATAGAAAAAGTATACAGTCTTTTCTTCTTGTAGGCTACGTGTCCACTAGCAAAAAATATCACATTTTAGTTACCGATTATGAATTCACAATAAATAAGCAATTCTAGTACTTCTTTATACGTAAGACTGACAGAAATGTATTTTTCATATTCAAGTAAATTGTTTATTAACTAACCTGCAATGAATATACAAATATACATTACTATATATTTTTGCAATGGACAATTAGCTGAAAGTTAAATATTATTTTATGTAAAGGCCTTATTAAATACATGAAAATAACAATAATTTTAAATCGGCGCTTAGTATTTATTAGAATATCCTATTCATTCTTAGATAAATAAAATTACGTCAATATTTCAATGATTTAGGCCCATTTGCTCAACAAACTTAAAAACGAATTACTTATTACTTAATTTATAAATTACTTATAAAATATCAATTTTAACAAAGTATTTAACACATCATGCATTATTTAAAGTTATGAGAAGACAGAAACTGAATGATATTTAAAGATAGGTATCTTTATTTAGTTTGAGTTTTAAAAAACTGTCTTTTTCTACGTTACTTGTTGGTTTTCCAAGTCACTTTCGGCTATTCCTTTGTCAGTACTCAATCAATGTTAAATTCTGAATTCTATAAATAATCCTAGTAGTTTTTTTGTGCAACGGGGCCTTAATAATGCTTTTACCGTGCTATGCGTATCAGTCCAAAAGTTGGCAAAGTTTTGAACAAAAGTAACCCATCATTTGGTCCAATACGCCAAGTGCTGTGTAAGCAAATAATTTAATAATTTCCTTGTAAGTTGCTTAACAAATCATCGAGTAAAAGCAATCGTGACATTCTAAAAGGCATTATGTGTCTGTTGTTTAAATTATATGATTGTTATTCGTTAACTTGTTGTTGATTCTCATAATAGGCTTGGAGAGCTCATTGTGGTTTTCTTTACTTTCTTTCTATGTACATCTGTTTTCTCCAATGTGTTCATAAGTCATTTACTTATCTCTCTTCTACCAGCGATAGTGTATAGAGCCATTATGGTACCGTCGCGAATGTCATCAACCAACAATAATTTATGTATTTAGTTTATTCTGTCTGTTCAATCTTTATTGTAAGAATGTATTCATTAATTTGATATGAGCACCTGAGCAATTAAAATTGTTGAGCATCAATAATCATGCTAAAATGGGACTTAACATTTATGTTCTTTTCTTTTTTAGCAAATATTATATTTTTCAACTTATGGTAGGTGACGTGTCGCAGCGAAGTTTACACGTGCCAGCACTTTGATGTTTGTACAAATGTTTGTGTTATTTGGCTAGGCCTATTTTCACCAAAATCTAATTTATGTGCTTTGCGCTAAAGCTCCTTTTGCCTTGGCAAATACTGGAAACTTTTGCCAAACATCGGGTGCTAGCATCAAATAAAGTGTAACACTTGACTCTTGCCATGTTTTGAAATATTTTTAACGTAAGTGATGGTACATAATAGAGTAACTGTTACGAGTTATTTTTATGTCAAACCTATTTTATACATAATTTTAAGTAAAAACATTTACTTACGGTTATGCATTAGTGACATAATAAAATAATAATAATGTGCCTCAAATCAGACAAGAGTTATTTTTTTTATCTTATGCCAATAACATAGTGCGTCTAGATAAGCGTGTAATGTTTGTTTGATATTTTTATGACAACCATATTATTTAATATTATTAGTTATGAAATAAAAATTTTAATAAATTTGTATAGTAAGAGTAAAAGTATGTTTTATTAATTCTCACATAGCGCGCTCGGATAATTACGCGATCAACGGAACAATGAACTTTAATTAAAGTGTGTGTATGAATAGATATTCTAGAAAAAACTTTACATAAAACTAACATACCTGATACAAATGAACATAAATAAAAAAACAGCGAAAAGTATTTTCCTGCTAAAAAGGTATTTCAGTTTCATTGAGGCTTTTTTTTTACTTATCTTGAATGTAAATTAATTCTTTACATAATTAAATGCAAATCAATCAACCATAATCTAACGGTTAATAGTGTTTTACAAAAGGATATAGATAAACAATTTTCAAATGAGTTGGTAATTTATTTTTTTACCCAACAAAAACGGTTAGAGGTCGCAGGTTTTTGACTGTAGTTAGGCTTATTTTACAGAAGAAGGAAAAACGTTTAAAAAAATAAGTAAACATTTACTTGCGTAATAGCAGCTATTTCCACAGAGTTTCATTGCTATCTAAAAATGAAATATCAGTTAGGGCTGGATTTTTCAATCTTCGGATAACTTTTAACTGAAGAATAAGTTTGGCACATTGACAGTTTTTGTATGGGAAATATGTCAAAATGACAAGGTTATTCTTCAGTTAAAAGATATCTTACGATTGAAAAATCAGCCCTTAAAAGAAAAACTACTTAGTCCTCGCGAAATTAATTTTTATTTATTTGTAGTTGTTTGTAGAGAGACACTGGGCGAATTTTTTAGCCTAAATACATACAGTCTTGGCCAAAAGTATTGAGCACCCATGATATTTATTAATTTTGAAGGAATTATACATGTGTCTGAATCAAAACAGTTTTTAACAGTTTTATATTGTTTATTTACAACAAAAAAATAATACTTTGTTGGACCACCCTTCGCCTTAATTACTGCAGAAATTCTTTTTGGTAAAGATTGTACTAATTTATTACAATCGTCACATGTTAAAGCGTTCCACTCTTCTCGCAAGCGATGTTTTAGGTCTTCTTTTGTTTTTATTGAATGGCGCTGGACCTTGCGCTTCAATAGACCACACAAATGCTCGATGAGGTTCAGGTCTGGTGACTACGCAGGCCATTCACGCAGCTCGATGTTATTGTCACTAAACCAAGCCATCTTTCGGTCAGCTTTGTGACAAGGTGCGTTATCCTGCTGGAATTTGACGCTCTTCATGTTGATGTCACCAAAAAGTTTTGTAAACGAGGGCAGAAGTGCGGATTCAAGAACGTTTATGTACTTTGTAGAGTCCATGCGTCCTTCACACACAAACATTTCCCCAAGTCTTGCGGCGCTCATACACCCCCAGACCATCACACTGCCGCCGCCATGTTTGACGGTAGGTACCACACACTCCGGGGTAAATTCTTCGTCTACTCGACGACGGACAAATGTCACACCAGGTGTGCCAACAATCTGTAAAGTAACGAAATTTTGCTAAGTGTTTTTCGGTCCAATATTTATTTTTACAAATATAGTTTTATAATATTATTGTCGCGTATTGTTATTACATGATATTGGCTAACTTACCTCAAAGTTTGATTCATCTGACCACACAATATTTTTCCAATCTTCCTCGGTAAAAGTTTGGTATTTTAAATTTTAAAGCCTACTCGTAACGAGCTGTTTTGGTCTTTTCTGAGAGCCATGGCTTCTTTCTGGCTGTATAGCCCTTAAGCCCAGCTTCTTGGAGTCTTCTGCGAGTTGTCCTTGCAGAAATCGGCGTATTAATTTCAGCTGATAACTCAGCAGCGAGGTCGGAAGAAGTTTTTTTATGATTTTTCAAAGACTAACAATACTACAGTATCATAGCTAAACATCTCGAAACGTGTTTTATTGCACGTTGTGCCGTGAGTTTATGTTTCAAAACCTGTCAAAGAAAGGTTTTTATCAAATAACTTTGAGTATCTTATATAGTTATCATGTATAAGCAGTATTTAGGGGGTGCTCAATACTTTTGGCCAAGGCTGTAGGTTGACTTGCAATTTCAAAACAGTAGAAAATTAATACCCATTTAGTAGCGACAAATAGTAAAAACAATTAAACTTTTTGTACCAGTAGAGATAAATCAGTACGAAAATATGTAGGTAATCCGGGTGAGTTCTAGCTAATGTTTGTTTTCGAAGCAAAAGTTTAAAAAGTATGAATACTGATTTATGTAACAGTTTGTTGTTGAATAAACTTGCTCTTGAAAAATACTGCAAAATGAATAACTAATTATTGCCTAAGTACTACATCTTATCTCAACGTATAAGGTCTCGTAATGCAAATAAATCGATACGATTAAGGCTTGGTATTTCTGCTAAAGTAGGTATTTCGCGCTGTCAAAATCTGCGCGCGCAATACTTCGCCGAAGACAGCGCGCCAAAGAGCTCTCGTGGCTACACAGTATAGAAATACGCAGTTTAGAAATACGCAGTTGGTTAGGTTAGGTTGACTTCCTTCCGTTCAAGCGTCACACATCACACTCACAGCACTTTTTAATACAAATCATATCCAAGTGATACAAATTAAAACAACTTTCAAAATTTTTGGGAATATATTTTAGAATCGAATAAATATAGAATATAACTGCCAAAGTAAACACGGTTCAAAGAGGCGTGGCATCACCCGACCTTCCGGAAGTTCCGCGCTGGCTAAAAGAATTTCAAGATTACGTCACCCGACCTATCGGTAGATCCTCGGGAGCTTGAGCGATAGGAAAAACATTTTATGATCAGTTACTCGTAGTAGCGATTATTTAGAGCTTGGATAACACAAGTTAACAAAAAAAAACTTTTTTTTTGAGTTTGTTATTTAATTGATATTTTCTGATTGTCTACATCTAAAAGTACCTAGAGGCTCTATGTCTATGCATAGCAAATAAAGTTTGCTTTTGTGCATTTTACAATGAAAAAGTTAAAGCTAGTATTTTCGTCGGTCCAGAAATTAAAAAAATAATGGCCAGTGAAGAATTCCTAGAGTTACTGAACGCCCACGAAAAACAACCGTGGCTCAGTCTTAAAGCAGTAATCCATGGATTTCTTGGCAATAAAAAAGCTGCAAACTATGTATAAAGATCTAATTTCTAATATGCTTAATAAGTATTTTCAAACTCATGGGTTGCAGAATGTCCCTTAAAGTAAATATGCTAGATGCTCACTTAGAAGAGTTTAAAGATAACTTAGGGGCATATTCAGAAGAGCAAGGAGAACGGTTTCATCAAGATGTGATGAATTTTGAACAACGTTATCAAGGACAATATAATGAAAACATGATGGGTGACTACATATTTTGGAGTCTAATACGTGATAGTTCCTACGTACACAGAAGAAAAACAAAAAATCTTCATTTTTAAAGCTTCTTTCTGTTTCATTTTAAGTGTTTTGACGTTTATCTTTATTGTTCTTTGTAATTAAAAGTGATTAACACATAAATTAAAGTTCTATCTCTTGCTTTCGCATTTGATTGAATTAAAATTATTAGATTTTCTTAAAATTTGAAATTTCGTTCTAGTTGCTACGAAAGCAAACTTTATTAGATAAAAGTATTTTTTCCTAGTTTAGTTAGACGAAATTAATCAAAATCAGCACTATAGAACTTAGACTCAAAAATCGTGTTTACTTGTGTAATAAATTATAGCTGTTGCAATTCACAAAGCTTTGCATGTGGTTAATTACATTAATCAGTACACGCATCAATTTTGTTCAGTCTTTTTGTTTATTAATAGATAAAAATATCATACTAAAATTGCATACATATTTGTTTGTATTGGTCTGGGTGTTTTCTTTCCATAATTTATGTATAACGTATGTACGGGGCTCTGTATCGAAAATCACTATGAGCAATAAGCATCACACACGGTTACCTGGAGTGCATTACCAGTCCAGTCTTAAATCCGTTGATATATGCTGCATCTGCCATGTTTTTGGCTAAAAGATTCTTCTATCTTGCAGTTTAGACTTTTATTACAGACCTCAGACAGTATTTTTGGAAAACTTTTACGCATGGTGGAGGAAGGGACGCTCTAGACACTCAAGTCTAGAAGGAGTCACATGAACTCCAAGTTTTAAATCCGTTGACATCTGCTGCATCTAAGATTCTTCTATCTTACGGCTTAGACCTTTAGCTACAGGCCTTAGACAGTATTTTTGTGAAAATTCTTACGCATGGTGGAGGAAGGGACGCTCTAGACACTCAAGTCTACAAGGAGTCACATGAACTCCAGTTTTAAATCCGTTGACATCTGCTGCATCTGCCATCTTTTTGGCTAGAAGATTCTTCTATCTTGCAGCTTAGACCTTTAGCTACAGACCTTAGACAGTATTTTTGTGAAAATTCTTACGCATGGTGGAGGAAGGGACGCTCTAGAGACTCAAGTCTACAAGGAGTCATATGAACTCCAGTTTTAAATCCGTTGACATCTGCTGCATCTGCCATCTTTTTGGCTAGAAGATTCTTCTATCTTACAGCTTAGACCTTTAGCTACAGACCTTAGACAGTATTTTTTATTATTTATTTGTGTCAGTGTGCTCTTCTAAAGAGTGTAAGACGATTGTATGTAGTAGGTACTATTAAAATGTAATTTTAACTCATTGGTTTTGTGTCATATTTGAGGAATGTACTATGTATCATGAGTAGAGTCTTCGTTTAAAAGGATGCGAACGATTTAAATTTCAATAGGTAGACAAAATTGATAATTTTTAATTATCAAAAATTTAAGCTTTCTCCAGCAACACTGATATTATTATACTGTGACTCATCAAAGTCATCATTGTCAAAAATATTGACAAATCGCGAACTGTCACGGCCAAAAAACTGACACGCGTCCGTCCTCCGTAAGCGCCACCGCGCGACTGATTGAGATTGTCCAAGCCGTCATGGACGATTTTTTCCACATTTTTTAACATAGTAACTAAATAAGACGCAATATAAAAATTTCATCCGTTAAAAGCCCTCAAGTTATTTCTGAACTTTAGTTTAGTATAAGATTTAGAACCTCAAATCGCTTATTTTAAAAATAAAACCATAAATAGAAAACGAATAGAGGTAACTTTGGGAATTTATTCTATCGAGTCAACTTCATCAAATCGTGTTTCCATCCGTTAATAGCCCTAGAAAATATCCTCAACTATGCCCAATAAAAATCTTAGCCTTTAATTTTACTGTTTAGTACCTCAAAAATGAAAAATGAAAACCTCATTTTCGCCATTTTCTCTGCTACCCGGCCTTAAGAAATTGCTGTTTTTGAAGACGTTTTATATTTAATGTACGTTTTATGTACTGCTGTAAATTATACTGTGGTACTTAAAACTGTCTCGATGCGTCTATTCCAATTACATCGATTCATTTTGGCGGACGGTCGTGGTGACAGTGGTATTATGGCTTGCCATTCGCAAAAGTGAATTTTTTTAAAAGCCATGGGGCGTACGGAGAAATGTCGTATGGTAAGTACCTAAATAAGAATGGAAATAAATAAATAAATTTTGTTACTAAATTAATAATTTTCAAAAAATCGTTTATTTATAAATGTTTTGTTCTTTTTATAAATTTAGTCGATAGACTGTGTAAAATTTAGTACCTATGAAAATAGAACGGTCCCTTTGTTTAACAATAGCATCGGAAGTAAAGAGTGACGTAGAGTACCTAATATTTTTGCCCTTATTTCCCATTGTTCCCACTAGGCTTGTCGCCACCAGTAAGTAGTGGAGACAGTGGGAATTAAATAAAATAAGAATTATTTTTTATTCCCATTGTCGCCACTCCTTCGGCCGGTGGGTACAACGGATATATAAAAAAATATTTTTTAAATATTGAATTAATTCCCACCAGTATTGAATTAAATTCCCACCAGTGGGGACAGTGGAAATAAACCATAATGTAAATAAAACATAATTTAACGACCTGATTTTTATGATATTTTAAAATAGGTAACTGAAAAGACGTAAACTGAAAGTAATGTCACGATTTTTTACTTAAATCCATCCTTACTCGCATAAAATGTTAAGGTTTTGTTTCTACTTCTAGTAATAGGTAATTTTTTTAGATGTCGAATGATACCTAATATTTTTTTATCAGTGTAAGGTGCCCATGCTGTTTCTTATTTTTAAAGGAAGAGGTGAAATCTAAAAATTAAACACTAAAATTCTTGTAATTCGGCGAGAGGCGGGTCAAACCCCAGATTTGAAGTATTTTCATCGATAAAATTGTCCATAGATCACCATAAAGTTTGATGACTATTTACTTCCCCAGACACATTGTAGATCCTGGCTATACAGGACAGAGCTGACTTAATTTTGCTAATTTTACAGACGCTCGTCATAGTTGGGATGGGGTTGAACACTTTTACGGAGAGCTACATTATGGGGCACACCGCCCCCTTCGTCGCTGGGTTATTTGAGGAAAAAGAAGATTTACAACTCACTGACGAAGTTGTATCCTGGATAAGTAAGTGATAGCTTTCTTTACTTTTAATGTCAATAAATCCGTTCGCGATAAGTTTGCCGCTGGCGATATGACGTCACTCGAAGGGAATCGTCTTTAACTATAGCAAGCTATATTGAAAATATTTTTTTATTATTAATATTGATAAAAATTGTGTATTTACGTGAAATAAGACACATTAATTGCGTTTAATCACCAACTAATTGCGTTTAATCGCGGTTG
Organism: Ostrinia nubilalis; assembly: GCF_963855985.1. Lineage (NCBI taxonomy): Eukaryota > Metazoa > Arthropoda > Insecta > Lepidoptera > Crambidae > Ostrinia > Ostrinia nubilalis. The sequence goes on from NC_087093.1 coordinate 4,629,571, forward strand.
GGGGAGGCACACGCATTCCACGGACCGGCAAACTTAGCGCGAACGGGTAGTATTCATCGTGGTTGATGGCGGTGGTGGGTGGTAATTCCCACTTAAAAATCACAAGCAGTAAAATGACTCACAGACTTAGATTAATTACTTAGAATAATCTATGCTCACAGAAGAAAGAAAAAGCCACGATAGCCGAACGGTGAAGGGGTCGGAATGGCAGACTCGTGATCCGGGGAACGCGGGTTCGAATCCCGCCACCGCTCGACTATTATGGTGAGCCCACTCGTGACACAAACATATTTATTAGCTTAGAACGAGGGGCTAACGGGACTATTAGTATTTTGTGTAAAACAAATTACTAATAATCTTTTTATTTATAAAAAAAAAATCTGTACCTACAGTTCGCATCAATATTTATTTAACTTTTGAACAACAATTGTTTTGTGTTCGTTTTAGCTACCAAGGTCAAAATTAACTAATAATGATATTTTTATTTTTTTCAGTGTCCGTGATGTTTTTAACAATGGTGGTCGGCACTTTACTAGCAACTTTAATCACAGAGAAAGTCGGCAGAAGGCTCACAATAGTTATCTTCAACGTCCCAATATTAATACACTGGGTTATGTTGTACTACGCACGAGATGGTTATGTCTTGATGTTCGCGAAGCTGTTGGCAGGCGTCGGGTTCGGAGGCAATATACCAACGACATACATGATGACTGCCGAATGCAGCTCTGCAAAAATGAGAGGATTGAATCTCGCAATCATAACCACTGTATCCCCTGGAATTGGGGCGATGACCGGATCATATGTGGGTATTGATGTAGGCTGGAGACAGGCTGCCATGATAGCCATTGCACCGGCGCTTCTATCTTTAATTATTCCCTTCTTCTGTGTCGAAAGCCCGGCATGGCTGGCATCCAAAGGTCGATTCGAGGAGTGCGAGGTGGCCTTCACATCACTACATGGAATAAAACCCTCTGCACAGAAGGAACTCCAGCCAATGCTTAATGTGGAAAAATCTAAGTTTGACAATAGTGAAAAAAATGTCAACGCTATGAAAGTAACTCTTAAACGATTAAAGGTAGCAGCCACGAAAAGGTACTTTTGGAATATATTGCTTATATCATCTGTACTTAACATCTACAAAATGATTTGCGGTAGAATAATTTCTGGCGCTTTTGGGATACTTATTCTCCAGAAGATAACCGGACAGTCGGACGTATTGCTATACATAATGGTGCTAAATGTAATAAGCCTTGTTGGGAGTGGATTTACGATTATATTGTTAAAAAAGATAAACTTCAGGACTTTATTGTTTCCTGCAGGGATATTGAACAATCTGCTTCTTATTGGATTGAGTATATCTCTCTACTTTAATTACGATTATTATGATAACTCTCTAATAGTTTTGAGTAATGTTGTAATGTATTTTGGTCATTTAGTCATAATAGCTGTGATTTTGTTTCCGATTCTGGAAGCTGTTCCCACCGAGTTGTATCCTTTAGAGATCCGTGGTGTTTGCAACACCATCGTAGCCTTCATCGGTACCGGCTTCTGCTTTTTACTTCTTAAAGTGTCTCCGGCACTGTTCGCACTTTTAGACTATTATGGGTTTTTTTCAATCACCGCCTGTTTAATGTTCTTTATGCTCTTATTTTTTTGGATAAAGTTACCGGAGACGAAGGGTCGAACTTTAACCGAAATTGAACTAGACCTTAAAAACAAGAATCTCGTAAACCCGGATGACAACATCTCCAAAGAAGAAACAAAAGAGTTCCTAAGAGTTTAATGCTAAAATGTTCATTTTATTCTAAACTAGCTTTCCGCCCGCGGCTTCGCGCGCGTGGGCTACATTATCTACATATTTTACGGAACCCTATTTTATTCCAAAATAAAATTTAGCCTATGTTACTCATGGATAATGTAGCTTTCGAATGGTGAAAGAATTTTTCAAAATGGTCCAGTAGTTTTTGAGCTTATTCATTACAACCAAACAAACAAACAAACAAAGTTTTCCTCTTTATAATATTAGTGTAGACTGTAGATAAGTTGGTTAGGAGAATCTAAGGAATAGTAAGTAAGGGCTAAAACATGAAAACTTAACTGCACGTAATTGTCTTAATAATTATAATACATATAATAGCTAATTATAATAAATTGACTTGTGAATTCCGATCAACATCAATCGGCGGGGGGCCCGACGCCCACGTGCTGCGTGCTACGTGTTATTCAGTTGTATTAACGTGAATCTCTCAAAAATAACTAGGTTTACGTTACGTTGTACTTATGCAGTAATAAATTAATTTAAGATTTCCTAGTTAGGTAAAATAAAATAATGTCTTTGTAATACTGTTGCTTTTCTAAAAGTCGATCCTTATCTTCATATTCCTCTTATCTATAGGGCCCGGAGTTATTCGTGCTAAGGGTACCTACTGAATTAAGATATTGCTCGTCGATTGCAAGCGAGTGTAGCAAACTTTCTGCGAGGTCCACAATATGAGACCAATAATATTAAATTAAATTATTTAATTACGGGCGCATTTTTCTGATGAAATATTGAATGGTACACAGTCGGTCGGTACACACTACAAAAAAGAAAAAAACCGATGGATTGCACGTTTGTTTAGGAGCCAGGCGTTACAATCACAGGTGCCTCAATTTTCATTCTGTACTATAGTACAATATTTTGTGACGAATTGATTTACTTAATTAAAATTAAAATTTAAAATAAAAATAAGTATTTTTTTTTATTAATTTTGTAATTGATAGAGTACAAAACGCAGATTAAAAAAAATCTGTTATCTGTCACTGTCATTACTGTCAAACACAGACGAAAAACGCGAAAACAGTGCATGGGATTAATTTTACTAATGTTTTAATTCATAAAATTATCGATTTCCATTTGATTGATATTGTCTTGTAAATGTGAGATTAGTCTGTATTTTGTGTGTTAATTTTGCCATGAGTGTGTGAAGTTCGCGTCTAAAATGTCGGGCTCGAGTAGCAGCAAGAATCATTCTAAAAAGTCGAGCAGTAGTCGCGATAGAAACAAGTCTATCGCTTCTGAATCTGGCGGTTCCAGCCAGTGCGATACACCACCACTGATTGAGAAGGTATGTTAGCCCAGCTAGTCGTTTTCTCCAGTCTTCGCCCATTGCGCTTTGACATGCGCTTGTTCTAAACATAGGTAGCAATGTCTATAAACAAGGCACTATGCTTGGATTTACTATGTAACAATAATCTAAAACAGCGTGTTGTACTTTATAGTATGCCTTTCAATTAAATTCTCTAACATTTCATCTATAAAATAGTATTTGGGTCCTATGGGAAACATTTTTTTTTACATCATGTTGATCTGTAATAAATAATACAAAAAGAAAATATTGTACATTACTGCTTGCAAATTATCTTAGAAAATAACAGCTTAACAATGTTTTAAAGCTTCTATATTCATTCTTGTATTCTTTAGAATAGAAGTGCTAATATTACTTTGATAATATTCTATGCAGGATGGAAGTACGTCACAAGGCAGATTTGCTGGAGTGGGGCCGGACTCCATTGTGTGCATGGCGGAGCAGGTGGCCTGTGAACTCAATCCAGAAGCCGCCGCAAATCTTGCCGAAGATGTCAGCTACAAACTGCGACAGACGATTAGCGTAAGATATTTTAATGAAAATTCCTCTCAATATTATTATCAAACTCAAATAATTTCATAGCACAAAAAAATTGAATAACACGTTGTACTAGAAGTGAGCAGGATTTTTGACCACATTTTGTAAAGAGCTCAGGAGTACATTAAATATTTAGAAACAGGTTTCTCTTACTTATAGTATCTAGCTAAATATGTTAATGTGGTATTAAAATGAAGTTTATTAAATTCATGAAAAATGTTTGCATTTATGTTATAGACAATAGCACTGCACAGTGAGATGTTCAAGAAGACCCGGGTAGACAGCTGGGACGTGAACACGGTGATGAGCCTCACGGACACCAGCCCAGTGGTCGGTACATCTGTCACCCAGTACGTGCCCCTCGGTGATGAGAAGTTGTGCTGCCCAGTTGTATGTAATATTTTAAACTACAATTATTATATTGAATTTTTTTGACTGATGAATAAAAATTGAAATATTGCTGAATGTGCTCCTAAAGACAGATGGCACAATAGAATGGGAAAAAAAAAATGCGAAAGTTTGGATGTCTGGATGAATGAACGTCTGGATGTCTGGATGACTGGATGTTTATTACTCTTTCACGCAAAAACTACTGAACGGATTTTGATGAAACTTTACGGTATTATTGTTTATAACCCAGAATAACATATAGGCTATAATTTATGACGATCTGTGACAAATGAAATTTCACGCGGGCGAAGCCGCGGGCGGAAAGCTAGTTTACTATAAATTATCACGGGATTTTGCAACAAAAAACATACAAAACAGATTTTATTGCCGAATTAATCATCTAAAGTCTTTAGCGAATACATGTATTTATTCTTCGTATCATTAATTACTAGCCCTTTCAGGATACACTTATAAACGTAACCGAAGCGGCGCTAACGCCGCAAAGCTACGTGTTCTCGACCCTGCCCACCGTGTCCGTCGAGTGGATCACCGACGAGAAAAGTCTGAATAACAATAGCAATATAAGCGTTAGTTTACAAAATTATTACACTAAAGTAGCCAGAGGTGAGTGAAGAAATAAATATTGATCAAGCATGTATGAGATTATAGCGATTAATAGTTTCTTCTTCTTCTTATAATAATTTGTATTCGTCCATTTGCCAATATTTTCTAATTCTTACATTAATCGTGTCTGTTAAAGCTCCAATAAACCGCTTTATTAGTTTTTTACTAAGATTATGAAACTCCGGTCTCAGACCACTCGTAGGTCTCACTTCTAGGGTCTCAAATTTTGGATGGGGGTTCCCTTTAGAACATAGGTGCTCACGGGATTTTGAGAAACTTTCTTCTTTAAGGGCGTAAAACTGAATCCACGCGTACGAAGTCGCGTGCGGCCACTTGTATTAATATAAAATGTCTTTTCTCCCAGCAATATTGAATCTGAAGAAGAAACCGAAAGAAATAGCGGTGGAAGATCTCACAAAGAACACACGGATCGGGCCGATATTCCCAAACCTATTCAACTTGGCGGTGCTGGTTCTCAACGACGATAACCTGAATGCCCTGAACGTGCCAGCGAAGAAACCGCTGCAGTCAAACGTTCTGGACATGGTGGATGCTCTCTGTTCTAATCCGTGCAGCTTAGACACCAATATACAGCAACAGGTAAGTTATCCTAATAATATTATAAATGCGAAAGTTTGGATGTCTGGATGGATGTTTGTTACTCTTTCACGCAAAAACTACTGAACGGATTTTGATGAAACTATACGTTATTTTTGTTTATAAACCCAGAATAACATAGGCTATAATTTAGGACGATCTGTGGCAAAATAAATTTCACGCGGGTGAAGCCACGGGCAAAAGCTAATTAATGATAATATCGAGGTACCATCTCGCCGTCGATATTTATGTCGAATCCGGTCTAGTCCAGAAGCTTGAAGACATCTTCCAGGGCGGTGGTAAACAGTTTCGGAGGTATGTCGCCTCCCTGTCTTACCCCTCGCTGCAACTGGATAGCGAGGGGTAAAACAGGGAGACGTCATATCTCCGAAATTGTATCATGTTTTTTTTGACAATACCTATTCTTTGCAAATAAATACTTTGACTTTGACTTTGAAATAGATTGATCTCCACCCAATAAAAGGTCGTTTTAGAAAGCTTTTGAAATGAGCTATCATTCAAGACGCTTACAATTACCCTTTATTTTCAGTTCCAACGGTTATTTCCAGTGATGGTGTCAAATATTTTAGGAAATGGATCATTATCAGATAAAATGGTTGCAATACTCACGAAAATCACACGTACCTGGCCTTCTTTTATAGCAATAGGTAAGTTGAAACAGTTTATTCCTGTTAGATATTAAGACTGGGTTCCATCATCTCAATTAAACTTTAATAAACGTCAAAAGTCTGTCAAACTTCATGTACAAAAAACACGTTATCATCACGGTTAAAAAAATAAGTTGGTGGAACTCAGCCTAAAACTGTGATCCTATAATTAATTTAAAGATTTAATATTGTACTTGTAATTTTCTTTTTTTTTTTCAGGTAAAAGCATACTCTTTGACTACCTAGCGCAAGGCACTAAAGAGCGACTGACCGCACCCATGATAAAGTGCGTCATTGCTCTAGGAAGAAGGGCGCTTATAGAGTGCCTGGATGACCATCTGCAACACTTAGATGAGTGGATGCACACTCCCAGGAGGAATCATCTGCTGCCTGACCTTAGGGAGACTATACTCGTAAGTGCTTCATCATCATCATTGTTTCAGCCTAAGGATGTCCTCCACTGCTGGACATAGACCACCCCCAACCCCCAAAGATATAAAGGTTGGCCGGTTGGTAGCGGCCTGCATCCAGCTCTTTCGTGCAACCTTATGAGGTCATCTGTTTTATTGATGAGTAGATAAACTTATAAAGCCCGGTCTCCGAGCACGTAGAATTTTGTCCAATGATCCCAAGCTACCCATCCTTATCGCTCGCGCGTAATTATATTGCTGTCGCGACTGTGCGACGGGCGCCCCCAGTGAGTGTGCGAGCGCGACAGCAACATAATTACGCGCGAGCGATAAGGATGGGTAGCTTGGGGTCATTGGACAAAATTCTACGTGCTCGGAGACCGGGCTTTAGATGTTTACAGTATACTAGCATTTACGCCGCGTTACGCCTAATGCCTCTAATGCCATGTCCAGGACGCATCGACCTGCCTGCTCAGATCTGAGCCCACCACGTACCTAGAAGACTACGTGTCCACCGACTACGCGCTTTATGAAATGCTCGGCGACTCCATCTTACCGCGGCGGACTCTATTCCCTTTACAAAGTAAGTTATACACCATTCAATTAAGTCATCCAGTTCGTTCGTTTCAGCCAAATGACGTTCACTGCTGGACAAAGGGCTCCAAGGATTTCCATTTTTCCAGGCCTTTTACGAGCTGTCTAAATGCTGTTCTGTACAAGTTTGTGTGGATCTTTACATCCATTTTGACTTCATTTGTAGGGTTTGTTTTTGAAAGTAAATAATAATCGAAAAGAATACGTTGATAATGAGTCGGCTTTTCTTACAATGTATTATTTTAACCTACATCAAGTTATTATTTATTAAAAATGTCTATTTTGCATCTCGTTTTATATTATTGACTCAAGTTTCTGTCAACCAAACATCATAACTGAGATGTTGATTATTGTATTTTTCTTTCAGAACCAGACGCAGACGAAGATGACGAAATAGAAAAGACATCTGTGGAAGACATGCCATACATTCCGGTGCGGCCCGTCATCCCCCGACCTAAAGTGCGGTTCATCCCCACTCTACCCCGCCTCAGGAACTGTCTCCACAGAGACCTAATATTCGAACCCACACGCTTCGACCCATCACAATGCATCAGGATCAAAATCAAAAACTGCAGGTCCCTGGAAGTCGCAAGCAGGATACAAAATATACACACAAACTCCTACATCACCCCCCGAAGCAATGTAGCGGTGGCGGCCAGCGGTCTCCTAAACAGATTTAGGTTCAGATTAAAGGATCCCAACGACGCCTTTCCTTTATTAGGAGCTTTAATTATTTAGTGTATTTTAAGCGAAATATAAATTATTTTTTCCAATGTTTTTGTTTTGGTTTTTGTTTTATGTTTTATTTCCAGTTTTTTGGAATTCATACATTTTGGATAAAATGAAATGCAAATTCATAATCAGTTGCAAATATGATTTTTTATATTAAATTCATTCTTGAGTAGAAGATAGCACACTCAAGCTGGATATCTCGATTCTTGTCATTCAGTTTGATATACTTTTAATAAAAGGCTTTTCGTGTGATTACTCATTAGTAGATAAGTATGTGTGTATATCTGTGCAAAGGCACGCTGCACGAAAAATAAAAATGCGCACCGTTTAATTACATAGGTAAACCTTACATAAACTAGAGAAAAGTACACGAAAATATCTTAACAACTGATTCTATACTTTGTTCAGCAACCTAATTTCAAATTTCGGTAATTTTCAAGGCACAGTAATTCGTATATTTTATTATATCTACTAAATTGCGTATAGCAACTAATCTTCTTTATTCTATTAACTTACACTAGAATCGAACACGTAAACGACTCGTACTCGTACTTATTACGAAACGATTCCCAAAAGTAGAAATATTTTCACTCGAGCGCAGATTTTCTGAAACTTTTGTGTCAAATCTTTATGTATAAGCTACCTATGTAGTGAGTTCTTAACTTCCTACTCATTGGGGAATATAATAATTATGATTAATATTTGGATAAACATAAATATTTATTGGAGTTGGATTAAGATTTGCTCGACGCCTAAAGATATTTTGCAAGCAAAATTTTAGTAAGAGCAAACATTGCAAAATTGTATACAACTGAAAACAAGTAAATAATCGAAATTACTAGTACTATAGTACATAATGGAATGATGTAAGTAAATAAACGACCTATTATTAATTTTGTGTTTTTGTGAAACAAAATACATAAAATTAATAAATGGGTTTGAATTGGACGGTTGTCGTAAATGAAGAGAGATTGAGATCAATAGGTTGTATGTATAAAATCTTAGAGGTAAGTTGGCTTATAGGTCGCCTTATCCACGAAGACGCGCCCCACCATTCTTCCGCTAATGTTTGAGTGTTATCGGTTCACGCTAATTTATCCATGAGTGCACACGCACACTACAATAATGACGCCCGCGCTTCCCTCAACCAAAATTTGGTGGGGCGTGTCTTCGTGGATGACACGATCTATAGTATTCTATTGGCAGTGGTAATAGATACGAAACAGTATGTATTAATTATCGTTATGTAAATCTGTACTTCGACTAGAAAGAAATGGCGTCAGGGTGTTTTATTTAGGACTACTTACTTATTGCGGTCCAAAAATATTGTTTTTAGATGTCTATGTAACCTATGTGTGTAGTAGATAATAAATAAGAATGTATATTACTTAATGACTTAAAAGCTTTTGAACTGATGGTTATTTTTCTTTCTTTACAATTGGTTCATAGCTTTTGAACTGATGGTTATTTTTCTTTCTTTACATTGGTTCATCCTAGATATCTTGATGATCCTAGTATTGTATTGCTTGATCCTATTTCTAGAAGCTCTCCCTTAAAATAAGAGGTCTACAGTGGTTGGTTAACGAATTCCGAGTATGAAGTTGCAGGCATTTGGCAATGAGCACATAGCTAATCAAATTAACTCTAAGGCCCAGAACAGACGGTGAAACGCAACTGCAATGAAACTGCAACCGCTAGTTAACTTTTGAGTTGCATCTGAGTTTCTGCCATAGCGTCCGTTGAGAGATCCACGCGACCAGTTTGAAACTTTCAGTATCAGTTTCATTCATAAGAATCATCAGAAAGTTGCAGTTTCGTTGCAGTTGCGTTTCACCGTCTGTTCTGGGCCTAACTTAATTCATTCTAACTTATCCACCTACTGCAACTTCTAAACTGAGTTTCTTCCGCCACTTCTTCTAAGCGCCAGCCCATATCTTTTCCCGAAGTGTCGGTACCGTAAGCAATATTTGGAACGTGTATAAGCGCACTGGAAAGGGCTTAACTGAATAAAGGCTATGACTTTGACTTCTTCAGTTACTGTTAGTTTTAAAGCAAAGTACCTATTCCATAAGAATAATATTAACAAAATTACGGAGCGGTCTTTTATCGTCTTTTTGAGTCGATCAAACACTCATAATACGAAGATGATCACCTTTGTGAACCTAAGCAGGATAACTCATTGTTTTCGGCATTATAATAAACCGACATTGATGTACCTACATTGTGTTGATGAAATCAGTTCCCAGGAGGTGCGAACTCATAATAGCACAGAATATACGGTAATAGGCACTTTGATCAGGCATAATACCTAACGCTCCGGCGCCGCGGGCCATCGCGCGGCGTCGTCGCGGCGTCGCGCGCGTCTCGGGTGAATATCAATAACCGTGGCCGAACTAGCGCCGCCTTAACACGTGCGATTGTTAACTTTGTAAATAACAATTATGTAGACACACTAGGAGTATTGTAGAAGTCTCGCCGCTGCGCATCGTGGAGTCATTGCAAAATTTGTCATCATCATGGCGAAAGGAGAGCTAAGGATTCCTTCGTTTGGCTGTATTAGGAGCTCCATGGTACCTATCAGAAGATACTAATGGCGTTTGTGACGGATATAGGTAGTTCTCAAATAAGTACCTACCTTTGTAACTGGAACAGATAACACTCCCCTGGCTGGCTGTTCAAATACTTACAGTCACTCCAGAGTTTTCACACCAAGGCTGATCAAGTGACAGGGCTCGTTCCCACGGCAATTCAGTTTGCTGGATCCAGTAATGCAGGGTTCCGCAAATAGAACTGTCGTGTGAACACACTAATGTAAATAATTAGGTACAAGTGTTTTTGAAATTTGAATTTCAAATTCGAGCGGATTGGATTTTTGCGATTGCAGAGTCCCAATCGAGATGTTCATGTGAACGTTATTTGTTAAAACAGTAAAACACGTAGGTACCTAATGCTATTAAATGGAAACGTGAAAACACAGTTCCTGCAAAAAACGGGATGTCCCCATGGAAACGAGCCTTAAGAATGCGCAAATTCTACGCCAAATGTATCCATGAGGTTTCGATATCCAGCTCTGTTTTTGGTACATTGATTTGATCCTACCGCGTCTGCCACTGCTGTGTCTATTGTTATGTCTAGAAGCATAATTCCTCGTTATTTACGAGCGCCAGACAACTGCGACTTAAGTGGATACATAATATTTATAAACGGTCCCGTATTCATTTTCTAAATCTTCAAGTTAGAATCGTATCTTAAAACTATTTTGATCCTCTTCAGCTGTCTTTTCAGGCATTTTTAATGCTCTACTTGCAAAGTTCTTTCAAAGCAAAACGGTCTAAGTACTTAAATGAGGATTTACCTAGTTATGATGTAATAAAGGTCTTGGTAATTTATAAGTTAAATCAGGAACTTCCCTAACAATTGGATTGGAGGGAAGTCAATCCTTGACTTCGAACTCATGTGCTTTTGTTCTGATTGATTTCGTTGTGGGTCTTATGACAATGTTACCTCTCCCTGGGATAAACTCGGTGGGCTTGTTTTTGTAGATCCATAGGAGTTGCTGCAGTAGGCTGAGCGGAAGGTAGTCCCACAAACTGTTAATCGCAGACTCCCAGTCTTCCTTCGCTGTGAGAGGTGTGAACTTAACTCGAATGTGATTATTTTGTGCATAATTAAGTAATCGATATTGCCTTACATAAATTACGTAGTCGCCACTTAGCCAGCGACAGGCGTGTATAATGTATTCCAGTAATATAATATTCCAGGTTTGCCATAAACCATGTTATTTATCGGCGAGCATTCCAACTGTCAGAGCCGTGTAGAATCTGAATTAATGAAGGTTCATACGTAATAGACAATTTAATTACTTTGCGATGTCATAGAAAGATAAAATTGTAATGGTTTGATTGACAATTAATGTTATAACTTTATAAATAAGGCTGTTGAGAGCAATTTGTCGATTAATTTACCCTGGAAATTTATGTAGACATGTTTAACTGCATGTATCTAAACGCCTTGGTACTTTATTAAAGGTTAATTGATCTCAACAGGGAAATGATTGTAACAGTTCAGTTATTAACCACAGACCCAGAACGATGTTTGTCAATACATAGCTAGGAAATGCAAGTAGGAACGGAAAGACAAAACAAAACCAATAATTTCCTGGTAGGACACACGAAAATTAACACATTCATAATCCATTGTACCCATTCATTATGATAAGAATCACGAACAAAAAAGTCCCCCAGCCAGCCCCCACTAAAGACTCAGCAATAAACGAATCCCACGCGAGTTCAGTTTTCGAGCTAATTTGCCGGTGTGAATATTTATGAGCGATGAAACTTATTTGACACGCCGCGATTTAGGGTGATATTGTCAGGTCTTTTCATGGTCACCGCGCGTTTTTGTTATGTATCTTTTGACCTGTTCTGAGGCTGTACCTACATAATTGTTTCAAAGGATTAAATGGTTTTCTTGAGGACATATTTGCTTCAAATCGTCAACTTGTTTCTTCATTGTGTTACCTAAATGTTGGAGAAGCATCCAATTTGGTTTTTATTTGCTGCCAAAATTTACTGGCTTTGACAACAACCTGAACATTTTCGTTTGTTGCAGTCTTGCTGAACTGAAAGAGCTTTTTACCAATATTTGGTAGGTAATTAAAAGTGTAATCTTAGATGACAGGTAGTTAGATTTTGGCCTGATCGGATGTAGAGCGCTTACGTCCCTTACATGGTTTTGGTGTGAAAACATATCCTACCCTATATCCATCGCAATTTCCACCGATATTTCAGTTACTATAATTAGGTATACTTACTAAATAACTTGTATTTCATCCGCTGCTTCTTTTTAGCATCAGCCGAATTACTTAGTCCCGGGGCGGTGGTAGAGCCAGCTACGAGTATATTTGGGACGTTTTTAAGTCCTCTGAAAAGGTTTTATACAAAGAGTTTCAATTGAATATATTTTGTTAATACGCGGTCGACGTGGGCTCCCTGCGCTCGGGCGGGGTGCGCTACATCGCGCTTGAAAAATTGCTTCATTGTTGATGTCTGCTGACAATGCGCATGTCTGACTGCATTACAATAATGTCCTGTTGACACAATGAGTTTTTACCTTGTTTATGTTCCTGACTTCATTTAGTAATGAGATATTTTGAGGATGCATCGTTGATTTGATAAATTGCGATACCGTTGTGTAGCCGAATGGTTCCGGCAAAGTAGAATTAATAGGACTCAACTATTCCCGTGGATGTATAAGAGGGAGAGGCAGAGTTGTACGGGAACATCAGGCCTTCTCATTAACCTGTATGGTCAATGTGGGGGTGTATGCCAAATCCTGCATTTGGCTCTGGTAAATTGGAGAATCGTGCCTGCAGTAGAGACTCAATGATCTGATGATGAAAGTTCTGTGACTAACTATAAAATATTGCGCGTTGAGCGGCACTTAAACATAATTATAAGAGTACTAAGTAATGTGCAGTGTTTAATGCAAATAAATGTTATTATAAAGTTATTATCTACTAGTTTACTCTAGCGGTTGCAGGATTTAAAGTTTTAAACATTCTACAAACATTTACCTAGAGACGTGGATTTAAATAAATAAGTTTATGCGTATGAGTCAAGTAGGTATCAATGAAATGCGTACATTTGTATGTTCAATTCTAAGAAAACATTTCTGTATTCTTTGTATCCAAGTACGTTGTATACATATGTAGGTTTTTCCAACTATTCCATACGACAACATCAAGCTGCGAACGGCGTGACCGATCACACGGTGCGTGCTTTCTCTATTTTTGCGCCGACCGCAGAATATCATCTCCGTCGGATAGCGTCGTTATGGATGGTCTTCGTAAGAGTGAACAATTCTCAAGGATTGGAAAATAACTCCATTTAAAATTAATCACACTGAAAAAACACAGCTTAAGGTAGGTATAACTTGTGTTCCGGCAGTCGATTCCACATTCGGCCTGATTATCACTTTTATCAGATGAGATGCAGGCAGACGTAGCAATGCACTCACATTATCTGTGATGCTAAGGGAGAAATAAGTACTCATTTTAGTCACAATGGTAACTTATTTTCGGACTTTACTGCGGTACGCGTTATCGTATTTACAAGCACTTTAATGAAAGCTCATTACTAAGCATTTTTCTGTAAAACTTTGTGAAGTAAGAGAAAATTTAATGGAAGCGTACAATTTCTACGTAAACTGGCGCACAACGCGTTGCTACCATATCTGGAGTTACATCTAGCAAATTCAAAATTCTTAGTTTATTTTCAGAACTTTATAGCTGATAACTTGTTATTCGCGTCCAAAGCAGGAACAGCTGAGTAAGAGTCGCAAATACGATAGGAAAACTTAAAGCCGGTGTAATTTTGGCTCCGTCCCGCATGCGGTTGACACTTCCAATACCTATCACTGTCAGAACAGCGTATTATGGTTGCGGTGTGTATGACGCACGGCGTACATTACAGACTCGAATGCACCGAGTTTTAGTGCCTAAAGTACTTTCGTGTGCAGCAATAAAATAAGAGCATCTACCTACCTTGTCTACCATGTGTTCTAAATAGTGTTTTTGAACTTTAAATAGTTAGTTTGGGTGTAATTGGGTGATATTACAGCAGCAAATAGACAATGTGAGCACTCGTTATAGATTCGACTATACGATCGCTTCGCCGGTCATAAGTTAGGTCAGTATCGTAGGTTTACGCGTCTGAAATAAATAATTAGTTACTAAGTAATATTGTTCTGCAAAATATACCGTCAACGAGGTTGCTACATCATAAAATATGATTCAGAAAGACTGGATATTGTCTCTCGATGTTGATCTAGAAAATAAAAAGATGGAACTCTACTTTTACATATTACCCACCTACATACTTATTTTGACTTACTTATTACGGGTGCCACAAGCAAGTACCTATGCACCGCTTTAACCTACGATTTCGTAAATGTAAGCATAATAAACCTTCGTACTGCGTCCGTCTCATGAGTTTAATAAGCTTATTAAGGTAGGCGCCTAGGTCATAGCAGGCGCCACGCCGCTCCGACATCCCACGTGTCAAACGTCGGGGCCGCCAAATAGCTCTATAAAACTTACATCATAATTCGTAATGCACACACATTACATTCCGTATTTTGGAGGGAATGTGTGTGAAAGGTGGGAATTCCTCCACTCCAGTTATTTTAAAACATACGTGTCTTTGATTTGTATTGATTCAAAATTCAATAAATAACTAGTAGTTTTACTGAAGTTCTGAAGAACCTAGTAGGTTCGACTCCCGAAATTGCCAGTGTGATGAATAAATAGGTATAAAAATTTAAATAATTAGCTATGATTGAGTCAGGTATTAATAATATGTTAAGCCATTCGTCGCGGTACGTGATCCGGTGGTAGAGTTGACGACACCTCAAGCTTGACACCGTATCATCTTATGCGAGTGCCAATAAGAACTACAATGTGTTGGCGATTGTACGATATTCGGGCAAGACAATTAGTGTTATTATAATGTATTTATTGCCATGCTCGTGAGCACACGGTATTAAGCCTTGTTCGCACTGATCGAGTAATTTAGTAGAGTAACTCGCCTTTAGTAACTGAACTACTGGCTGCTGATCAAAAAACCGTTCGCACTTTGGTCGAGTATAGTTTAGTTTACAAGTAATTAGTGGTTTTTGTACGAACTCGACTAAAACCACCGGTTCGGACTCGTTTACCCGAGGAGCGAGTGAGCAGGGACGCATGGTGGGGGTGTTTCTCACCTGTCAAAATAGAACAAAATGGATTGCCTCGACTGATCGATTTAGTAACCTCTCATTTCAGCCGAATGACGTCCACTGCTGGAAAAAGGCCTACTCGACTAAATTTTTGGTGTTCAGACACGTTTAGCTACTAAATTACTAGTCACTCGATTAGTGCGAACAGGCCTTTAGAGTGGGTCATCGGAGGCACCGGCCCACGTGACGTGCGCGGGCGCCCGTGCGCGCTAAATACCGCGCTACTATAAAATTCGGTTTAACTTTAAACAAAAACCTCTAATAATTACTTGTTGTAAACTGTACTCGACCAAAGTGTGAACGATTTTTTGGTCAGTAGCGATTGCTTTACCAAATGACTAGTGCGAACAGGCCTTTAGAGTGGGTCATCGCAGGCGCCGCCCACGTGACGTGCGCGGGCGCCGGTGCGCGCTAAAATACCGCGCCACTATAAAACTCGGTTTAATGCCGCCGTAAATCGTGCATCGACGAGTTTTAGATCGTAGCTCCTGGGTTTGTCGGATGGTGTAAATGCAGTTTTACGGCGAGCGCCGGCAATTTGGTTTTTATTGGATAAAGATGGGGCCTTTGTTTTGATTTTTAACGTAAAATATGTAATGTTGTAATCGATGGGAACATGCTTTTAGATTATGCTGTTGTTTGGATAAAAAACTCATAAAACTCATTTATTTCTGTAAATAGGCTTAAAAAAAGCACTTTTACATGTCCCAGTATTAACCCTACCACTGCTTCAGGACAATAAATGGGCCAGTGCTGTGAAGAAGCAGCGCAAGAAAAGAACGAAAACAAAAGTTAAATAAAATTGTTGGAAAACTATTAAATAGGACAGTCATATTGTCATGTTACCCTCTTCTTCAAGCAACATATTCTTAAGTGGAATTGCTAATCGAACTCATTTCGTGAAGATGAAAGGCTACATTATCTCAAATCTTGCAATAAAAACATTCGACGTTACCTACAATAGAAGAAAGTTTAAGCTAGGTTGTAAGATGTTTTCAAGCTAAAGTTAAAATCCTGAATCATTGCCTGCGTTAAAATTTCATTCATAATTCAATGTTATAAAACCTATAAATCCTGAAACTTTCACGAACGGATTACTCGACTAATCGGCCGACCGATCCGAAGATATCCCAGTTCGGCAAATCAGTCTGGTCTTCCACAGGGAACGCGCGTGTTCCCACTTTTGTAAAGATGATAAAACTTTTTGTGATGTTACTAAGTTAAACAACTTGTATTTTGTGATATATTGGTGAACAATTGAGTTTGAACGTTGTTGTGAATGTGATGCTGGTTGGATGGGATGTTTAGTGAAGGTACGTGTTGTTTGAAGAAAATGATTTTCTATGTAGTTATAACAACAATAGTTCAGAAGTAAGTAGTAAGAGTTAATAGACACTTGTAAAATATGAAAAATGATTGAAATATACAAGTGCAATTTTCACGCACTATCGCTACATTTTTGAAGTTTCGATAGTGCCTTATAACATGTAATCGCAAAAACAAAATGCCAGTAAAACACCAAAATAAACATAAGCAAACACATAACTAAAACCTACCCTAAGTCTTGAATATTTTACTAAGTCTTGAAAACCTAACTAAGTAAAATCTTTGGCAATAAGTAACTTTATGATTTTTTATATTACAAAGTTTACTTGATAGAAGCTCTTATTCCTCAATTAATTTATTCAATTGCATATCTAACCGACCGGCACATAATAATATTTACGTAGAATCTAACTTTGACACTTTGTGAACATTCGGCTGGAACTGAGAAGTGGGTGTAGAATCTCAGTCACCTTTGCTGATTGATAGTGACATTATAGTATCGCATTGCTCTTCACAATGTACAATGTACACACGGCAGCATATTAGACTACCCATTTTTTGCAAATTCGTTCCAATTACAACCGTATAAGACCCTTCAGTGTTCACTATGACGTGCCATCGTGTTCAAATCTACTAGCTACACACACATTGTGAGAGTCCCGATATTATTTGAACTAATGCTCGAAATCTGTCTGATTGAGGTGTCTATAAATATTTATCCTCCTAACGATCGACAGTGAGCTAAATTCAATCGCGTAGATTACTGACGTTTAGGCTGCAAACACACGGAAAAGCGGACTTCAGTGATGATAACATTTTGCAAGGAAGAAATGTAGACAGTGTCCTCATAATGAAAATCATTTTAATCCACTATCTTCTCTCATTATAATAAAACACTGGTTTAAAAATACGGTTTCCTATTTTTTTTAAAGAAATGGTTAAAAAGCTTTATACCTACTTACCTTTAAGTATAATGAGAGCTTAGCCTTAGACTTACAAACAAATATTTCTTTTAATATCAATCTAATTTAATCTAATTTTCAATCTAAGTACTGATTTTCAGAAATAAAATGCCATTTACCAGGTAGACTACCGAATTTTCTATTATGCACTGCTCGACCATATGCTATACTTGATAGAGAAAGTTTCGTGCTTAGGTAAGTAACTATAGTCAAATCCTAGGTACAGATAAAACTTATATCAGCTTAAACATTCATAGCATAAAAATTAAAATAACTATTTATTAGCAAGCTATAAATAAGCTGCCGTCAATAATTTAGAATTGAATGTCAAGCTTTGCCTCCGTGATTAAACATGTAGAGTTCTCCAATTGTAGAGTTGGCCGCCTTCCAGCGCACGGTTTATGCGTCTAGATCGCGAGTTTGTTTGGGCCAAATAGCCCTATTTGGGATTACATTTTGTTGGTTTTTAGTACGGTAGACTTAAAAACACCCGCCAAATGTGAGTTGTATCTTCCTATCCAAAGAGCAATCCGTACGTGATATACCCTACATTATTTACGAGTAATATGTGTGTGCTAAAATTAAGCGGAATCACAGTAAACACCTAAAAAGTAAATTTTAGAAAAATATTACCCGGCGAACTTTGTTCCGCCTTAATGGCAATAAATAAGCAGACTTTTTTTTTTAAATTTCGAACGGGATAAAAAGTATCCTATGTCCTTCTCCTGGCTCTAAACTACCTCCCTGACAATTTTCAGCTAAATCGGTTCAGCCGTTCTTGAGTTATAAGTGGAGTAACTAACACGACTTTCTTTTATATTGTACTAGCTGACCCGGCGAACTTTGTTCCGCCTTAATGGCAATAAATAAGCAGACTTTTTTTTTATTTTGACGGGATAAAAAGTATCCTATGTCCTTCTCCTGGCTCTAAACTACCTCCCTGACAATTTTCAGCTAAATCGGTTCAGCCGTTCTTGAGTTATAAGTGGAGTAACTAACACGACTTTCTTTTATATAATAATATAGATTACTGTTTTCCCGCAAACGTTCGGCAAGATTGATTATCCGGTTTTTCAAAACTTCGGGTATAAATTTTGAGTTACAAATATTATCATGGTGCCATTGTGTCGTCAATACAAAAACATTTAAATCTGGACTGCGTAAAATCAAACTATGAAATAAATTTTTCATTGATGAAAATAAGTATAACCTTGCCTAAAATTGGTTTCAAATAATAGCCATCTTTCTAAAGCAGCCTCTAATGCAGTATTTTTTCCAGGCTAGTTCAACTTTTCAGCTTTCAGTTAAAACACAAATTAGAAAAGAGAACAAACCTATTGTGTTATTTATTCAGTTCAGGATACAAACGGGAAATAAATGAACGTGATTTATGTAAATCTAGTTGACCTCTACGTCTCCGATTACCTAACGGCCTAAGCCCAGAGACATAAGTGGTTAAATAAATGTCTGTTTATGGTAGACAATGTAAAACAATAGACTGTCACTCGCTTCGTTTGTTTCCGACTGCAAGATGGACTGCGGTGCTTTATCATTGTTTCTTTGATTCATGCGAATTGTTTTTCTGAGTGGCTCTGATAACTGGCCAATAGACAGATTTTGCAATAAAGCTAGGTAATAAGAAGGTTTACTACTTTTGTTCGTTAGTTCGTTTCAGCCGAAAGACGTCCACTGCTGGACAAAGGCCTCCCCCAAGGATTTCCACAAAGGCCTTTACTAATTTACTTAATTTTATTCTAATCGTAGGTTTAGAGGTCCAAGCTTTGATGTCTCATGATTTTATTTGCCATAGCCGCGTTTGACATGGTTCTACCAGGCCAATTGCTTAATGTGCCTTTGCTTAATGATAAATTGTGTCCTATAAATCACGAAAATGTTTACCTTTGACATCCTTCCGTGACGTCTATACTTACATACATTACATTATTGGAGAGTTGTTCTCCGTGCTTGAGCTTCTTCGTGACATCCATAGTACCTATCTAATATAATATTATGGTTAATGAGTTGTTTTCTCGACTGTGAGATAGATAGATAGGTTATTTTTAATTTTCATAGGCTTTATCTAAAAGGTTTGTGGTAGTTTTCATTTGGCAAGAAGACAAGACCAGATTAAAAAATCTTAATTGTAAGTTAACAGAATTGATTTCATGCTTCGAAGACCACTTTAACCCGTCTCGTCCAAACTAGTCATTTCAGACGTCTACGGCGGCGCATAAAGTCTCAAATCAGTGGCTATTGATTATTAAGTGCTAGTTAACGAGAACCCCGATCCATATAATAAGGTGAACATTTTAATATGAAACTATGCATTCATTGATACGCTAAGTAAGCTGATACTGCTTTAGCTTGGTAGAGCGCAGTAGGTCCACTACCCGGTTAAATTAGAAATAATGTTTTTGCTCATGTAAAAACATAGCTTTTCCGACCTTACGAACTTGAGAGCAGAATGCTGCGAATTCGGTGCTATTAAAGAAGTAATTAACTTCGAATGTGCTAACATTAAAGTTTCATTTAGCGATTCGCGGTTACGGCTTTATAAATGGTTCCAGTGACAAGTGACCACAAAACGTTAAATCCAACCAATAAATCTAATCGTGGCGGCTAGGTCCTGGTACTCATGGAAGATTGTAATCAAAATTCATGTTATAAATAGGTAATTTATCTGGAACCTATTATTTATTTAGGGATACTTTCAATAAATAAGTTTAAACCCATAGTGCTAAGTACGGTGGTCCAGCAATAAGAACCTTTGTATACCAACATGGAGCAATAATTTCAATTTGAAAAAAATATTAAATGTGGACCAGTATTAGTGTTTCTACTGACCCTTCATACATTAGCAGCAATAATACGAGTGTTTACGTGGTGCATTGTCGGGAATAGACTGGCGACGTCTGGACTGCAGAACTCGTTGCAATTATTTTACAAGCTAGTTATGAAAATTTGCCTACTGGATTGAATGGTTTAACGGACCGTTTAAAGGTCAGTTGTAAAGTTCTGCAAGGCTTAAGTGGTTTAAATTGTTCTTAAAAGAGTAAATAGTGGTTGGAATTCTGTTTTTTCAGTAAATAGAGGTGGGAAGTCTGTTTTTTCCGACTTTCGACTTTTATTATAACAATCGTAACGTCAATTGAATGAAAATAGAGCTTCGAGCTTTTTCCAAAAAGCTCTAACTATTGTTAGTTCTTATATAATATTAGATAAATTAAGGACTATTCAATTATTCATTGCTTGTGTTTGCTGCTTTACAATAAGAATTTAGTACCTTGCGCCTTTTTAAAAAATGTTTAGATACTCGTAAATCAATAAAAAATGTATGTAATTAACGTATTATACTATAAATTAACAATACAACAGAAAAGAGCATGCCTTTTAATGATTTTTTTTTCGCAAAATGTAATTTTATCGTAACTAGAGTTTTCGTTGTCAATTTATGACTCAATAAATGCAGCCAGAATGACGTTCCGGTTATGCAACTGTGTTGCTATTATAACAAGCATTTGGTATGTTAACTGCACAGAAATTATCGCGCAGTCTGTGCTAACACAATAAATTAATTATGAAGCCTCATTTGCCAATATTTATTTGGACAACAGCTGGCGACGCGGCGCCTCTACAATTGAATTGGTGTTAGTAAGACCATTGCAGTAGAACTACCTGAAATAATTTTGTGAATTATTTCAAGTTATCGATGTTATGTATTATTAGTAGTAGTAAATTGTACTTACCCAAAAAATTGTACCTACTACCTAAAATCGTAGAAAGCGCAAGACACATTAATATTATCCGCCTCTGTGGTCTAGTGGTAAGACCACCTGCTTCAGACGCAGAGGTCCCGGGTTCGATTCCCAGTGGGGGCAGATTTTTCTGTTCGGTTTGGTTGGTGGTAGGGCTTGTTCTAAGTCCGCCTGGCTAGCTACCACCATCTTACCTAAGTGTGTCGCCATAACAACAATGTTAACAGCATTGTTGTGTTCCGGCAGTTAGAGGTAAGATAGCCAGTTCCTCCGTGGTTGAGGATTCCGGGTGAAGCTCGCTTCCACCTTCGGCCTGATCGTCACTTACCATCAGGTGAGATACAGGCCAAGAGCTTCCTCGTTGTGGATAAAAAAAAAAAAAACAGTCAACTCAACATAACAGTTCTTTAAAATTAGGCCAGTTTTCTTGATGTGTTTGATTTTAATGTATGATTTTACAATAGCCTGAATTTTCAAGACAAGTAACACAGTTATCAGAAACCAGACTGACCGTTGGTTCTATTCTTGTATTGGCATCTTGGCATCAAATGTTTTGTGGTTTCATACCTTTAGCAGGCCTACTGTATAGCCTTTCGTATCTGTTATATCAGCGGCGCCACCTAGCGCAGTTTTGATAAGTTATCTTTACGCCGTAACATTACCAGTCTATTTGTAATATCTCCCGTTGGCGCCGGGTCCAATAACAGATTTTATGGTACTTGATGTATTATTAGTAATAACGCACTCTCATTTCAATAAACACACTAATTAGTTGAATGAGCGTTATCTCTAGGCATGAAATCACGGTCTAAACGATTTCGCCTTGGTATTTGTAGCATATTTATTGACATCTTTATTGTACGGGGTCGTGGAGTCGCTGTAAATTGTGAATGCACTCGTGGAAATGTATTTGCTTGGTTTTCATGTAACAGCGAGCAAGCATACATTTAGGCCTGGTTTCCACCAAGACGGAGCAGAGCGGAGCGGAGAAGAGTTTTGAATAACCAATCAGATTTAATTAAATTATTTCCACTTCTTTCCGCTCCGCTCTGATCCGCTTCGCTCCGCCTTGGTGGAAACTGGGCTTAAGTTATTTTTCTTCGATTGTCGAATTTTCAGGCGTTGCCTATTGTAGAGTGCCTTATTTATTTTCCATTATGCTTCATTCATTCTATCAGAATAATTGCTACTCATGTTTAAAGGTCAGCTCTTGTAGGTGGATAGATTTTGTATCTCTTTAGAGCTTCTTTTGTCTACCTTCAAGAGCTGACGTACACTTAAACGTCTTTATTTACTAAACTTATGTTATTTGAAGTCTGAAATTTATGAATTGATGTTATATAAATGTAAAAAGAATTATGGTACATGGTGGTTCATGGTACATACACATCATGTTCTTTCCATCATCAGAACCAGGACAAGCGTATATGACGAATCAGCCGTTATGTTAGGATGCGTAATGCTTACTCGTGCTTGTGTAAATATTGTCACTTTGGGAAAATACTGAGTATTTTGGCATTTTAAATAAGTGAGTATTATGTATATTTAATTAATTACATCATCATTAAAATTAAAAATAAGAACATGGCGAATTGACGACCTACTTGTGTCTTATAAATATTCTACGTTTTATGGGAATTTCCTGGTTAAATACGTAGGTAAATTACTTATAATAAATACATATTTAAGACACATATTTATTATAAGTAATTTTTGCAGTTTAATTTTTAAGTAATTTTAAGTTTATTATGAGGTAGGTTCGTTCGTTCGTTCGTTTCAGCCAAATGACGTCCACTGCTGGACAAAGGTCTCCACCAAGGTTAGGTAAGTATGTGATTTTAATAAATTCTATAAAATGATGTAAAAGAAGCGGGAATTTAGAGCTTGTCATACAATTAAGAAAAATATGTAGGTAGAGGATGTGGAAATGTACCATGTGGTTTCCACATCATGTAGTATTCAACGAGCAATTAAGAATAGTGATTTACTCATTAATTCTCCAGGATATACAAGGTGATTTTATTATCAGTGTCCAAATTTTTTTAATAAGCTCTATAGTAGGTACATTTTAAAAATATGAGTACAACTTTATCCTTATTATTCTTAAACGCGGCATTTTTCGCGAAAAAAAATTATTGAAAAATCTAATTCGCGGCTGCCTATATCTTAATTTTGAAGGTTAAGGCTTATTTTCGAACACCATTGTCTATTAAACTTTGTAGTAAGCTGTGTGTTACTATTTTTCTATGAACAAAGCAAATTATCCACGTGAGCCAATTTTGGAACCGCGGCAGAGGATAAAAATAAATAAATATGAAAAAATAAAAATGATTTTTACGATAATCGATAAAGTTACTGATTCTGAGTTGCGCCTAAAATTTTGGATACTGATAACAAAGTCACCCTGTAGATTGTTTAGATTTGATAGACTTTGTCCCGCATGGTCTATGATTGAACCCGAAGTCACTCAGGTCCACATATCACAGCATAACAACACATTACCTACATGTAGGAAAAGATTCCAGTATAATAAAGTCGGTAATTCAACTGTAGCTATCCGGAGGAACATCTTTAAGTGTTACTTAGTACGTACTTTAGAGTTTCCTTTAGTAAGTTAAATATAATACGAGCATGATAATCTTTGATTCTACTAGTACTTACAATAGTATAGTCAAGTACAGGGCTCTGTTTTCCATCATAAGTTTAACCGACATGGTCTTGATTCTATTTTTTTCCCTTTTCCAGCATCTAACACTAGCTAGCTTGTCATTTTACTAAGGGTTAATAATCCCATCCCAGATCCAGGTGGATCTACTCCTCAAATTAAGAATTACAATTTCCAATGATATTTGGAAATTGTCTTTTTTGTTTAATAGTGCAATTCACGTAGTTTTTATTGTAACACCTGGAAAAGATCTTTCAAAAAGTTTGGTCTCGTGGTTGTGATTTTCCTCAAGAGCTTTCATTTATGTGTCAGAGATAGTATGAAAGTTTATACTTATAGCAAATCGGTACGCTAGAGCTCAAAATACTAATTCACAAATCGGGGGTCCGTCTTCAAGTGGTTTCAAGCTACTGATCAGTCGTTCTTACACTGTGAGTACAGTAGCCACGCGGTGACGTAAGCAGATGTAATCGCGTCGGTACGTTCAAAAGGCGATTCGTGATAGTTGTGACTAACGTCGGAATTGTGGCACTCATTGTGATTGAGCAAATAAAGTACGCTGTGAGATAATTTATTGCGGGAAAGAGTTATTTGCAGTAATATGCCGAGACGTGGATTTCCCTGCTTGCATTTTGGTCTTGTTGGTAAAGGACCTTTCTGAGACCGTATAGTGGTCAAACTACCTTTCGTGGTCTCATTAACGTAGTAATATTAAGGCTTGGTATTTCTGCTAAAGTAGGTATTTTGCGCTGTCAAAATCTGCGCGCGCAATACTTCGCCGAAGACAGCGCGCCAAAGAGCTCTCGCGGCTACACAGTATAGAAAAACGCAGTTTAGAAATACGCAGTTGGTTAGGTTAGGTTGACTTCCTTCCATTCAAGCGTCACACTCACAGCACTTTCTAATACAAATCATATCCAAGTGATACAAATTAAAACAACTTTCAAAATTTTGGGAATATATTTTAGAATCGAATAAATTTAGAATATAACTGCCAAAGTAAACACGGTTCAAAGAGGCGTGGCGTCACCCGACCTTCTGGAAGTACCGCGCCGGCTAAAAGAATTTCAAGATTACGTCACCCGACCTATCGGTAGATCCTCGGGGGCTTGAGCGATTGGAAAAACATTTTATGATCAGTTACTCGTAGTAGCGATTATTTAGAGCTTGGATAATAAATTATAGTTGTTGCAATTCACGAAACTTTGCATGAGGTTAATTACACGAATCAGTACACGCATCAATTTTGTTCAGTCTTTTTGTTTATTAAAAAATAATATTATCATACTAAAATTGCATACATATTTGTTTGTATTGGTCTGGGTGTTTTCTTTCCATAATTTATGTATAACGTATGTACGGGGCTCTGTATCGAAAATCACTATGAGCAATGAGCATCACACACGGTTACCTGGAGTGCATTACCGCAGCAAAATTTTTATAAATGTTGTGCTTTAGAGTGTCGAGAGTATAGCAGATAATTAGTCCATCGTGAGCAGAAATTTGTCCACTAATAGCAAAATTCGTTCAAATTATAGTTTTAAAGTTATTAGGAAAAAACAGATTTTGCTGGGGTAACGTTTCAAACATTACTCTGGCAATTTTTTTTTTGAAAGTCGTTCTATCCCGGAACCAAATACATGGATAGATAGCTCTTGTTGCGTAGTAATTTGTCCACGAATAGCAAAATTTGTTCGTGTTCCGGTTCTCAA
This sequence comes from Ostrinia nubilalis, assembly GCF_963855985.1. Classification (NCBI taxonomy): domain Eukaryota; kingdom Metazoa; phylum Arthropoda; class Insecta; order Lepidoptera; family Crambidae; genus Ostrinia; species Ostrinia nubilalis. Next base: position 4,655,447 of record NC_087093.1, read on the forward strand.
GTTATTTAGAATTTTGCTGGGGTAATGTTTTGTGATGTCCCAGATCTCGTAAATGGCTCAACGCAGAAGTTTGAAAAAAATACCAATGATAGACTTTGATATTATTTCCAAATTAGTTCAAACATTAGTCATTGATTTGAATGATAAACACCAGTGTAATTAAAAGATTTCGAAAATCAGATAAAACGGATTTGTGAGTAAACCAGTACTCTTACAATCGAATAAAAAGGTGCAGCATGTACCCTTGGTACACCTTTATAACCACAGTAAATATAAATGATGTGGCTTTGCGCAAAAGAGAGATTTCAAGAAATCTAATTTATTTTAACAGTCTTACTTTCGTGGCCGAATACGCGATTCCCTTATAACAAGGGAACATGGCATACAATGGACAAATTAAAATGTTCCTTGAATAAGCTATCCTGTTAATTTCAGCTTTATATTACGACTTACTTATAAGAAAGTTATCGAACTGCAAAACAATATCAGGAATTCTTCTATAAGCCGACCAAATTATAAGGCCTCAGCCTCGAACTTAGCGGGCAGCGGGACGGGAGCGGCGGCGGCGCGGCAGCGGCAGGATCTTATGCGTGAAATCAAATAGACCGGTTCTCGAAAACAGCGGCGCGGCAGCGGCGCCGGGGCGGGCAGCGGCGAGGGAGCGGGTAACGAGCGGGCAGCGCACTCCTTCTTTTGCCCACAATAAATCGAGCGTTAGGAATAAATTTGAATCGAAATAAAATTGTCGCCGTTGTTCAGACATTTCGTTTGCGAATAAAAACAAATATCTCGACAACATAACCCCGAACACAACACTTCGCCGCTAAAGCGCCGCGCGAGCTGCCCGCTTGTTTCGAGAACGGGTCTGCGTTGCCCGCCCCGCTCCCGCGCCGCCGCCGCCGCCGCCCCGCTGCCCGCTAAGTTCGAGGCTGAGGCCTAAAGGTTACAAAAAAGCGACCGTTCCATACATCAACTCCAGTTTTAAATCCGTTGACATCTGCTGCAACTGCCATCTTTTTGGTTAGAAGATTCTTCCATCTTGCAGCGTAGACCTTTAACTACAGACCTTAGACAGTATTTTTGTGAAAATTCTTACGCATGGTGGAGGAAGGGACGCTCTAGACACTCAAGTCTACAAGGAGTCACATGAACTCCAGTTTTAAATCCGTTGACATCTGCTGCATCTGCCATCTTTTTGGCTAGAAGATTCTTCTATCTTGCAGCTTAGACCTTTAGCTACAGACCTTAGACAGTATTTTTGAAACATTCTTACGCATGGTGGAGGAAGGGACGCTCTAGAGACTCAAGTCTACAAGGAGTCATATGAACTCCAGTTTTAAATCCGTTGACATCTGCTGCATCTGCCATCTTTTTGGCTAGAAGATTCTTCTATCTTACAGCTTAGACCTTTAGCTACAGACCTTAGACAGTATTTTTTATTATTTATTGTGTCAGTGTGCTCTTCTAAAGAGTGTAAGACGATTGTATGTAGGTACTATTAAAATGAAATTTTAACTCATTGGTTTTGTCTCATATTTGAGGAATGTACGGTCAACAGCACGTCAACGTAAACACTGTGGTATCTTACGAAGTTGCGATAGGGGCGACTTTGCAACGAAAATGTATAGCTTGATGTGCTGTCGACTGTACTATGTATCATGAGTAGAGTCTTCGTTTAAAAGGATGCGAACGATTTAAATTTCAATAGGTAGACAAAATTGATAATTCTTAATTATCAAAAATTTAAGCTTTCTCCAGTAACACTGATATTATTATACTGTGACTCATCAAAGTCATCATTGTCAAAAATATTGACAAATCGCGAACTGTCACGGCCAAAAAACTGACACGCGTCCGTCCTCCGTAAGCGCCACCGCGCGACTGATTGAGATTGTCCAAGCCGTCATGGACGATTTTTTCCACATTTTTTAACATTGTAACTAAATAAGACGCAATATAAAAATTTCATCCGTTAAAAGCCCTCAAGTTATTTCTGAACTTTAGTTTAGTAAAAGATTTAGAATCTCAAATCGCTTATTTTAAAAATAAAACCATAAATAGAAAACGAATAGAGGTAACTTTGGGAATTTATTCTATCGAGTCAACTTCATCAAATCGTGTTTCCATCCGTTAATAGCCCTAGAAAATATCCTCAACTATGCCCAATAAAAATCTTAGCCTTTAATTTTACTGTTTAGTACCTCAAAAATGAAAAATGAAAACCTCATTTTCGCCATTTTCTCTGGTACCCGGCCTTAAGAAGAAGCTTTGTACGAAAAACCTGAATGCACCTTTTGGGTAGGTTTGTATCTACTATCATAGATCACATTTACCTGCAACACGCCTTGAGTGAAAACGGTATAAAGAAAAATCTACGAAATCGGTGTTAACTTGTTTCTTGTAAAGTTAAGAGCTACTTAGGGTTATTTTTTTCAGCTTTCCCCTGATATCGATTTTATTGATTTTGAGCTACTTAGAGTTAGGGTTAGATTTTAATCTCATGCGCTAAAGGAAGCTAATATAATTTAAAAAAATCAGGTGTTCTTTTCGGGTCCAACGTTAAATCCGTGCTGCTCTATGGGTGTGAAACGTGGAAGGTCACCAAGGTCATCTCGCACCAGCTGCAGGTCTTCGTCAACCGCTGCCTTCGCCGAATTCTCGGCATATACTGGCCTGAGAAAATCTCCAACGTCGAGCTATTGGAACGCTGCCACGAAATTCCGATCGACCAGCAGATCAAGCGCCGCAAGTGGAACTGGATTGGCCACACTCTCCGAAGGGATCCCGATCACATCCCCAAGCAGGCTCTGGATTGGAACCCCCAAGGAAAGCGCAAACGTGGTCGCCCCAAGCAAACTTGGCGGCGCACTGTGGCAGACGCGGCGAAGAAGAACGGCAAGACTTGGAGCGAGATCAAACACATAGCTCAAGACCGAACGCGATGGAGGACTGTTGTGGACGCCCTCTGCCCCATCTAGGGGACATAGGACCATAAGTCTAAAGGTGTTCTTTTGTTATGTTACGTTGTAACATTATCTACTAGGATATTTGCATTAAAGCATAGCATAACTGACAGAATACCTATGTATATTTTAATTATACTAGCAATAGTACTTGTACAATATTTTTTAACCACAAATTAATACTTATCAGCATTTTCATAACGTTGCATTATTAAAATCTAAAGTAACTCAAAGGTGACTGACTGACTGACTTAGTGATCTATCAACGCACAGCCCAAACCACTGGACGGATCGGGCTGAATTTGGCATGCAGGTAGATGTTATGACGTAGGCATCCGCTAAGAAAGGATTTTACGAAATTCCACCCCTAAGGGGGTAAAACGGGATCCAGGCGTACGAAGTCGCGGGCGGCCGCTAGTTACTCATAAATTGATAGCATCGGTCCAGATAATATAAATCTTTGGATAATTATAGTTTAACACCGTTTATTAGCTCATGTTTTATTGAATGCAATTAAGGAAAACTTAAAGAAATAAATGTCTTTATTTATACCTGGTGCCATTTAACAAATTACTGGAGTTGAAACGTTATGTACTGGGTATGATTACTGTATTTTAGTAAATAAACGACCGTTGTATTTTATTATCTATAATTACTACTTGTCTATTTAGTTATTTTACTTATTTATTTATATTTTGAGCGTAACAAATATACCTAAAGATTTTTTTTTTAATATACACAATCTTACTACGTACTTATTGATTTCATCTAAAACTTAACTGGATGTAAGGACCAGAAAGGACTTTATTAATTACAAAAAGTCACTAATAACAATCTTACAATTGAAAAAGACTTTCAAAACATTGACATAATGACACTCGTACTTAATAAAATAAGTATGAAATTAAATGGATGCATATTATGTGAATAATTAATTGTAACAATATTCATAATCGTACAGTTTTAAAACATGAGGTTACTTATGAATGCTTTAGTAAAATAATATATTCAAATGATATACAGACAAACGGATACTAATTATCGATGTTTAACATGTCCCACTCTGTAATGGTGGTACAGTCCACTGAACACTTTGGAATTTAAAACTTGGCTAGCTTTGGAATTTAAATACTTGGCGAATTTGGCGTAAAACAGTCCCGGGAGTAAGATAAAGAGTAATGGGAATTAGTGTCCGACCGAATATGGATTTTCAGCCGAAAACGGAAATGAAAACGAAGCTTCGGCTGCAGTCTCATTTTCGGCCGAAAACGAAAACGAAAATGACCTTCAACTCTCAAATTTCAATCTGTGATCAAATAATATCTTGTAAACAATATGAAATTACCTATGTAAAAACGTTGAACACACCGGACCCTTACATTCGCAACTATGCGAAAGCAAATCGTGCTAATAATTTTCCTGCAACTTCACGGCGGATATTTTCTTACAGAACCTGAATTATTTAAGGATAGTTTGCTGTCAACTTTTGCTTGAGATATCCCCACAAGAGAAAGTCACACGGTGTGAGATCTGGTGACCAAGGCGGCTAGGGTATGTCCCTGTACTTGCTGATCATTTATTTGAAGAAAAAAATAGTCCTCAGTGTCTCCATCGAGGTCCTCTCCGTGTGTGGAGAGCCGTGGGATACCTTCTTGCTGAAATAGAGTTCCGTAGTTGTCCGGGATGCAGTTGTGGTATCTGACATTCATCGATCATTCGACAATACATTTCAAATACTTATTGCTCAACTGCGAACGCTCTGTTGGCTCCCGATCAGTGACTTATGGTGTATTTGAAATCAGCATTAGACTCTATTTTGAATCAATTAAACTTAATGAAAACTCTTAGGTTTTATTTGTATTCAATTTTGAACTTGGAAAATTCTCGCTGGACACCGTTTACAACGTAACCTCATTTCACAATTTCAAAAGAGTGTGACAATACTGCGTCCGTTCAAGTCTGATTGGAACCATAAGTACACGGACCAAATACACTCCTGAAGATATCAGAACGATAAACGTCACCATCTTGTTCACGTATTTCTGATAATATTCGGTTTGGCCGAAGCTTCGGCTGGTTTTTGGCCGAAAACGAAAATATGGCCGAATGTCCATTTTTTGGCCGAAAATGGCCGAAAACGTAAACGAAAACGAATATTCGGTCGGTCACTAATGGGAATATAATGACCATAACGCTTAGTATATTTTATGAATATTTACAGGTTCTTAGGGTTATCGAATAAATCTGTGATCAGAGCTTTTCATACTGATGTTTTTCAGTGAAAGAACTGAGTAATGCTTAATAAAGCATCAGCACATTAATTTGTTTAATATCTACCACCCTGAAGATGCTTGGTGAGCGCTGAAAACCAACCATAATCAAAATTTATTCTGTGGAAAAACATTCTAAGTAGGCTTATGACTGAATCACTGAAGAATATTGACTGAAATATTTTTTTTTTACATTTGAAGATAACAATGAAGTTTATATTATTATCTACTTATCCCACTCCTATCAGGACTAATCCCACCTCTCGGTCTCACTGCTGCAACTTCTAGCTGTCGAAAAAGACCTTCGACAGTCATAATGTTAACCATGTATGAACTTCGTGAAAGTCTTCAGATAAAATAGTAAGACACGGGTCTTAACGCGACGTTTAATGAGTTACATTATGTACTCACGCCATGACGTTTATTCTTCAGATATCAGCTTCCTAGTCTAGTCTTCAGATATAAACTTGCTGGTATTTGTATGAAGAAGACTGACTAAAAACTGTATTTTGTGTATGTGTTTGTGAGGCCAACTATACCTCAGTTTATTTGTTGGTAATTCGTGACTCTGGTCATAAATTATAATAATTTATTGAGATAATAATAATAATAAATAATAATAATAAAACATTTATTCGCTGCAATTTTAGGGTTACAAATTAGGTGTGGACTTCCTCTATTAAGTACATAAGCACCTGTGTCAGAGGTAGCCGCTCTTCCATAGCATAGCATTGTAAAAAACCTTGGTAGGGTGCAGTAAACATTTCAAACCAAAAGAAAAACAAAAATGAAAGTTAAAGTTAAACATCGAGACTATGTAAAACTTAAATAATTAAATTAAGTACATGTTCGATTAAAAGTATAATTTAAATTAGTGAGCCATGTGTGTTTGTGTTTGTGTGAAAATAATGAAATATTATTAAAATTTAAGTTAGCCTAAATTTCAGCTATGCTATTAAATGTTTGTTTTATTGCTATGCGACGTAAGTAAATTAAAACATTAATCTAAACTGACAATTTAATTGACAAGCGGTTTACTTAAACACTTTAAATTGAAAGTCAATTATTGATGAATATGGAATAGTTAGTTTTATTGAAGTACCGAGTTGCATAATTTTGTTGCAAAATATTTATGTTTAATTCTTAGTAAGGAGGATTTATGTAGCAAGTTGGAATCTTAATTTCTTATTTCAATCAATAACATACTATTGATTTTTCAGTTTCTTAATAAGGTTTTTTCAGTTTTTGCTTTTGTTTTTAAAATAAGAAAATTGTGACACCAAAGGATTTAGTCTGACAAAATATTTTACACTAGCTTTTGCCCGCGGCTTCACCCGCGTGAAATTCCATTTGTCACAGATCGTCATAAATTATAGCCTATGTGTTATTCTGGGCTATATACAATAATCCTGTAAAGTTTAATCAAAATCCGTCCAGTAGTTTTTGCATGAAAGAGTAACAAACATTCAGACATCCATACAAACTTTCGCATTTATAATATTAGTAGGAGTACTCAATTGTAAAGGTCATGTCTCTCCAACCTGCCTGCATCCCTATGCATCCCTATGGAATGCAGGGATGCGAATAGGAAATGTAGGTCAAATCCTCCACTTAACTCGTGTAGGTAAATTAGAGAGGGCCGTGCTCTGGTAATGGATATTAAATTACTTATTATGATTATCAAGTATCTAAATATTCTGCTCTCCTAATACGAGTAATACCTTACAAGCCACAAGTGATATTAAAAAAACTGTTTCATTTTATCATGCCACAATCTAAACGCAAATGACTTTTGGTCTTTTAAAGGCAGATTTGAACCCAACTTACACATTTTTCTATAGCACGAACTGGCGCCACCATTAATAACAGCATATTTGTACAGAGTTGTGAAATCTGCCCATTAAAATTGATTAGAACAAATGTCAATACATTAGTTACAAATTGAAATACATAATGGTCTAAAATTAAGTTATTTATGCGTGCTGTCAGGCAAAGGATACAATAAATAAGGCAGTTTGTCGCATGCTCTACTGCTACCAATTTGTACTGAGGTGACAGTCGTGTAGGAATTTATTGGGTTACGCCATTTGTCTTGTTTTATGGTGGTTAGTTAATCTACGTAGTTTACTAAGCCTACATTTTAAAAACTATTTTACTCTTAGACTATAGACGTACGATCTAGAGACGTATTCTTAAACTGTTAGAACTCCATTTCATGATTAAGAAAGGGAGAAAATGGATTTCAGCTACCATGTTCAAATTGTTCATATTTCATTGGAAGTATTTTGCCTATTTGTAGAGTAGTGGTATACTACACTGGCTCCACATACTGTATACTAATGCCAGGCTTCACTATCACCATATTTTTTTTGAAAGCCGCTCATAATGCTACAAAATATTCCACGATGCCTAGCTTGATATACCATTGCTTGCACTTTACCCATAGCAATTTAGATTTGGCGCATCTCACGGGCCCTATTCAGATACAAACGGGACTATTCCCACCTCTCGTTTCCACCGCTGCAACTCCTGTAGCCAGGATCTACAGCTTGACCTCCAATAAAAACCCAATCACTGAAGGTCAAGTTTGTCCCGGGGGAAAGTTTACTGTCATTGGAACATAGGAGGAGTTCGAATTCCCTATTTAGATACAGCAGTGGATATCAAGATGCTGAAAGGGTGAAATGACGTCATTCTCTTCTTCAACACGCCTTGTCTCCATCAAATATCCATCAGTGACGATCGCTATCGAATCTTCTGTTCCACGCTTGCCTTTTTCGCACTTTCCTTATTAGGTACCCATAAAGCATGCCATTCACGTATCGATATTTACTACGTTAGATGGGCGATGACCTTACCCGTGTCCTTTCGAACTAGATCGCAATGACGTAACCGATCAGTCCAGCTTACTGCAGGATGACTGATTGTGATTGAGTTTTAATGATTGTGTCCAACAGCTGCTGCTTTGGGTGGGGTGACCATGTTTCGAAGATAAGAACAGACTACACGCTGAAATTATTTTTTTGACAGGAAAGCCAGATCTCTTTGGTTCCTATTTTGTTCGTTTCAGCCAAATGACGTCCACTGCTTGACAAAGGCCGCCCCCAAGGATTTCCACCACGACAATTTCCTCTTATGTGATTGTTTTTTGTGACTTGCAAAATGTAATATTAGTTAGAACTAGGGAAAAAGGAGAGAGTGGGCATTTAAATAAAAATGTAATACAAAAAATGGTCTAGACAAAATTAAAACAGGCATTCACGCGTCGCGTATTGATTTAAAAGGAGTATAATATGGTCACCATACATATCGTAGACATTGAATAGATGCCGAGGCAGATTACGGCAGTGAGATCATGAGCTGATTTACAACCAATGTTCTTAACTCGTTTCAAATGCCCAAACACTTTCTTTGGGTGACATCATTCTATGCCTATATCCGCGCCTGTAGACTTTGGCAATTTTGTACACGAGTCAGTAATAAAAAAAGTTTCTGAAACTGACTATTTAAGTGATCTCAACATTATTTCTCTCGGCAATCAATGATATCAGGGTTAACCATGGTCTTGAAAAATTTAGCGAAGTATGTGAGTGAGTGGGCTGGCCATATCCATCTCTGAACAGGCGAAAGGTGGAGAAAACGTTTTTTTTTAATGAAAACCATGTATGGGATAATCGTAGTATGGGATGTCCACCTGCTCGATGGACCGATGACCTCACGATAGTCAGAAGTGGCGGGATAAAAAAATAGTGTATCGTAATCGGAAAGTTTGCGTTCAGAAGTGGACCACCATTATTATACAGTGTGTCCGGGCATGTAGTGATCAAACTTTAAGGGCGAAATCTAGGGACAATTTTATCGATAAAAATACTTCAAATTTGGGGCTTAACCCATTTATCGAAAAATTATAAGGATTTAAGTTTTTAATTTTTAGTTTTCAGCTCTTCCTTCAAAAACAAGTGAAAGCGTGGGTAGCTTAACATTAATAAGCAAATATTTTATATCATGCGATAGCCAATAAAATTATCTATTAGTAGAAGTAGAAAACATACACAAGTTTCATACATTTTAAGGGAGTAAGAATGGATTTAATTAGAAAAAAACATGACTTTTTTCACTTCTTTTTCAGTTATTTTCCAACACTAGAAAAACCAGGTCGTTAAGGTATGTTTTATTTGCATTGTATTATTAGTATTTGAGCTATTCTACAAAACGAATGTAAATTTATTAGTCTACGTCTATTAGTTTTGACGTAATTGTTGAACAAAAATACTCCTTCCCAGCAGTTTCCATAGTAATCGGAATAGGTTGTGTGATTCTTTCAGGCAGTGCATTTTCGCATGTCGCGTGCGCTATGGAAACCGCTGGGAAGGGGTATCTTTGTTCAACAATTACGTCAAAACTAATAGACGTAGACTAATAAATTTACATTCGTTTTGTAGAATAGCTCAAATATTAATAACAAAATGCAAATAAAACATACCTTAACGACCTGGTTTTTCTTGTGTTGGAAAATAACTGAAAAAGAAGTGAAAAAAGTCATGTTTTTTTCTAATTAAATCCATTCTTACTCCCTTAAAATGTATGAAACTTGTATCTGTTTTCTACTTTTGCTAATACATAATTTCATATATTGGCTATCGCATGATATAAAATTTTTGCTTATTAGTGTTAAGCTACCCACGCTATCACTTGTTTTTGAAGGAAGAGGTGAAAACTTAAAATTCAAAACTTAAATCCTTGTAATTTTGCGAGAAATGGTTCAAGCCCCAAATTTGAAGTATTTTCATCGATAAAATTGTCCATAGATTACGCCCTTAAAGTTTGATCACTACATGCCCGGACACACTGTATTATGTATAGCACCATAGAAAGTTGACAATGTTCAGCCTTATTACTTTTCAAGATTGTCTAATTCTACTGGCGCTGACTATTATGAATGTGTTTATGGTAACGTAACTAGTTAGTTTGTTTTGGCTCGAACGGCAAAAAATGCAGCCATTGACTAAGTTTGTCTCACGTGATTTAGGTAGCCATTATTTTAGAGATAAACACGCAGTTAATTCAGGATTGTAGTTTATTTTTCTGAGAGTTTACCTGTATTGTAGTGCGTAATCATTTAATTTATAAAGACAAATTCCATGTATTTACGTAGGTAATGTAGGTACTGATTTAAATGACATCAGAAATGGGTGAAATTGCAACGTAGAAATAGTACCTAGTATAATTTCATCGATAAAATATTTTGATATTCATATATTATGTAGTAGCATTCTGTGGTGTATGTACGACGTACGTACAAATGATAAACATTCCTGTTAACCCCTCTAGGTAAAATAAACATGATTTCCTTAGGAGTGGGTTCCTAGTTTCCTACAGTCCCCTTGAATCGGCTGTGTATTGCCTGTAAGCCCATGGGCTACAGTTGTACTATCAATATACACCGCCCCTATCTGTGCATATTTATGTTACTATTCATAGTTTTATCATGATGACTCGCGTCTGATGAAACAATGACATAAATTACTGCTTAAAGAAGATCATTAATGATGAATTGTTATGACTAGACGTAACCCATAGTTACAGGCAAAATTATGGCGCGTCTCGTGATAGTGAATCATACCTGAGAGCCAAAGCAGACGATGTGTTGCGGCGCCGCACCGCAAAGATTTCGTCGTATCGCGGGGCGCGGCGGCCGCTCGTGTGCCCGCCACAGATATTTCTATGTAAGACGACGCCGCGCGCCGCAGCGACACCGCTCCAGCGTCGCACCGCCGCCGCAACGCATCGTGTGCTTTGGCTCTAAAGGCGGTCTAGTGGCTCGTCTTCGGAATGCAAAGTCAGCGGTCGCGGGTTCGAATTTCGCCAATCTTAATTGTTTGTGTTACGAGCACGAGCTTTCATTTGTGAGTCATTTTGTGACTTCTTCTTTTACCTCGTTTATGGTTTTCTTTATCTAATGTTAGTTTAGAGACTCGTGTTAATTTTTTGGTCGCGGAGAAGGTCTAGTTTCGAAAACTAAATATAATCATCCGTTCATCGGACAGGTAATCGCACGCTGCGTTCCGTTGATATTTTAAGTAACAATGTTAGAGGAGATAAGGTTCTGGTAACTAAGCAATAAATTGTCTTCTTAGTTCCATACTCGACAGATTTTAGCTTCGATATCAACCTTTGTTAAATTATTATAATTGAGCTTAATTTATTTGACTATATATTACTTTTAATTGAAACACCTACAGTTGAAAAAGATTTATTTAATTGTAGGCAAGGCTTTGGTAGGTTGGACACACCTATGGCCCTAAGACCCACGTGCGTGCGCTCAGATTATGCGCATATTTTATCAACTGTCGATCTACCTGCTAGATGACATTATTTATTCATTAATTAAAAGCCATATGTCAATTATAAAGGGACTAACGTGTGCTTTTGGTAATAAATTAAAATTATGTCATACTTTTAGTGATTCAAGTCAGGTCAGTTCTGACCTAGTAGTTGCAAAGCTTGTGAGGTAAGGATGTAAAAATTACTTGATATTTAATTAAACAGACTTAAATAATTGTGTCCGGGCAAATTCTCTAGTCCTAAGTGGGAATAAACGAGGAACGCTACCAGTTCTTTAGGCCTTGTAAGTAGGTACCTACTGCAGTAAGGTTTTTTGATTCAGTTATTTTTTATTCCCTTGTTAAGATGACAAGCTATTTGTTCTAATAAAATGTATTAAACTAATGTAATTCATTACCTTCGTGTACGTATGTTATGAATGACACTGAATAGAAACCGATACCGGAGCTAATTCCAGTCTAGATCAATACTCGATCGACGATCTATAAAATGTATCGGCATGAGATTTATGTCCATACTAGCTTTTGCCCGCGGCTTCACCCGCGTGAAATTTAGTTTGTTACAGATCGTCATAAATTATAGCCTATATGTTATTCTGGGTTATAAACATTAATACTATAAAGTTTCGTCAAAATCCTTCAGTAGTTTTTGCGTGAAAGAGTAACAAACATCCAGACATCCAAACTTTCGCATTTATAATAATATGTATTAGTAGGACTAGTTATTCCCCCGACTACGCGTATGTGTATCTTCAACGCCGATTTCGGACGTTTACGTGTTGAAATTGGTTGTACAGACGATAGTGGATTCATCAGATATATTGTTGCTATACTTAATTGTCAATGTAGTCTCTTTTACAACTATTTTGATGTACCTAGGTAACATGTGCCCTGGGGTTTTATTTATGTCTCTATATTTTTAAAGCTCCCGAAATGTTTCCGATTGAGGTCCTAAACCACTGGAATTCAATAATAAAAATTGGGTGTTTTCTATGTATAATATGTATGTATTTACAAAAAAAAAGTATTTAAGTATGTTTATATCCGTTGTCTAGTACCCATAGTACAAGCTATGCTTAGTTTGGGACAAGAAGCGCAGTGTAAAATGTCCAAGGATATTTATTTATTATTTATTTAAAAAAAATAAGACTGACACATTTTTTATTAATTTTCAAATTAATCTTCTACTTACTTCTTTTTTATATGTATACCAAGATGACTAATACACGTATGACGTGTGTATGGTGATATTTATGTTGTTTCTATATTAGTGTACGCAGTGTTATCTTATTAACAACTTTATTTTGTTATACTGTACAACTTGCTTTAGTCGCGATTTCTAATGACGATTTAGCTTTGTTATGGTTCCATCCGTATTTGCAAAAAGGGAAACATTAATTTCAATTAAATTGAAAACGTTTTAGATAGCTAGAGTCTAGATGAGTTATAAACTCTATATTATCTTCTCACTAATTAGTCCAATCAATAAAGCATTATAGATGGAAAACCGTGGAACACAATTTTTGACTTCGGGACTTTATTTAGGTTAGTTAGGAGGTGAACATAGCAAAAGTCCCCGCCCTTAGCCCTTGAGCCGGCGGGGAGAGGGGGGTTTAAAGGTACCACTTTTCGGTTTTTCGCTTAATCCTCAGAATCTATGCGTCCTAGTGACATGACTACTATGAACCAAAAAAAGCTTATTCAATTTGCTACAGGTGATATAGTCAAGTTTTTCTATATCTTGTATAGTTTTCGCGGCATCTGCTCTATAAGGACTGTAATATTGGAATTTTTATTTTTGTCTTACATGTTCCCAACAGGAGAAAATCGACTAAATCAACATTGAGCTAATATTATAGACATGCGGGAGCATGTTAAGCCCAGTTCCAGGGAGGGGACTGCACCGTGCGTATATTTAGAGGAACTACTTGGAGCCACTTTTGACTCCTCTTCACTCAAAAACTACTGTGCATTAACACTTCAAATTTGGCTCATGTGTTGAGACTTGCAAGATAAACATTAGCTTCAAATTTCATAAATATACCTCAAACGGTTCTTTAGGTATTGACGTCCAAAAATCTACATGTCTGACCTATAGACCAAATTCTAACCACTTCCAGATGACCTTGAAGGTTCAAATTTGGCATCCAGATAGGTAGTTGTGTAAATACAAAGGAACAAATAAAAAACCAGTAAATTTTAACATTTCACAGGTGATAGATAGATTTTATTGTCCTAAATGTCGATTTTTGAACGTCAATACCTAAATAACCGTTTGAGGTATATTTATGAAATTTGAAGCTGATGTTTATCTTGCAAATCTCAACACATGAGCCAAATTTGAAGTGTTAATGCACAGTAGTTTTTGAGTGATGAGGAGTCAAAAGTGGCTCCAAGTGGTTCGTCTAAATATACACACGGTGCAGTCCCCTCCCTGGACCTGGGCTTAACATGCTCCCGCATGTCTAAAATATTAGCTCAATGTTAATTTAGTCGATTTTCTCCTGATGGGAACATGTAAGACAAAAATAAAATTTCCAATATTACAGACTTTCTAGAGCAGATGCGGCGAAAACTATACAAGATATAGAAAAACTTGACTATCTCACCTGTAGCAAATTGAATAAGCTTTTTTTGGTTCATAGTAGCCATGAGACTAGGACGCATAGTTTCCGAGGATTAAGCGAAAAACCGAAAAGTAGTACCTTTAAACCCCCCTCTCTCCGCCGGCTCAGGGGCTAAGGGCGGGGACTTTTGCTATGTTTACCTCCTAACTAGTCTAAACAAAGTCCCGAGGTCAAAAATTGTGTTCCACGGATTTCTCTCTACACCGTCGTTAAAGCATTCATTGACTGGACTAAATTCAATTCTCAACTTTAGAACGTTCATTAATAACAGCGCACCTTCAAAATAACTAGAAATAAAACGACTTGCGTGCATTCCTCGCATAATTAAGTTATTTGCTGTGTAATACATTACGCTGCCACTTCATAAATTACGCCATGACAGTTGACACCAGTCACTTAGAGGCGATAGATAAGTTAATCTTAACTGAACCATTCCAGGCCTTGACCAATCGTGATTCGTGGTTCATTTAGAATGACATCAGCATTGTCTTTCTAATGACGACATGGGTTGTGTTAAGTGACACGAAAGCTCTTGATTGGAACTGTAAACAGTGCAAAACGCTCTCTGTAATGGGTAAAACTGAGCTGCGCTTAGCAAGCAAAAGATCAGTTCTACCCGCCACCAGCCCTTCCATCACCGAGGAACCAGACGCAGGTTAGTGTACCATCCTAGATTGTCGAAATTCCACCAGCTCGCACTAAGCATTTCGATGATTCTTTTATAATGCGAACAGCTAGGGACTGGAACTCGCTGCCTGCTGCTGTCTTTCCTGAACACTATAATCCGGGCTTTTTCAAGGCGAGAGTGAATAGGCACTTACAGGGCAGATATGTACCATCCTAGACTGCATCTTACTTAAAACCAGGTACGATTGCGGACAAATACCTGCCTTGTCCTGCATAATAAAAAAGTTAACCGCGCCGGGAATCATAACTCATTTCAAAATGAGTTGGTAATCAGTGAGAGAATTCGAAAGGGAGTTTTTAAAAGTAGATTCGGATCGTTTTTGACAAATGACGTCTACTAGACAAATACCTTCTCCAAAGAGTCGGATAAGAAGTTATAAATTTTTTAAAGGTTGTCCTTCCATTTTATCATGCCATGGCACAATTTTCAGCTAGCTCAATGGGGTAGTGCAGTGAGCTGCTCCTGTTAGGTACTGAGCTTACGTCCGCAAGAATTAAAAGGAGTTATCCATCTCAGAGCAAATGTTTGAGAAGACGATGAAGCTGATAATTAAGCTTGAAGGCGGGAATTGAGAATCCTCAAGTTGGAAACCTAGTTGCTAATATTTAGCAATCAAGATTCAAGAAAAAAAGTGCGGACTTTCAGTCAACGTAATACATACTTAGTTACTCCATATTAAACACGTAGCAAGCTTTAGTTTCTGTTAGTTGCTGAAGAATATTATAGTATAGTACCTAATATATTAACTATTTCATCAAACACCATGCAAACAAGCTGCGCAAAATCTAAATCTACATTAGGCACAAAAACAATCCACCGGTCACTATATCCCATAACACGATCAGAATTAGGGTATGAGTTCACTTGACAAAAACTACGACACGATGGACAACTTGACAGCTTTGTCGCGATAGATCAAAGACTATTATGTAATCCGATATATCGATAGTGTCGTTTTTATTCGATCAATGAGTCATCAAGGGACGGTCTATGAATGGAAATATTTATGACGTTCGTTCCGTGTTTTGTTTTTAAGTGTGTGAGTAAGTTCTGATTTGATCTAATATAATTTTTTGAAGAATTAAGAAGAGTAGGTATTTTTTCCTTGCTTTTTGCTCACATTTTTTCGTGCACTTGAGTATATAAGCAAAAAACTTATCGCGAATCAGAAATCTCTCTTAGATACGATAATAGCTTTTTAAATCTCAAATAAATCTGCTAAAGTCACTAGTATATTAAGTACTTGGAAGTTTTTACGATTTGGCTTCAGTTCAAAGTGTTCGATTCCTTCAATTTATACTCAATGCATTTTTATTGGAATTGGATACTTCTTATCGGCAAAGTTTAAAGTGTCTGCAGGGTTCATAAATTAATTTTAAGAAAAAGGCAAGAGAAAAATTAATTTATTTGTCCAGTACAAAACTTCCGTAGAGTAGAAGGAGCTTGTGAACGAAAATAGGTACAAAATGTTTGTCATTCAATTCTTAATCAGAGTAAATTCCTCGTGGGTTTATAAATATAGGTCTGGTCTTAATAAATTGTCATTGCACCATTAACGTCAATTGGACATAGGGAATTCCGTTAGTCATACCATCTGGCTGTTTGTTGACTGTCTTAATTGATATTGTACTTACGTGATTTTAGTCTTTATTGAATTGGTAAGTTCCATTGATCATGGGATTGACAGTCTGGACGCAATACATGTTATTATGAACAAATTGTGTCCACTAGGTGGACTGACGATCTGGTGAAGGTCGCGGGAGGTGCTTGGATGCGGGCGGCGTAGGATCGGACTTTGTGGAAATCCTTGTGGACGTCTTTCGGCTGAAACGATGTACAACGGCCATTCTCAGATGAGCTAGTTTTTGCGTGTCCGGGCTGTTAAATCGTTAAAAATGACAAATTAGAGACATGCAAGTATTTTTATACGTTACTTAACAACCCCATCCAGTTGTGCATTAAATCATAGGCCTCTATTTTAAGTATTTGTGACTTAATTAATTTCATGAACCTCTGTTCTCTAATGGACAACACGCATAAGTTGTAATATTAAGTTAAATTATGACTTAATTTAAAGTTTAGATCACACACATTACACTAGTTTTTATTTCACCTCAATCCATCCAGTATTACCGAAGATAGAGCCTCGAGAAGTTTACGGACATTTTAAAATTTTCAAAAATTTCCAATATTCGCGCGTGACGTCACAACATGATTTTGCAGCCCCCGCACGTTAACCCATTTACCACTTTTTGTCTTTTTCCAACTAAAATAAAATTTTACCTAACTGACAACTGTTGTTAGTTGTCATCGTTCAATCACATTTCAAACTAGGCGCTAAAAAAGTAACCATTATTATGCCACCTATTGCCAATTTTGTGCACTATGAAGCCATTTTTACATTTATGCACTTAAATATAAATTTTCTGGAAAAATAACCAAGTTTGTGTCTCTGTGCTCAATAACGAGTAAATAGTCCAGTTATTTGTTAATTTTAATTGGAAAGTTTTCCGGAATTTTTGAAAATTGGTGAATAAATAGATTTCGCTATGTTCTTTCCGAATTTTGTGACCTCGTTTAATGTACCTGCTAAATTGCGAGTTCTTTTTTCTTTGATCATGGCAGGACACGCTGCCGGGTGTCCTAAATATGCTGAAGTATAAAAAAAATCGCGTTGCTGAAGTATACATTTTTTTTGTCTTGTTTGTTTCTACATTACATAATTGTATCCTACTAATATTATAAATGCGAAAGTTTGGATGTCTGGATGTCTGGAAGTTTAAAATAAAGTAAAGTAATGTTTATTTGTCACCAACATAACAGATAATATTATTATGATAACAAACAATCAGGAAAAACAAAAAGTAAGAATGTTGGTGGGTTGATACCTGAACTAGGAAGATTCCTGTGTCTCAGGTTTGTTACTCTTTCACGCAAAAAGTACTCAACGGATTTTGTTGAAACTGTACAATATTATTGTTTGTAACCCAGATTAACATATAGGCTATAATTTATGCCGATCTGTGACACAAAATTTCACGCGGGTGAAGCCGCAGGCAAAAGCTAGTCGTGAAATAAATAGGAAAGTTTAAGGATCTGAAACGTGGTCGCTTACTATGGGCCTCATAAGAAGGCTCAAGGTCACCCAAAGGGTGATGGAGCGGGCTATGCTCGGGGTTTCCCTGCGTGATCGAATCAGAAATGAAGAGATCCGCAGGGGAACCAAAGTGACCGACATAGCACGCAGAATTGCTAAAATCAAGTGGCAGTGGGCGGGACACATAGCTCGTAGAGACGATGGCCATTGGAGCAGAAAATTTCTTGAGTGGCGACCACGGCACGGGCTGGAAGACGTAGCGTGGGCAGGCCTCCTACTAGGTGGACCGACGATCTGGTAAAGGTCGCGAGAAGTTGTTGTAATTTCTAAACGCAAATACAATTTTTTTTTTGACATCTGTCACTTGCTGTTTCCGGTCTCTCTGTCTGTAAGGCTGTCTAGTGTCTGTAGTTCCTGTGTAAATCTATTAAAATCTCTGTTATTCTTTTATCATTTTTCAATTAACACCTATAACCCATCAGGTTATGGGCCCAGGATATCGCAATAATTCGTATTTCCAAGAAATAGTACAATTGACAAACAAACTAACTTATTACAATACGGTGAGATTTTGTCAGCATCATGTCTTCTGCTTCTCCAAATGTGGTCATCGAGAAACTCAAGGGCATTGACAACTACAGTTCATGGAAATTCATGATGAAAATGGTTTTAATTCAGGACGACCTTTGGGATTGTGTGGAAAACGAGGAAAGTGATGGGAAGAAGCAACAAAAGGCTTTGGCTCGTATTGCACTAGCCGTTCAACCATCAGCTATTCCACACATTCGAAACGCTAAGACAGCACACGAGGCCTGGAGCAGCCTCGAGAAGGCCTATGAAGATCGAGGTTTGTGCCGGAGGCTAGGGCTCCTCCGAACCTTATTTTCGACTAAATTGGACGAGAGCGACAGTATGGAGTGTTATATCAACAAAATTACTGAGTTGGCACAACAGCTAAGCGAAATTGGATCACCCCTGGAAGACGACTTCGTGGCTGTTATCATGCTTAGCGGCCTGACATCAGACTTCGAGCCACTCATCATGGCAATGGAGAACTCGAATGTAAAACTGTCCAGTGAAATTGTGAAAGGAAAACTACTCCAAGAAAATATTAGAAGAACCGATAAAAGTGAAGCTGCATCTGCCCTGCTTGCTAGAAAACAACCAAGATGCTATAGATGCAAGAAAGTAGGACATTTCATCAAAGATTGTCCTCAGTCATCATACAATAAGACTATGAAGACCAATCCAGATGCATCAAAGGCGCTATTGATGGCGCTGTCAGCAAACATCAAACACGGCCAGTGGTATGTCGATAGTGGTGCAACGGGACATATCGACGGCAGAAAGCGGAAATGTCGTATCTCAAAAATTGGCTAAAATGACTTTTAATTGTATTGTATTAAGAAAAAAAAGCCGCGTCGAATGGTGTATGTATCGTCTTTCTACGATGAAAAAAAATATAGATACGTCATAGAATTTTTTCCAGTTTTTTTACAATTTACTTGACCAATTGCTGTAACTGGTCAAAAAAACGCAACTTTCGAAAATAAAATAGATACGACCACACTACTAGTATGTTAAACAGTTACAGCACTCTTTTTCTGAGTCGAACATTGATTTTTAAGGAGATACAGCATTTCAGCCGCCCTAAAATCTTACGATGTCGAACATACAGCAAATGCGCCGAACTGACGTGAGTACTTATAAAATAGTTACTGCATTTCAAACGTATCATCTAATAGCGAAAATCTTACTAACATCATTAGAATAGAGTCTTGTTTTGTGTACAGCAAGTAATACGTCACTCTAGCAAAACAAACCCCCTCCACCCGCTGCGTCATACGCCATTCTGATCGCGCGGCAGTTGTGCGTTAGCGCCGATAGTGAGAACGCAGAATTGTAAATTCTTAAAATAAATATAATTTTACATTTTTATTTGTTGTTTCGTTTCAGCCGAAAGACGTCCACTGCTGGACAAAGGCCTCCCCCAAGGATTTCCACAAAGACCGGTCCTGCGCCGCTCGAATCCAGGCCACGCATTTTGTCTTGTCCATGTTCATTTTAAGACCCACTTGTTGAGAGGCTCTACTGAGGCCATCGAGCATTGTGTTTAGGTCCTCCACGGTCTCAGCTATGACTACGATATCGTCCGCGAAACGAAGGTGGGTGATATACTCGCCGTTGATATTTATGCCGAATCCGCTCCAGTCCAGAAGCTTGAAAACATCTTCCAGGGCGGTGGTGAACAGTTTCGGAGATATGACATCTCCCTGTCTCACTCCTCGCTGCAACTGGATAAGTTTCGAGTTCTGATCCTGGAGGCGGACCGACATTGTAGCGTTTTCGTACAAGCCCTTCAGCACTTCGATGTATCTATAGTCAATTTGGCACCGTTGGAGAGACTGTAGCACTGCCCAGGTCAGTCGAAGGCTTTTTCATAGTCCACAAACGCCTAAGTGGCTGATTATAATCTGCCGTAGCCTATGTATGTGGTATATGGTACTAAAGCCTTTTCGGAAACCGGCTTGTTCGGGAGGCTGGAAGTCGTCGAGCCTGCGTGCGAGACGATTCGTGATGACTCTCGAAAACAGCTTGTAGACATGGCTCAGAAGTGAGATAGGTCTATAAATTTTTCAACAAGGTTTTGTCGCCTTTTTTTAAGAAAAGTTTCACCACACTTTTGTGCCATGCCGTAGGCGTTTTTCCCTCAAGTATGACGGAATCGAACAGCCTCTGAAGAGCCTTTAGTACCGGCGTTCCGCCTGCTTTCAGAAGCTCAGCCGTGATTACATCATCACCCGGTGCCTTGTTGTTTTTCAGCAGTTTGAGAGCCATTCTAATCTCGTACAGACTGACGTCCGGGATATCTTCGGTGTAGTGTCGGGTGAATCTAGCTTTTGGGTTTTCAGCTAGATTTGGGAAGTACACTCGTGTATAATTGTCCGTAGAACTTCTCAACTTCTTCCAATAACTCAGGCCCCGACGAGATGTATCTGCCATCCTCGGTCTTCAGCTTGGTCAGTTGACTTTGGCCAACAGACAGATCCCTTGCGAACACTTTAGAGCCTTTGTTACGCTCAATCGCCTCTTTAATACGATCTGTATTAAATTGGCGTAGGTCGCGAGTCAAAGACTTGGAGATCTGTCTGTTAAGACGCCGATACTAAGCAGCATCTTCAGAGGACTGCAGAACCAAGTTTCGTCTCTCTTCTATAAGTTTATTGGTGAGGTCAGAGATCTTTTTGGTTTCTTTTGAAAGACGGGTTTTAAAGAACTTAGACCCAGTCGTTTGGACAATTTCCACGAACCTGTCATTGTATTCGTCCACAATTTCGCAGTCTCCCAAGAGTCCCAGGCATTCGAAACGATTTTGCAACTCGAGCTGAAAGCTTTCGGGGTTTTGGAGTTGGATGGGCGCTGGGCGGAGCGTAGACTTCATCAGTCGACGCCTCTCGAGCTTCACAACGGTAAAATGGGACCGGGAGCTATGTATGGCTCTGGAAATATCCTCATATACATATAGTCTCCACTTCGTCGTCGGGGTGTTCCGTGGTCGGTGCGTATACCTGTATGACCTTCAGCGAATACCGTTTGGTGATTCTGAGTATAAGGTACGCTACCCTCGCCGAAACACTCTCGATCTGTACCACGTTGTTGATAAGGGACTTGTGGACGATAAACCCGACACCACCCTGGGACTGTTGGTCGCCCTCCCGGAAATAGAGCAGGTTTCCGGATTTCAGGATTATGGTGTCCTCCCCCTCTCTTCGGACTTCGCATAATCCTACGATATCCCACCGCAACCTGCTCAGTTCTTCCTCGAATTCGGCGAGCCTCACGTCAGTCCGCAGCGTGCGAGTGTTAAATGTTGCCAGGGCCAGAGGTCGTCGGGGTTGGTAACCTGTCGGTACCCGGTGATTCTTAGCACCTCTCGCCCCAACGTTACCGTGACCGCTACCGTGGCCCGGGATAGTGGGGCCGCCGGGGACTAGGGGCCGTGTTTTTTTGTGTCTCTTCATGAGGGGATTTTGCCTTAATCGCCACGCTTGGCAGGCGGGTTAGCGATCGCAGTTTTTTTTTGTGAGGTTTCGCACGCAGACGCTGCTGCCCGTCCGGTGCTGCAGGGATTTTGTCGCCTATTACGACACGCCTCCTGTTGGCGGTGGGGAAGAGTATCCTTTATGGCCGTCCCCCCCACACGGCACTTGTTGTTTACGTGTTTAAAAATAATAAATGGCAAACCTCAGGACAAAGTATAAGTAAGTGATTGTTGCAAGCAATAAAGAGAAAGTATAGCAGACTGATTTATGTAACTAATGAACAAAGAAGGAAAAGTAACATGATGATTATTTTTATTTAGTTTAAAAACTAATACTGAATTTAGCAGATTGATTGTTGAAACTAATGAAGAAGAAAAACTATGGCAGGCTGATTGTTAAACTTTTAAAGAGAAAGTGTATGCTTCTTAAAATTAATGAAGAAGAGAGATAAACTAATAAAGAAGAATATTTTTGTCGGACTGATTATTATAATTAAAAAACAGACTGATTTTTTTGTGCCATTACATTCTTAAAATTTAAATAAAACAGTTAAGAAAAAGATACAGTATTTTATTGTTTTCACATCTCTGACTCTTATTGTAGATAAAACATTTCAAATGTAGGAAGTTATTTCATTATAAGGTCCATACAGCGAAATAGCCCTGTAGAGTTTATCGTTTCTTTGAGATACAGCAGATCCGCTGCCTGGGAATTGAAGTCAACTTAAATAAGCCATACATTTTACCTTCCTGATACAACATTTCTGCAGCTCGATATTAAAAAATCAATTGCTGTAACTAGTCAAAAGTCAATGAAGTAGTAACTCTAGATTATTCCAATCACCTTTATTAAATAAAGTTTAATTAGTAGACAAAACATGTAAAATTTCAGCTTTCTAACTTTCTTAATTTAAGATTTATGAATTTTTGAAATAGTTTTTTTGCTCTGGTGTAAAATCGGACTTTTTGAGATACGACAAAATCGCTTTCTGCCGTCGATATGTGCGGAGATAAAAGTGTGCTAAGTGATTTGAGTGATGAAAAGTCAATTGAAGTTAATGTAGCAAATGGTGATAAATTATACACAGCTGGTAAAGGTTTTGCAAAAGTGCACTTGAAAAATGGTGATGTAAGGACAATAAGTGACGTATTTTATGTACCAAATTTAACAGTTAACTTACTGTCAGTCAGTGCCATGGTTAATAAAGGATTTAAAGTAGTGTTTAGTTCTGGCACGTGTAAAATTTATGATAGTGGTATAATAGTTGCTACAGCCACTCAACATGATGGCATTTATCAACTTGACACAATTGAACCACCTAATCTTGATTGTAACTTTGCCACAAAATGCGAATCTTCTCTCGTTCCAACAGATTTAGGTAATACTGACAAGATATATTGTGAAAAGGAGCCAGTTTCAAGCAGTGCAGATTCATCAGCAACTGCAATGACAGCTGCTACTGAGAAGAAAGAAGTTTCGCAGCAGGTTTGGCATCGACGACTTGCACACCTCAATCATCGCAGCATGGAACTTATGAGAAAAGGTATGGTAATGGGCATTTCATTTGATAATAGTACCATAGAAAAGTGTGTATCGTGTGTCGAGGGAAAGCAAACTCGATTGCCATTTCCCAAAAATTCTTTTAACAGAGCCACGGAGGTATTAGAATTAGTTCACAGTGACCTATGTGGTCCCATGCCTTGTAAATCCTTCAGTGGAGCAAGCTACTTTGTAACATTTATAGACGACTTTACTAGAAAAACTTATGTATATTTTTTAAAAGGGAAAAATGAAGTGTTTGACACGTTCAAAGCTTGGAAAATTCTAGTTGAAAATCAGACTAATAAGAAACTTAAAATCATTCGAACTGACAATGGAACTGAATACTGTAATTTGAAATTTCAGAATTACCTAAAGGAGAATGGTATAGTACACCAAACCACTGTACCATACTCCCCTCAACAAAATGGAGTTGCTGAACGTGCTAATAGAAGCATCATGGAGAAGACACGCTGTATGCTCCAGGAAGCCAGGCTTGGACAAGAGTATTGGGCTGAAGCTGTGAATACAGCTGTGTACTTGAAAAATCGGTCACCAACTAAAGCTGTCAAGGGGCACACTCCTGAAGAGAAGTGGACAAATCGCAAGGTATCAGTTTCATATTTAAAAACATTTGGATGCATCGCTTATGCACATGTAAATAATCGTACCAAATTGGAACCCAAAGCCAAGAAGTATATTTTTGTTGGATATTGCGAAAATACAAAGGGCTATAGATTGTTAAACCCTGATAACCCTAAAGATTGTATAAAGGCACGAAATGTTACCTTTTTTGAAAATAAATATATTAATGACAAAAATGTGTCAAATGATGATAATTGTACAAAAGAATCATCCACAGAGGTAATTATAGATGAGAAAAATATGACTGAACCTCCCTCAGAATCATTAAGCGAGGTAAATTCTGATGACACATATTCAAATCAGCTTGAGCCGAGACACAGTGTTATATCTGTTGATGATTCTATGAGTGAGGAAAGCTTCTATACAGATAATACTTCGGATGAAACATATGTTCCAGATTTTGAAGAGGAATCTTCGAGTTCATATTCAGAACAAGAAACTGGTCCTGAATACATGGCAGCACAGCTTGTAAAAGGAACTGCGTGTGATGGTGACACCGATGAGCCACAGACGGTGCACGAGGCGCTGGGTGCTCCTGATGCAGACTGCTGGAAACAAGCAATGGCAGATGAGTATGAATCTTTCAATGCCAACCAATGCTGGACACTTACGGATAGAGTTCATGGTCATACCCCTGTAAAATGTAAATGGGTATTCAAGAGGAAATTGGGTGTAAATGGTGAGCTCCTGAAATATAAGGCTAGATTAGTTGCCAAAGGATTCACACAACGTTATGGAATAGACTATAGTGAGACATTTTCACCAGTTGTTCGATATTCTAGTATTAGAACACTGTTAGCTATCGCTGCTGAATATGAAATGAATATTGAGCATTTGGATGTTAAGACAGCATTTTTAAATGGCGACCTTTATGAATCGGTATACATGGAGCAACCTGAAGGATTCGTTATAAAAGGCAAAGAAAATAAAGTTTTCAAACTTAATAAGGCCATCTATGGTTTGAAACAAGCAGCAAAAGCGTGGTATGAAAAGATAAATAAAATATTATGTGAGAAATTAATGTTCAACAAGTCATCATTGGAACCATGTGTATATTATAAATCTAGTAATGATAGGCTCATTGTAATAGCCCTGTATGTCGATGACATTTTGTTGATGTCCACAGCCAATGCTCATGAAGAGGTTATTGATATAAAACAGAAATTGAGAAGTGAGTTTGAGATAACAGATTTAGGGCCAGCTAGATACATCTTGGGAATTAGAATTTCTAAATATGATGACAAAATAACTTTAGATCAAACAAACTACATTGAGAAGGTATTACAAAGATTCAAAATGGACGATTGTAATCCATCACCCACACCAATGGAATCGGGAATAAAACTGCCAAAGGGTAATCAGAAAGATGATAACCTAGATTACCGAGGCCTAGTAGGTTGTCTTATGTACGTTGCTGTCTGCAGCAGACCGGATATCGCTCATGCAGTCAGCTATTTAAGCCAATTCAATGAGTCTTTTTCAGAAATCCACTGGAAGGCAGCAAAAAGGGTTCTTCGTTACCTGAAAGGCACGATGAACTATTGTCTAGTTTTCAAAAGGGGTGGCTTAGACGTCACGGCCTTCGCAGATGCTGACTGGGCGAGTGATGAAGGAGATCGCAGGTCATATACTGGGTATGTGTTTCAGGTTGGTAGCTCTGTAGTGTCATGGGAAAGCAGAAAACAACGAACTGTGGCCTTGTCGAGCACGGAGGCGGAATACATGTCACTCTCCGACTCTTGTAAGGAGGCATTGTTTTTGCGGAATTTCTTGCAGGAAATATTGGGTATGTTGTGTAAAGTTACAATCTATAATGACAATCAGTCAGCACAAAAATTGTGCAAGAATTCGATGTTCCATGCCAGAACTAAACACATCGATATTCGTCACCACTTCATTAGGGATCACATATGTAATGGTTCTATTGATGTAAAATATCTATGTACAAAAGATATGTTAGCAGATTTGTTAACAAAACCACTGCCTAAGGAAGTTCATAACAAGTTTGTGAACCAGTTACTGTTAAAGTTGTAAACATGATAACTGTGTAATTCTAAGATTGTTCTAAAATTGCATGCGTGTTATTTTTTTTTTTTATGAAACTATTACAAAATGTTGTGTAAATCAAGCAAAATACTGTGAACTATTCTATGTTTGAGAACCAAAAATTGTATTGGTTTAAGGGCCAGTGTTGTAATTTCTAAACGCAAATACAATTTTTTTTTTGACATCTGTCACTTGCTGTTTCCGGTCTCTCTGTCTGTAAGGCTGTCTAGTGTCTGTAGTTCCTGTGTAAATCTATTAAAATCTCTGTTATTCTTTTATCATTTTTCAATTAACACCTATAACCCATCAGAAGTACCTGAATGCGGGCAGCGCAGGACTTTTTATTATGAAAAACCCATGGAAAACCCAAAGGCCTCTCGCCTTTGTCCAGCAGTGGACGTCATTTGGCTGTAAGGACAAAATAGGAAAGAATGTAATTATCAAAAATCTTCTCTAAGGCAGCATTTTTCCAATTTCGCAACGAGTGCGGCAATCACACTTAACTAACAGACTAACAGAGAGCATAGTGAAATCTATTTTAATCACCAATTTTTAAAACTCCCGGAACACTTCCCAGGTAACCACGTTAATTTGTACCAAACGACTGGACTATAATTTAATTGATCTAAAAATTTGGGTAGATCTTCTCAAAAACAAAAGAACTGGTTCTAAAAGGGTTAAGTGACGTTTTGACATTTGTAGAGGGCCTTGTAGAAGGGGAGGCTATGGTGCTGAATGTGGATTAACTCGAGTGTCATAGTAACTTATTAGGCTGCTAAGCTTGATGATAAAACGAAAAATATTTTATTCAATGTACATAGTCTGGTCATAAGTTCTGTCATATGATAATAAATTTTGAATTTTGAATGAAGGTTTCAAAAACATTTTTTACTGAATTAGAATAAAAAATAAAAAATGTGCGATAGTTCGAATTTTACTGTATGTGTAGTGGACGCATAAAGAAGTCCGAACTGCAGTTGTCACGTTGCATTGGTGCGGCTACGCGCCAAAGCAGATTTTAGTTGTGCTGAAAACAATTTAGTTTATCTTTTCATTTAATGATAGGTATAGGTGTACCAGAATCTCATGGCAAACAAAAATATTGGAAAAGTGTGTCTCTCATATGGCAAATGTCTATGGCTTTATTGTCACCTGTCAAAGTAAATCAAGTGAACTGTCAGTCACTGCAGAAATTTTGTAATCTCTTCATGCCTATTTGTTATTTTTGTGAAAAGTCAAAAAAGCTCAAGCAAGTCATATTGTTTTCAATGTGTATTGTAAAATAATGCATAATTCAAAGTCAATCTTTGATTTTAAAGCGCGTCGTTGAGTTGACAATAAGTTGGAGTGAAATTTGATACATTTAGTTTATTACCTAACTGCGTCAGAAGGAGGGTTTTTTTTAATATTATTCTTATAATAGCTGCTTTATCGGGGGTTTCAGGTGTACCTCACAAATTGGTGCAGAGGAATGGTGAAAATGTTATGACCATGTAAATAAAATTGAAAAAGATTTCATCAAGTAAGATAGAATAATTGAAAAGCTGGAAGAGCAATTTATAATAAATACCTCTTTATCTTGATCATCTATTAAAGAAAAGTGGAATCCTTGGAATCGTTTTCTAGTTCTGAATGAAGTGATTAGTTATAAGTATGATACATAATAAAATTAGTTACATAAAGTAATATACGATTTACTTATTTTTCAAGACATTTTCCTATTATCTATTATCCCATAAATTTGATTGTACTGACATTATCAATCAAATTCAATACAGAGTACCGAGCCGTATAGGCCGTTCTTGTAGTACATTAAACTTTCGTCTGTTTGAACCTAAATTCGCAAGAACACACGCCGGAGAGCGGGCTCCTTTGAGGAGAATTATGAAATCATACAACCAATACTTTTTTAATCTGGATTTATTTGCTTTATCGCCTAGTAATTTAAGAGTAATGTTATATTATTGTTGGATACAATTATTTAAATCCTTAAATCTTTGCCGTATTAAGTCCTTTAACTTGTACACCTTGCATTTCCCTTGTCTGCCATTTTCGTTTTCTGTTGTATGATCGGTGCTTGCCGTATGGCCTTGACTGTAGGTATAATATGTAATGTATAACTGCAATAAGCCAACTTAAATAATTGGTAATACGGTTGTTTCCTAACTTTTGTCTTAGAACTTGTCAATTTTAACTTACCAAACTTAAAATTTGCATGGAATTTATTGTCATAAACTTAAAATTAGTTAAATAATTTCTTCAAACGTGTGCGACCTTAGTAGCTGTTCTATTTGTTATTTTCGTGGATAACGGTGCTGGTTGTGCATTTATTTAAGATATATCTGTAAGACTTTTTGTAAAACCGTTTGTACAATTGTTTGTTGTCCCTAATAAAATAAAATAAAATAAAATAAAATAATAAAAATTATTACTGACGGGATTGCTACCATGTACCTTAGTTTTGAGTTTCCAATATTTCGGCACTGTTGCAAGCGGTCACGGAGTAACTGAAGAAATTAAAACCAGACATCGTTCAGATGTGCGTTCAAAAGACCTGAGATTTAAAAAATTCCCACGTTTTGTTTAAACAGTAAGCGAAAACAAAGTGACTTGAAAATGGAATACAAAATGATAAGGTATGGTAAATGATAAGTCTTTATCAATGAAGAAGCAGAAGTTCAATTTCATGTGTCCTCCATCTAGGCTAGTTTCCATCGTCACTCAAAGTTTGGCTGCGGTCTCAAATTTGGGCTTAATTGAGGTATTTTTTGGGTGAGAGGCATAAGAACTAATGCCGTTTTATATCAAAAATTCATACTTAGAGGTACTCAACCAGGTACAAAGTATTTCCTTGTATGTTAGTCTGCCACTCTTTAGTAAGTCCCGAAATCCCCGCTTCGGCTCCCCTACTAACCATTCTAACCATTGTACACAGATAATATCTTACATGCAGCTTTTCATGTTACTACGTCACATTTTCAAAATCCGCGCGGAAAATCGCTCCTAGCGGAAGAGCGCACTTTGAGCTTGAATATTTCAGTCATTTTTAAAGATATCAAAAAAGTAAAAATACAGTATTCATTCTAATTTTTTGTAGTTTTTTTTGGCATCTTCAACAAAAATTGTGCGCCATGTCCATTACCGTTACGCGTCCGCACACCGACTTAATGTTAAAACTTGGCTGTAATTTTTATGTCGTATAGATTTGGTTTACTCCATTCAACATTTTAAAGAGTACAAAAGATTGTCTTACGCATAGCAAAATATCTATTCAATAGAACCATTCTGTAAATAATTAGAATTAAAAAACTGCTTCTCCGAGCGAAAGTCCTAATTCCCGTGACGTTTTCTGTTTTTGGGCACACAAGCCTAAATAATAATATTTGACACATCATTTACGCGCGCGACACGAGCCCTTAGTTAGTTCTAAGACCTGTTAGCAAGTAGACGTCTATTGCGTTGGCGTACCGTCGATGAATTGCGTAAGAGTATAATTACCATATCTTTGGTTTTCTATTTTTCTATTTACCATGTCCTTATTTTTATACTCGATTTTTTAAGGTAGATCCACGTTGTTAATTTAAATAGATTCAGTACTTTGGCCTTCATACGTTGTAGTAAGACAGTATTTGCATACGCTGAAGATTTTGGAAATTTTGAAGAAAAACTATCGTTTTATAATTTCCATGTACTAATTACCGTATATTTATAATCACCGTTGTATGAAATTATTACCTACAAATTGCACTAACGATTGAATAAGTATGATGATAAAATATAAAATATACCTAGACTTTCGCATAACAACTGTACGGACTTTTCTTCCAATCTGACAATTTCCAATCAAAAAATTTAAAAAAACTTTCGTTAGAGTAACCTCGAAATAGATTCGATTTCATGACGAATGTTCAGCTTCAGTTGCTGCATGGTTGTTGGATTTAAGAGTATATATTTAACCCCTAAGGTGACCCCACAAAAAGAAGTTACCTGGAGTGAAATCGGAGCTTTCTGATGGCCAGGAGATGTCACCCCTGCATGAAACATGTCTCGTACCAGATATTTATTTTTACTATTAGTATAATTGATATTAACATCTTAAATCATTAGTTAATTCTAATATAATACCATTAACATCTATCCATAATACCTTTGCCCTAAGAAGATGAGATTTTCCAACAGTAACACTTACCTGGCGTGATCACATTAAGAACAAATGAGAACAAATCAACAGACAATGGGACTTTTCAAGGCAAGAGTGTATAGGCACTTTGTACCATCCTAAACTGCATCCTACCTGCTTTGTTATGCATAGAAAAAACTTCGTGATATGCAATGGGTACTGGACAGAAGAAGCTTGGAGAACAAACTATATACAAATGGATCCTAAAACCCATGTAGACATGGCATCGGCTTAGCCTCGCAAATGTAGAAATACTTTAACGTTTTCAAAATAAAGGTTTAAAAATCTTGAGCTGTGCACCTTGGTTTACAAAGTCCACTGAAGTGATACCAAACGTCAAAGAGGGTGTGGAAAATCCTGTAAAGCTTACAACCAAAGACTAGACCTTCATGCAATCTATTTGCTGCATCCCTTCTAAATTCTAAGAATTCTGCATTTAGGCTCAGGAGAAAGCGAATAGCATCAATCTGAAAACTTATTGTAAAAGAATCGAGGTGACAAATCATGGGATATGCTGAGCTGGAAAAGTCATTATAAAAAATTCAATTTAATCTGATAATGGGTGATGGCTGATCGCAGATAGATTAAAAAGAGGAAAAATCACTTAAATCATTAATTAATTTTTCGATGTATGCATATCCGAAAAATCAAATTTGTGAGATCTCCTGATCCATTATCTGTACGTTAAATCGTTTGTACCACATTGAAATCAAATAAATGATGATTAAGATTCTGATGAAATGTGACACGTAGCCCCTTCTGGCCGAAACTAAGTGTTCCTGTTATAGCCTCGATAATTGCAGTGTACTGAAAATATCTTGATACAATAAATAATAATAGAAATGAGTGTTTTCCTTTTTTCAAAGGGTTATTAAGTGTACCTACAGCGTTTTTTATGACGCTAATATTTATATACAAATTTATCAATGCAAGATATTGTTTTCTTGCTATTTTACATATTTTTTTCTAATTACCGTTAGATTAAGTATTAGCCTTATCTAATTACCGTGACCATAAAATTTTTGGGTCTCATTTACGCGAAAACCGCTTGGAATAATTTGACGCCTTAACGATTGTTAAATTCGTACTTTTCATGTGTTTCATATTTAAATGCGTTTAAGTCAAATAAGCCAAATTTCAAAAATGATATGGTAATTAGGCTGAGAACGCCTAATCGTGAGAATGACCGACAAATATCTCAAATACAGATAATAGAGTTGCAGAATTAGGATTTATTAGCAAATGGGTTGTAGACAGATGTCAAAACTCACAAATATTTCATTCAGTTTGGTGAATATCATCTAGGAAAGAGCTCTTGGTTTAAGAAACTTCTGAATATCTTGAGGTACCTTTTTACGTCGATACTTAGCACTTTTTGAAGAATATGCCTCAGTTGATATATCATTATTAACAAACGAATATAATTATTATTAACAAATAAGTTACTTTTGTCTCTAGAAAGCTCTAGCTTTCTTAGCTTTTTGAAACAACTTCACGTCATCATTATGTCGTTTTGTCGTATCCACCAAAGAAAGTGTGTGTTGTGTATGCATCAGCCTTGTAGTTTGTGCCAGGTCCGCTAGCGGGGTGTGTTCGGAAGCGGAGATTGGGACTCATAAATCGGCGCGTGCGCTGATAACAACGCGCTCTTGCCAAAATGTGACGTCTGTGCGGACACGTGTCCATTACACTGAAAATTCATTGATGAGCCTCCGGTTTCTGAATTGAGATTTTTAGCGTGAGAGACTGAGAGTTGCGGATTTACAGATTTGCCGCCTGTAGGCCTTCAGGTACGGGGAGGGGTTGTGCAATCGGAGAGTGGGGAATCAATTCTTTATCATTAAGCGATGTGGAGATGTTGAAATATTTGGTTATACAGGGTGTCCCAGAATGGGTGAATCAAACTGATAGGGGAGGTAGCTCTACTAATGTACTATCCCTAAAAAATATGAAAAAAAAAGCGCATAAGGACACAATTTTTTTTTTTGAAAAGTGATAATAAATCAGCTTTGCCTAAGTATGGCTATAATTGCTGCGTTTGGAGTTTATTTGTACTTTTTTCTTACTAATATTAATTGTACATGATCGCTTCGTTTATCTGTAAACAAACTTTTGAAAATAACGACTAGATTGCGAGTTTAGAGCACACATTATTTTAAAAAAAAATCCGAACTCAAAAATGTTTTAAGTGAATTATCACGTTTTATAAAATCGTGTCGTGTCATGTAATGGACACCGTTCCCCGACCACTATTAGCTCACCAAATCCGACACACGTCTGATTGTATGACTCACAGTGTTTATACGGTTATCAGAGCTATAATAAGCTGAATATCCGTCTGATCGGTATAGTAAGATTCAACATGTACTCGTAAAATGTGAAATTGATTTGCACATTTACATTGAAAACTTTCATCTTATTTTTCGGAGGAAAATTATTCATATGATTTAGCTTTTGACTTTATTTATGAATTAATAAATGGAACGCGTCGATTATTTAAATGTAGAGCCTCCGGCATACAGTGGGCGTGGTTCAACGCGACTCTAGCGTGACGTGTCTTAACAGAGCTAATTTAGCAGCAGTTCTATTGACCTATTGTGAGCTGTTCGACAGAATGTCACGGTCCGCTACCGGCACGGCGACGTGAGACTTCGTCGCGCTGGCGCCGGCTGTTTGGCAGATACTTAATTTGCAACCTTCAACAGAAATTAATAACTGTTACGTTAATAATAGGAGCACTGAACTTTCGTGTTTACAAAATATTCTTAAAGTAATCATCTTATATTCTATATGTATAAAAGCGAAAGGTAGAAACTACAAGTGCTAAAAGTCTCAAATTTTGCATGGGGGTTTCTTTTAGAACGTAGGTGCTCATTAAGACGGGATTTTGCAAAATTCAACCCCTAAGGGGGTAAAACGGGATCCACGCGTGCGAAGTCGCGGGCGGCGAATTATGAAAATGAACTTAAAATGTATGAATGAATATGAAAATAGTATTATTTCTTCTGGTCAAGAGCTTAGTCATGGAATATTTTGTAGTTGATCTTGAATTTTCCAAGAGATGTTTTATTTTGGTATCTCTTAGTCATGGTAGATTTTCTAGCTTATCTTATATTCATCTTATCTTCATAGGCGAACAGATAGAGATCTGGAATAGCTTCTTTATTTTAGTAGCTTTTGGCCTGCGGCTTTGCCCACGTGGAATATACTCTTCTTTCTCCAGAGAACATTAAGTTTAGAGGGTAATTTGTAGGAAAATAATATTTTATTTCCGGCACTTTTAAGGTTGTATAAATGCGCTATAATTTTGTAAATTCGTTTTCAATCGTCTGCGAAAGATACAGTAGTAGGATTTTTCTTTATAATAAATGCTTACGTCCATTACAATCGATTCGGTTGTTTAAGTTGTGTGTTGATCTATCATTCAGGAACCAATTCCCTATTATAATTAGAGATTCTAGCAGATTCTTCCTACATCATATTTCTGACAATAGCGTTAAAGGCCTACTCCATAGATAAGCCATAGATTCGTGACTGTATATTTTCGTTGCTATGCGCCACAACGCTGAAGCAGTACTTCAAATTAATCAAGAAGTTATCCAGCTTAACAACGCGCCCACAGCAATTACCACCGGCGCGCGCGCAGAATGAGTCTCAATTCGCACCTAGCTCTATTGTGCGCAGTTAGCGCCGCTCCAATCCTGAAACGCCATTGTTTGTGAGATATCGCCTTTCCAGACCTGATTTAGAACTGGAATGGGGTTATTAGTACCTTTTAAGGAATGCCTGGGCCATTTTTGGCTGATGGTTCTTTTGAATATGCAGAAAAAATAACACTATTAATTACAGAGATAGTTTTAATAGGTAGGACATCCTCAATTTTCTCAAGGAAACCATTTATTTGGTTGATGATAAGTCTATTTTTTATTTTAACACACTATTACATATTACGTATTCGTAGACAGTTTGTTTTTCCCGTACAATTAAATTGACCTTCATTGCTGGGTTTTATTACCGGTCTTTACCGTATTACCGGTCAATCTGTAAACCCCATACACAGGAGTTACCGTGATTCCCATCATGATATCAGGTGGAAATCGTACTGTACTATCTTGAACAAATATTTTTAAAACGCGATATTTAAAATGATCTTCACTGAATATTAATGTTGTAGGTACTTATTAAGATCCCGTTGATGTCTTTTGGCTGCATATTTAAAAAAATCTATTTGCACAACGTAATGATTTTTTATTTTACAAACAGACTATTAAAATTATTATCATTCTTAATTCGTCATACATATTTATGGTGATGTTATAGTATGGCGACTGTTGTGATTTTATTTCCCTTCTAAAAGAACGATACGTCATCATAAACTTACTGTAATTTAATTCAATAAGTTGTCGTTAGTATTATCTTAATACAAAATCGGTTAACATTTTAGTATGCACTCACGTTGATAATGCAATTGTAAATCTAATCTGTCATATTAGAATAAATACAGCAAAACACCAAGACCTCTTCCAGATGTTTACAAACAATAATACTTGAATAATGAAGTGCCATCGTCTGTTTGCCCACCAGCAGAAATATTCCATCTAATATGCATTATTTGTCGAAGAATGTCACATGCCTGTTATTTGTTATGCTAAATCTGTGCTAGAGCATTAAAAGTCATGCTTAATGACCGTTGAAACGCCCGTGTGATCTGCACAAATTACACCGCAATCAAACTAACAATTGTTTATTATGAATTAATACATGGAACCACTGCAGGCGCGAATTATGCAAATGTTACGACTGTTCATAGCTGCGCAAGCGTTGGCTCATCATTGGGCGCTTAAGGCCTAAGACACGATTAGTTTAATTTTCCTAGGATAAAAGATGGTGCGTCTATTTACCAACCTTGGGCATTAGGGTGGTCCTTATTTTTCGACTTTTGAATTATCCCCGGGGCACTTTCTCATTCGATTATATACCTCTAAATATGAAATTAGCTTTTTTTGTTTTTTTTTTAGTCAAGATTTAGAGGTCGCTACCAGCTGTCAAAATATTTACAAAAGCTTTGAAAATCTTAAATCATGGTTTCATAAATGTTTTATTTAAGTGTTTATATCACATTTTACGTGCAAATGAACATCGCATAGATAGAATAGACAATCGCTTCTTGTCCCCTTCTCCCCTCAACCCCTCTTTTGTACCGACCATGGTACCGACGCGTCGAGATACTAACAAGTAAACTCTTATATCTTAAAAATAATTGATTCAAATATGTACATTGTACATAATATCTTAGTTCATAGCAAGAACAAAAATTTTGTAATATTTTTATTTGGCTTTGGCTTTAAAAATAAATGAATGTAACAAATACAGATTTTGTTTTTACTTAAAATTCAAACCTTGGTAGCGACCCCTAAATGTCTTTTAAAAATTAAAAAAAAAATAATGAAAGACTTTCATATGGTATATATTCAAATTACGTGGTGCCCCGAAAAATATAAGAAAAAAATTTTTTTTCGTAGGAATAAGGACCACCCTATTGGGCATAGGCAGTGTAAACAATAAAACCTAATAATTAAAATAATGTAGGTACCTAGATCATTAGTATGTTTGAAAACAAAATAGAGCGACGACATAGGCTTTAATTTTCTGTTACTAGAAAATAAACACACGTGCACAAGACAGTAGGTAATGATGACTGTGTCATTTAAAATCTTTTTTTTTCGTCTATGATTTTTAAAAGTTTATCGTTCTACTTTTTTACCTGCTAGGTCAAAAAATATTCAGCACATTGATCCCCTACCCTATACGAGTATAACATTGGCCATAACTAGTACTCTTTAGTACCTACTCTTTTTACAAAATAAGATTACATACGACTGGTTTAAATTACGCATTACTATTATTGTTACACGCATAACTTACTATTATTGTATTAACAGTCATGAACGTTAATGTCAATGTCACTAAATACGAATAATAAACACTTTTCCTCTTGATAACTTGCAAATCTCAAGAATGAAACAATACATAACAATCGTTGTGTCACGCGGAAACTATTTTAATTGCCCGGGGAACTTATGTATTGCAACAAGACAGGCAAATGGTGGGCCAACACAAAATAATACATTTTCAGCTTGCAAGACTTCATTTATTTAGGTGTTACCTACTAGCAGCCCGGCAAACTTCGTGTGATAATTATGTTCATCCTACTAGTCCTATTATCCTACTAATATTATAAACTAGCTGACCCGGCGAACTTTGTTCCGCCTTAATGGCAATAAATAAGCAGACTTTATTTTTATTTCGAACGGGATAAAAAGTATCCTATGTCCTTCTCCTGACTCTAAACTACCTCCCTGACAATTTTCAGCTAAATCGGTTCAGCCGTTCTTGAGTTATAAGTGGAGTAACTAACACGACTTTCTTTTATTATATAGAGATGCGAAAGTTTGGATGTCCGGATGTCGTGATATCTGGATGTCTGGATGTTTGTTACTCTTTCACGCAAAAAGTACTGAACGGATTTTGTTGATACTTTACAGTATTATTGTTTATAACCCAAATTAATATATAGGCTATAATTTATGACGATATGTGACAAATAAATTTCAATAAATAAATAAGACGTGGCTAAAAAGCGCCATCTATCGTCATTGGTTAAAATGTACAGCGCTGGACAAACTACTGTTTTTGACGTTCGTAAATATTCATGCGGGGAAAGCTGTGAAATGCCATCTATCAAGATGAATCTAACAACAGATTTTGCGAACTAAGGAGGTAAAACGAGGTTCACGCGTACGTCTAATGGTGAAAAAATCTTTCAAATCAGTACTGTAGTTTCGGAGCCTTTTTAATACACACAATTTTTTTCCCTTATTCCCCTTTACAATATTAGTGTTGACGATCAGTAGTGAGCGTCTTTTGGTTGAAACGAACTAAAGAAAGAACTCGTCTAGCACTGCATTTTTGTAAGCATTCAAAATTATAGTCCTGTTAGAAGAGATCGTTCTCATAATACAAACATCATCATTATGTGTGTTGATTTTGTCTGAAAAGGCTCTTGTTAATTTAATATATTCTTCATAGGATTTATTCTAAAACAATTATAATAAAGAGAAGTCTAGATATTGTATCAAAATGCTGATTTCTAGGGTTGGGACAAAATGCCATGTTTGCAGCCTAATTATGCGGCCGCTGGACACCGTGTAATTGAATTTAAACTGATTTATGTGTTATATCTAAGCAAATGGTTACCTCAGAGCTCACTTCACAATTATTTATAGATTGGATTAATTATTGAGCGCTAACAAACCGTGACCGGTGTGAGATAAGATATTTCCGTATTAGGTACACCTATACCAATGTTTAGACTTGATTGATTGTCACCGGCCAAAAAAATGGTGATGAATATGTAGTAAAATAGAATAGAATAACAATAAAGAATAACCTACGTTTTTATGAGTAGGTAGCAAATTAATTGTAAAAGTTTACAAAGTATACAAAATGGTGTAGAATAGGTTAAACCCACTAACCACAAAAACAATAATTTTAATTGACCAAATCAAGTGTTGAAAAACAAGAAGGGCTTGGGACTAAAGAAATTAAATCATAAAGGTTAATAATCAATGTCAATAATATAACAATAAGCATGGTATAAGTATTAGGTACCTAAAATAGAAATGTCCATTCACAAAGGACAATGTTCGTTCTCCATACATTGTTCGCCTAAGAACCAACAATTTTGACATATTACTACCCGAAAGCGAAATAATACGATTCTGTGTGTAAG
Organism: Ostrinia nubilalis; assembly: GCF_963855985.1. Lineage (NCBI taxonomy): Eukaryota > Metazoa > Arthropoda > Insecta > Lepidoptera > Crambidae > Ostrinia > Ostrinia nubilalis. The sequence goes on from NC_087093.1 coordinate 4,693,681, forward strand.
AACAATGATTCCTGATGGACACTTGCCATAAAATTAATGATTAAGAATATTAAATCACAGCGATTTTATAATATGTCGTTTATGACAACATGGCGTCTAATGTATTGTGTGAATGTATGAACACCGATTCGCGAAAAACGTTTTGTATTGTCGTCACGCCGAGTCGCAGCCAAATAGTATAAAATAATAGAACAAGTTTTAGAAATACAACTCGGCATTCCACTTTTATAATATGCCCACATATTGCACGTAAATAAACAACATGAATCGTAGGTTGTTTCCACCCTTGTCATCTGACACATGAAATAAACTCCTATTGTATTATAGATATCGAAGCCGAATCGTATATAATAATAGAATGGGTTTTGGAGATCACTCGGGGTTCCACTTTTATAAAATACCTACATATTACATAAAAATATCACGAATCATGAGTTTTCTTTTCACCATTTACATCTGACACGAGATAACAAACTCCTATCTCCATGACTACCATCGTAGTCTATGCCAAAGACTACAATATTTTAAGCAAGAAGTTTCAAACCTTAGCGGCTACGGTAATCCCTGGGCCACATACATCATGATAACATTCGGTCGACACCGGAACGAAGTCTTGCGATTATGCAAAAAAGCATCGTATTCTAGTGCGGCTATATCACGTTCAACCGGGGTTTTAATTCGACTAAAGTCCTGACTAAAGACTGGAAGAAAATACGCCGCATTGTATGAGCACTTCGTGTTCGTTAAAGCGGCTTCAGATCTAGAGCCCACATAGTTTTCTTTCCAATAATATCCGCAAGTAGCGCTGCATGATCTTTATAACAAAAACGGCAATAGTTATTAAGGTGCCAAAATTATATGATTACTTTGGCACGGTATTATACACGTTCGAAGATTTGTCATTTTCATTCATTTCTTCATCATCATCATCATTTCAGCCACAGGACGTCCACTACTGAACATAGGCCTCCCCCAATGACTTCCATATCGCACGGTTGGTAGCGGCCTGCATCCAGCGCCTTCCCGCTACCTTTATCAGGTCGTCGGTCCACCTTGTGGTGGGTTGACATTGCAGAATATGACTTTTGATAGGTTCATCATAGAATTCGGCGGGGATATCCTCACGGAGGAAGTTCGTAACAGGGCGGAACAAGATCTTATAATAATGCAAGGCCGAAGCTGTTACGCGCGTGCTCCTACGTGTAATCCGGCGAGTATGCAATAAATAGTAATGTCTGGTAAATAGTGGTAATACGTATCGTTCGTTCGTTCGTTTCAGCCGAAAAGACGTCCACTGCTGGACAAAGGCCTCCCCCAAGGATTTCCACGAAGACCGATCCTGCACCGCTCGCATACAGGCACCTCCCGCGACCTTTACCAGATCGTCGGTCCACCTAGTGGGAGGCCTGCCCACGCTACGTCTTTCGGCTCGTGGTCGCCACTCAAGAACTTTCCTGCCCCAGCGGCCATCAGCTCTACGAGCTATGTGCCCCGCCCCGTCTATGTCTGTATGCGCTACGATTACAGGGTATCATTTTGCATAGTCGCAAGACTTCACTCCGCTGCTGTCAAATCAATGTCGCATAATGTTATCGCAATGTGTGTGGCCCTTGGCCAAATCACAGAAGCCTATGCGAAGAAAGAGCACTTGAATGACAATAAAAATCAGGGTTACCATTTTATAAGATCTCCTCACTATTGAGGGTAACAAAGTAACATTAATAATCTAGCCATTAATTACATTTATTGCCTATACGAGAAAGTAAAGCAACATGCGGTTTTATTTTAATTTGTAAAATATTTGTAACAGTTTGTTCCAAGTTTAGTTTTACAACAGTATTGCTGTTTCAGCTGTCACTGTGAAGCTTTGGGAAAATAAATAAATAGAAAAAATATTAACATACATATTTATTTAAGTTTTTATGTTCATTATCATAATATGCCAATTTAAGTTACACTGTGTGACAGTCTTTGACACTAAACAAACTCTTCAGCTTAATAATACCTACCTACAGGGCGTTTTTATAGTTACTCTTGCTGATGAAACAAGAAGGGTTCTACTACTGGAATACAACTACTTTTCTTACAGGACCAATATCAAATTCTCAAAAAAATTCACATCCTCGTGATGGTGATAATTTCTATGGAGAGGTTTTTTTTATATTCGGTCTCTTGGGATAAGTTATTCCATTTGAGCAGTAGAATTAATCCTTTTTATTCGATCACATATAAAAACAATACAAGTGTTTAGGAAAACTTCTTCTTTGGTATGGTATCACTACGGAGTTATAATGTCGGCAACTCTGTATCACTGACTTGTAACTTTCAAACAGCATGAATAATAAGGGCACCACATTGGTTTTCTTTCTGAAAAAAGGCTTTCAGTTTTAGTACTAACCCTTTAGCACTATTTCATTGAAATAAAAATACAATAAACGCACAGAAGACTGAAATTGAGTCAACTGACGTGACATTTATAATTTGTTGACATTATGACAGTTTGACAAGACTAGGGATTGAAAAAGTTTTAATTGAAAAAGTAAAATGACAATTTATTAAAACGATTCACAAGGATATAATCGATTAAAAATATTTATAAAATGTTCTAATACTTGCCTGTAGCGATTATCCAATCCTGGTTTCTACTGAAAAACTACCTCGTGGCAAGATTTTAATAAAATAATAAAATCTTTATCTTCTCTTTCACAATCTATAAAAGTTCATTTGGTCTATTATTATACATGTGCTATGAATGAGGGTTTTCGCGATTGAAAAATCCGCGAGATGGCAATACGTAGACGCGAGGTCCAAATGCTGCATGATTGGTGGATATCTGTCAATGTCATGTCAAAAATAACCAATCATGCAGCATTTGGACCTCACGTCTACGTATTGCCATCTGGCGGATTTTTCAATCGCGAAAACCCTCATTGGCATAGATTATGAGAGACTGGCAACTATACTAGGTTGATATCAGGTGATCCGTCTGCTCGTTTGCCTCCTGTCACATAAAAAAAAAATATAAATATGTTTCTCACACTTCAACTGGCATTGGATTCAACATCGGATTCTGACACTTTTACAGTTATGATACCATGAATATCAGTTTATGGTCCTAATTATTTTTATTTTATTTACGACCTTCGACCAGTTGGACACTTTAGATAGCTTCTTGTAATAGCGTCAATATCTTTTTAGCTTTTAACGCAAATCTAGTCTTCAAAGCAGTTTAATCGATTTATTTTATTTTCAAAATCGATATTTTATTGTCTATGATGGCCGCAGGAACATCACTATACATAGACTCCCAGCAATAAAGTACGGTAATGCCTCGTACAGATTTTATCGGCAAAAATTATGGAACTTGATAGGTTTTAGACCATGCCACGCACCAAAACGTCCGGAAGTTGTAATAGTATTATAGAATAAACGTTAAAAGACTTATTTATTTAATTTTTCAATGCTTAAGTGTCCATTAGAATGAAAGGGTGCTTAATGTATTAAAAAAAATAGAAAATAATTATGATGGGTTAATGTTTTTGGGCGGTTTTTTAGGCGGTTTCTGACAATGTCCTTTAACTTGTGACGGTAACAAAATTTCCGTATGTAGAACCTAACAGTCAATTTGAAAGTTGGCGAAACATTTTCCCTATAGATTTTGAATAACACTAGGTATACGTTTGTCCATACAAATTGTCATACAGTTCCATGACTGTATGGTTAGTTAGTTGGAGAGAAAATGCGAACAAATTGTGAAGATATATTTATAAAATTGCACCATGTGACACAAGGAAGTACAAAATATTAAAACCTACCAGAGTACACGAGCCTGTAATTTGCAAGGACAATCAACAATTAATTTGAACGTCACTGCCCTGTATTAGGCTGTATCACGTAACGTTTGCGTCACTAATTTATTATGTGGATGATTGAACCACCTTGGGAAAAAATCGCTATCCCAATGTGGGATGGTTAGTTCATAATGAGTAATAAGAGGAAATAACACAAGAGGTTAAAAAGTTATGACGTTATTTCTGTATCTGTTATTTTGGTCGAGTGTCTGAACTAATACCACACATTAAAATAAACCATTAATGTTATTATTAGGATCATGACAAGAATATGGGTCACAAAGTCAAGGCGGTTGGACTTGAAACCTGGCAACTTTGGAATTTAGATTTTTGAATTTTACCATTTTCCTAGAACTCAATTTGGACTCCTACTTCCAGGAACTGCGAGCTGCAATTTACAAGACTATGACCAATGTTGCCAGATGCGACAAACCGTCAATTGTCACAAATTTTCACACGCTAAAAATAGACCCGAGTGTTCTTCGTAAAAAATATCCGTGTTTTAAGTCAGACTTGTAAAAAGTATAATTTTACACATAGTGCAATGTGCCTAAGATCAGCAGAATTCGGCTGTAGTCAAGAAGACTAAATCTTCTATACTTATAATAAATCTGTAGAGAGGTCAATTCTGTACATGAAATATATTTTCAAAATAACTATCAGGGGGTGATTAGTGATCGATACTGATGCCAAAAATGCAATCAGTAAAATTTTTGTCTGTCTGTCTATCTGTCTGTCTGTCTGTCTGTCTGTCTGTCTGTCTGTCTGTCTGTCTGTATGTTCCTTATAGAAACAAAAACTACTAGACGGATTTTAACGAAACTTGGTACAATTATTCTTCATACTCCTGGGCAGGTTATAGTATACTTAGGAATTCCCACGGGAACGGGAATTAGCGGGAAAATCCTTTTGTATGAAAAATCTAAGCCGCTTAAGTTAGACGCTTGAAATTTGGCATGCAGGTACCTTAGTAAACTTAAAGCTTAGATACAACAGGATATTGCAAAATTCCCACGGGAACGGGAGTTAGCGGGAAAAAACTTTTATATGAAAAAATCTAAACCGCGTAAGTTAGACGCTTGATATTTGGCATGCAGGTACCTTAGTAAACTTGAAGCTTAGTTACAACAGGATATTGCAAAATTTCTACGGGAATGGGAGTTAGCGGGAAAAAACATTTGTATGAAAAAATCTAAACCGGGTAAGATAGATGAAGGAGGTAAAACGGGATCCACGCGTACGAAGTCGCGGGCGGCCGCTAGTTTAAGATAAAATTGAAAAAAGTTAAAAAAAAAATTGACAAAACAAAAGCAGACATAATTGTACTAGTAATAAAACACTTTATTGTATAAGTACCACACACAGAACAAGAACAAGAAAGATAATATAGTGTTATTTAAGTAAAAGAAAAAGAAATCATACGTGACATGTTTACATTAATAATTATGCATTACACGCACTGTGTTAGATCCGTATCTATTTCAAGACTGAGATTGGTCTCAATTGAGGAATGGAACTTATCGCAGCTTCAATTTAGCTCGAGTTTGAATCCAGTTCCAACTTTGTTTTATTTAGAATGCCTCGATCTTCGATTTCCATGCTTTTGATCCGAACGCCCTAATGTGTCCTCACCACACGAACCATTGTGTTTTTTTTCTAACAGCGCCACACTGAACTAAACGCGATTAAATCGTGCATTAGGTAAGTTACAATAATTTTACGGATTACGTCAATATTTCTTGGAAATTGGTAACCTTCGTTAAACCTCATATAAAAAGGGGCGAAGCTTTTTGTGGGCTCTATCACGTTCCTTTAATAGTCCCATTGAGAAACTAAAAGTGTTTAATCCGACAGTAAAATTCGTCTCGCGTTCCTCGCATCCATTCGGTGTTTTTTTCGTGTGAATGATAAAGGATTTTATGTCAAAAGTTGTTAGGATTTTTGTTGATTTATACGTCTGGTATGTGTACGGACTGCACTATTTTTATGTGGATGGGACATCGTAAAATATCTATTTCCAGATAATCCATAAGAAAAAAACATTTTTTTAAATTTAGTAATACAATTATCATTATAGTGAAACTGAAAAAATGTGATCATTTTTAAGATCGAACGAAGAGACATACTTTTTTTTTCAATTGAAATTGTAAATTGTTCCTGTTGAAATTTTTTTGTCACGTGATACGTGTAAAAATCATAAAATACATATAAAGATTCTAGAATGGTTGTAATCGTGAGAATTTAGAAATAATAGGTTGTGTAGAGCATCAGCCATTTGGCATACTCAGTAATTATTTTAAGATTTTTTAATATCTGGAGATTAAATTCTCACATAAATAATTCTTTACGGTCACCATACCCACCAAATATCTTCAGGTGTAACGGCGCCAAAGATGTAGTTACTTTTTATTTTCAAACCATAGCTTTAAGGCTTAAAATGCCTTGCGTTTTATTTGTGTAGTTTGTCACGTTTTTTGGTTACTGGCATATGCGCCGGCGCCGCTCGCGATTGTAGTTCAAACGCTTTTCAATTGAATGAATTGAATTGAAAAAAATGAGCGAATTGTGCGAATACTGATTTTGCTCTGAGGAAGGTAACGTTTTGTCGGTAACGTGCCTATTTGAAACGCCGACTTATTGTGTCCTTCAGGAAGTAGGGTTTCTCATTCTTACTTTTTATAAAGGGTGTTCATTGAAGTTGTCACAGTGCGGCACAAACAGGTACGGTTATTGGTATCCATAAAGTAGTTAGTCGCTTTGAGTGTATTCATAACACAATACTACCGATACTACGGATGTAGAGCAGTGTTAAGTCAAAAGAAAGCATAGAGTTGACCATAAAGTGTCACAGATGTGTAGCTATTGACGAAGGAAAGTTTCGTATAAAATACAAAGATACAAAGAAAAACACATAGATCATTGAAATAACGGGTTTTAAATTCAACAAAGTATTAAAAATAATTAGGTAGCGCCTACATTTAACCGCCTCTGTGGTCTAGTGGTAAGACCACCTGCTTCAGACGCAGAGTTCCCGGGTTCGATTCCCAGTGGGGGCATATTTTTCTGTTCGGTTTGGTTGATGGTAGGGCTTGTTCTAAGTCCGCCTGGCTAGCTACCACCATCTTACCTAAGTCTGTCGCCATAACAACAATGTTAACAGCATTGTTGTGTTCCGGCAGTTAGAGGTAAGATAGCCAGTTCCTCCGTGGTTGAGGATTCCGGGTAACGCTCGCTTCCACATTCGGCCTGATCGTCATCTTCCATCAGGTGAGATACAGGCCAAGAGCTTCCTCGTTGTGGATAAAAAAAAACATAACGGTTGTTATTGAAAAAAAAAATTATGATGTATAATTTCTTAGTTCTTTCTATCTTAGATGTATCTTCTTCAAAATACTAAAGGCTGCTAGGGATTTCAGCATTTTCAGCAAAATTACTTACGCTTCTTGGGTTCAAATGACAGTGAATAATAAATACCAACAGTTTGAGATGGGCTTACTACGTCCGTAAACCATTAAAGTTAACCGTCAAAAGTTGGTAAATTCAATACGTTTTTCTAACAAATAGGTGTGATGATTCGTACCAAAAATATGCGTAACGCTCAATTGAAGAGTTTCAAAATATTCTTCTCAGAAGAAGGCCGACATTCCTCGGCGCTGCCGGGTGGCGTCCTAGCGGTGTACAGGCGCATTGTAACGCCATCTTATACAGGTTGGATTCGTAATTATGCGTACCTATCTATTTATGTTAAAATTTAACAAACATATTCTGAGTTGCACCAACTTACTTTAAACGTAACTGTAACAATAACCGGTGTTTATTGTATGAAGTTTGACAAATATTTAACGTTTGCTAAAGTTATAGTAAGATGTTGCAACTCAGCCTTAAAGTCGTCATCGTGATTTACTCGTACACATCTTAGGAGAAAGGCTGTATAGTTGTAGTTGGTCGAGAAATATCAGTGCGGCTTGCTAGTTCGACCCTTACAAATTACCCACCCTAATTAATTCTAGAATGCGAACCAAATTAATACATAATGTATTATTTTACTGCATTAAAACATAATGATTTACTCATTAAGTATAAACGCGACAGTATTAAACATGTCTGAAAAGGGTAAGTAACAGACAAAAACACAAATATATAAGAAAATCTACTTGTGTAGAGATTAATGTAGCGAACCTTTGACCGCGACAATACGCCTTCATATTATGGTTTACGCAGGCTTCCAAATGTTTACAAACTACAGCTTCGGTCCGTAAATAACTTAACCGTGATATTAATACTCATGTAAGTCGATCGCAAAGTAAATCACAATCCTACCGAACCAATTTCACGATACAGACAGCATTTGCAGAAGCTGAACTATAAAGCTATATTTACAAAATGCAGCCAGAAGGCGTAGTCAATGACCGCATATTTTCGGACACGCCGTATATCCGTGGGCGGTATAGACGGCCTGTCGCTAAGGGAACGTTCATTCATGTTTTTTTCACACGAACAAAACGTTTCAATGAACGACTCGTGAATGAAATTCCTTTGCCTAAGCGCCCCCAAAAAAAGTTTGAAAGAGCATCCTCCCTCGTAAATTGCCTAAAGAATTTGGGAGTGGAAAAAATTAATACCCTCGGTGTGACATACGGCGCAGGCGCATCGGCTTAACCGTTTTATTACGAAGCAGGCCACCTACTATAAAGTTATTTAGAAGGCGTGTTTTTTGTATGGTTTATAAATTGGCTCTATATTTTCTAGAACTTTACGCGTTTACGATTTACAAAGTAATTTTCATAAGGGCCTATTTTTCAATCGTCACATATCTTTTAACTGAAGAATAAACTTGTCATTTTGACATATTTTCCATACTAAAACTGTCAATGTGCCAAACTTATTCTTCAGTCAAAAGTTATCCGACGATTGAAAAATCAGCCCTAAGAAAAATAATCATGAAAATATATTGAGAGCATAATTATAGATTAAATTGTACAGAACCGATTAAATATCCACAAAAGCATACAATAAATTAACCTTTAAATTCAGTGTTTAAAAAAGTTCAAAAGTTACAAAAATTCTGCATTCAATTATTATTGCTTAGCGATTCATATCATAATATGGGTATTCTTTGTTAGGTGTAGGTTATTAAAGTCTAAAAACTTTGTTTCAAATATTGGTACGTAAGCACAAAAAGCGGTCAGCCATTGGATTTATACAAACAAATGCGGTGTGGGAAGACACTCATTATGTAGAGTTACATCACTCCAGAGATGGAAAGTTGTGGGCAATTCCAGTTTGACTTGGACATGGAAAACTACCTGTGCATCTGCGTCCAAATTAACCAATTGTTTTGTGTTATCCTTGATGATTTAAATGTGCCATCAAGGCTCTATTGAAAACCCGTGATGACGGTGTCTGCTTAAAATATACTTAGTTTCTAGGTAAACGGGTAGCAAATGTACTTAACTATACATATCACTATATCTAAAGAGATTAGGGTCTATTACCACCTCTCGTTCCCACCACTGCAACTCCTGTGTAGCCAGGATCTACAGCTTGACCGCCATAAAAACCCAACCAATAAAGGTCAAGTTTGTCCCGGGGGAAAGTTAAACTGTCATTGGACCCGCAACGAAATTAATTAGAAGAACATAGGAGGAGTTTGAAATTAAGGTTCGACTTCCCTCCATTGCAAAGCGGACAAACAAAGGTTTAAAACCTTTAAGAAAAGATTAAGAAGTCACAGGACATCTATTCTTGACTAAATGAGGTTTGATAGTTTTAATTGATGCCAATCGCCCAATCACAACTATAGTGATAAATATCAGTCATCAGTTACCTATGCCTAATAGTTCATAGAAGTCTTTGGTTGAATCTTCCAGTGCACTGCCGCGAGGATTGAACCCATAAAAATCTCGGCTCATGCACTACCGTGCGCCTCCGTCTACTAAACACCAGTCCGTGCATCCACAGTGCGTCGGCGTCAAACCGATTTGCTTCACGAGCCACTTAATGATACTTTGTAGCAATGGCCAAGAGCGAGTCGGCTACTGAAGATAGAGTCCAGATATAGGGTCTAATTTCTCGTTATTTGAGATCATAGTATCAAGTTGTCACAAAGCAATTACTATTTGTCAAATCTCTAAATATTTGTAACATATAATTTGATTCCGATATCATCATCATCATCTCAGCCATAGGACGTCCACTGCTGAACATAGGCCTCTCCCAATGCTTTCCATGCTGCCCGGTTGGTTGCGGCCTGCGTCCAGCGCCTTCCTGCTACCTTTATGATGTCGTCGATTCCGACATATTTATGAGAAATTCGTTATTAGAGGGTAAAGTCCCTTTTCAGGCCATTTATACCGGTCCTAAATATAACATGCCTTGCCATATTTTCGGGAAAACCCTCAACCCTCTACGCTTTTTAACATAGTATATGTAGTAAGGGCAACCTAAGCGAGCAGAAATCGATCCTTTTAAAGTTTAAAAAGATTATAAATACTTCATGTTGTTGCTTGTTATCGGTTTCAAAGTCAAGTCATTAGAGAAGTCATCAGTGCATTGTTTTATGCTGGACGCCTCGATCCAGACGATTTTTATTAATGTTAATTTATGATGACGAGTACATATTTACACTTAGGTAGTTACAGGAAACTTGGTCTTTATGCATTATTTCACAAGGTCCACAAGGTGGACCGACGACATCGTAAAGGTAGCAGGGAAGCGCTGGACGCAGGCCGCTACCAAACGATCAACATGAAAAGCATTGGGGGAGGCCTATGTTCAGCAGTGGTCCTATGGCTGAAATGATGATGATGATGAGGTATTATTTACACGATTTAAAATCTTAACTTGATAAGATTTTCTTAACATTATTAGGATCCCGAATTCCTCTACGAAACCCAACAATAGTTATACAACGCACCCACACCTCGCCTACGGCCTCAGGCCCCATGGCACATAGTGGGATGCTCAACTGGGCGGAAACTGTGGATTCGAGAACGGGGCCGATCGATGAATCGATGGATAATCGATTATATCGATATGATCGCGAGCATCTGGGACAATGACGCTTTGTGGTGAGTTTAGTAGCTAATTCAATAGCTACGAAAATAGCAATTGTAGAGGCGATAAAGTTGTTATTAACAATTACGATCGGCTCTACATTCAAGCCGGGAAAACGCATTGTTTTCATTCGTTATGGTTTATTTGAAGACTTGTTTATAGTATTTGATGTAAAAAATGCTTGTTAATCCTCAGTGCCTAATAAAAGCTCAGCCCATTTGATTTTATTTCAATTCTGCTTTTACACTTCGTGTTTTATTGATAAAGAACATTTAATATTTAGTATTTATGATCGTTTTATACAGTACTTTGTATGCTGCGGCTTTTGCTGGCGGCTTTGCCTGAGTGAATTTTGGTATGTCACAGTAAGAAAATATTACACATAATATTTTCACCAATTTCTATTGGTGAAATAATTTTCAAAATCGTTTCAGCAGTTTTAGAGATTATTTCCAACTAACTTTTAAATATTCTTTAAAATAATACAAGACATAATGAAATCAATTATTAAAATTACTTTCGCAATCAAATTGATTCATTACATTAACATACATTTTTCACTAATTGGGACAATATTTTGTATATTCATTCAAAAAAAGTATCGCTCGATGTAAACATAACGCCGCGTCGTTGCTGGCGCCTCGCCGCATATAGCTCGCTGCGCCGGCGCCAGTCAGGTGGGAAAACGCGCACGACACGTTTCCGTAACGCGGCAGATGCTGCCTTTATAATGAGCCCTCGAAATTTTGTTTTAACGCAATTATCTAATGGTTCCATAATTTGTTTTTTTTAGATCGTATGATAAATATAAGAAAATATGAGTAGAGCTTTGTTTTCCTTAAAAATAAACATATTGAGCTTTTTCAAAAAAAGACGATACTAATGTAGAGTTGGATGGAAAAGGTAACAAATAAATAAGCATTTTATTTCTCTCGCTGTAGAAACATTGTTATCGCTTTTCGAAATGTTCGTTGTAAATAAGCGTTTAGCCGTAAAACGGTTCAGTACAGGGTTTTATCGGTAATGTTCATAAATGCGGGTAAGTTATAATAATGAACAAATACACCGTTTGGCGCCATGTTAAAATACCCTTTAGGGTACCTATTAAGGTATAATGCATTGATATACAAAGCTGATACCTAAGACAATACTTTTTAACGCAGGTGTCTAACTAAACAATAACTTATTCAGCTTATCGGTGCTATTGGAGGGTCTCAAATCTCAAATTTATCTCTGTTTAGCTCAGCCCGTAAAGCTGAGATTACATTGTTTGCAAACAGGTGGCCTATTTGGGCATGGTTTATTTTATGATGATAAGGGTTTAAGGTGTCTTTTGTCGCGCTAAGCCGACCCATGTGTCGACCGGCATCGGCAGGGGGGGCTCCGAGGCGCGGCGCGTGAGTCACGCGTCCATTGAGCGCTGGTCCATTGAGCGCGCGCTCATTACCGCTCCGCCCGCCGGCAGTGCACACGTGCGCCGCGCTCCGACCTACGCCGACGCACTGCCTACGACATGTTGTCTCCCATCTCTCGATACAACGTGAGTTAGCCTACGACTTCCGCTCGAGCCCACGGACCAAATAAAACCTTACTCGAAACTCACCAAAACTTTCTTGTTTGCAGATGGAGAGCTTCACAAAAACACACTTTTGGCTCGCCGCAGCCGCACTCCTCGCCGCCTGCGGCGTCTGCGCCGGCGCCGGCGTGCGGAAACCCTTCACGCCGACTGACTCGATCCTCGACATCATCGACACCGAGCAGGTCGAGAAGATCCTCGCCGCGAGGCAGCGCGCCGAGCAGGCGACCGCCCCGCCGACCTCTTACGTGCAACGAAACGAACTCGGCGAAGGCAGCGCCGAAGCCATGGTCGTCTCCGTACCCGACCAGGAAGAAATTCGAAAAGCCCTGAAATCATCCAAAAACGCACTCGTCGTCACCAAAAAGGAGTACCTCAAGGAAGACTGGTGCAAAACGGAACCGCTAGTGCAAAAAATCCGCGAGCCCGGTTGCATACCCGCGACGGTGATAAACAAATTCTGTTACGGTCAGTGCAATTCGTTTTACATTCCGAAGGGCCCGCGGCGCCGCGACAACAACGACGAGCGGCCTCCGCCGGCGTTCAAGTCCTGCTCGTTTTGTCGGCCCAAGAAGGTGACCTGGATCACGGTGACCCTGCGGTGCCCGGGTCAGAACCCGCCCTTCAGACGTAAACGCTTGCAGAAGATCAAGCAATGCAAGTGTTTGCCGGTGGGTGTGAATTGACGTCGGCGCGAGGACGGAGCCTCCAGCGCAGAGGCGTGCTACCGTCGAGGACGTCGATAGAGGCCGGGCGAGCCGGGGCGCTGCGGGCGCGGATCGTCTCTCGCCTCCAGCACTACTGGTAACGGATTCGGCTCGCGTGCTCTCATACGTCAATAAACATGACGTCATGTGATGCATAATTAGATGCCAGTGTAGAGTTATTTTCTCGAGCGGCTTCGACTGCAAGTCGTCAAGCAAAAGCTTTAATTGTTCGTAGCGAAACTAATTAGGAAGTTTGTTAGAACATCGGTGGCCTTGCGTTCGTTTAAGGATATTTGATGTGAGCCTGTGGAAACGTGCCGTGGGTGGACAGTGTGTTAGTGCTAGAGATTAATTTGTTTAATAATATTACTGAATGTGTGATACTAGATGTAGAGCCAGTGCGTTGATTAGTAAGTACTTTAACAAGTCACATATTAGATTTAAAAGCATCAGTCTAGGGATGTTTGTTTATTTATTTTCTGTTATAGCTATACCGAAATACGCTTATAAGTACGTAATAATTATGCTATTTTTAGTGAAGTTATGAGCGGAATAAAAGTAAGATGTAGAGTCGGTCGGTGCAGCAGTGTAAACATAGGTTTTATGATATAACTGAAATATTATTATGATCTCTGTTCGCTCTCAAAACAAACTATTGTTTATGTCTACGTATCTATGATTCTGGGCTTAATTAGGTATTTATTGTAGAAATTGTGTAACCATTTCATAATTATGCAGTTAACATGTATCATCAGTATTATAAACTTCATAAATTACAAAGTAAATTAATATCTATGTAATTGAAAAAGTATTATTTATGCATAGACGAGAAAGTAATGGAATGATGTTTAAATAAATTATATTTGTTCATCAAGCAATCTTAAATATGTTTTCTGTTACCAATCCCTGAAATTGATATTTTAATGTTTGTCGAAAGTCAAAAATTTGCAAAATAAATGTAGATATGTACTTAATTTTGTGCGGAAATGTACCTGCCTATTTTCTTTGATGATTTGTTTTGAATTCGCATCACGCATGTTTTGCTACAATGTCTTATTGAACGACAATTATGTTAAATAATTTCGACTCAACCGAAATAGAATTCGTTCTGAAAGTTACAAAATAAATGAAATAATAGTTTTTGTGTGTTTTATTTGCGTTGTTTCGTTGACTCTACATACTTCCACTAGATAAAAGGAAATGTTTACTGCCTTAATTTGTCTTATTGTTAAAGGAAGGTATCCTTAATTAAGTGTACAATTGACATTAATTTATCATGTCAAATCAGGAGCTTTTGGCATTGAAGTAAAAATTAAAGGTTTGCATTTTCCTGAAAAACATTTTTCTCTAAATTCTCTGGGGAAATCTGTTACAGTCATACTACCGACATTACAGTGGTTGAATGAAAAATTGTCAGTTCTTTATTATTTTATTGTGACTATTAAGCTTAGGTTACACTAAACCGTAATTAGGGTTGCAGCTTGGTAAGCAAAACGACATAAACATAGTATGGCTACATTATAATAGAAAATACTGTGATATGGGTGGGTGTAGTTGGTGCCCATGATCACACTAAGTAATTAATGTAGTATAAATAATCAAAGATTGTTACAAATACTTAGTGTACAGTAAAGTGTAGCAACGAATGTGAGTATGAACTATGTTTTTGTTAAATTGTAGGTTGCGACAGACTAATGAAAGCTAAGCTTTAGAGTAGGCGCACACCGTTGATTTTTAGTTGGCCGATAGTTGTGCCCGATTTTAATTTGTATGAAGAATCGGCCAAATCGAATCGGCGTAGTGTGCGCACTCCCATACATGCCCATACTGATCAACTGCCCGACTAAACTATCGGCCGACGAAAAATCAACGGTGTGCGCCTACTCTTATGGTTAGTAAATAGTGCGACTTTTAGTTTATTTCTGAGTCGAATAGTTAGTACTATAGGAAGATAAGTAGTATGGTTTAGTAAATAAAATACCAAAGACACCGAAATTGTTATATTTATTAAAACAGAAGCGTGTGACAGACATTGATATTATTATTGTTTTTGTTACAACCTCATTAATTTATCTTTTCACTAAATTTAGGTATACACCGCGACTCACGCACATTTCCATTAAATCATATATTTTATAGGAAAGCGGGCTAAAATAAAATGTTATTACATAAACTTAGTTTTAGTAGTAGGAGAAAGTATTAAAAACATACCATATTTACATCTACTTATCAATATTGTGATGACTCCGAAGGCGCCTTGCCTAGTTCCTTAATGACTGCATTTCAAGAGGCTGTTTTGCTTACATGTGGTCATACAAGAAATTCAGGATATAGTATATTTTTTCTTTTATAGATGTTTGAAATCCAACGTCAGAAAATCAACCTCTTCAAAATCGCAGAAGAAAATAAACTACACTAATATAAGTTTTGTTCATAATAACTGCTCGTAATAACTTAGCTAAGGTATAAGTATAGCTTTTATATTATGATTTTCTCTTTTATTATTATTCTATGTTATGTACACAATTAATAACAATGGTAATGAATACTGACCACAGTACTGACTTAATTTTATGAAATAAATATATTTTTTGTTATGTGAGTATTAACAAACTCAGGTATGTTGTAAAGTAAAAATATTTTCAGAACGTATGTTTGTTTAAGTTTAGAAAAAAAGTACAATAAAGTTATAAAATCTGCCACGACATTTAGGATGTTTTTTTAAATTTAGTCCCATGTAAAAGTCGATTATTTATTATATTATGTGGTAAATCCTTCCCAGGTGCTATTAGGTAAGCTTGTGTTACATTAAATCAGTTCCTCAGCATAATATAGAAAATAACCGACAATTAGGTAATGCAATAGTTGTAAATGATCTTGGAAACTGATTCAATCCAGTTTTATTTTCAAATTAAACATGATCGTGTTTATTCTTATCTGTTATTATTATTTATTCTAAGAAATAGCCTTGATGGAAGCTTCACTGTTAAGTTAACTGCAACAGCATCAACACAAAACTTAGTGGTTTCCTGAATTCCGTCAAACAAAAAATATTGTCTGTAATTTTATTTGATAAATAATGAAAAAAAAAAACACTAACTGTATGCGTTGTTTTTAAACTGAGTTTTAATTAGCGGTGAAGCTGAAGATTCTGGCTACAGAGGAGTTGCGTCGGTGGGATCAATAGATGGGTAGTCCCGTTAACCCATCCGTTATAAAAATAATATATAAAGCTGAAGATTCTGGCTGCATAGGAGTTGCGGCGGTGGGATCAAGAGATGGGTAGTCCCGTTAACCCATCCCTTGTATAAAAATAATATAATAAGACGAAGATCCTGGCTGCATAGGAGTTGCGGCGCGGTGGGATCAAGAGATGGGTAGTCCCGTTAACCCATCCCTTGTATAAAAATAATATAATAAGTGTGATAATTACAGATTGCGATAGATGAGAATATGATTAAGGGTGTTAAAGTGTACGTTAACAAAAGTTTTTTTAGTTGTAAATGGCACTGTGCTATATTTATTATGTGACGTAACTTTCACAAGCAAGGTTTTGGTTATTCTTGCCGGTTGTTCGTTAAAATACCATACATACAATGCATAATATTATACATACATAATATAATAGAATATATACGTATAAAAAGAGGTATTCTATAATATATTTAATACATTGCTCGCAGTGCTAGATTCCACATAACCAGTGCAGAACATACCATGAGTGTATCACGCGCTGGATTGACATTTTATTCTTTGAAATATCAGGCTATGAGATGAAACATCACCATAATTAGGTATCGGTAGTTTAGTAAAAGGGCACTGTGTTATACGTCAAAATATTGTTGGACAAAAATTTTATATATACCAACATCACACTATTGCCACATAATGTTTGCATGCTAATACACCAATTGCGGCACTTATTGGTACAAGCCCCAAAGTTCCCTGCGAAATGTTTGTTCATAATACTATGGAACTCACAGTAAAGTAAGAATTATTTAAACTGGTTATCACCTCAAGTACTGGTAAGTGTGTTAAAGTGTGGCAGGGTTCCAGAAGTAGTAAAATTTCTGAGTCTTCATGATTTTTCTACGTTAGTGCAATTCCCTTAGTATCAGTTAAATCCATGTTTGTTATAAGTGTTAGAAAGGTGTTAAATGCTAAAAATTATCTGATCTAAGAGTACTAGGAATCTTTAGTAGATTTTATGGATATCAGTGCCTACCAACAATACAGGGGTATAATTTAATTAGGTGTTCGATTGTATTATTATTGATCTCGCTCACTTGCCCTAATGGTCATCTTCACAAGAGTATAGTTCTAGGTGTTAAAAGCATAAGCCGGATACGGGCTTAAGGCTTAGGTACCAGAAAAAGAAAGCTCAGAAAAGCCTAATAAGGCTAAAGGCGGCAGATGTATCGCTGTTTGATCATAGGCATGTATGAGATTTATTGATGGTCCAAATATTATTTAATCCAAAAATGCTTCATCATCATCATCATCATCATTTCAGCCATAGGACGTCCACTGCTGAAGACGTCCAAAAATATTTACTAGGCTATAACATCACACATAGGTATTGTACATGTTAAGACATGTTGTACGACTATCCTGGACATATATTTTGTGTGATTTCTTTAGTGTTTGAGTATTAATTTTTTTTAGACAGGGTTTTAGTATCTGACACCGGTTAACGTGGAATGTATCATAACGTGGATGGGAACGAGATAATCAGTAAAAAAATCTGTATGACCTACTAGGTCCTGCAGTTAGATGATGACTGTACCAAATAGATTTGTTTTCCATAAGTACCAAGTCTAGAATGCGGGCAAAAACTGCAAAAATGTTATTACTCTAATATTTATTTCGGGTCTGACTCATATTTATTTCACTGATGTTCCCGTAGTTTAGATAGAGTTAATAAAATGTTGATTTAGTTTATTATTGGTTGGGTTATATCTTTTGTAGAGTGACAACAAAAGTCTTCTGTAATGCAAGATGTGTTTTGGTTACAGATCTTAAATGAACCTTGAGGCTGCACTGCAGGTTAGACTGCGATGTAATTCCTCTAGTGCTTGCAGCTTCAAATTATACCATCGGATATCAAGACAAGCCAATGCAGTTTACATGGGGTTCGCTGCCTATTAAGACATAGATACTGTTAGTATTATATGTAGAGTTAATTATTTAAGACGTGGAAAACTCTGCTGATATTTTTAGTATCTAGAATCAATCATTGATTTACTGTATTATTGAACTCGCGGACTTAAACAACGACACTGGATTTATTAGACAATAGATTATTTTACGCATTGTTAAAATACATACATACATACATACATAGATATTAAAATGTCTGTATTTTTGAAGAACTTAGCAACCTCTGGCATAATATTCCGAACCACTAGGCCAGGTCGTAGCTCTACTAGAACAGATGATGTGAAATAATATTTATGTAGTATTCATGTATGTATACTAAATGGCGTCTATCTGTTCATACATATCTTGTATCTTTGGGTATAATGGGGTCTTATTTAAATATATACATTAATACATACATACGAGTATATAAATATTTAAGGAGGTTTTAGCTAATCCTACCTACTCGTCGTAGGTAGGAAAACGAGCGTTAACGAGCCGCACTTAGCTCTACCATTGGCTGATGTTTCATAGGGGAATATGGCCCATGTCAATGGATATAGTCTTGTGCACCAAACGAATTGCTGGTGTTATAATGGGTGGTACCTAATCATTGAGAAGCACAAAGGGGGCTTGAGGGTGTACCATGCAGAGATGTCCTTTACCCACCTCTTATGAACCAGGCGTTGATTTTAATGTCTTATCAGGTATTTACTTTAACAGGACTTGAACTATGGAAAATACATATGAAATACATACATGTAAATAATAAAGGAGTACTAAGATGTTTTTCCTCCAGTGCATGTGTACTGGCTCACTTGCCATTTGCACCGCGTGTCACAACAACGTAATCATTGATGTGACCCGATACGGTGAAAATTGCAAGCGGGTGGTACCCACCCAGGCGAGTTGCACTTAGCTCTACCACCGGGTGATGTTTCATGTATCTTTATCTATTTTTAGGTATGTCTGTGTTTGTGTAAATGTATTTTTTTGTAATGTTCAGTCAGAATGTTTAATGTTTTCAATTTTCAAAATATTTTAATTATTTTATTACAAAATTCTGTTCAGCGTGCTAACTTTTCTTTAAGACCGCATCTAATGAATATAATTACTAGTGTCATAATAGGTTATTAGGAGTGTCTTAGTACCAAGTTGCTCAAAAGGGGTTGTACCTACGTAACCCGCAGCCACAGAGTCCTGCCTGATAAAATACATAGAAATAAGAAGATATACATACGAGTATATAAATATGAAGAGAGATATATAAATATGTATGGGAGGAATGAGATGTTTATCCTCCAGTGCAAGTATACTGGCTCACTTGTCATTTTGACCGCATCTCGACAGCCAAATTATGCAACGCGATGCGATGAAAAGTGCAAGCGGGTGGTACCCACCCAGGCGAGTTGCACTTAGCTCTACCACCGGGTACAAAAAGCTTTGTTGTTTTGTACAATTAACACCCTAAATGTATCATGACAATTGTTACAGATTTTATATAATACACTTAAGTAGTAGAAAAATTTCGACACAGTCAGTAATTTTACCACTATTATTATTTGTTTGCATTTATAATAATAACATTGTAAACAATTATTCTAATTCAATCACTACGTATTTACACACTACTGTTATGTTTCATCGGTTTACTCGTCATTTTAATGTACATAGTACTATACCTTATAATAATATTGCCTATTAGGTAACTCTACATAATATTATTAATTATTATTATTATACTCAAGAATAAATACTACATTTTTAAGCTACCAACGAGGGATGAAAGATACGATTTACAAAAAGTACAGCTCTTATTATTAGTACGTTTTCGTGAAATATTATACTCAACGATGTATCAGTACTAACATTTACAATCATCAGGTTTAATAATAAAATTTTGCTAGATTTTCCACGAACTTAACAAACAAGGTACAAACAACACAACATACAGGCAACTATATTTCCTAAGCCGTTGTCATCCATTGATTTTTTCTTTCGTTTTCATGCGAAACCTCTACAAAATTATTTTTAGGGACTATAGTAGGTACTTAACAAATTAGGTAATAGCGAAGAAATAAAATATACAAAGGACACACGAAAAGCGTATTTTACAATAAGTAAGTACATTTAAATGGGATAAATATTATGATGGATTATTATGACAATCATTAAATTATTGGGTACGTTTTATGCACCTTGGTAGAAGAAAAAAGTGATTAAACTAAATAATTAACTCGTTAATTACATTCTTTCATTCCGATAAACTTTTTCCAATTTAAATGAAAAAGAAACACTTAAAGATAAATAAAAACTCTACGGTATTTAGGTTATGATCGATTGTTAAACTTAATAAATGAAAGAGTATAATTTGTACATTGGTAATATAGTATTAAACACTAGGTATATAATAATTGAAATAGGTAATAAATATGTATGATTATACTTAATAAAACAAAGTAATGGTGCTATGTACAAAGTTACATAAGCATTACTTTATTCAAATAGATATGACTGTGATATACAAAAATCATTTTACCTTTATTTTTGTAGTTATTTAGTCAATGAGTTGGTGTTATTGAAATGTAAGTATTTAGTGGCTTTTGTATGTTTATTCCATCAAACATTTATGCATTAACTTATCATATCTATTAGAAATTTCGCATCCTTAAATGGGTACGAGATCTTATTTCACTAAGATGGTTAATTTATAAGAGATATACTTTTGATCGTTCAACCCTCGCAAATAAATAAATGAATCTACTTGTTCTTTGGTATCTATGCTGTACGGTGGGTTCAAATGATGTCACGCCTCATCAATGTACACTTAAATCTAACTTAAACCATATCTTAGTTTATAATGAGTATGGCTTACAATCGCATTCTGATTTAATGTACAATTACAGCTAATTTAGTAATACAAGTTTTAGATCTTTTTCCAGCTACTAGCAACTTAAAAATCTACGATAAATAAAACTGAATCAAAATAAATAATTCATAATATTTAAAAATGTTTTGATTTCATGTTAGGGATTTTTTTTTCTAAATCGCCAGCGCATTTCTAAATAGTTTATGATTTCGTCAACTTTCAATCGATAAGAAATAATATTAGTATTTTCAGGTTGACATTGAGTCACTTGAGTGACTAATGAAAAATGAACATTATTTATGAAATAATTTTAAAAAGCGTTATTTATACTACTAAATTTTATTATACATTCTTGTGAGTGTCTGCCGCGCCATGTATCCCTTCGAGATTTATTTATAGTTATAACTTACAAGATTAAATATTCAATGAAACTTAAATATTTATGATCTAGATTTAAGCGAATTGTTTACCTTTCTTTTAAAAATATTATAAATTTCAATCAAACATACCTTTATACATACGTTACACTACATTTCTACATGACAGATACACACGAAGTATATAATAATAATATATTATATTATCAATATAATACATATTTTTTAACCCAACGGAAGCTTTTGGCAAGCCAAAGGTGAAAGCGAGCTTTGCCGATATATTATTTGTTGTCGTGGATGATTGTCTTCTAAAATTTTCAATTTCTTTTTGTAGTAAAAATATTAAAAGCTTTGACTTTCAGTACATGAATCATTGCAGCATGATTCATGTGCTGCATAATTTAAAATAACCATGACATTATTAAAATTATTGTAAATTTAAATTGTAATTTGGATATATTTTATTGATTTATTTAATTTAATTTGAATGTAAACTAACCTGAACTAATATGATCCCAATGTGATTGAAATAAATATTATTTAATTTAATTTATTTTTTTTTTGCTCAGCTTCTTCGGAGATCAAATAATCCTATTTTTTGTGTATCCAGAGTCCAGACGTATTCTAATAGATCGAGATTTTGGGTTTAATGTTCAGTTCTTTAGCTATATTTTAGCTGCGCACTACTATGAGAAATTGTGTGTTTTATTTGTAACTGAGCGAGTTGCATCATTGACATCAAAATTGCACTAATTGGCAATTCATTGGGCCCATAAAAGGAATTTTTTCGAGTAACTAAACATAATTTTGGTGGATAAAAAACCAGTAAATTTTTTATTTTAAATGCGCTATGGCATATATTACGGACTGCCTTAGCAAAAGTTAAAAAGTTCATAAAAATTGAATAGAAGGAAATATTAATATGCAGATATTAGTGATTTACAGTCGTCACGGTTTGCCAGGACCAAAGATAGATTTTATTTTATTAAAACTTTATAATATTTTTAAAAATCCAATAAAACTTTTCCCGACCTATTATTATAAATTTAATTCATAATTATATTCAACATAACTTAATCTATACTTATAATAAATCTGTAGAGAGGTCAATTCTGTACATGAAATATATTTTCAAAATAACTATCAGGGGGTGATTAGTGATCGATACTGATGCCAAAAATGCAATCAGTAAAATTTTTGTCTGTCTGTCTGTCTGTCTGTCTGTCTGTCTGTATGTTCCTTATAGAAACAAAAACTACTCGACGGATTTTAACGAAACTTGGTACAATTATTCTTCATACTCCTGGGCAGGTTATAGGATACTTAGGAATTCCCACGGGAACGGGAATTAGCGGGAAAATCCTTTTGTATGAAAAATCTAAACCGCTTAAGTTAGACGCTTGAAATTTGGCATGCAGGTACCTTAGTAAACTTTAAGCTTAGTTACAACAGGATATTGCAAAATTCCCACGGGAACGGGCGTTAGCGGGAAAAAACATTTGTATGAAAAAATCTAAACCGCGTTAGATAGATGAAGGGGGCAAAACGGGATCCACGCGTACGAAGTCGCGGGCGGCCGCTAGTATACAATAAATTAAGCTAATGGTAAATAAATAGTTAAGTTATGAAACATTCATTCATACATGAATTTAAATAGGCATCACAGTATTTTTTTTGAGTTTTCTTATTAATACAATAATTATTTATATTATCACTAATTCTCGACAATTTCTTGTTTTATTTAAAACAAGTGGGAATTTTATTGCAACTTGCATTTGTTATGATGGAAAAATGGTAAAAAAATGCTATTTAAATAGGACGATAGAGAGAATGTAGAGTTGTGTTTAGTATTAGTGAAAACTCAACGAAGTAGCCTTGCTTATGCCATAATTAAAACAATTACAATTATTTGAAAAATAAAATTAAGGAAAGTTAGAGATGCAGTTGAAAATATAAACGAGAAATAAAAACAATGTACCTATAAGTTATGTAATAAATGAAAATATTGCACACACTTTTTTAAGTCACATAATCTATATTATTATTATGAGGTAACCTTTAGTTATGATTATTTCACCGATTTTGTAGGTAGCTTATATTTATAGTCCTATTTTAATTTTAACTGCTATTATTTTGTTTAATTTTTCTTGTTTCTTTTTTTATAAAAATATATCCTGAAGCAAAAATATATTTCTCTGTTCTTTTCTCTGACTACATATTTACAATCTACTCAAATGACTAGTGAGACTCTTGTATTAGCAACTCGATCACGAAGTGATCTTGTATAATGTACATTACTTCTAACTTAACACATAATATAGAAGAGGTACTCTCCAAACTTATTTTATTCCATTAGACACTTTGTATATTCTAGATCCCATTTAATTAGTTAACTATCTTCAACAAGTGGTTCTGCCTTTCGAAGACAAAATATTCTAAAACCTTTATTTGTGAAAGATGACTCTACTTTTCCGCTTGCCTTTCCTTCTCTGAAAAACAGTAGTAGTTTTTCTAAACCAGCCTATTCAGCATGTATTTTGTGACATTAGCCCCAGGACCAATGGGACTCTATATTAGTAATAGGGTGAGTTTTAATAAAGGCTCCGCTATCTGTTTTTATAATATCTTCTATTTATAAAGGTACATACACCAAAAACCACACTCTTGTGTTCGAAGCGATAATTTCTTTTCAAGATGACGTCAATATCTTTAAAACCATTTTTTGTTCAAGGAAGAAAGAAAACAGTGTTTTAGAAACTGATATTTTTATTAAAATTGATTTTTTCAAGTTATTTTAAGAACTGAAATTGTGTTCAGATATTTGCAATAGAACCACCTAGAAAAGGTAACTAATCCAATAGGACTTAAATAGGCATGATGACAAATTTTTGTTTTGGTGATAAAGTTGCCTGAATTTAGGATAAATTATACGATAAATAGTTTTCCTGAATCTCCATTTGAAACTCACATTTCCCAAAAAACACCTGATTAGTTGTAAAATCACGCGTAAGTAGTTTTTAAGTATCGCGGTAGTTGTTTGTTTGGTAGATGTAAAATGATGTGTCGTTGTTTTTTTTAATTCATTACTTTTTCCAATAGACTTGAAATAAAACTTGTTATTATGCGTTCAATCTTTGGATCTGTCATAATGCCTATATTTTTTTTGATTTTTTTTTGTTTTATTATACTTATCCTAATTATTATAATTATAAATATTATTTGTAATGGTATGTTTTACGTAAATACTAAGGAAGACGTGTCGCTCGGCGGGGTTGGCTATTACTACTTAACAATAAAATTACTTTTAAATTAATGGTTAAATTGTACTAGGCATTCCGAAAATTATTGTTGATGACATATTCGGAAGGGAATTTAAGAAAAACAATATTTTCAGGAAACTTAATGAAAAATGAATTTACTTAATGGAAAAAAAAAGAGAATTTTGACGTTTAATTTTTTTTTATATTGGTGTCGAAGAATTAAAAAACAGCTGAAATTATAAACTTTCAATAAAAATTATGTTGATCGTAATAGTAACTTTAGCTGTTGTATCTATACTGATAAAAACCATACGGGGTTAGTTATCGTATTCTGAATGAACATGGTATTTGAGGTAGAACCATCATTATTAGCCATTATTATTGTATGTAGTTTAACTATTTTATTATTAAAACGGGTAGTTCTTATCTATTTTCTACGTTTTTTCCACGCGCTTTTATGACTTATCACTAATAAAGGTATTTTGTGACCTTTCATATAATACTATTTACTGTACGAACTTTTTTACTTCAATTTACAAGTCTAGTGAAAAAAAATAAGGCATCTGTTTTGCTGTTATTTCTTGGACCTTGTTTGCTACCAATGAAGGTTGGAAGTTCATTGGGACTATTCCAGTAACTTCATGAACAGTCACATTAAAGCAAAATCCACAATGTAGTAGTTGGATGACATATTTTTTCCAGTTATTTTGACTTTAAACTCTGAACAGATTTTTTGACTTTACAATATTTAGTATGGTCATAGTCATTAATTCCATAAATTAATTAACTTATTGGAAATAAAAAAAACATAAAAAATATTTATTTAGGTAAGACCAACTTGGCTAAAAAAATAACAATAATGATAGTTGAATGCATCAATATTTTTTGATCTTTTTTAACAATGAGAAAAACTTGTCATTTTATTTAAGAGAATTTAGTTTTATTGTTTTGTTGTCAATTTCATCATTGTAATTCTAGGATTTTTTTTCTTTTAAGATTGAAAAGTTATGTTTCATTGATTGAACTTCTTCTGTTACAGTGCTGGAGTTAATAGGCTTTTAAATATCGAATGTTTTCTGTTTTATTTAGTTATTAATTAAAATAAAAAAAATCGTACAATAGGTATTATTATCACTTTATCCTCCTTATTCCTCTATACTAACAATTAATTATATTATTACTATGAATACAGGGTGACTTTGCAATCAGTGTCCAAATTTTTAGGAGCGACTCAGAATTAGTAACTTAATCGATTTACGTAAAGAAAACATAATTGTTTTTTTCTTCATATTTAATTTATTTTTATCAACCGCGCGCGGTTTCAAAATTGGGACACGTCGATAATTTACATCGTTCATAGATAGATACGTACATACAGTTAACTTCAAAGCTTACTAGACATAGTGGTACGCGAAAATAAGCCATTTAAATCTTAAGATATGGGAATTAAATTTTCAATATTATTTTTTGCGAGAACTACCACGATTCAAAATAACTAAGATGAAGTTGTGTTGTTAAATCATTCCATAGAGCTTATTATAAAAAAAATGGATACTGATTACAAAGTCACCCTGTATAATTTTGACTGCCCATTTAATGTGGCCGGGACCTATTAGCTCTCACCCTAAAATAGAAACAGTTAATCATATTTTAAAATAAAATTGTTTATAAAGTTTTATTAACACCTAAGGGCTCGTTCCCACGGCATTTAAAAGTGGACTGTCTTTTGAACGTTATGAGTGTCTGAAATTCTAATTACAAATTCGAAGGGATCGGTTTTTGTGGTGCAATGCAAACGGGATGTTTGTGTAAAAACGTTAATATTTAAACACGTACCAAGACATAGTTCGTGCAACTCACGAAGGTGAGTGAGCTTTACATGTGTGGTGGCTCGCTACTGTTCGTTTTTCAAAAGTTTTGATAGACATTACACTTCGTTATGTGCATGTACACGTACCTACGTAGACTAGTAAAGCTCACTCGCCTTCTTGAGTTGCAAGAACCATAAATTATACTAAACGGGATTCGGCAAAAAACAGTTCCTGCAAATAACGGGATGCATCCATGGGAACAAGCCCTAATATCTTGTTTTATGAGTATCCACTACAATAGTCCAGCGGACGACGGACATCGAACTACCGATCCTCGAATCGGCAGTTCAAAACTGACACCGTTCGGCTATTGTAGCTTTTTTCATTTAAGTGGTCTGGAGACGTAGATATCTTCAGTATAGTATTAACTACACACGGTTTTTAGTGGTTATTTTCCCGCAGTAAAATGATTCTATCTTAGTAGTACAATAGAATAAGGAAGTTTTTTTTAATTTAAATCAAAAAATAGCCTGTACGGAGCGTGTGCGATTCAGTTTACGCTGTAGGTATTATAATATTATGGTATTACTTAGTGCAGGAGCTTCTTTTACTTTAAATATTCGTTTCTTATGCTTTAGAGTTAATGATTCTTTTTGGTTAGTTGTTAGAACATTTTTTTTTTCAAAAATAACTCGCCCGATTCGATAGTCCTACTAAAGAACGATTTACGTTCTGCCGCGGGAAAACAACCACTAATATTTCACGGTGTATAATTTTTCATATTTAACTAGGATCTACATTATCAGCTGGGAGATGGATCCAATTCTTTCAGCTGAAGCTAGCCAATAATCATGAGTTTTTTAGGTGTCCTAAGTAATTAGGCAACTCTGAAACTAATTTATACCAGTTTGTTAGGAAAATTCGGCTTCGCTTCAGGGCCAGTTTCTTAATAATTAGTTAACTCTAACATTTGTTCTAATTTTGGATCCGTAGTTAACTCAACTACAAAATTTAACAACTATGCTCGTACTAGTTGTTATACTTTGTTTTGTTGAGGCCTAGGATTATTTCTAGGTCTTTTCACTATTCCGGATATCACGTCTTAGACCACTTTATTATACTAAAATTATACTTAGACATACTTTATCCTATGTCAAGCAGTCGCTTTGCCATCTTGGCAGTGAGCGTCACATCTTGACAATCTACTTTTTGCGACCCAAATAAGACGTATATACGACCTTAATTATACATCATAAAGTACTTAAATACCTTAGAATTAATTTATTTTAAGCAAAGCTTATCATTACCTAAATCAAATAGCTTGATCCATAATTAATTGAAAAGTAGCTTCTGGCAGAATAAGTAGTAGCTGACTGAATGTGATGTAGAAATTAAAAGATAATATTTACTCGTAGGTACAGTCAGCGTCAAATAGTTCGTGACATCCAAAATGGCGAAAACGTTGACAACACAACCTTATTACAATGGACATGGCGCACAATTTTTGTTGAAGATGCCAAAAAAAACTACACAAAATTAGAATGAATACTGTATTTTTACTTTTTTGATATCTTTAAAAATGACTGAAATATTCAAGCTCAAAGTGCGCTCTTCCGCTAGGAGCGATTTTCCGCGCGGATTTAGAAAATGTGACGTAGTAACATGAAAAGCTGCATGTAAGATATTATCTGTGTACAATGGTTAGTAGGGGAGCCGAAGCGGGGATTTCGGGACTTACTAAAGAGTGGCAGACTAACATACAAGGAAATACTTTGTATAGCCTGACCAGGAACATAAAAACCCTGGCATAGAGGCGCTTCAATTGCATTTGATAGTGCAACACTGAGTACAGTCGTACATGTGTTAAATTAATAGGCTAAATTTATGTATCAGGATTCAGGATTACGGGCTAATTTGATATTTTCATAAATGAACGAAAAATATTATTAAAGGTAACCTGGTTTAAATAAATTAAATGAAACCATCAATCGAGCTAGTAGGATTTATTTTATTATTCATCAATAAACAAATTCAAAATTTGAATATTCAACTGCAATGTCTGCTCATGAACGCTTCAAACCCGGTACTTCTTTCCCAATTCCATAAAATTCAAAACTTAAAAAGTGACAAAAAACTTTAAAATAGGTAGTTGAAACAGACTACAGCTAATTTTCATAGTGGACTGTACTATACGATAAACATGTCAGTCAATTTGACAACCTTTGTCGGAAACATTATTCAATGAAAATATTGTCCGAACCCTTAGTATTTCTCTTCGACAAATACATTAACACATCGTGAACCACTTTTCTTTCACGACTATAAAAATATTTTAGCAATTTAATTCACAAAATCAATTGCACACATTTAAAATAAAGTTTGTTTACACTTTGACAACAATAGACTGACATGCAAGGTGACATGTCAATGAAGTTTTCAGTTACTGTTGCCATTAAAAGAAATTAGTACCATTAGTTTTCCGCAACATGGCGAGGGTTTTTATGTTCCTGGTCAGGCTATACCTGGTTGATTACCTCTAAGTATGAATTTTTGATATAAAACATTCTTATGCCTCTCACCCAAAAAATACCTCAATTAAGCCCAAATTTGAGACCGCAGCCAAACTTTGAGTGACGATGGAAACTAGCCTAGATGGAGGTCACATGAAATTGAACTTCTGCTTCTTCATTGATAAAGACTTATCATTTACCATACCTTATCATTTTGTATTCCATTTTCAAGTCACTTTTTTTTTGCTTACTGTTTAAACAAAACGTGGGATTTTTTTAAATCTCAGGTCTTTTGAACGCACATCTGAACGATGTCTGGTTTTAATTTCTTTAGTTACTCCGTGACCATGGCGCTTGCAATAGTGCCGAAATATTGGAAACTCAAAACTAAGGTACATGGTAGCAATCCCGTCAGTAATATAATAGGAAAATGTCTTGAAAAATAAGTAAATCGTATATTACTTTATGTAACTAATTTTATTATGTATCATACTTATAACTAATTACTTCATTCAGAACTAGAAAACTATTCCAAGGATTCCACTTTTCTTCATTAGATGATCAAGATAAAGAGTTATTTATTATAAATTGCTCTTCCACCATTTCAATTATTCTATCTTACATCTTACTTGATGAAATCTTTTTCAATTTTATTTACATGGTCATAACATTTTCACCATTCCTCTGCACCAATTTGTGAGGTACACCTGAAACCCCCGATAATGCAGCTATTATAAGAATAATATAAAAAAAACCGTCCTTCTGACGCAGTTAGGTAATAAACTAAATGTATCCAATTTCACTCCAACTTACTGTCAACTCAACGACGCGCTTTAAAATCAAAAATTGACTTTGAATTATGCCTTATTTTACAATACACATTGAAAACAATATGACTTGCTTGAGCTTTTTCGACTTTTACACAAAAATAACAAATAGGCATGAAGACATTACAAAATTTCTGCAGCGACTGACAGTTCACTTGATTTACGTTGACCGGTGACAATAAAGCCATAGACATTTGCCATAATATGAAAGACACACTTTTCCAATATTTTTGTTTGCCATCAGATTCTAGTACACCTATACCTATCATTTAATGAAAAGATAAACTAAATTTTTTCAGCACAACGAAAATCTGCTTTGGCGCGTAGCAATGCAACGTGACAACTACAGTTCGGACTTCTTTATGCGTCCACTACACATAAAATAAAATTCGAACTATCGCACATTTTTTCTTTTTAATTCTAATTCAATAAAAAATGTTTTTGAAACTTTCATTCAAAATTCAAAAGTTATTATCATATGACAGAACTTATGACCAGACTATGTACATTGAATAAAATATTTTTCTTTTTATCATCAAGCTTAGCAGTCTAATAAGTTACTATGACACTCGAGTTAATCCACATTCAGCACCATAGCCTCCCCTTCTACAAGGCCCTCTACAAATGTCAAAACG
The DNA here is from genome assembly GCF_963855985.1 of Ostrinia nubilalis. Classification (NCBI taxonomy): domain Eukaryota; kingdom Metazoa; phylum Arthropoda; class Insecta; order Lepidoptera; family Crambidae; genus Ostrinia; species Ostrinia nubilalis. The sequence continues at coordinate 4,724,299 of NC_087093.1, forward strand.
TCACTTAACCCTTTTAGCACCAGTTCTTTTGTTTTTGAGAAGATGTACCCAAATTTTTATATCAATTTAATTATAGTCCAGTCGTTTGGTACAAATTAACGTGGTTACCTGGAAAGTGTTCCGTGAGTTTTGAAAATTGGTGATTAAAATAGATTTCGCTATGCTCTCTGTTAGTCTGTTAGTTAAGTGTGATTGCCGCGCTCGTTGCGAAATTGGAAAAATGCTGCCTTAGAGAAGATTTTTGATAGTTACATTCTTTCCTATTTCGTCGTTCCAAATGACGTTCACTGCTGGACAAAGGCGAGAGGCCTTTGGGTTTTCCATAGGTTTTTCATAATGAACAGTCCTGCGCTGCCCGCATTCAGGTTCTTCCCGCGACCTTTACCAGATCGTCGGTCCACCTAGTAGGAGGCCTGCCCACGCTACGTCTTCCAGCCCGTGGTCGCCACTCAAGAAATTTTCTGCCCCAATGGCCATCGTCTCTACGAGCTATGTGTCCCGCCCACTGCCACTTGATTTTAGCAATTCTGCGTGCTATGTCGGTCACTTTGGTTCTTATGCGGATCTCCTCATTTCTGATTCGATCACGCATAGCCCGCTCCATTACCCTTTGGGTGACCTTGAGCCTTCTTATGAGGCCCATAGTAAGCGACCACGTTTCAGAACCTTAAACTTTCCTATTTATTTCACGACTAGCTTTTGCCTGCGGCTTCACCCGCGTGAAATTTAGTGTCACAGATCGGCATAAATTATAGCCTATATGTTAATCTGGGCTACAAACAATAATATTGTACAGTTTCAACAAAATCCGTTGAGTACTTTTTGCGTGAAAGAGTAACAAACCTGAGACACAGGAATCTTCCTAGTTCAAGTATCAACCCACCAACATTCTTACTTTTTGTTTTTCCTGATTGTTTGTTATCATAATATTATCTGTTATGTTGGTGAGAAATAAACATTACTTTACTTTATTTTAAACTTCCAGACATCCAAACTTTCGCATTTATAATAATAGTAGGATACAATTATGTAATGTAGAAACAAACAAGACAAAAAAAAATGTATACTTCAGCAACGCGATTTTTTTATACTTCAGCATATTTAGGACACCCGGAAGCGTGTCCTGCCATGATCAAAGAAAAAAGAACTCGCAATTTAGCAGGTACATTAATTTGACTGTTTCACAACTCTAAATCTATTTAACTTACATTACATGAAATTTATCACATTTATCAAAGCTTCTTAGCTTGTCTATGTCCCAAAAATTATAAAATGAAAAAAGTAGTTGTCAAAAACCTTTTTTAAGGCGAATTTTTTTCAATAAGGCGGGCGCGCGCGCGGCTATAAACGAGGTCACAAAATTCGGAAAGAACATAGCGAAATCTATTTATTCACCAATTTTCAAAAATTCCGGAAAACTTTCCAAGTAAAATTAACAAATAACTGGACTATTTACTCGTTATTGAGCACAGAGACACAAACTTGGTTATTTTTCCAGAAAATTTATATTTAAGTGCATAAATGTAAAAATGGCTTCATAGTGCACAAAATTGGCAATAAGTGGCATAATAATGGTTACTTTTATAGCGCCTAGTTTGAAATGTGATTGAACGATGACAGCTAACAACAGTTGTCAGTTAGGTAAAATTTCATTTTAGTTGGAAAAAGACAAAAAGTGGTAAATGGGTTAACGTGTGGGGGCTGCAAAATCATGTTGTGACGTCACGCGCGAATATTGGAAATTTTTGAAAATTTTAAAAAGTCCGTAAACTTCTCGAGACTCTATCTTCGGTAATACTGGATGGATTGAGGTGAAATAAAAACTAGTGTAATGTGTGTGATCTAAACTTTAAATTAAGTCATAATTTAACTTAATATTACAACTTATGCGTGTTGTCCATTAGTAGGTATTACAATTGTAACAAAACATGTCGCCAACTTTTTGGCTACTTGGGGTGTCACGAGCTATTTGACGCCGACTGTACATCTGCTCATTACCAAATTAGTATTTTTGTAATATAGTATTTTTTTTATAATCAGTTTAATAAAAAAAAAAAAATTCCTTTCTTGAATTCAGTAAAGTTAATTGCCCTTCGCAAAGTTATACAAAATGGTTTTTTTTCTTAATTGTGCGTAAATTAGATTATGCATTAAGATTAATAGGCTGAGAGCTTATTCTGCGCACATGTAATTATTATTCATCATCATCATCATTTCAGCCATAGGACATCCACTAATGAACATAATTTAATGTTATTATTGCCCTGAGAAAAATGTAAATCCATAATGTTATTGCGTAGAGAAGCATTAATTTCTTTGTTAAGATTTGTTAAATGGATTATTTATTATGATGCTAGACACAATAATTTTACTGTTCGAGGCTCACCAGTGAACTGCGTCCAACGTGTTAAATTCAAACCGGTTTTAAAATAAATGTATCACACATTAAAATTTACGTCAACAAAATAAAAATTATAATTTATATTTGTTTTTTACCACGAATCATTTTGTTATGAACTTAACGTTCACCATAGTTGTTTTACGTGTGATTTTGCAATACGTATACAAGTACACTAATTATATGACGTATAATTTGATGTGCTAGCGTGACTGTGGTTGAAACAAAATACTATATTACAAAAAATATAATGATGGTGTGGTGTGATGACGTCATGACGCCATGCCATGATAAATTGGATCTAAATGAGTTTTATTTTTGCTTTTAGAACTTACTTAACTTGATAATGTTTTTTTTTTCAAATAATTGTTAACAATAACTTTACTAAATTCATAATATATTGGGGTGTAAGTACCTAACGTACCAATGAAATTGAAAATAATTTCCATACAGCAAATAATTCTCACTTCAGCAAAGAAATGTGTTTTTTTATTTTCTTATTTGTTTTTTTTTTGTTTTTTTGTTTGTTTTTTTTGTTTATTTTTTTGTATTTTTTTAATAGTTTTTCCATGATTTATGGCAAAGCCAATCCTTACTCCTAAGCTAAACTAATCTTCTACTACAGTTATTCTTGAGGGGAGATCGCCATGACTCTTGAAATATATGTACATATCCTTACTTACGTCTAATAAATTTTTTTTCCTAACATATTGATTAATTAAATACTTTTTAACTTATGATTTATTTACAGACTACTGGTAATACGTTCTACTTTCTTGTTTTGTTTTAAATAATTATTTAGTAGTAATTAAGTAGGTACTATTTAAGGTATATGTAATACCTAATATATTCTTATGATTGTAAAGTACCTTCCTCCTTGATTTAAATAATACATGCCAATTTATTGCAGACTAGATTATATGGTTTTAAACCCTGATTACTAAACTAGGTTACCTTTTCTTTATTTAGCTTATACGCATGTAACTGCGGATATTCTCTTAATTAAAATAGAACTTACTTATTCTATATGTTTTCCAATATTTTGGTATATACATCTAACAAAATTCACAGCGTCGGCGTCTTTACTTTTAAGAAAATACACATTAAAAATAAATTCGTACACTACACCTAATAAAATTATATTACAATTTTTGTCATATTAATATTAAGATCAAAGCAAGCCCGGACTAAAATGAAATTAATAAAATATTATTTTAAAATCTTTGTTAATATTGTAATTAAATATCTTCATTTTTTCTTGTCGTGTCGATAACAAACCTACACAGTGTCAGCCCAAAACTCTGCTACAAGAGTGGCGTTGTCAATAGCATTCATTAAATCTTCCTGCGTGCAGTTGTTTGGGCACGGAGGGCACGACATCATGTGCTTCATCGATTGGGGAGCACAACCACACTAGTTGAAACCGTCTGAGAACAGATTGGCCTTACTACGGCCGAACTGCGTCCGAAGTCTTTAAAGACTTCCAGGTAAGCCAAGGGAGCACATGTCAAGGTGAAATACTCTCAGAGATAGGGACGAAAAGGCAGGGAACATCACCTCTCTCGCCCCATAACCTGCATCTTTCTTTTGACCGACCGTCATCAAAGATCTACTAGCTACTAGCTTGGCATGGGCTGAGCGGCTCCATACAGAGCTCGCATATTCGCCTGCTGAAAAGGAAAGCGCTAAACCAATGTACCTTCTACTTGATGTTTTGACAGTTTTTCTTAAAAGTCAGCGACCTATCCAAAAATACATCCAGATACATAGAAAAATCGGAATGCTCAATGAGCAGAGGCGGGGCAAGACCTAAATTTGATGTGGGCAAGACAGATTTCGCGAGGCCTTGTTCTGTGGCGACTAGGGCTTGAATACCGGAATTCCGGAATTTCGTAATTCCGGAATTCCGGATATGTATTTTCCGATATTTCAATTCCGGAACTGAAGCCAATATCGTATTTCGAAGATATCCCGGACATCAGCCTATACGAGATTAGGATGGCTCTCATACAACTAAAAAAACAACAAGGCACCGGGTGATGATGGAATAACCTCGGAGCTTCTGATCGCGGCGGGTGGAAAACCGATACTGAAAGTCCTTCAGAGACTCTGTAACTTCGTCTTCTCCAGGGAATAATGCCAGAGGCATGGAACAGAGGCGTAGTGGTGTTTTTCTTCAAGACAGGGGTAAAAGCCTTATTAAGGAATTACAGGCCCATCTGGGTTCTGAGTCATGTCTACAAGCTGTTTTTGAGAGTCATCACGAATAGTCTCGCGCGTAGGTTCGATGACTTATAGCCTCTCGAGGAAGCCGGTTATCGAAAAGGTTAACAGTACCATATACCACATCTATACGCTACGGCAGGTTATACAGAAGACCGAAGAGTCTAACTTGCCATTATGACTGGCGTTCTTGGACTATTAGAAGGTCTTTGAGCCTGGCTGAGCACGAGGGCGATTCTATATTACGTTATAATACGTCGAATCCAACTCGGCTGGGGAGCGTACGAGAAACTACATAACATCTTTTCAACCAAAACACCTCAGTACTCAAAGACGAAAGTCTACAATTAGTGAGTGTTACCAGTAGTGATGACATTATGTTTTGAAAACGTGGCCTCTCACTATAAATAGGCCTTATAATAAGCTCAAAGTTGCACAGCGTGCTATGAAGAGGGCTAATGCTCGGTGTTTCTTTTCGAGATCGAACCAGAAATGTGGAGATTACTACAGTCGCCTGACATAGCGGTCGGATTTGCAAGCTGAAGTGGCAATGGGCAGGGCACATAGTACGTAGAACAGACGGCCGATGGGACAAGGTCCTGAAGTGGATGCCACATACGTGTACATGTTTGTCGGGTGGCGCTTTCTTTTTTTAACCAACTCCGGAACTAGTTCCGGAATTCCGGAGTTGAGTGCCCAATATCGGAAATCTGTTCCGGAATTGAAAACTATCCGATTTTGCAAGCCCTAGTGGCGACCTGAAGACGGATTTTATGAAATAATAAAAAAAAAAGGGTCAAAGGTCTATACATTGACAGTTTCTGATTTCTTGATTCAGTGATTATTTTTAAAGGAATATTGCGCCAAAGAATAATGTTCGTCACTTAAAACCGTGTTGTTGCTTAATTTTGTGTCTGATTATGGCTGAATTTGTTTGGAAAAAAATTTATTTTTATTTTTAACTACATTGTTTAGCTATCAAGAATTTATATTTAATAGTCAATGTTCGTATTGTGATATTGTCATCTCCACCTTGTATACATTTTTTCAAAATTTTTGATGCGCGAGGCCCCTTGTACCGCGAGGCCGTAGGCGGTGGCCCACGTCGCCTACGCTTTACGCCGCCTCTGTCAATGAGCACCTCACGCCATTAGGTGTAGAATTTTCGAGCCGCCTCTCTATTGCGCAGGTGGAATGCGCTCAATAAACTACATAATATTGAACAAAGATTTTATGCAATATCAATCAATTCATTTAAAGAATTATCCTCATAAATATTAAAATATTTACCTTAGCAACTTCGCTCCATCTTTGTAATATTAATAACTACATATTCTAATCTAACTATATTCATAATTGGAAACTTGCAGCAAAAAAATATTAAAAACCTATTAATAGTCATTAAATATCTAATGTCCTCGTAGTGTGCGCCCATTTAATTTACTTAAGTCAATGAATTAATATTAAAGCGTTAGCAAAAGCGACTAAATTAATTTTATTTCATTTCAAACCGACTTTTCATTTTCACCTAAAATATTTTTGTTTGATTTTACCTAAATGTTTGTATACCTAAATATTCTTACGTACTCTCTAACTTTTCTAGATATAGTTCGACCATTTCATTTGTATAATATTTATCAAGAATAGAAGTTAGAAGAAGTGCGCCTCCCTAACGGCAAGAGATTATCAAACTTTTCTACGTCTCAGCGCAACAAACTGAGTTCTACACACAACATCCATATTACACCAATTGTACTGATTTCTACTGATATTATTAAATAAAATATTACTGTAAGTTTAATGGCCGAACTATAATATACCTTCAAACGATTCCCGCTACGTATTGAACATTCTTTAGCAAAATATTTCCGTCTCCCACGCATTCCATTAATGAGGTTGTAACAAGAATTTTGAGATCAGGACCTTAAGTATAGTAAGGTTTAGTTACTGCCTTTTGCTTTTTGATATTTAAAAATTTGGACATTTTATGTCAATAAATCGAATATTAAATTTTTTCGTAAAACTCTCTAAAACAATATTAACGCATCCCTTACTGTACTTAGGGGTGTTAATTTATAAAATAGACACTAAATGCGTAGTATATTATTAATTATATTATCATTAGTATACAATAACATCAAAACCTTTTTTGGCCGCTATAGGCAGCCGCTCACCCATCAAGTATGGATTTTCCACCTGAAAGAAAATCAGTTGGTTTATGGAATTATTGGAAGTGTGATTTTGATGTGCTGGCCACAAGAAAGTTACAAATAGAAAGAAAGAAAAGGAAATAGATATTTTTATTGATGCAGTCAATTCATAGTTGTACCTACTCAATATTGAAGTTCTTGACTCCCCTTTAGTGAACTGTATTTTTTTTGTAAAATTTGAAAATGTGCTTTTGAAAAAAAAAATTGAAGTGACTCTAATTTGGACTCATATTCAAGTTACGTTAAAGAGAACAGTTGAAATAGGTATTATGTCAAATTTTATACTCGTATTTAATGAATGACTCCTTCATAAGTGTTGCACTTATCTTCAAGTCAACACAGAGAGCATTTGAAATACTCTACTATAGGTACTTGTCCAATCTTATACTTAATACTCACGTCAGGCTTATACTTCTTGGCAACCAGGTTCTTGTGGTGGTCAGGGAAGCGCATGTCCAGCTCAGAGGGCGACTCTGGGCAGCTGAACATGTGTTCCCCGTCGCACATGCAGCGCTGCGACAGCTGATACTCGCGGCTGAAGGCAGCCGTGTTCTCGAACTCGCTGATGCAGCCTTGGTCTTCTGTTAGGAGAAGATATATGAAGCTGAGAACCCGCTGGATAGACGCTATCACAAAGGCTACTCTGTCCACCATGGTCCAGTGTACTCGCGACGCTTCTAACCATCATGGAAGCACATCGCCAGGAGAGCTACCCTCGGAGATGACATCGACCGTGTACCTCGTCAGCGCAACCACGACCACTCTGACAAGAGTGCCCGACTAAGAAGAAGATAATTTATCTGGACCTGGACTGATAGGCTTCCAGCTTGTTACTTGCTTGGATTTTTTGGTGGACGAGCGAAAGAAGAAAGAAAAAAAGAGGACAGAATTCAAGAGAAAAAATGAAAAAGAGCCGATTACAGTATAATCTAGTAAAAATAAAGATAACTTAAGTAGCTAACAAATGAAAATAATATTGAAGTTTTGAAATGTCAAATATCAATAATGGAAAATCGCGAGCATGTGCTCGCGAGCTAAATATGTTCACTTTTATTCGCCTTTGTTTCCGTGCGCATACACATGATTCTCCGTCGTCATGTATTTGCCTCTGGTAAATAAGAGAAGGTCTACCTCCCGAAGTAAAGTCTAAATGAACTGACGATGACGATGAACTAAAGAACAACTTAAACATTAACTTACCAGTGTAACCAACGGGGCATGGATTGGGGGGGTTGCAGTAGGCCGGCAACACGGCGTCGGTCTTCACCATCTGCCGGTTGGGCACCACTCCTGAAGGGTGAAGACGCTGGTCGCCTTCCCCGGCACCCCCAGTCACGTACTGATGCCCCCATAGTGAGCTAGGAAAGTTTAAACTAATTAGCTATCTTATCTTATGTGTTAGGAAGTACATACACAGTTACATAAAACGGTAGACAAAGGATTTCATTGTTTCCAGTTTGCTTCATCTCTAGAACTAACGGACCTATTTCCATAAGTCCATTAAACTCATATGTGCTGTACTTAAGTCACTAAAACATATGGCTCCATCGTGCTTTGCTGGGTACGTTATTTTATTTGTTCCGTAATTGTCATCCGATTCTTGTATACGAGTAGGTCTGCTGCCCTATCTTCCTTTTACCTATTATAAGTATAAAGTTGAGACTGATAAAAAGGGCCTACCTGTGCTGCAAATATTCCTGATCGCGCAAGCTTGGGTTTGGGTTGCCGTCGATGAGGGAATCGTAGTCCAACTGCTCGTTCTCCAGCTCCTTATTGGCCCGAGCCATGAGGGCCAGGTGCCTGTCACTAGACGGGAAATCCAGATAACTCGAAGCTGCGTCGTTGAACTCCTTCCCCATACGCTCGACGACCTCACGAAGTAAAGCTTCGGTGAGGATGTGCTCCTATGGAAGGAGGGTAATATGAGCTAGCAGTTGTTGAGTGGTTCAAGTGAAATCTTAGAATAAGGCGGTGTTGAATTCGAATAAGACGGTTGCACCGTCCGTTTTTTGTAGTACAGGCGTATGTACACTGCCTGTACTACAAAAAACGGGACTATTCCCACCTCTCGTTCCCATCGCTGCAACTCCTGTGCAGCCAGGATCTACAGCTTGACCGCCAATAAAAACCCAACCAGTGAAGGTCAAGTTTGTACCGGGGAAAGTTAAACTGTCATTGGACCCGCAACGAAATTAATTAGAAGAACATAGGAGGAGGTCGAAGGTAAGGTTCGACTTTTGTACTACAGTCAGAGCTAATAAGTTCGCAACACTTCTTTGTTACATAAAGCCCGGCTTCCATCAAGACGGAACGGAGCAGAAAAATGTTTTGAATAACCAATCAGATTTCATTATGTATTTCCACCCTCGAATCCAATCGGCGCCGCGCGCTGTCAAATTCTGTAGAAAAATTTGGCGGCCCGAAACTTCTCCTCTTCTCTCCCCTTTGGTGGAAACCGGGCCTAAGGGTGTGTACTGTGTATGTATCTGAATAATTTAGCAAACTGGGTATATAAAATAAAACAAACCTTTCCCCCAATAGAACCATGGGGGATAAAGCCCATGGTTCCGACGATGCTTATCGCCAAGAAGAGCGCTTCGTGCGGGCCCATTTCTAATCTGTGGACAAAGAAATGACTAGGGTAATTCCAGGATACATGCCCCAGTGGGATAGGTGCCGCGATTTTAATTACACTATGTTACAAGCAACTTAGCCTAAAGTTATAGTACGTATAATAGAAAGGGACCTCCCCGTACCACATTTCGCCTCGCAAACCATCAAAGAGTGCGTTCGTTTAGCCAGTGAGAGCAAAAATCTTCCGCGGCCAAACCTTAGCGAGCGTCGAAATAAAATTGGTAAGTATCTTTTAATGGATAATTTTTTTGTGAGCTGTAAAATTAAGCAGATTTTTATATAATTTGATAGACTATCTTATAAATTAGACGGGATAGCTATGTTTAATTCGATTTTTAGTGTTATTGTATTTTTTATTAAAAAAGGCACCTATCCTAAGCTAAAAGGATAGTTGCCTAATTTTTTTTGGGTATAGATGCCCTTAGGGCCATGTCCCATGCACCTAGGGGCATCTATCCTAACCTGCTCTTTTTGTCACAAGTAGCAAGTAAGAAGAAAAAAGAATGTAGTACGGCTAACCTTAGGAAAGTAATAAATAGGGTGCCCTTCTGATCGAATTACCTTTTTACCCGACTTCGGGTGGATGTGCTATGTACTATTTGTAATAAAAAATATTAAATTGCATTTTTAATTCATTTAATAACAAACAATCTTAAATAATAATACTTGGTTGTTTGATTTCAAAATGCATTTGATCCTTAGAATTCAAAAACTGTATTAACGAGTCATCTATCCCTGCATCAGGCATCTATCCTTTGAAGCAATCATACAGTGAGTCTTCTATCCCCCACATTAGGCGTCTATCCCACTTTTTAGAGGTCAATTAAAATGGTATTTACTCAGAATCGGTATAACTTAAACTAAAATAATTATAGTTATATCATAGACGAAAGACCAAAGTTTACAGATACTAAGGTCAAATTGTTGATAAAAACTTACTGACTGAGTTACAGAGCTGTTTCAAAAAGTGGGGCATCTATCCTGGACTTACCCTATATGAAATAACTCCCTTTTTCAGTACGCCTTACACGTAACCAGGTTTCTTTCATTGTAGGCTATGAACAGTTACACGTCATATTGACGGTTAAAAACTGTCATATTGACGGTTAAAAAATTTATTTATTTATTTTGATCCACGATAGAAAACGAGATTATTTTTTTAGTGGATCGAATTAGTAACAACGGATTACTTTAAGTGCTAACTACATAAAGAGCCTCTTATCTTGGACTAATAAAGCATAAAAACACAAACAAAGGTCACTAAGTCAAATTGTATTAGTCATCGTAAAACGTTAATATGTAGAGAAATACAGTAGGCGCAGTTATAATTAAAAAAAACTTTATCATAGTTTCTGATTTAAGAATAACATGCTTGACTTGCAATTAAGTAAAGTTAAAATTATTTGAAGTTATGTCTTCAATGTTAATTAATTGAATATTAATCGAGAGTAGAATAGATTTTTTTAGTAAATAGAGGAAAATATACAAATAATGTACAGACAACTAATTATGTGCCCCTCTGACAGAAAGGGGTGCCTTTTTGTCAGGGCTCAGCAAACATAGAGTCTGATGTCTTGAAACTGAATTTTGACCTTATCCTAATTAATAAAATTTCCTTATTTCATTAAACTTTTAAAGAATATTTAGGATTTATAAACACTTCGTTGCTTATTGTATCTCATTTGATTGACAAATCACCACCACGCGCGTGCGCAGTGCTAACTCGTATTTAACTTAGGCTGAGTTGCACCACCTAACTTTGACGGTAACTAGGACGATAACCGGTGCTTTTTGTATGGAATTAGTGAACTATACTAGGAGTCACAGTCAAATATTTATTTATTCGTATGGACTATTAAATAGTGCTTACAAACCGTCGATTATTTATAGAAAAAAAAAACTCTTATGGAGCCTTTACATTTCTCATACTGTTATTTCCATACCAGCCTACATTTGGCAAGGTGCTGAGAAGAAGCGCCGCAACAAACTCAGTCACCACTGTCTGCAGTTATATGGTTACTTTACTCATTTGAGTTATGGTTAAAGTGATGTGGCCATAGCGACCAGCTAAGCCTTTTTTTGTCGTGGCCCGAAATTTTACTGGTGCGAAATGACGCGAATCAATCAAGTAATATATTATGACTTATGACTAACATGACATAACATTATTGCCAGATGTTTTGTAAAAAAATATCGGTATTGAGCAAGTGCAAGTTGAAACAAATATTTCGGGTTCAGTATGGTTGATGTTGATGGTGCTTTATGGTTGTTAATTATTTGTTTGTAAAACATTTGAGCTTTGTGTGTGTGCATCTAAGCATCCTGAAATAAGTTTGCCCATAAAAATGGAATGTTTAATGATTATTTTCCGAAAGGCCGCGCAACGTGCCTACTGCCCGCTTCAGTGAAAAATTTAAAGAAAAATAAAAATCTGTTATGAAAATGTCTCTTCAGATTTTGTATTCCTGAAAAAAATATTTCATGAGAATATCGAAATTAAGTAATTTCGAAATTAAGGAAAAAACATGTAATGACGATGTATAAAGAACCCAACCTAACGAAGTATGTTGGGAAGTCTAAGGCTGGGTTGCACCATCTTACTTTAACTTTGACAAACTTCAAAAAGCTGTCAAATTCCATACAAAAAGCACCGGTTATCGTCACAGTTACCGTTAAAGTTAGGTGGTGCAACTCAGCCTAAGAAGGTCGCAATAAAGTACCTAATTATTTACCTTTTTCTTTGATAGTGTAAATATTTCTCTATCACAAAGCGGAACCTTAATAAAAACTGAGCGTGGTGCCATTGTGTATCCATGTGGGTGGGACGATTAAGATACTATCAAATGTTTTGGGGCGGTCTCCTTTGATCCCATCATGTCGCATGACGTCACTGCTCATTTGTCTCTAATTAAATTCTGTTCATAAGCCACAGACAAGCTCAGGCGTCTGAAGAGAGATAAACGACGATAACTTTTATTTATTAATAATCTTCGACATGACAGCTTAGTGTAAAAATAACTCTAGACTGTATTATTACGATGTAGAGTTGTATATCAAATATCGGTCATTCGAAGTTCTTTAGCTTGCGTGAATTATTGATAGGTTATTAGCGCTACTGCAATAGGGTATTTGCCACCACCAATCAATTGACGTACTTTTTAAAAATGTCAAAACGAGACTCCCATAGATTTAGTATGGCAACACTAGCTAGTGACGTCACTATTTCGTCAACTCAATTAAAATACTTTTTTCAATTGCATTACTACCAAAAATCTTAATTTACAGGCAATTTAAAATTAATAAAGTTTTTAAGACCAGAATCACAGAATAAGTAATAGTACAGGTACAGAAGGATTACTCCGCAAGACGATTTAAATAAATGCGAGTCTTGCTACGACGCGATACAGTGGAATTCAGCTTGCACAGCACTACGTACCTACAATTTTATTCACCTACAAGTTTTGTCTCTTTCTATCGCGTGCCTCTGAACTCTTCTTACGCTGTTAGGGTTGCTGTCTAGTGAAAAAATAATTAATCTACTTATTTATAATGAGGTACGTACCTATGTAGGTAAGTACGCATTCATTATGGAAAACCTTGGGAGAGGCCTTTGTCCAGCAGTGGACGTCATTTGGCTGAAACGAACGAACGCATTCTGAGCAGTAGTCATGGTAGGTTAGGTTCCTATACTATCCTAACAATTATTGATTACCTACATGGCCAACATACCTTTCAGCATCTTTGGGAAGCGAAAAAAAAGATAAATCCGGTAGATTTCTTTTCGAATTTAAACACCCGAATGCCGCACAATAATATTTCTTTCTCTTTATATCAATTTTTAAATAATACTTCGATCATAGAATTAGGTACTACAACGCACACCAGCGTCCTGACGGGCGCGCGCGTGACACTCGACTGATATAATACCCGCCGGCGGGGCGCTTCGCTGTAGGTAATTATCGGACGTACCGCGCGGAGTGAGCCAGGCCTGCCAGAATGCAGTGCCTTTTTAAAAAAGTTGTGCTTTAGATTTGAGTTAAATTGGGGAGTGGTAGCTTTTATCGATCAATTACGCATTCAAACCTATGTACTTGGACTGGGCATTTTGAAAATACTTTCCTTAAAATTCGAAGTTGATTTTGGTTTTTTATCAAACTTATGTAATCCATGCAGAGCGTCTTTGCTTTCACTTGCTTTTCCATCAGTGACATTATGCCAATATTTTGAAAGAAAGAAGGAAAGGAAAATGTTTTATTTGAGTCAAAACACAGTTTGACAGAATAACAGATATTATGACAAAAAAAAATTAACCAAAATGGCACCTACTCAGAATATTTCAGTTAATACGTCTATGATTTGGGTAAAACCAAAAAACAGGTTATTTTTTTTCAGGAATCAAGTCTCCGATTGGCCCTATGCAGGGTCGAAAATATTTTATTCAGGGATTACGTAAGCATTGATGTCATTAGGCATCGGTACATGACTTGGAAATTTACCAATCAGCCGCTTGAATAATAAAACGCGAGTTCTACAATCGTAGGTAATATCGATCAGTACCAACTACCACGTAAACAATGCAGCTAGGTTGTCACTCCAATTGAATATAGAGTATCGATTGGTCAGTAGATAGGGTTGCCAGGTCAAAAACACAAAAGCCGGACTCTGTGCTTCATTTGGCTGGACATTTTACCCTAAAAGCCGGACATGTGACGGGGTCATAGCCTCACGAGTGACTACAATCATCATCGGTTGCCCAACACATCCTGATGCGCTTCATATTATTCTGTGGCTCGAATTTCGCCTGGCGCGGCAAGGACCGGCCAAAAGCCGGTCAGGCCGGACAAGACAATATTTGGCCGGACAAGAGCGTAAAAAGCCAAACATGTCCGGCTAAAGCCGGACACCTGGCAACCCTATCAGTAGAGGTACTAGAATCGATTGCGTGAATAATAAAATTGAAAGGTGAGCGCCGCTGCAGTACTTAGTGGGTAATATCGATCAAGTAATGCAGCTAACAACAAGTATGTAGATTGACGACTCAATTTAACTCAAGCCGAAAGCTGGACTATTGGGTGTTGCATTTCATTGAATATTATATTAAAAAAAACATATATTATCACGCCTTTAATAGCGAAAATAAGCTTTTTACCCGACTGCGCCAGAAGGAGGGTTATGTTTTTAATTTGCGTAAATATTTACCGGAATAATTACGCCCCATTAGAAAATTTCCGGTAAGCGCAGCGTTAAGACGTCCACCCACAAGGTGGACCGACGACCTTGTAAAGGTAGCGAGAAGGCGCTGGATGCAGGCCGCCACCAACCGACCATTGTAGAAATCATTGTAGAAACTTTTATCAACTGTCGTGTAAAATGCTTCAAGTTTCAAGTTTTTTGGATCTTTCCTAAGTCGCTAGAATAGTAGTTCCATACTTCAGCTGTTAATACCGGAAAGAGGCGTAGGTTTATCCTACACTTTAACAAGCAATTGTAGGGAAAATTTGCATTAGGACGTGTAGTACAAGCCTACACAGAAAATAAAAGATTTTCGACGTGGGCCGTCTATGATGCGGCGCACTTAAGGTTCAGCCAAACCAACGCGATCACACGCGATCAGCCGGCGTGCAGCGATGGCGACCAGACACAAGCCTTGATCACACGTACCGAGTAAACGGGCGAGACGGTAAAATGTTTACTCGGCCGAGACATTTGGGTGAGCGAGTCACATACTCGAGCGCTCGGCCGAGCACTCGGCGTAATGTTACACACCGAGTACTCGGACGAGAGCACTGTCTCGCCCTTTTGCTCGCTCGGTACGTGTAATACGTAAGGCTTTAAATGCATTGATCGCCATCGCTGCACGCCGGCTGATCGCGTGTGATCGCGTTGGTTTGGCCGAACCTTTAGCGCAAACTGCAGACGCGATAACAACCGGCCCACTAACTGGGGATATGCGCGAGATTCAGGACTAAAGCTGCCTCCATTCACTAGATTGTTCATTCAAGCTTTCTACGGTCAAAGATTATGAAGTTTTAAGATTGTCTTTGGTGTTTACTTAAGTTTTAATAATGTGTATCATAAAATAAAAATCCTTTATGATGATTTTGCTTTATTATTGATTGATAAAAGTAGCGCGACAATCGCGCGATTCTTTTTTCACCACTTGATTGGAAGATCACGGTAATCTAGACATTAACTTATTTATTCACGCTACTAGCTTTCCGCCCGCGGTTTCACCCGCGTGGAATTTTGTCTGTCACAGAAAACCTTCATCGCGCGCGTCCCTGTTTCAAAAACCGAGATAAAAACTATCTATCATAAGTCCTTTCCCGGGACTCAAACTATGTCTATGCGATCAAAATCGGTTCAGTGGTTTAGGCGTGAAAGCAAGACAGACAGACAGAGTTACTTTCGCATTTATAGGTAATATTATAGTATAGATAATTACATGACTAACAGAAAAAAATGTTTCTGTAGCAGATTTTTTTATTATTTATTATTATTTTGTTATTAAGGTCGAAAGGGGTGGCGAGTAGAGCTAGATCCATGCCTATAACCATCATCATCATTTCAACCACAGATTTTTTTATTTTTTTGCAGAACAAGGCAGGATTTGACCCCAATCTCACCTGATGAAGTAAGATGCTGTCTAGGATGGTACATTTATCTGCCCAGTAAGTGTTTATTCACTCTCTCCTTGAAAAGGCCCAGATTATAGTGTTCGGGTTAATTGTGGGCAGGCCTCTTACTAGGTGGACCGATGATCTGGTAAAGGTCGCGAGAAGAACCTGGACGCGGGCAGCGCAGGACCGTTCAGTATGGAATGCCTTGGGAGAGGCCTTTGTCCAGCTGTGGACGACATTTGGCTGAAACGAACGAACGATAATGTTCGGGAAAGATTTGTTAAATGATGTGTGTAGGTATTATCCTAATCTACCTTCGTGTTTACTCTATGCGCGGGGTGAGGACGCGGGTCGGGGGCACCTGCGCGCGCGCCGCGTGGGCGGCTTTCGACGCGTCTATACTGCTCGCGATGTGAATTTATCGATGTATCGATATCTCGTTGTAGCCAAATATGGCAAATTGATTCTTAAAACACATACAAGTGACTTGATAAGTGTCGTTTCTGTATAGTATTTTAATGAGATTTTATTTCTTAACTCATTGTAGGACCATAATACATAAAATATTTAATATTGGTTTTAAACAAAAAAACTTTTTTTAATTTTTCATATTAAAGTATGTTTTGCTTTTAAGAGCATACCAAAAGTTTCTAAAACGCATTTTCTCAAGTATTTCTGTATTTTAAGTTAAAAACCAAAATCGTAGTATTTTTTTCCAGGTCGCATTAAGTTACCTACGAATTACCGGCAGTTAGAGGTAAGATAGCCAGCTCCTCCGTGGTTGAAGATTCCGGGTGAAGCTTGCTTCCACCTTCGCCCTGATCTTCACTTATCATCAGGTGAGATACAGGCCAAGAGCTTCCTCGTTGTGGATACAAAAAATTGCACACTTACTTTACAAAAGTCGATACAAAATTTGCACATCACTACACAGCCTGTTTCCAATGCGGGGGCGCCAAAGATAGTAACGTAACTCCCATTTTATATTGATGGAAGCACGCAATATGACGGAGATAACCTGATAGGCCACTGAGCATGTCATGTGTAGGGTTTATGGTACGAGTAGCGTGCGTACTAAGGTTGAGGATATTGAAGAGAAGTGCGAGTTTTTGTACAAACGTTTTTTTTACATAATGCCTACTGAGTAGATACCTACTACTTTAATATAGAAACATGAGTATACCTTTTGCTATAAAATATGCCACTTTGTACACCGTTAAAATTAAATGTAAAAAAAAACTTTAAGTATGTAGAGTTTACCACTGTAGATTGCTCGCTACA
Organism: Ostrinia nubilalis; assembly: GCF_963855985.1. Classification (NCBI taxonomy): domain Eukaryota; kingdom Metazoa; phylum Arthropoda; class Insecta; order Lepidoptera; family Crambidae; genus Ostrinia; species Ostrinia nubilalis. Next base: position 4,741,665 of record NC_087093.1, read on the forward strand.
CCAATTTTGAATTACAATTTTAACCTTTTGAAGGTTCAGTGATATTAGGTAACTAAGTATACCTTAATCTTTTTTAGATCGACTCTTTAACATTAGCCCTTAGGTATCAGTTCCAATAACGATTATCCAAATCCTTAATTTATTGCTGTAGTTTACTGCAGTCCCTAAGTCCGCGCTAAGTCGTGGTGGGTTTTGCAAACGGCTTAATATTTTATGGCCATAACCGTGCGATGGTCACATTGTGCCTACATGAGCAACCTACGTAGTAATTATGATCCAGTGTCGAAAGCTGTGTACTTACTGCTATCGATATAGTTTAACGACAGTTTAAAGAACTGTTAAGTTATCGATATTAAGAATGGTCAGGTATCAAATTAAGTGAATTCAGGATATTATCACGGAAATAAGAGTTTCAGGCGAGGTTGCGGATTCGAATCCCACGAGGCAAAAGGTATTATTAATTCAAAGTTTTGTCCTGGACAATTATAGTAATTAATTCTTGTATTGTGTTGTCTATGGTATTGTCGATGATACTGAATAAACGTGTCTTCTTTCTTTGTTTCTAATTATTGAAACCACATAATTAGTATTTACTAGCGGCCACCCGCGACTTCGTACGCGTGGATCCCGTTTTACCATAGAAATGTTTTTTCCCACTATCTCCCGTTCACGTAGGAATTTGCAATATCCTGTTGTAACTAAGCTTTAAGTTTACTAAGGTACCTGCATGCCAAATTTCAAGCGTCTAACTAAAGCGGTTTAGATTTTTCATACAAAAGGATTTTCCCGCTAATTCCCGTTCCCGTGGAAATTTTGCAATGTCCTGTTGTAACTAAGCTTTAAGTTTACTCAGGTACCTGCATGCCACTATAGTTATTTTGAAAATATATTTCATGTACAGAATTGACCTCTCTACAGATTTATTATAAATATAGATTGCACAAACAAGTCTGGTGGCTCAAGAAAAGTACTAAGTTATATCCTATTGATGTAACCTTTTGGTTGACAAACAACTTTTTTTGACAAGTGTTGGTCATGGAAAATAACCCATATATTTACATGCCACCGCTGTATCGATATATCGATTGATCGCTATCGTATCGATCACCTCATTAGTAATTCCGGCGCACACGCACGAATCCGGGACACGTCGATTCGATTCTATTTCGACACGTACGCCTAAATCCTGGTTGACACAAAAATCCCACAAATGATGATGTTTATCATACTGATAGCAATAGCATAATATTATCTAATATTCGATGGCAAAGTCAAACCTCAACGATTGGTCAATATTTTGTTAGACTTGTTTTGCTTTAGGCTTAACTGAATGTTAGCACTTATTTGGTTAATTTAAAAAACCGGCTGATTAAAAGATGGACGTCTGTATTTGTAAATTAGCCCAATTAATTTAATGAAGAACTAGGCCAAAGTGTTAATAGGTTAAAGAAGACATTAGTTAAAATGATTATTAAGAAAAACATCAATGTTCATTGTTTATGGATATAAAGTATCCCCAAGTTGCAACTGCAAAATTATTTTTTGCTATATACGTACATAAATGTTTTTTTAGAATTGATTTTAATAGTTTTTTTAAGTTCGTAACATAATAAAATAAGGCACGCACGGCATCTGTACACAAGCGACACAGTCATGTCTTTTCACGCGTGCGAAGGGTGCGCGAGGGTTGCCAGGTGTCCGGCTTTAGCCGGACATGTTTGGCTTTTCAGGGACTTGTCCGGTTTGTCCGGCTTTTTATCGCGCCAGTCGAATTCAGGATGTTGGGCTACCGATTCGAAGATGATAGTTGATAGTATTCACTCATGAGCTATGACACTAATTGCACCCCCCTGTGAGATGGCAAAAAAGGCGTGTCCGGCTTTTAGGGTAAAATGTCCGGCCAAATGAAGCACCGAGTCCGGCTTCTGTGTTTTTAGACCTGGCAACCCTGCGCCCGGCATTGATAAAGAGCTTTTCTAAAGGTCAAGTTTTCGTGACAGCACCGCTGACAGGTTGATTTATTATCGCCGTGACGTCATTACAGACGTCATACTATACAATGTACGAATGTGACCGAGTTACCGATGCGGCAAAGTGTGATTTATCACTATACAATTTCGTTGTGGAAAATAAATCTATTATTCTGTGAGCTTTTAAATTCTTATACGTATTTTATTGGTAAATAAAAAGCAACTATTAGAACGACTTCACATTTTTTTGCTTGATGGATGTGCAATCATCCAAATATTTTACAAAAGTTGAAAACTGTTGGAGTAATATAACAAAACGAGTAAAGATTATTTATTTATTTTAAAATAATCATGATAATATTATAAAACTGCCCAGTTCATAGAAGTTTTCATTAGCCCGTATCGTTCCAACTAAATCAATTAAATCATGTGTTTAAAAGTGAAGTGACTAGTTAAATCTAACAGTTTAGATTCAGTAATAATTATTTTCAGTAATGATAGGCACCAATGTTACCTTTTATTAAAAAAAAACTTTAATGCTTTCCAAAAGCGCAAGCGTATTGAATTGACTTGACAACTGACTAAACTGTAAACAAAATTCGACCGAATGACAATTGAAGAGGAATGAACGATCGCCTAAATGACGTGTGTGAGCGAATGAGTGAACACAATCAACCGCTCTTTCGTTCACTCCATTTTGGATGTGCTTGCAACAAGTTATTGATTTGTTTGGCAGATAACTAGCGAACGAATGACCGGTTACCAAATGAATGAATAAAAGGGTAGTGAATAAACACTACTCTGTGTTAACGAACGAATGAGCAATGAACGATAACAATTCGGTCGTTCGACTGAACATTACCGACCACTGTAGGTACGAGAACTAGTGACCGCCATTTTCACTTTCATGTTGAATGAGTTAGCAACAAGTTATTGATTACTCGTACCTTGTTATGTTAGTACGTGACCGGAATGAATGATAGGAGCGATTTAATTATCCATTCACTCACATAGATCGGATGAAATGAAGGAAGATTCAGTAGAGCCAGTCCTATAAAACTAAAAGCAATATCTTTGATGCGCGAATGAGATAGATTGTTAAATTATCAAAAAATATTTTTTATGTAAGTAAATAATCTTGCTCTCTAAGATGATTGTAAGATTTATTCTATTGTTTTTATTTCTTTAAAATTTAAATTCTCATCAATTATTGTTTTTCATTGTTTAAAACTTTAAAATCAAATAATAATTTATTTAAATATCAATTAAAATGTTCAATGTCAATTATCAAAAGTTCCTCGCTAATCCTAGCCCACCCCTAAGTCTTCAAATGCCCTATCAAAACACAACAACCCAATCCCAACTCAACCTAAAATATACCTTATCTTCTTTGTCTAAGTCCCACTTCGCCCCGCGCGCGTCGTAATTTACGACGCATCCGAATGCAACTGGGAGGGTCCCCAGGCAATCATATCGATTCGCTATTTATAGACTGAGCTATCAAACTGCGCAGGTCTAGGTAGCCTAGGTAGCTCTCATCGATATTGCCCGGGACCCGGGAGAGGCAACGGCGCAGGTCTGGATGCAACAAGATGTCCTAGATATGTGTAATATGACGCAATTTGTGCACCGGACATGTAGAAATGAAGGATGCAAAATGGCGTCCATGAAAATTTAGTTAAAGACTGAATGATGAATTTATGGCTTAATCATGAGATAAAGGTCGGTTAAAGATGGATTTTGGGTAGTTTTTGAAATTAAATCTCGTGAGAATCAATTTTTGATGGTTTTGAATATTTTTTGCGAATATTGGCCTAGTTTGGAGAACAAAAGAATTGTAAAAATTTTCAATTTGTCCATTTTAAAAGCTCGTACGATTCTGAAGACTTTTTTTGAAGCATTTAAAAGTTGATTATACATGAGGTCTTGCTCATTCATTAATATGAAACGTGAAATCTGAAACGTTTTATTGTTAATTTGAAGGGCTATTTAAATCTTTGTCCCAATTAGTCAACCCTTGTTGTTTAGGAGGGTCTCTTGAGCCGGCACCAAAGTAGGTACCGCGCAGACTCCGACCTGTTGCGTCTTGAGACGTCCTTGTTGACGTGTCTTAACGACTTTTTCGTCAACTTCGACGCCATTAAAAATTTTCCGATTTTTCCGCTTTCGAACAAAACAGAGAACGGAACGATTTTTAAGCGGGTTTTTATTTTGATATCGCAATTGAAGGATTATCAAGTAAAAATTACGAAAAATCGTACGTAACGCGTTGAAAAAGGCCGCACTTAACATTAACATAGGTACACACTACACATTATAAAAAATTACAACAAACAAGTGACAAGAAAGTGTTGGAAAATTGCTCAGGGGTAATATTGTTAAATCAAATGGAGGCGTTCAAAGTAAAATTAGGCAAACTTGTCAAAAAAATCGATAGCAGTGGCAGAAGTTTGTTTGTCAAAAAAACATTATTTTTTAATAAAAAGCTCAAAGAAGGCTTAGAGACACGTGGGATAGCAGACGTTCACAGTTAATTAAAACAATCGACTTACGTGCAGCCTGACCAAACTCGCAATAATAATGATCAGCGCCACTGCCAGGTACATGCACTCGCTTTTCGACCCACTTGGTCTCGAAAATGGACAAAAATTTGTTCCAACACTGGTTTCGCGGATAAATTTGGAAGCGTACTCACCAATTTGGTAGCAGCGGGCAAAATGACCCCGGCACACCGGTGCGCGCGATCGATGGGGTCGCGCAGGCGCGGTGTTGGAGCTACGCAGTTGCCGAGGCTTCGCTCTGGAGGCGCACAACACAGAAAGGGACAGAAGGACCAATTGGATAGCGCCGCTGCTTGTGGCGACTGTTGCTCGCCGCCAACGATGAAATTTGCATTTTGTGTGGTTTTAAGTGTCGGCGTGAACTGATGTCAAATTCGAACCTCAAGAATCAGCAATGGATTCAAGACACTAAATAAATATTAGACTAACTTTCAACCAATCACGACATTGAATTCGCACCCATGAGTGACATTTCGTACTTAAATATTGGTAATTGCACTGAAATAGGCAATTTTTAGCAACATTAAAATTAAGTAGCATAGGTACGCGTTTCTCGAGACCATTTTCACCGTTTTCCAGCTCTACCATGATTTTATCTATTTTGAAGTTGGTTAAAAATAGGTTATTTTTAAGGAAAGAATTGGATGAAGTCGCTACCAACCAGTCGATCTGGAAATCGTTGGGGGAGGCCTAATTCAGATTTATTGCTGACAGTGGACATTCTGTGGCTGAAATAATGATGGATTAGGACATAATTTTCTATTTGGCTACTAGTACTTCTTGTTGTGTTTACACTGACCCTTCTGCATTTTTCTATCATGTATGAACTTCGACATTTCAGGATTTATTTTTGTTGTGACGCCCTCCACATCACCTAGCCGGGGGTTGGGAATTTTCCGACGAGATGAAATACAGATGTTGTATAGCTCTGTACCGAGATGGGAAGGTGGGGAGGTGGGATTCAATCAAATGAGGTTGCGCAAGCAGTTTGTCATTGTTTGAAATTAATATTCTTATTTTGTTCTAGACTTTGACTTGATAAAAAATAATTACATGTGGTGAAAACCGAATCTGTAGCCTTTAGGTTGCTGTGTTCGTACCCATAGCAGAGACAATTTTTTTCAAGCATGATTTTTACAATAACATTGATTAACCATTTTGTGTATCCTTGTAATACATATTATTAATTATTTTAATTGAAAAACACTGCGGTAGAAAAGTTTCAGATATACAATTATACATACTCGTACTTCATACGACTATGACATAGTGTTGAACATGAACACATCGTTTTCATGTGTTCCAAATTAATTTTGATTATGCAATGTAAATTTCAGTGATTAATTTATTTACGCTCAATTATCTACTATGACAAATTGCTATTGAACTCTTAATGGATAAATAAAAATAATAAGTACCTATTTATAAAATAAATGTAATGATACGCCCTTAGTCGGGTGGATTGACAAAGCTTTTAAAGCTGTAATTGCACTCGCAAACGCTGTGAACTGTGAGCTTATTGAAGAAAGATACGCCATTGTGAATTTATTAAGTTAAGCTACATCAGAATCTTTAAAAGTAGTGCATTCTACGCTCGGGTTAGCTTAAAATTTAGTAAAATATGTTGCTGCTTGAAGAAAACATACTTAAATGAAATTAGTATTAAAATCGACTGATGCGATTGATTCATTTTTTATTTAGTAACCTCAACAATTTATTTAAAATGACATTAAATAAAACCTCTTTGGTTGTGTAAAGTACCTATTCAAATAATGAATCTGGCTGGCTGAAAAGGTGACAGTTGAAAATGAAAGAAATTTAATGAAAAAGTTTAAAATATTTTCGCGCCTTTTCAGCTTTTTTTTTTTATTTGACGTTATCTACCACAGACACCACAACTTTATTTAGGTAGGTATTCTTCTTTAAAATTATATCACAAAAAAAAAACAAAAATAAAATTAAGAAATAGTTTTTTAATTTCATTAAACTAGGTACCTAGTAAGCAGGCTCTACTAACATAATCTTGTTGAAGCGCCATCTACACACAAAGCCTGGAGTTTCATTGTCGATAGAGCTTCACGCTGAATCTAGTCTCCCCTCGGTTTGGAACAGTGCTGATTGAGCCAATGCGACACAGATGGCATTAACATGATATTTATTTGAAGTTACATTAATAATAATAATAAAGGATTTATAATAAAATATTTCAATAATGGAGCTTATAAATGACAATATTCAGTAGTCGGCTTATTGATAACAAGAACTTTACAGTCAGTACACTTCTAATAGAGTATTTTTATTTATTTTTGTTGTAATTGATATAATAATTAAATTAATGTTGTTTACTGAAAAGCAAATGTGTTTTTTATTCGTGTTGTATTCAGATTGTTTCAATACCTACCATTTTTATAGGCAATAGCTAGATAAATACAACTACTCAGTGTCCATTCGAATTTGCACGTTATTACTGATTTATCTTTCCTTCAGAAAAATAACGTCCACAAACTGCTCAACAGGTCATAAACGAAACCTTCCAAAGCTTTTCTTATTGCTCTACAATCTCTAATCTAAGTTTTATTAGATTCCTAAAATGTAGTCGTGTAGACAGTTCTCCCACAATGTACGACGAATATCTCCAACAAAGTTCAACTGTAGCCGCCATGAAACCATTACAGCGCTTAACGTGACAAGTATCACTATAAAATGTATCACGTTACTGTGCGCAACACGTTGCATGCACAATCGAGGTGTGTATGGTTGGTTCACATGGTACAGGAAACAATATTCGCTGGGTGCGAAGTACTAGGTGGGGGTAACATAATCTATCGCAGCGCTCATGGTGGTCAAAAGTAGAAATAATGTAAGCTCTGTCGTCAGATGTATCTGTCAATGGCAAAGCGATTCTACATAATACATTTTAATATCATTAATTAATCGCATGAAAAGGGTCCTACTGGGAACTCAAATAAAAGAGTGGACTGTATTTCGATAGGGCTGGTTTAATAGCCGTTTACAATTTGGAAATAACTAGACTATACAACGTGGTAGTACAAAAATGAGTCACAGTAGTTGTTGTGCACAGATGTTTGCCTTATGATGAGAGCGTGAATTATTGAACTCTGCCCATGTTTTGTTCTTAATTCTTCTACATCTCGGACTTGTCCAGCCAATACCAACAACTTTCCTTTAAATATGGTTTGTGGTTGGAATTTGATATTGTAACACTCACAAACCCGGTCTTCAAAACAATACTCATTTCGATCTGAAAACGATATTTAATTTATTTCTAGCGATACAGGAACATTTAAATACATTTACTGTTATAATAATGAAACCGTTAAAGTAGCTTTTTCTTTTTGTTTTACTGTAAAACTACAACTATAAATGAAGTATAGCCTGACCAGGAACATAAAAACCCTGGCATAGAGGCGCGTCAATTGCATTTGATAGTGCAACACTGAGTACAGTCGTACCTGTGTTAAATTAATAGGCTATTAACTTTATGTATCAGGATTAAGGATTACGGGCTAATTTTATACAGGGTGTTACTTTGCATTCTTGCCATATTTACAGAGGTTACTATATTACTGATACTGAACACAAATCCGTAAAAAAAAAATGCCCGAAAAAATTTTTTTTTAATCTTGAGTATTTTATTTTATCGACAATCTGTTAAACACACCACTAATTATCGTAACGCATGCACATCACTTGTTGGCGATGGCGATGGAGACTTTTTTACTTTTTATTGTATTTTTAAATATCTATTGCAATCTATTGTCTTTAAAATGTCTTTTTGACACTTGTAAAAAACTGAGAAATCCATCAAACACAAATCACGTTATAAATAATACAAAAATGACTGAAGTGTATTCAAACAACGAATAATTTAATCAAAATGGTGCTTGGAGTGTCTGCAAGACGTCTTAGACGAAATGCTTGATGACGTACCTACCCTTAGCGTTACACCCAATGCTCTACTACCAGCAGGATGGTGCTCCCCCACAATATTGACGTCAAGTGCGCGAATAATACGTTTGGTGAACAGTGGATTGGACGAGGGGTCCAGTAGCTTGGCCACCACGATCCTCGGACCTGACACCAATGGATTTTTGGAGTGACTTGAAACGACTGGTATGCGCAGCGCAGAACAGATAAACAGTGTAAACGCGTTACATGAAAGGATTGTTTTAGTGAAACTGTGATACAAAACGTTTATGTGTTGCGAAAACTAAAGCGAAAAACCTGCGCTTCGCCGTGCTAGACTGTGCCTTCATCAGAACGGAGGACACTTTGAACACTTGCTTCGCAGTACGTAAACTTTGTAAGTAGGAACTTATAAATAAATAATTAATTGTGAATAAGGTGATTTCATTTCATACTTAATTTATTAATTTGTAAAAATAGGGTACAATGTTGTAAATTAATTGAAAGCCTATTAATTATTAGTATTTTTGACGGTCCTAAGCCCGTAAAGTAGAAAGGAAAATCTGAAATCAACTGAAGAGTATTTTAAAATAGTTATTATGACTGGATAAAAAGGCTGGTACCCAGAGCCATAAAATTAAGAACTAGGCCACGCCCACTAGGTTTATTCCACTTGCACCTGTAGAACGTGCGAGACAAAATTGGTTTATTCCAATTTGTACTGAAAAACCAAATTTACTAAAATCTTAGTGTACTTTCTTTATGGGGGTCTCTTGTTTATCTTAAATAATAGGTATTGTTACCTACTTTTATCTCTGTGAATATGGCAAGAATGCAAAGTAACACGGTGTATTTTCATAAATTAACGAAAAAATATTATTATAGGTAACCTGGTTTAAATAAATTAAATGAAACCATCAATCGAGTTAGTAGGATTTATTTTATTATTCATCAATAATCAAATTCAGAACTTGAATATTCAACTGCAATGTCTGCTCATGAACGCTTCAAACTCGGTACTTCTTTCCCAATTCCATAAAATTCAACACTTAGAAAGTGACAAAAAACTTTCATACGATACATACATAACGAACCACAACTAATTTTCTTAGTGGACTGTACTATACGATAAACATGTCAGTCAATTTGACAACCTTTGTCGGAAACATTATTCAATGAAAATATTGTCCGAACCCTTAGTATTTCTCTTCGACAAATACTTTAACACATTGTGAACCACTTTTCTTTCACGACTATAAAAACATTTTAGCAATTTAATTCACAAAATCAATTGCGCACATTTAAAATAAAGTTTGTTTACACTTTGACAGCAATAGACTGACATGCAAGGTGACATGTCAATGAAGTTTTCAGTTACTGTTGCCATTAAAAGAAATTAGTACCATTAGTTTTCCGCAACATGGCGAGGGTTTTTATGTTCCTGGTCAGGCTATAAACAAACCCTGACACAATCAAAATTAAACACACTTTTTGGACTTACCTCATTACATTTGAATGACCAAAATGATTTCAAAACTTATTTTCCACCCAAATCGTGGTATCACAACAATGTATTAGTCGAAAATATTTGTTATTTTTTCATTTCGATATTTTTTCACAAATAAACGACCTAAATGTCAATGTGACAGAGCCCACAAAGTTGTGGACGCTAGTTGGCGCTGTAATCGTGCACAGAGCCAATAGAAACAAATACACAGTTGTTTTTGACAAAAGCATTTTTATTCATCATATATTTCTTAATAAGACTACTTATCAACAAAATAGTCCAGTAGAATTAGCTTATAAATCGGAAATAATTCCTACAAAAGATTTTATTGTTTTAATGGCTTCATTAGTTGCCCATTAAGACTCTCCTAAGTTTTCGACTTCGACGGAGTTGTGCTTAAGTGGTGGGGGCCCCCGAAAGAGGCATTTTTTCGGTTTTCCGGTTATACCGCGTAAAGGACTTACCCTATCAAAAAGTGGTCTTCATGACGGTTGAAGGGCACTTAATCCTGCATTGAATAAGACCAAATTCATATGTTTTGGACAAACCGTTCTCGCGCTAAAGTTCGGCAAAGTAGAAAATATACGTATAATTAATGACCCTCTCCACGTCCAATGGTTTGTTACCCACAGGCTTCCAAGTCTTGAAAAGGGCCACCTCAACCAGTGTAACCCTATCAAGGCTTACGAGCTTGATGCGCCTATCCTTGTTCGTCCCAGCCGTTCCTTAACTGCGGTTGCTGCACCTCTTCCTGGCACTCACCTGAACGACTCTGTGTTACCTACTGTGGCTGCCCCTCTTCCTTGTATCCTCCTGCATGACTACGTTGCCTAGCCGTATGCCTGGTCTAAGGTTCGACGCCAAAAATCAACAACAACAAGTTCATATTAAAACGCTGAAGAGTTTTTTGTTTGTTTGTTTGAACGCGCTAATCTTAAGAATTACTAGTTTAATTGAAATCATTATTTTTATGTTGAATAGCTCATACATTGAGGAAGGCTATAGGATATATACAATCACTCTACGACTAATAGAGGCGAAGCAGTAAAGAAAAATGTTGCAAGCACGGAAAATAGTATTGAAACTATTTTCACGCGTACAAAGTTGATTTTGTGGCGTCGAACCTTGGACCAGGCATATAGCTAAGCAATGCAATCGTACAGGAGGGTACAAGGAAGAGAGGCAGCCACATTAGGTAACACAGAGTCGTTCAGGAGAGTGTCAGGAAGAGGTGCAGCAACCGCAGTTAAGGAACGGCTGGGACGAACAAGGATAAGCGAATCAAACTCGTGAGCCTTGTTAGGGTTACACTGGTTAAGGCGACCCTTTACAAGGCTTGGAAGCATGTGGGTAACAAGCCATTGGACGTGGAGAGGGTCATTAATTATACGTATATTTTCTACTTTGCCGGACTTTAGCGCGAGAACGGTTTGTCCAAAACATATGTATTTGGTCTTATTCAATGCAGGATTAAGTGCCCTTTAACCGTCATGAAGACCACTTTTCGATAGGGTAAGTCCTTTACGCGTTATAACCGGAAAACCGAAAAAACGCCGCTTTCGGGGGGCCCCACCGTCAAGCACAACTCCGTCGAAGTCGAAAACTTAGGAGAGTCTTAATGGGCAACCAATGAAGCCATTAAAGCAAAAAAAACCTTTTGTAGGAATTATTTCCGATTTAATCAATTTTTGTGTTTAATTCTACTGGCCTAAAAATAGTTTTCAGTTCATGCTTCAGTGAGCATTATCAAGCTTAAAATCGTAATTCACAAATCTTACAAGTTAGTTTTTATTTGTCTAAGCATAATGTTTGTCTAATATCAGTCTGATTATAACCTTTTAGAATCACTGGGTAGCGCTCTCCGCTCTACAGTGGGATCATCATCATCATCATCATCATCATCATCATCATCATCATCATAATTTCAGCTAAAGGACGTCCACTGCTGAATATAGGCTTCCCCCAATGCTTTTCCATATTGACCGGTTGGTAGCGGCTTGCATCCAGCGCCTTCCTGCTGCCTTTATGAGGTGGTCGGTCCACCTTGTGGGCGTTCCACGCTGCGCTTTCTGGTACATGGCCTCCAGAACCCCAGAACCTTGCTGCACCATCGGCTGTCAGTTCTACGTACCTACTATAGTGAGATATTCCACGTACACTACAGTGACAGTATAAGGATTAATCCAGTCCTTATAAAAATGTGAAATTCCCTTATAAAGCGTGTTATCGTTAATTTAGCTTTAATTACCGGGTGTCAAGCCTACTGTGTCACACGTGGATCATTGTGACACGTCATAAACCCTTTACGACCCACAGGTGCGACAACAATGTCCTCGCGAACAAAGGTCGCAATTTGTCTTCATCTATCATGCCGTGGACATCGAACCATCCAATCTTCATCGCTCATTGTTAGACCGCGTTTGGGCAAACTCAAGAAAAAAAAATGTTTGTATCTACAGGAATTAAGTTATAAGCCTACAGGAATATACATACGGTATTGGTGCAAAATGTTGAAAAGAACAGAAACAATATAATTTGGCGGTACCCTCTGCCGTGAATGTTTCTTTACGAGATCGAATCAGAAATGAGGAGATCCGTAAACGATTTAAAGTCGCTGACATAGCCCGACGGATTAGCAAGCTGAAGTGGCAATGGGCAGGGCACATAGTACGCAGAACAGACGGCCGATAGGGCAGCAAGGTTCTGGAGTGGAGTCCGCGTACCGGATAACGCAGCGTGGGACGTCCACCCACAAGGTGGACCGACGACATCATAAAGGTAGCAGGAAAGCGCTGGACGCAGGCCGCTACCAACCGGGTAACATGGAAAGCATTGGGGGAGGCCTATGTTCAGCAGTGGACCCTATGGCTGAGATGATGATGACGATGAAATTCACTGTAATGTTTTAACATATTTTAACTAAACCTTCCTCGATTTTTGCTAGAATTGAAGCAAGGATTACTCGATCCACATGCGCATTCAATATTTCAGCTTCATTAGCTTTCATAAAATTTGATGAATAAGTTCAATCGCTTACTCAAACGTTGTAGTCATCACCATCCAGTTTAACTCACATTATCTATACTTATAATAAATCTGTAGAGAGGTCAATTCTGTACATGAAATATATTTTCAAAATAACTATCAGGGGGTGATTAGTGATCGATACTGATGCCAAAAATGCAATCAGTAAAATTTTTGTCTGTCTGTCTGTCTGTCTGTATGTTCCTTATAGAAACAAAAACTACTCGACGGATTTTAACGAAACTTGGTACAATTATTTTTCATACTCCTGGGCAGGTTATAGGATACTTAGGAATTCCCACGGGAACGGGAATTAGCGGGTAAATCCTTTTGTATGAAAAATCTAAACCGCTTGAGTTAGACGCTTGAAATTTGGCATGCAGGTATCTTAGTAAACTTAAAGCTTAGTTACAACAGGATATTGCAAAATTCCCGCGGGAACGGGAGTTAGCGGGAAAAAACAATTGTATGAAAAAATCTAAACCGCGTAAGATAGATGAAGGGGGTAAAACGGGATCCACGCGTACGAAGTCGCGGGCGGCCGCTAGTTACTCAATAAAATCCAAATATAAAATTATAATAAAGTTAACATAAACTTCGAGTTTCTTACCCCTTTTCTATGGATTCTCCCCCTTTTGCAACATACTTTCATAACTTTGTTTCACGGGGGTTGGCACGTGTCTGTGAATTTAAGAGTACAGCTTCAGTACACTCTTATGTTTGTATCAAAATAGCACTAGTTACTAGTACAGTCGCGGAATGAAAAGGTTCGTCACCTTAGTGTCGGTTTTCGCTTGCACTAGGTACTGTAAGAGTCAAACCTGCCAACATAACAGAGCAAGAAACAGTGCTGCTAACATTTAAATAAATATGACGTTTGCTAACGAATAAGGTTTTGCTTGTTTATTTTTCTATCCCATCAGTGCAATGCATTGATGACATTGACCAATTGACAATAGTTTTTTTTATTTTTAAGAAATAATAATGGCAGGTTGAACCAACAAGAAGGTTTTAGTTTATCAATCATAATAATCTTCTTGACAAGATAAATCGTCAAACAAGTTTGATCTGAATAATTTTGAACTTTACTGACGAACAGATAAAGATTATTTTCTCCAACTCGAGATTATTCTGTAACATAGTTTCAAAAGGTAATATGTGCTCGCGATTCGTTGAAGGAATCAATTTGAAAACTGACGAACCTTTTCATTCCGTGACTGTACATAAGGTGCTTCAGTTTAACTTGATTTGCCATCGTATATTTGCCGGTCAGGGACGACACTGTGACATTTTATCTGGAAATAACTTTTGAAACATAACAAATGTTAAAATAGATACAAGAATAACGCGAACGATACAGTGTTTCATAACATGTCGTGAAACATGTTACTAGTAAGTATAAAAAGAGTACATGATTTTTATTTAGGTACTAGCTGTATTTGGATAATATTTCCCGTTTTTGCAATTTTTTCTTTATACTACTCCGCCCCTATTGTCTGTAGGGTGACGTTATATAGCCTAAAATTAAAGCCTTCCTCTATAATATATGGGATAACCAACACAAACATAGTTTTTCAAATCGGATCATTAGTTTCTGAGATTAGCGCGTTCAAGCACACAAACAAGCTCTTCAGCTTTATAATATAAAAAAAAATATAGAAGTAGGTATAGATTATATTATGTATCTAATAAAGAGAAAATAGTGTTAAAAACATTATTATTCTTGCCATTTAGAGAGTTGGGTCAAAACAACCAGAAAACGCCTGTATAGTCGTGTATAAAAGACAGCACAAGGAAGGCTGAGTATTTTACTTCTTAAGATATTTACTGGAAAAGTCAAGTAGGCTATCTACAGTGTGAGTCACGTTAAAGTGTACATATGAAAATAGATGAAACTAGACCTATTTTTATCGACAAAAAAGAGGTCAAAAAATTTTTGAGATTTTTTTTTTAATTTTTTATCGAATTTTTTTTCTTCCAAGTACTTATTGTAAAGAAAACGTAAAAACTTTTAAACTAAGCGGTATATCCTGATAAAATAAAAGCAGTAATAATGCTAAATAACAGGCGATACTAAAAAAATACATAAAATACACAAAAAATGCCAACAAATAATAAAAAATGATACTTTTTGAAAAAAATTTGCTTTTAAATTCATGTTTCTTTGGTTATTTGATAAATTTCTTCAAAAAATGCCCCTATAACAGGTGATTTTTATTACTTTGTATTACTGTCTTTCGTATTATCTTTGTAAAACCAAAAATCGCATATCTCTATCCCTATCACAACATTTGCTATGATCGTTTGAACAAAGGCCTGCCACAACATTATTCTCCGCTACAGGTAGAGAAAATTTTAATTTTAACTAAAATGCTTATTTTACTTCGAAATCTTTTGTTTTTATTTGAAATCTAACTTGTCTTTATCAAAATTACAAATCTAGAGCCATTTTCAGTATCGTTGTTAACGAAGCGTTGAATGGCGCGCCCGGAGAGGCTTAGTTCAAACGATCATTGCAAACGTTGTGATAGGGATAGAGACATGCGATTTTTGGTTTTACGAAGGTAATACGATAGAGAATAATACAAAGTAATAAAAACCACCGGTTATAGGGGCATTTTTTGGAGAAATTTATCAAATAACCAAAAACACACGAATTTAAAAGCAGATTTTTTTCAAAAAGTATCATTTTTTATTATTTGTTGGCCTTTTTTGTGTATTTTATGTATATTTTTAGTATCGCCTGTTATTTAGCATTATTATTGTTTTTAATTTATCAGGATATACCTCTTAGTTTAAAAGTTTTTACGTTTTCTTTACAATAAGTACTTGGAAGAAAAAAAAATTCAATAAAAAATTAAAAAAAAATCTCAAAAATTTTTTGACCTCTTTTTTGTCGATAAAAATAGGTCTAGTTTAATCTATTTTCATATGTACACTTTAACGTGACTCACACTGTATTTAGCTGGAAAAGTAGTTACCGGAAATGACATTCCCATTATTTCTGCTTTGTACAAAATAGTGGACATAAATAGCTATCTTCAATATTCGATATTATTAGGTAGGCTGTATACGACAATTCAAAAGCCTGAAAAGCAGTTTGTTTGAAAGCATTGAAAGTTTTTATTTTCCATACGTTGTCAGTACAGTGGTCCCAAATAATAGTCACAGAAAAAAATCAGTTTTCCTATCAGTAGTTCTATAGGTAATATGACTTTTCCATGGTAATATGTGGTTGTACCATTAAACTACATGTGATGCTGATCTACTGGAGATTGAAGAAGTAGAACCGAAGACTATGCGTGTTAATAGCATTCCCCATTTTAGTTTAGAATAATGGAGATTGAAAACCATGTATGTGTGTATTATTATTTTACACGTGCCGTATTTATAATGGTATGTAGGTACCTAATTATAATCGTAATTGTAACTAAGCTTAGCCTGTCATCTTCAAGGTTAAAGAAGATTATGATACGCGTACAAAATTACTGGCGTAGGTGGATAAGGTATAAAAGATCTTCCGACGTTCCTTGGTAACATCAATACTTGTTTTTAACGGTAATTAGCTATAGGAAAGATCCTATAGCTAATTACCGTTAAAAACAAGTTTTGTTGTCCTGTAAGAACAGGAAATTACAGAATAATTTCGTTTTTGCTATACTCTCCTCAACCGACTTCAACAAAATGAGGACGTTCTCAATTTGGTTGGTATATTTTTTTATGTAATAACATCTCTCCAAAGAGTCGTAAGGTGCAGATTCGGATGCTACTTTATGTAAGGATAAAGTGGGATTTTTGTAACTGACTGAACATGAATGAACATTAGTATGAACATGTATGGCGGCGCGCACATTGCACCGATTTGGTATCGGCCGATTCTCTATACAAATTCGAAGCTGACCAAACTATCGGCCGATAGTAGTCTACGGGGTATCTTAAGCCTAGCCGTAGACATAAAATTTTTGTCGGCCGATAGTTGATCGTGCTGTTAATTAGTATGTACATTTTGTACATGTACCTATGAAAGTGCGCACATTATAATCGGCCGATTCTCTATACAAATTCAAAGCCGACGAAATTATCGGCCGACTAAATGTCTGGTCTCCGGCATATACGGGGTGTCTTAAATGCTGATGCCTTTCTCATAAACTAATGTCGATATCCCAACGGTTAAGGAGAATAATATGAAACTAACGCAGGGATAGGTAACCTTGAGGTAACGGCAGAAGCAGGATCAAGACTCATGGTATCGAGTGAAGTTTAAACGGCTGAACTTCGCGCGGGCTTACACACGCACCATTAACCCTAATTGCTTTAGTTAGGGGAACCAAATCACTTTTTAGCACTAAACATTCGAGTCAATCCATATAAATCGACTAGTAATGGAAAGGAAATTAATGGTTGTAACCCACTATACTATTTCTTATTGACTCTTTAGCTCGTGGAACCCTATATAAGTGGTCGCATAAGACTGCCTCGATTTGCTGTTACTTGAATGGTTGTAGACTTAGATTTTTAATTCCACTACTATGGCTAAAATTAATATTAAACGTAAATAGTTAACAATTAGATTAAGTACCTGAAAGATCTGAAACTAAACGCTAAAGAGTTCTTTTCATGACTGAATTTGAGTCTCCCGATATGCGCGTATGATTTACCTACTACAAATGTAAAAAAAGCAAAAGTACCTACCTACTTACTTACTTTGCAAAAGACAGATTAGTTCAAGTCATACTGCAATACTGATCTTATGAACCAAAATAAACTATTTTTCTTTCCTTCTTTCAAAACTATAAATGATATTTTCAACTACTACTGTTACTAGCTAAAAATGAATATACCTACATTTGTAATTCTGAAAAGGCCTTGTTATAGAATGAAAACAAAACCAGTTGGCTCAACCCGGCGTCACTTGAAGGGAAACTTTAAGACACCTCTAACCTAAATAAATTGCCCATCAGTTAGAGAATGCCCTCTTGGTTCCTTCGTTCCAAGTGTTTCTTTTATAAATTATTTTCGACGGAACATTCTTGGGATTTGCTCACTCGGGTCTCTGCCTTTTTCAGTTCTGTTTTAACTGAAAACAATATTATTCAAGATGTGGAGTTTTTTTAGTAAGTAATGCTTGTAATTGGCTCTGATATTCGAAATGGTATGTGTTTTGAAATAATAATGGTATTTCTGATCTTATTAGTCCTCAGTATCTGAGTTTAATCAAAGAATTAGGTATTATAATACGTTGTTACGCAGTAAGTACGCAGGCAGATTCTCTTTGGAAAGGATAAAAAAAAGTTTGCAGTTTCGTTTTGAAAATGCTTATACAAAAACTCTTATTGGTACTACACATGACATACGATCACGTAATATTTTATAACTGTAGGTAATTCAGTTTCAGGGACCACTTTTGAGGCTTTTTAGTGATGAATAATTACTGTATCGTTAAAACAAAACTATACAGAGGAGTGTTGTTTTTCAATTATCTCAACTTGGTGTACTTTTAATTCCTTACATAGAGCCTATCTCTCTTTTAATGTCTATACCTCTGTAGTTTCTAATTAAATTAAAGGTACCTACCAAACAATGCAGAATTATAGTACTTTTTGAGTACACGCTAGTTGCAACAATTTCCAAGGTATAAAAGTTGCCAGTGGGAGCTTTGCAATTGTACGAACTTAGGCGGCGATACAATACCTACTTCTTTGCAAATGAAAACTGCGCCAGCAAAGCAAAGGCACTCTTTCAATAAACTGTAAAGAATGTTGCAGGCACTTTAGCAAACTGTACAATACGCTGAATATCTAAATCTTTTAAAAATGTTTATTTGGTTTTTGTATATTTTTTATTGCATGGTTAACTATTGAAAAGATGCATTTTTTTTATAACAGCAATAAAATTGACAGTTCAATTAAAAAGTTTCTTCTTGGTGTCGGCATTAGTGCAATAGATGTCTTTTTATGCTTAGTGAAAGTTTCTTGTTGTGTATGTTCAGGTAAATATTAAAAATATTCAATTTTCGGAATTAAAGTCTCTATCAACTTGCATAAGGCATGTACGTACACAATACATCACAGTTCTTAGTTCAAAAGCCCTGTTAAAATAATAATGAGTGCAAATAATAATTTTACAAGATTCGCTCATTTCCCCTTCCATTTATGTTATTGGTCTGGACACGATGGCATAGCCAGTTGTTCATTCAGTTAACTCGCGTCCAGCTGCGATTACGTCCAAGCAAATTCAACATGTTTGAACTAGCACGGATATTCCAATGTTATTCGTTTTTCAACACAATAAGGTTTCAAATTGGGTGAACATAAACGGACCTGCACTATACCTGGGGACCAATTAGTACGTTTTGTCCTAGGTTTTGCTTATTTTACCGGTCCATTCTCACGTGAAAACTAAAATCAACAGCTGTGCAAGTTTACATTTTCATAGCACTTTGGGGAATCTTAATAAACTAGTGAACTTCCAACACTAAATAAGCTTGAAATTTGATGTAAATTCAGGTGTCAGCAAATCAGAATACTTACCTTTTTTGATGCAAAATATCTCATATTGCAACTGCATAAAATGCAACTTTCTAAACTTTATTTATTTTTCCGTCCATTTCTACTTTGCCAGAATTTCCCAAGTGCCAGCGACACACATATAAATGACTTGCTTTTGTATGAGCGACAATACGAGCTCTTGGACTAACTACGCACTACAGTGTTTTAGTACCGACACTCGGCACGGGAGGGCGCTATACGTATACAGATACTACACACTACTTACATGTATACAAAGTCGGCATAAAGGCAAAATGATGGTGCCTCGTCTGTACTCAGATAATAATGCCTTGGAACCGGATGTGAGTGGCGGGAAAAACTCAAATAATAAAGGAGTGCTAGGTTTTTGTGTCGCGGAAAAAATGTGGCCTGTGCAGGTTATTAAGGAAAATGTACAATTGGATACAATGCAGGAATGGGTTTCTTTATTTTTATATTAAGTCCACTTTGCTACCAACTTCCTCTATTAGTAGATTTTGTATTAGGACTTTTAGAAAGTTGCCGCAGTTATTTTTTTAAGTTTATATAATCACATAAAAAAGAGTATATAAAGCGAATTTAGTTTTACCACAGAATCACCCCCTAATAATAAATAAAGTTAAGTTTCTTCTTTTAATTTTTCAGCAGTTCAGCTGTCGAAAAAATTGATCTCTTTGGTAGGAGTTTCACTATTTTGAAGTTGAAATCAATTTAAGATGATAATAATTATAATTGTTGGTTTTATAAAATCCATCCATGTAAATTATTTGAAAATAACAGCCATACAATTAAGGACCCTTAAGTTGGCTCGATTGAATCTTTCAGTCCGTCTGGCAGTCTGGTACGAAAGTGCGTCTTCAGTAGTACAAAGTGTGGCATCTTATTGTAATTATGTTAGGGGCTATTTTGCAGCAAAATTTTACAGCTGGATGTGCTACCGACTGTACAACCCACATAAAAAAGGACGCTTATAATTAATTCAATTTCGCTTTCACAATCGCCACTTTGGGCATGAAAAAGGGTGTTTCATTTACCTTTGTAATCAAAAGCTCGAAACGAATTCTATGAAGCGGCTTGCAAACAAGTAACTAAAAATACATTTCATAAAATTGAAGTGTCTGTTTGTATTTCATTAAAATAATAGATTTTACTAAACACTTTTAGAACGTGCCTTATATGGGAGATAATGTTTGTTTCTAATGTTCGAAACGACCAAATTTATTTTCCCAGGACTCACTGTTAGATAGCTAATAGGTATTGTAAGGTCTTCAAGCCACGTTAGCCGTACGGTGAAGGTGTCGGACTATAGCCTAATTTACGTAACTAAACTTCAACAAAACAAATCGCTGAGTTGCGATCCCATCGAGTAATCGTTCTATCGAAATGACCCTTCTGGATACGGCTTTAGAACTGTTTTTCAATAGGACGACTTCTAAACGTCAACGAGATTTTGACTGTGTCAAAATACGTGAATTAGGCCACTAGCCGACTCGTGCTATTGTGGTGAGCTCACTCGTGGTCGTGATACATGCATATTTAGCTTAGTGCGAGGGGCTAACGGGACTATTGTAATTTATATAATAACAAATTACTAATAATATTTTTAAAAAGCTACTGAGATTTAGAAAAAAGTTACATTTCTGTGTACAAATTTTAACGGAGTCCATGTAGACAAAGCCGCAGGCAAAAGTTAGTTACGTCTATAAAAACAATGTCACTAAAGGGTCGAGCTGGGGGGAAATAACGATATTATGTCGAAACTTTGACAATATCACTTGAGTGGGATATTTTTCCAAGTACAGTTTAGGTAAGAACAGTGAACAGGGCCGGACTGGGCTTACAAGTGAGGGCACTAATCGAGTTTAGTTAGTAAGAGTACTTTTATAGGGAAAACACATTAAAAGTTTCTCCCTGTGTAAATGTACGGCGAGACATTATTGTAAGTCTTTTTTGGTGGCTTGAGGAAGGTAGAGAGTACACGAGTGTATTTATTGGATCAAAATAAATATATATATACAAATTAGTTTACCAACTATAAAAAACAGACCACTGTATCTTTGGCGATTCTCTTGGGCGAGTTAATTTAAAGATCAATAGATGTAATAATTATGTAAGTCCGTGTCAACGGAAACTGACAATCTCGCAAACTAATAAAGTCGATACCAATCTATTTATTTCTTTAGAGATTTAAGTACTCGTAAACTCATCTCTGAATGCAAAGTGAAACAATGTTCAAGATGTTCATTCAGCATAATCTCTCATTGAGTTGATTATAACATACCTATTCAATTTCCAAAATTCGCAAGAATCACCATTTATTTTGATGACAGAGAGAACAAAAGCGTAAATGGATAGTTAACACTTTGGCCGATGAACATTACATGTGTCATTCCAATGGATGAGGAAACTAGAATGCAGTAGTTCTTGTCTCTTTCTAAAACAAAACACAACATACAATCAACTTGTCAACCAGTCAGATTACCATTATGTGCATGCCAGTTTCAATTAGGTACGTTTCCGCTCGCACACCACAATAAGTCAATCACAAACTTCGAAATGACAAAACAAAATTCACCAATTACTACACAAATTGCCAACTGTGATGTCCCTTGAGGACGCACCTGGGTCGCAACATGGTTTTGCCATAGTAAAAGAGATCAGTAAAACTATTTTGTATTAAAGTTTTGATGTTATTATCATCTCGCGCGTAATCGTTATTGTAGCTAAAAGTTGGCTAGAATTTTGTGATGATTTCCAAGGGCAATCCATCTATGGGGTGATTTTGAAGGTGGGTGATTATTTTGATTATAGCAAGTGGCATTGAAAAATATTATATTGACATGCCAAATCAAAGCTTTAGCAACATAGCTACCGTCCCTGCCATATCTAAATTATTGTTTTAGCAAAATTTTTATTTTTACGAATCAGGACAATAACATACAGTCGTGGTACTATTAGACTTGCTTTCCTTAAAAAAAAGGTGAAAAGTAATGCTACGATTTAATTTTTACTATGACTTAACTTCCACTGTAAAGGATGTAACGGAGTTCGGATTAGCATTTTATTTATTTTGAATCCACCAGTCCGGATACACGGACGGATGGGATCTGACCCTTTACATGCAACGACGATTTAGGGTTGGAATTTGTAACAATACATAAAAAAACATAACCCTCCATCTGGCGCAGTCGGGTAAGAATAAAAAAAATACTTAAAATTATACCATGTAGAGTTAAAGCATTTTTACAGTTAGTGTTTTTGTTTGCTTAAATCCTTCGTTCGTTTTAACCAAATTACGTCCACTACTGGACAAAGGCATTCCCCAAGGATTTGCACAAAGACCGGTCCAGTATAGACCTAGGATGCGCGTAACTTTATCGATTTCACGTTACATTTGTCAAGTAAAATGATCAATAAGATTTTATCACGGCGCACATCCTAGCTCGGCTGCGCTGCCTACATCCAGGAACTTAATTCATGATGCTTAAAGTCCAATTTAATTTCAATTGAAATGGCGGCCACATAAAATATTTTAAAGTAGGTTCTTATATTTCTCAAAAATGTCACACGACCACTTTTATTGAGGTCTTTTTTGGACTGTTTACTTTTGTGGACGCCCTCTGCCCCATCTAGGGAACATAAACGCTCGTAGTCACAAACGATGCCTGCTTAAGTGGAGCAGCAAATCGAACGCACAGCGTTGAATAGAGCTCTACCTTCGATTGGTTCGTGTGTCACCCTGTGTGTGCGTCTACGCGCACTGTGAGACCTAATAGTAATGTTTGTGAATACGAGAGTAAGTTCAGTAAGTAAGTGACTTTTACTGAAAATCATTACGTATAAAACCAAATAGTTCTACATAACCATAGGATTGTCATCACATAACTCATACGAAGTTGTGACTCTAATGCCGACTAAAAGGTTGATTAACCAATGGCGACCCAAAATGACCTAAACTTTGATGGGAAAGGGAATAGAGGATAGGGGTACAACACATCACACTACATTTTGTTGCAATATAGCTCCTATCACAACTCCATACGATCCCACAATCTTTAGCTTCATGTGCTGTCATCCGTACATACCCTTAATTTGACTGTTCAACTTCGTTTTATTATCTCTTGATATTTAATCACTGATTAATAAATTAAAGTTTAAGGCTGGGTTGCACCATCTTACTTCAACTTTAACAAACGTCAAAAGTTTGTCAAACTCCATACAAAAACATCGGTTATGGTTAAAGTCACGGTTAAAATAAGGTGGTGCAGCTCAGCATAAGGATCTGTTATTGAACCAATGTTTATTGCAACTTAAACCGAAGTAAGTAATAGGTATTTGAGAAGTTATTTAAAGAAACATTTTCGTCACTTCATTTCACAGGTCTCCTTATTTATTACTTTGTGTCGCTTGGTAATTTATTTGGTTAATTTAGCGTCGCCTAAATTGGTAATAGTCAATTAAAACAGAACTAAAACAAGAGCTAAATAAATAAACGGTAAAGAGAGTAGCTGAGTTTTTGATAAATTTGTGCCCGAATCTTGTCTCGATATCTGAAAATAGATAAAAACCCGTCTTAGATTAAAAAATCTATTATTTTTATCTATTTTCATTCATTCTAACTCAAGCACAGAATTTAACACTTTTACCTAAATTCTATGGTTAAGACTGGAAGGTGAGTAAAATACATTAGGTACTTGTTAACTTCCATAATATTGCATGTCCATAATTTCGCCTCTCAATCAGATTCAAACGTAATAAATAAATAAATAAATAATTCATAAAAAATATTCATTTATTTTTGCAAATACGCTTTTACAAAGCACTTTTACACGTCCCAATATTAACCCTACCACTGCTTCGCAGTCCATCGATTTTTCGTCGGCCGATAGTTTAGTCGGGCAGTTGATCAGTACATGTATGGAAGTGCGCACATTACACCGATTTGATTTGGCCGATTCTTCATACAAATTAAAATCGGGCCCAACTATCGGTCAACTAATTATTGGTGGTCTGCGCTTAGTCTTATCGAACACAGAACAGCTTCAAATTTAAAGGACAATGGGCAAAATGGTGCCCGGCTCCAATAGATATGAGTCTAGTATCATTTGAAAGGTCTTACCAAGATGAACAACTTTTACTATGACCACCAGCCTCAGATCTGGTTGTGTACGAAGATATACATACTTTTTTGCAGAATGGTACCCGGCTCCAATAGTTATGTTTGTAGTGTCATTTGAAAGGTCTTACCAAGACGAACAACATTTATTATGGCCACCAGCCTCAGATCTGGTTGCGTTCGAAGATAAAGATACTTTTTGTGTAACCTAAGTATCATACAATATGAAGGGGGACGCGCTCGGGGCAGGGCACCGACGAGATGGTCGGACGCGGTGAGGAAGACGGTGGGCGGGAGTTTGCATCGTGCGGTCCACACAGCTTATGACCGCAGTATGTGGAGGAACACTATCTGTGGTCGCGATCCTCATCAGTGAGGGACCGAGGAAGAAGAAGAAGAAGTATCATACGTGTCCATCGTATGGTACTTAGGTTATGCGAGGCAGGAAGGGTTTACTGCTCCAGCATCCTTCCTTAACTCTAGAATTATCGATGAGGATAATTGTGAAATAAATATTTTTATTTAAAGAAGTACTACCCCCTTATTAATAAAAAGTTACACCTAGGAAGAACCTTCGATTAAAATGACATTTCCATACCAAATGACAATTTAAGCCAGAGTTCAACTAGGGTGTAACTTTTATTAATAAAGGGGTTAAAGTTTTATTACTTCTTTAGGTTTTATTATGGGTTGCTAAAGCGAATAAACCCACAAGACCCAATAAGTCCACCCACAAGATGAACCGACGACCTCATAAAGGTAGCGGGAAGGCGCTGGATGCAGGCCGCCACCAACCGGCCATTGTGGAAATCATTGGGGGAGGCCTATGTTCAACTGGACGTCCTATGGCTAAAATGATCATGATGATGATGATGAAAGCGAATAAAGGGCTAATAGCTTGGGTAGTTCATCGTAGGTATAATCCTTTCCTTTTCAATGCTTCTTTTAGTTATATTAATAGATTGTAGTCATAATACATACTCGTATACATGGATGATTGTGTTATACTTTCATTATAATACTTAGTGGAATTACTGCTTTCAAAACGTGAATTAGAACTGGCCCCATAGCAGACATTTTCCTACATCTAAAGGCCTTTTAAAATATATATATGTTATGGCTATTGGAGCGGGTACCACTTTCCATACATTTGTGCCCATCATCCTTTGGCAGATCAAAATACGTAAACTTTTTTCAATTACATTATTAATAAAAAAAAATTTACTTCGTTTTTCAAAATGTTCCATCAAACAGATTAAAATTTCAAATATGACAGATCAAAATGCGTCAACCTTTTCATCTAATAAAAAAGAAAACTTAGTTTATTTTTAAAGTTAGAGATAGTTAAGACAGAAAAGAGTTTTAATTTATTTTGAAACCATAATTTGCCGCGTGGGATCGGCTTCGCGATCGCGTCTCACCCCGACAGGGTTTTCATTAAAACTTCACTTCATAATTACAACTTGGATATTTTGCTCTTAGACATTTAATCATATTTGAAGCTGAAAACTAAATTACGAGTTGGGCGCCAGCGACTGAGACTGCTGAAATATTTTAATCTAGCCTTTATACCGCGAAAATGTTATCTCAAAAGAGATATAATTTCTTTGTCTCCAAAGTATTAAAACTAGATTTTATCTGATTTATATGAGTTCTCACCAAACTGTCAGCCATAATTTCTTATCTATTTTTAACATACCAATTCAATCTTAAGCGTCATAATGTGCTTTTACGTTTTGTACGTATTTTCTGTATGCGAAATGTGCTGTAGACAGCACTGCTAAAAAATAATCACTTCTCCCGCGAAGAATTCGATAAAAAGTTACCAATGGAGTATGCTGAGTCCAATGTTTTTGGGTCTAGGTTAAAAAACATCCATCCTCACAAACCAGTGCCTTTAACAATGATGTTACAGAAGTGATGTGACAGTAATTTCCAATTACACCCAATCCCTAGTAGGACTAGTCTATCTGAGGTTCTCGTACGTATTTAATCCCATTACACGCTCACCACCATCCCGCATGACGAAAACCTCGTGAAGGCCGAGAAGGAAAAACAAAGCAAATACCTTGACTTGGCCCACGAGGTGACCGCCATGTGGGATGTTGACTCGACGATCATTGTCCCGATAGTTGTCTCGGCAAACGGGCTAATAGCGAAGAGCTTCGACCAACATCTAAAGAAGCTCTCGCTAGATGGTTGGCTCAAGGGTCAGATTCAAAAGGCGGTGATCCTCAGCACGGCACGCATTGTCCGGAGGTTCCTCAGCCTGTGACCCTGACCACCGGTAGCTTGGGCCCTGCTCCGCTGCCAGCGGGTTAACTATTTTTAAGCTTTTTTTTATAATGTAGTTTTAGTTTTTTTTTATAATTTACATTGTAAAAAAAATATTAAAAATAAGAATGAAAATGAATAAAGAGATAATAATAATAAAAACCCAACTTCACCAATAATTTAAAACTAATCAAATCCGAAATATCTCAGATTCCTTCTAAAGCTTGTTCCAATTCCCGAGATGAGATCATTAAATATTTACGTTTCTTTACCTCCATCTAATTTTCACGTTTTCTTTGAACACAATTGACTATTTTTTTATTTCCATTTCAAATGCAAATCGAGTTCTAAACTTCGTTTGGTGAATTTCGCGTTTCTGCGACATTCTGGCTTTCTTTGTCGGGAACTTATTCTTTTCCCCCTTTTTCATATTCGCGGCAACACACAAAATTTATGTAATTTAAACACATGAATGTTGTGTACGTTTTTTGTTGGTAATGTTCAACTTTTTGTGCTCGGAGATCTTCGTTTGACGAATAAAAATAAGTGAGCATTCGAGTTTTATTGAATTCGAAAACTTTTTATCGCATATTGAAAAACATATCATATTCACGTGAAGTATTCAGGTAGATTGTGGATTAACAAGATGAAAATCAAAGTTGAGTGAATTTCAAAGTGATTTCATGACGAGTGTTTGCATTGAAACATTCGATAAGGCCATTCACGTTTGGTTTAAAATCAATGTAAGCCTTTTTGATTCCCGGTTTATTTATTTTTGTGTTGATTGGACAGGGAAGTAGTCGGTTCAGTGCCTATTACTTTTTGACTCCAACTAAGTGTAAAGTTACTATAAAGTAGATTCATACTTCGATTATTTAAATAGGCGATTTATATAGGTGTTTCATTACCATTATTTTAAAAACCTATTTACAGGTGGTATGGAATACCTAGTAGGGAAAAGTCTGAAAAACTATGAATAAATGAATCTAGCTTATGCTTTTCAGTACGAAAACCAGTGCAATCTCTTTCATCACTCGCAATTTTTTTAATAGGACGTACTCGTATATTACTAATGTTGTGTAGAGTCGTGTTTTCTTAATTGCTTCTTGCGAATGTAATTACATTCGCCGCTTTGCTCGTCCTGTGCCTCTACCATGAGTTTACCTACCGAGCATCTCGCTATCGAGGGCGTAAAAAAATGTATGGCAAATTGTACAGCGCCTCTAGCGGTTAGTAGCTGAACCACAGCAAAACTAAAAACACTACCATGAGTTCATCTCAAATCGTTAGGTAAAAAACCTATCTAAATGAATACGATAGCGACTAAAGTTTTTATTTAGTTTCATACAAATAACTTACCATGAGTTGCAATTTTCAAAGATGTCATCGAAAAATACCTTAGCTGTCACAGTAACGTAACTCACTGGCTTATTGACGTGTGAAAAGCAAAATAAAATTGTGGTTTTAGGTCATTTTAGGTGTTTTCTTTATTAAATTATGTCGGAAAGAAGTTTATTACGACGGAACATGTTATCAGCTTGTGGGCAGACCTCCCACTAGGTGGACCGACGATCTGGTGAAGGTCGCGGGAAGAACCTGGATGCGGGCACATTGTAGAGATCCTTGGGGGAGGGAGAGGATGCTGCGTTTCCCAGAGATATGCGAGGGAATTGTGTCGTGCGAAGATGTCTCGCTGTGCTGTGAAAATGTGTGCCGGTTTCCACCAAAGCTGTGCGAGGAAAATGTATCGTACGAGGATGTGTAGCAGAGATTTGAAAATGCTCATTAGTGTTGTACAGCCTGAGCCTTTTCCACCAGAGATGTGCTGACCGAGGCGAGGTAAATGAATCGATTCTATTGGTTCTTTACAAACACATCCTTCGCTACGCATCCTCGCACATCTCTGGTGGAAACGCAGCCTTACGAGATCATGATAGAAAGCTAATCCGACAATGAATATGTATTTTTATAAGTTAAAATTTACTTTTGTTTTTAATCAGTCTGTGTATTATGTAGGTATTAGGTTTTGTGAAATAAATAGTCAATAAAAATTAATCATTTTATTTTCAACTAGCTTTTGCCCGCGGCTTCGTCCGCGTGAAATTTAGTTTGTCACAGATCGTCATAATTATAGCCTATATGTTAATCTGGGTTATAAACAATAATACTGTAAAGTTTCATCAAAATCCGTTCAGTAGTTTTTGCGTGAAAGAGTAACAAACATCCAGACATCCAAACTTTCGCATTTTTAATATTAAGTAGGATATTAGTAGGATATGTATTTACTTAATTATTATTACTGACGAGATTGCTACCATGTATGTTTAGTGACCATGAAAGATTAAAACAATATAATGTATTAAATTAATTATAATATCTTAAGTTTTACAATAATAAGGTAGGTATATCCATCCAGTTACCCTAGGTCTTTATTATGGATTTAATTTACAAGTAGTTATTTACAAGCACTCTGCTCTAAATCCTTTGGCTTCAGGGAAGAACCTGGACCGCCACCAGCCCAGTGTTCCCTTGGCAGCTCTGTGTATGCGAGTTGCCTTCTTCTTGCTGTTTAAAGTCACACCACACCTTAACAAATAAACATTACAAATAATAATGACGAAATAAGATAAAAGCAATCAAAATGAATAAAGTAGTAGGTAGGTATTCATACACACTTTTCTCAATTTCTCAGTAGTTTTCGTGTCGCCGGTGTGGCATCAGCATTTCACGTTCCGTATCCGTTAGTTCCACCCACCGTTGACTATTGTTGGCTCTTTCTTGGGGCCCTTCAGTGGGCATACTCAGATCGCCATATCTATAGAAAAACAACTTTATTGTATCTAGAAAATATAAATCTAGCACTCATATTACTGAATTTTAGCTAGGCACGTGGAAGTTATGCTGGAAAGGTTGTATTTCTCCAAAAAAAACCAGCTCAAAATTATTCGTTTAATTTCGAAATTCCTCCACTACATAGTATGTTTATTTTTACTTAACTTACCTTTCCATAAATTCTACAATGTTTAAACGGATAGGCGCAGGTTCTCATTTTCCTATCCTGGTTAAAATCCAATTTTTTGTGGAAAATTATTCATCAATAATACTTCAACAAAACATGTTTTGTTATCTGTTGTCATGACAACAGCTGCGTCAAAGTCGCAATGACAAGAAATAACAATACAAATTTAAAATCATCATGTTAATTCGGCTTTAAGCACTGTTCTAGGACACTTAAATTTTGCAGTGTTATTTTTGACATTTTCGTTATTTCCTACTCTATCTTTTCTATATAGTTAGAAAGGAGCGGCATTCGTTCTTTCATTCATCCATTCATAGAGTGTGAAGTTGGATACGTTAACATGCTCACCAACATGACATCACAAAACCATCGAATTATCGCTAGCGAGTAAAGTATACGGTAATTGAACTCATGGTATGATTTTAATGCAAACTTCATTGATCCACGTTTAAACTCTATCGACTGTAGTATACGAATACAAGTTTTCGATGGCAACTCATGGTACCTCTACCATGAGTTGCTGGAACTAAACGAAACTATTCACTTCCTATATTAGAACGTAAAGATGTTCGTAGTAAAGACAGGCCTTGTCTTCCATTTTACTGAATTGCATTTATTAGAAAGCCTTGAATTTAAAGTTATTGATGGCTTCAATAATCAATAAGTGCACTGCACTGTTATTTTCCATTCAATTTGTAAGTTTGTTTATTCAAAATGTTAGCGCACTTAATATAACTTAATACGAACTTAATATAACTTTTTTGTAAGCGAAGATATTCTTGTTAGTGACAAAATCATGTCAAAACCACATTAAAATCTTTAGTATTCAATATTATGTTGTAACTTAGTGACTTTTATTTTACCACATTCATATTTATGTAACTTTTAGCTATGTAACTTATTGTATGAACTGCGAAACTGTTGGTAGAAACGGTTAAATCTATGTTCCACGAAGTTTTGAGCATGCAGGCAGTTGCAAGTTTCTTAATATGAAATACAATTTACTTGATGTGTTCAAGGAAAGCTTAGTTACGAGTGAATTTAGTATTGAATTGTAAATTAAATTAAGTAGCAAAATCTGTAGATCTAAAACTAAGAAGCACTTTTTGCGGGGTGTCTGTCTTCAATTCTAGTGGATAGGTATATCATGGGAGATTATGTCAGATCGCTAAGATATAATCGTGGGTAAGAAAATACATTACACTGACTTCATATTTTATAAGCTACATGGACAGCTCTATTTACCCATATGCATAATACCGCTCTACCGGGCTTTCAATTTTCAACGGATTAACGTAACTTCGGACCCCCGTAATCTTAGGCATTACGGAAAATCAGTTTCATTCAAGCCTGAAATAGGCTAACTTAAATAAACTTAAAGCAGTTAAAAAAGGATTTTTTAAATAAAGGTTTTGAAATTACATGTTTAAAGAGCCCGCTCTGAATCTTCTCTTATATGATAAGACTTGTTGTAACAGTTGAGGTCACGTAGTAAAAACTGAAAAACTTTATGAAAGTTCAGGTAAAGGAAGAAGCACTTATTTTATTTCATGTTTTTCGGTAAAGCCTACGGTCCTTCTAATTTAAACTGCGTCTTTAATTGCTGGGTAGTTTCGCATGTTTTGGAAGCATTCCGTAATTACGTGCAACCCTCACCCCCTCCCCCCTCCCTAGAATGTCCCCAATCCTCTGAATTATATGCTTGCTCACTTTTTGCCACAAGATGTCTTGTACTGTACATAGGTACATATGTATAACGCCATATTTACACGGCGTATGCTTAGGATTCCGCGGAAGATTAAAAATGGTTTTGCATTTTATTTCTTTGACTAGACTGTTTATTAAATAAAAATGCACCACGCAAATCTTCATCTCGAAGCAAGTATGTAAATGTGCTGCGACAGACTTGGATTCTATTTTTAAACTCCGAGGAAATGTCTTTGCCCCATAATCAGAAAAGTTATATTAAAAATGTTATATTAAGATGCCTGAAGACTAGAGTGTATAACCAATGTGTGTTACCAGTGATAACTTATGGCTCGGAAACGTGGCCTCTCACTATAGGCCTTATACAGAAGCTCAAAGATGCACAGCGTGCTATGGAGAGGGCTATGCTTGGTGTTTCTTTGCGAGATCGAATCAGAAATGAGGAGATCCGTAAACGAACCAAAGTCGCTGACATAGCCCGACGGATTAGCAAGCTGAAGTGGCAATGGGCAGGGCACATAGTACGCAGAACTGACGGCCGATGGGGCAGAAAGGTTCTGGAATGGAGGCCGCGTACCGTAAAACGCAGCGTGGGACGTCCACCTACAAGGTGGACCGACGACATCGTAAAGGTAGCAGGGAAGCGCTGGACGCAGACCGCTGCCAATCGATCAACATGGAAAGCATTGGGGGAGGCCTATGTTCAGCAGTGGACGTCCTATGGCTGAAATGATGAAAAATGATGAATGTAATGTAGGTACCTAAATATTATGATATGGCACAGTCATAATAATTATGTATCTGTGTATTCACCACAATGTTATTACTAGAAGTATAGATAACAGGAGAGAGAGAGGAAGCCATAAAGGTTCTTCCGTCATTGTCTTCACATCCCGTTGATATAGTATTCTTAGTGTCCGACCGAAACTAGTTTTACGACCGAAACCGAAACCGAAAACGAATTTCGGCAACGGTGTCTGTTTCGGCCGAAACCGAAACCGAAACCGAAACTTCCTTACAAGGCTCATATTTTGAGAGAAAAATAAAGAAAACGTTATTATAATCAGTCAGTCTTTATTGTTTTCTCTTTCAATTGCATTAAAATTGAACTTATAAAGCGCCTTTTCGAATCGCTAAAATAAAGTGACAGTGGGCGGGGCACATAGCTCGTAGAGCTGATGGCCGCTGGGGCAGGAAAGTTCTTCCACTAGGTGGACCGACGATCTGGTGAAGGTCACGGGAGGTGCCTGGATGCGAGCGGCGCAGGATCGGTCTTCATGGAAATCCTTGGGAGAGGTCTTTGTCCAACAGTGGACGTCTTTCGGCTGAAACGAACGAAAGCGCCTTTTTACTCTAAAAGGTATCAAATTATGTACCTATTAAAAAAGAAAAGTCTAGATTTTTTTTAATTACTCGCAACATTCAGGACATCTACATAACCCGTCCCATGGTCGGGTCTTTTACTTTAATAATTTCTCAATACAAAATTGGTAGTACGTAATTTAGTATCTACTGTACTTGCCAATTGGATACCTTGGTGATAAATACTAAAAAGAACTTTGAAACTCTGAATCCATAATATTATCACCATGAAATGCACTATAGTCATAACTAACCAAGTACCTAACTAATGTTTGTTTACGTATAGCATTTGCGAACCAAAAAAAATGTATAGGTTAGATTAAACTTGATTATACTTTTATGAGTCATATTGAATATTTTTTTTTTATGTTTACTACCCGCTCTTGTTGTAACGACATAAAACGAGATAAAACTTACCAAATTCAAAATAAATCACTCGAAAATTCGCCACCACAACAAAACAAAACTAACAGCAAACAAACAAGCGAGCGAATCACGACATTGGCTCTGATCGGGATCGGATTCATTCCTCATTCAACGCGCCGAACATGACCGATAACAGCGCGGAAACTCCCGAATGCACATTCGGTTTCGGTCGTAGTTTCGGCAAGTTTGCCACCGAAAACGAAACTAAACCGAAACTCGTGTTTTTACCGAAACTCAACCGAAAACGAAACCGAAACCGAACATTCGGTCGGACACTAAGTATTCTTAAAGAACTCGATGGATGGTTTAGTAAGGGTTGACAGATGCTAGCTATGTACGGGTAAGGGACATTCATAACATACATACCTTACCACCAGCAGCTGGTATGCGTAAAACATCTCTCTGAATCAAGCGCTTTGAATCAAATACATAAATTAAAAATTCTGATTATATTGTCATACATGTATCTACTTCAGTATTTTTAATGGACACCTAATCCCGATGTTTATTGTATGGTAATCCAGGACCTAAATTATTAACAACATTCACGCTTGGCAGCTGTTTTCTGCTATGTCAAATATGAGGCTTTGGATTATGTTCCCATATTTGAAGCAGCATATAAAAGGTATGTAGGTATATTTTAGGTGTTTTTTAAATGAATGCCATACATGTTAAGTTTTTCGGGTTTGTATTCAGAATACTTCTATTTTGAAGATCTTCGATGCAGTACATATTTTTTCATTTCTTGAAATGGATGGATGGAACCTAAAATACCCATGGCACTGACCACTGGGTGGTGGGCTTTATCATGAATAGTATTAATAATACCGACAGTTAAGGTTAAAGTTAAACTTATTCCAAAATTTTGCTACAGTAGGTATGTTATTTCAGGTGAACACAATAGTTTTAGACATCCCTGCGGTTATTTTTATCTGTGTCTTACGAATTAACTCAGCTACCTTATAAAGTTTATTTAAGTAGATAACACTCATTAATTAAATAGAACCTTTTGATTTCGTTCAATCAATAATAATGTTATTCTGGGAGAGATTAGAATATATCAGTGTTAAGAAACAAAAGAGCAAAGTTGTTTATGCAACAATTATTTTATATGATTTCAAGGAGTTTGGTAATACACAACAAGTATAATCGTGGTTGAATTTAATTTCATGGCATTGTTTGAGAGCTGAGTAAGTATGAACCTATCATAATTTGACATACTCGTACTTACAACTTAGGAATACTTTATCATTAAGATTTGAATTCTATTCCTATTATTTTATTCCATTCTGTCGCAATTTGAGCACTGAATTCCAGCTCGGTTCGTTACTGCTCACATGAGCGGTAATAATGCGTCAGGATGTTCAAATGCACCCACAAGGGACGCCGTCCGTTCAGGGTTCAGTCGGTCGAAATGACGAGACTTCTGTCAGCTTTCATCGCTTTGAAATTGTAGTAATAATGTTATAACTATTACGTAATAAATAGGGTAAACCGTATAGCTATTGCCCACTTAAAGATTTCAAACACATTGAGATGAAAAATTAAAGAAAGTATTTTAATTATCGACCATTTATGACTTTTTTCTTATAACTCAATAAACTGTTAAACAGAATATTAACAGTTTTTAGTTAAAACTTACGTAACTTAGAAAATATTGAAATAAATTTAAAATCATCCAAAAAGTACAGTCATTGCCCATTACTTACACTAATTGCCCACATCAAAGCACAGTAATTGCCCAGTATCTTAAAACAAAATAATCAATTTTAAAATGACAAAATAGGCTTTAAATAAACAAAACAAAACATTAAACTTCAATTCTAGTAGTACAGTCTTCAAAATTTCAAAATAAATTTCGTTTGGCCTTATTAACATAAATATTATCAAATATTTCTTGAGCTGATGTTGATGAGTCAGAATCGGTAGAGACAAAATCATCTACTTCAAAACATAGATGACGCAAAAATTTGAATTTTATATGTATTTATTTTTTTATCTTCTCTGATATCAGTTCAAGTGGTTGCTCAGAATGTTTAATTAGCTGTTGGTTATTCTTCCCTAAAGTTGTATCTATTTCCTTACAATTAACATTTTCACTAGTAGATTTAACGTAGGATTTTCATATTTTGTATTTGCAATTGAATTTTTATCAATTTTTTCAAGCCAAACCATATTTTTCAGCAATTTATCTTGTAGATAAATTGTTGGATACATCTTGTACAGCTTCGATCGCTTTTTGCAAATTTTCTATGCTATATTGAACTTTTGGAGTCTTTGGCATACTGAAAATGAAACATTAAAAGCCATTTCAATATTTATGTCTGTAAATTGCAAAACAAGTCTAGCAATGAGCAACTTAAACACTGCTACTGCATGGTGGCAACACTCTAATAATAATTGCCCTGGGCAATAACTATACATTAACATATGGCAATAACTGAAATGATGGTGGGCAATAACTAAAAATATACAGATTTACGTGCAGTGATTACCCACCGTTAAAATGACCGTTAGAAATCAAATTTTATCAGTTATTTTCATTGATAATGGAGAAAACACTTATAATTTCATCATGACTATACACCATGAGTTGAATATTAAATAACTTGGAAAAAAAATTAACCTCAAAGCAATTAATTCCTTAATAAAATTGTTAAAGTCTTTACCTGTTTGAGTAAAATTTTCACCCGTCTTGACAAAATCCGCCATAACTGTTTTTTTTTAGTGTTTCTTATTGTAAATTTTAAATCTACTGTACATTGATCACGGAGCCATCTACTTAGTAAATTCAAATCAACCCCAAATCGGGTTATTCCGTATTCGACCCATGACAACTCAACCCATTTCTTCACTCATCCCAAATTAGTATTCCTAGCTCTACCCATTACAGAATTTCGTTATTCTACCCAAATGCATTCCTCACTCAACCCAAAGTAAATATACCAAAAACAAGTATGGATAGCAAAACAACGTTTACTATTTGTCCAGAAATTTAATTATGATAAATACATACTAGTACATTTATTTTTATTTAAAAAAAAAAAAAAACATCACCTACATGTTTGATAAAATATACAAACATACATATGGGAAAACTTGCACTTTCAACAAACCGTTGTTAAAGGTAAAAGTGTGAGTTATTATCTTATTAACTGTTATCTATGCAAATGAGTAACCGATACCGCTTGCAAAGCGGCTTGTCCATCCATTGTTCACCCTTAAACCGGTTTTAATTGTTTTGACAATGTTGCGAATCGGTCCTTATCAGTTTACCCCTAA
Source organism: Ostrinia nubilalis (assembly GCF_963855985.1). Lineage (NCBI taxonomy): Eukaryota > Metazoa > Arthropoda > Insecta > Lepidoptera > Crambidae > Ostrinia > Ostrinia nubilalis. Next base: position 4,778,367 of record NC_087093.1, read on the forward strand.
CTGACGTACGAAGTGCACCTATCTCGTGTTTAAAATGCATAACAATCGTGATGGTGACTTGTGTTATGTGGATACGCAACGAGGCCGTAAATTGTTGTTATATAACGGTTTTCAATTTTATAAAAAACTACAAAACAAGGATGGTAGCATAATGTGGCGTTGCATAAAAGCACCAAATTGCTATGGCAGTGTAAGAGTGTTCGACGACGTTGTTATTAAAGAAAGTTCTCACAGTTGTGAGCCTAGTGAAACTAAAAATATTGTGAAAGAATCTTTGCACAATCTAAAGAATAAAGTGAAATCAGTAAAATGTGAACCAATACCGACATTGTATCAAGAAACTTTATTGTCACTACATGATCAGGGGATTAGTTGTCCGTCCACATGAATACTTTTATTAAGATTTATAGTGGATTTATAGTAGATTTATATTAGATTCAAATTATGTAAGTTATGGTTCCTCTTTAATCTGTGATTTTTATTATAAGATTTTAAAAAAAATTATCTACTTTTTGTTTTGTTATGAAAAGTTATAGTTCTAATTGCATGTAGTCATTATTAATTTATTTGTGTCCTTTTGTGAAAAACGTTTTTCAAATATATTATTGTATCAGAACTCCTGTAGTTTTATTTAATAGCACGATCTTAACACAAAAATTAACTGAGCTTAAATTTCTAAAAAATATATTTTTATTCTGACCGTACATAAAAATCTTATATTTTTTAAGTGGTTTTAAAATGGGTTGAGCTAGGAATGTTTTTGGGGTGAATAAGGAACATAAAATTAAAAATTAGTTGTGGGTAGAGTAAGGAACAAAATTGGGTTGAGTAAGGAAAATAATGAGTGGGTTGAGTTTGTCGTGGGTCGAATACGGAATAACCCTTCAAATCTAACTAGAGTGATTCAAAGTCAGCACCTGACAATATTATTCTTAAAGCGGGCAATCACTACCAGTGGGCAATCACTCTCTGGTTTACCCTACAAATAAATTCAAATCGGTCATTAATTTTCCCGCAAATTTCAGTGACAGTAAAAACGAACTAAAGTAGCTGATATAGCCCAAGCTAAAGTGGCAATGGGCAGGTCACATAGTACCTACTCAGCAAGGTTCTGAAGTGGAAGCCGCGTATCGGAAAACGCAGCGTGGTGCGTCCATCCACAAGGTGGACCGACGATCTGATAAAGGTAGCAGGATGGCGCTGGATGCAGGCCGCTACCAACCGTGCGACGTGGAAGTCATTGTGGGAGGCCTATGTTCAGCAGTGGATGTCCTGTGGTTGAAATGATGATGATGTAACGTTTGAACCATTTAACAATTTAGAAAAAGCTCATGACGATGTTTCGACGACAGCATTTCATGTTAAACACTTGCCCCCTTAGGTATTACAAAAAGTTAGACTCTGGTTAAACTCTTGTTTAAATTTAAAGTCCATACAAAAAGCACCGGTTATCGTTATAGTTCCGGTCAAAGTTAGGTGGTGCAACTCAGCCTTAGTATGGAAATGTCATTTTAATGTTCGTCCCGGGATTGCCTTTTTGTAATAAGGCCCTTGGGAATCTTAAACAGTTGCCATTCGTCCCATGTTGCCTTTTACTAAATAACTGTGTATTTTTTACCAATGCAATTTAGCAACATCCTTTCATTGTAATTAGGATGATCCAACTTAATCGTAACGAAACTATGTTGTATTCGCTACGTTACGTGTCAATTACCAAAACTTTTTAGATACCTACAGACAACAATATTCTTGCATCAGTTTATTTACGGAAAGGGGGTTTTAAAATGCATAAATTGGAAGTTCCTCAGTCGCAGGCGAGAGCACTCCATGTTCTTTATAATTGGTCCTCGAAGTTGCTCTTTGCGTGCCTTGGAAGTTATTGGGGAAAACATGCTAAAAATAGGTATAAGTAGCATCTCTATTATCGTTATTGTACACATTTTATATGAATTAGTAAAGTACCCAACGAAAAGCATTTTAAGTCATTATTGTTTAGTAAAATTTAATAGTAGATAATAAATAGTAAAATTTAATAGTAGATAATAAATAATAAACAATACCTACTTATAAAATAAAAATACTATTAATTTTACATTAGTCGATACTGCTCTACATGTGCAACTAAGTATTTATAATTTCAAACAATTATTTTAAACCTTAATCGCGATCAAAATAACGAAAGTTCTTGTAAAACATCTTATGCAAAAATTAAAAAAAAAAAACACGCTTATTTAATCTTAAAAATAAATAATATCACAAAAGTTCCAAATTGCACGTAGAGCATTATTATAAAACGAGAATTCAATAAGAGATAGATTAATAAATTCATTAGGTGACCCGGAAAGAGTAACCCTGCTTAATTTGGGTTTCAAAATAAGCACCCCTCTGATTTACGAGCGAACTTTTTGAAGTAGATTTATTAAGAAAAAAGGTGTGTTACTTCGGCACTGGAAGTTGGTGGTGTTTCCGACTGCAGAATTGACTGTAATATTTTTGTTTTGCATGCAAATACAAGGTCTACATAAATACAGTGTGAGTCACGTTAAAGTGTACATATTATGAAAATAGATGAAACAAAACCTATTTTTATCGACAAAAAAGAGGTCAAAAATTTTTTGAGATTTTTTTAAAAATTTTTATAGATTTTTTTTCTTCCAATTACTTATTGTAAAGAAAACGTAATAACTTTTAAACTAAGCGGTATATCCTGATAAAATAAAAACAGTAATAATGCTAAATAATAGGAGATATTAAAAAAATACATAAAATACACAAATAATGCCAAAAAATAATAAAAAATGATACGTTTTGAAAAAAAAATGCTTTTTAAAATTCGTGTTTTTTTGGTTATTTGATAAATTTCTCCAAAAAATGCCCCAATAACAGGTGGTTTTTATTACTTTGTATTATTCTCTATCGTATTATCTTTGTAAAACCAAAAACCGCATGTCTCTATTCCTATTTCCTATCACAACATTTGCTATGATCGTTCGAACAAAGGCCTGCCACAACATTATTCTCCGCTACTGGTAGAGACAATTTTAATTTTAACTAAAATGCTTATTTTACTTCGAAATCTTTTGTTTTTATTTGAAATCTAACTTGTCTTTATCAAAATTACAAATCTAGAGCCATTTTCAGTTTTGTTGTTAACGAAGCGTTGAATGGCGCGCCCGGAGAGGCTTAGTTCAAACGATCATTGCAAACGTTGTGATAGGGATAGAGACATGCGATTTTTGGTTTTACGAAGGTAATACGATAGAGAATAATTTTATACAACGTAATAAAAATCACCGGTTATATGGGCATTTTTTGGAGAAATTTATCAAATAACCAAAAAAAGACGAATTTAAAAGCAGGTTTTTTCAAAAAGTATCATTTTTTATTATTTGTTGCCCTTTTTTGTGTATTTCTTTAGTATATTTAGCATTATTACTGTTTTTATTTTATCAGGATATATCGCTTAGTTTAAAAGTTATTACGTTTTCTTTACAATAAGTAATTGGAAGAAAAAAAATTCTAAAAAAAATTAAAAAAATAACTCAAAAATTTTTTGACCTCTTTTTTGTCGATAAAAATAGGTCTAGTTTCATCTATTTTCATATGTACACTTTAACGTGACTCACACTGTATTATAAAGGCGGCTTCGCTGTAGCCGTATTTTAGGTTTATTTACTTTGATATTTATGCAAATAACTGTAATAACGTAAGCGCAAACTGTGCGTGCTTTGCGCTGCATCACATAACTTACCCCTTTATAATCTGTAAGTAAATTCTAAAGCATGTGTAACAAAATACATAGTACCTACCCTAAAAAGTAACCTAATTTATCGATTCTTCTTTCGATCCAAGCTAATTTCAATTTCGTGCTAATATAATTATAATACGTTCTAGTACGCACCTAGATTATGTTCCACGATGCAATATCAAAGGTTCGCGCTAAAAGTTGCCCGTAGTTCGGTAGTTCCCACTTCCCACTGGCAAACAGGGTATTGCTTTTAGTTCCTAACTAAATAGTTCGGAGTGCGCTATAAGATTTAAATGGGCGAACTCCGTATGAATCAATTAATTTAAGCTTTGATTTTGTGAGGTAATTTATAACTTTTCTGGATCCAATTTTCTGACTGCTTAACTGTTTTTGTCTCAAAATACGATGTTTTGTTAAATGTTAGGTATTAGTTCAGTACGTTAAGTAGGTACCTACTAATTTTCATGCACGTATATTAATACTGGGACCTATGAATATTGATAATATCAAGTTGTGAGATACTCAATCATTGCAAAAAGCGTACACTTTTATATTAAAACTATGGAATTTTCACAGCAAACCTAAAACACGGGTAGAGCCGCAAGCACGAAAATGTTTATTTTCATAGAACAGTTTTCAAAAAATAAAATTCGAACGACAGGAGATTTTTATGAATTGACACTACTCGTAGAGCACAACCCAACAAATAACAAAACAATGCAAAAGCTAAGATGTTTTATATGATATGTCATTGTTCAAAAGTTATTATTGATGATATATGAACGAGGGATTGTGTATTGATATGTCATTGTGAGGGATTGTTAGTTGCTGCGACTCCTAAGAAACAATAAAACAAGAAGCATTTATTTTTTGCAAAGGAAAATGCAATGTAGTAGTCCAGTCAATGAATGCCTTAACGACGGTGTAGAGAGAAATCCGTGGAACACAATTTCTGACCTCGGGACTTTATATAGACTAGTTAGGAGGTGAACATAGCAAAAGTCCCCGCCCTTAGCCCTTGAGCCGGCGGGAAGAGGGGGGTTTAAAGGTACCACTTTTCGGTTTTTTGCTTAATTCTCGGAAACTATGCGTCCTAGTGACATGACTACTATGAACCAAAAAAAGCTTATTCAATTTGCTACAGGTGAGATACTCAAGTTTTTCTATATCTTGTATAGTTTTCGCGGCATCTGCTCTAGAAGGTCTGTAATATTGGAAATTTTATTTTTGTCTTACATGTTTCCATCAGGTGAAAATCGACTTAATTAACATTGAGCAAACATTCTAGATATGCGGGAGCATGTTAAGCCTAGTTCCAGGGAGGGGACTGCACCGTGCGTATATTTAGACGAACCACTTGCAGCCACTTTTGACTCCTCATCACTCAAAAACTACTGTGCCTTAACACTTCAAATTTGGCTCATGTATTGAGACTTACGAGATAAACATAAACATCAAATTTCATAAATATACCTCAAACGGTTATTTAGGTATTGACGTTCAAAAATCGACATTTAGAACACTAAAATCTATCTATTACCTGTGAAATGTTAAAATTTACTGGTTTTTTGTTTCTTCCTTTGTATTTACACATCTACCTATCTGTATGCCAAATTTGAACCTTCAAAGTCATCTGGAAGTGGTTAGAATTTGGTCTATAGGTCAGACATGTAGATTTTTGGACGTCAATACCTAAAGAACCGTTTGATGTATATTTGTGAAATTTGAAGCTGATGTTTATCTCGTAAGTCTCAACACATGAGCCAAATTTGAAGTGTTAACGCACAGTAGTTTTTGAGTGATGAGGAGTCAAAAGTGGCTGCAAGTGGTTCGTCTAAATATACGCACGGTGCAGTCCCCTCCCTGGAACTAGGCTTAACATGCTCCCGCATGTCTAGAATGTTTGCTCAATGTTGATTAAGTCGATTTTCTCCTGATGGGAACATGTAAGACAAAAATAAAATTTCCAATATTACTGACCTTCTAGAGCAGATGCCGCGAAAACTATACAAGATATAGAAAAACTTGAGTATCTCACCTGTAGCAAATTGAATAAGCTTTTTTCGGTTCATAGTAGTCATGTCACTAGGATGCATAGTTTCCGAGGATTAAGCGAAAAACCGAAAAGTGGTACCTTTAAACCCCCCTCTCCCCGCCGGCTCAAGGGCTAAGGGCGGGGACTTTTGCTATGTTCACCTCCTAACTAGTCTAAATAAAGTCCCGAAGTCAGAAATTGTGTTCCATGGATTTCCATCTATAATGCTTTATTGACTGGACTATAGTGTCGCGGCACGTCTAGCGATCTGGCAAATGAGCGCGCGCTCGACTTTCCCAGTTCACGTTCGCATATTTTTTGCTTTACCGGATCTGCCACCGGATCCGGCGCCGACTCACCGGATCCGGTAGGTCCAAAAACACACCGGATCCGCCGGATTACCGGATCCGCCGGACCGGATTGCAATCCCTACTTACTTACTGGATGCGGGTGGCGCAGGACCAGTCTTTGTGGAAAACCTTAGGGGAGGCCTTTGTCCAGCAGTGGACGTCATTCGGCTGAAACGAACGAACGAACAAATATAGGTAAGTAACCAACTAAATGCCTAATAAATACGGATAATCCATCGTGCTTCATTATGCCCAAAATTCTCTCTTTCTCTATTATCTATACGTTACTGTTTTATTTTACTACCGTTCCGTGAAGTCGTGAGTAGGGTAGTCAATCGATATGCAGAACCACGCCAAAGACACGGCGAGCAACATGTTTCATTTACATTCACGGAACGTGTTCCCTCTCTCAAATTGATTCCCAATCGGCAAATGACAAATTGGAGACGCCGGAAAATGATGGAGATTGGTTTTGGTGCGTTTTACGCTTTTTACGCGTGAATAATGAAGAATGTGCGAGTGCGTATGATGTTGACGTACTACCGGTAAGAAAGTTGTTCTAACAAGAAGAAGTGAGTAAATGTACATGTTTTGATATCTATTGAACTATATTCGTTTTATACAAACCATAAAAAAGACTATATCCGATCAAAACATTTTTATACAGCGAGGGCGAGTAGAGTTAGAAGCCTGGCTCTACATGGGATCTGGGCGATGTCGACTGCGTAAAAAATTGACATTTAATGTATGACGGATTGTACACCCCTAGCGGAAACTTTCAAGAACTAAAATCTTTATATATTTTTTTAACGCGCTCGCTAGTGACAACGTTTAATGTAAACTCACACTAAGCCCTGTGATAACTATTTCGCGGTGTGAACCAATGGTCTCATCTTAGCAACGTTTGTCATGAAAATGTTTTGGTGGGATGCAATAGTTCTTGTAGTAATGAAACGGCCAATCCACCAAACCATGGTAAATACTGTATAATGTGCGCTATAAAGATATGTGACTATGTCAGACGCTTATAATGGCTTAGGGCTCTCGCCCGCGGCGACATTTTGTAGCGATGCAGTCGCGCTGGCTGTAGCGCGTTAGTAGCGCGTTGGCATCCCTTCTGTAGTGCGTAAAGTGCGTTGCACATGCGACTAACGCGCGTTAGTAGCGATGTTGTCGAGCGTTTACAAAACGTGGGCGAGGGCCCTTAGTTATAAAGTTTCACACCGCTGTTGTATTCCCAATTATTTAGACTCTCCCGATAGAAAGACTAAGATGAATTACGTGGAAATCAAGTAATTTCGTTTCACGCAAAATAACCTAATATACAAATCCTGATTGTACTTAGGTTTTGACCTATACATTAGACCCAAAATAATTTAGATTGGTTCCCAAACTTATTCAAAGTTAATCTAAAACTTTTAAATTATACTTTCGATTTGGTTCATCCTATTTCGCTTTACTGATTCGCATATTATTATGTTATTAAATAGCTGGTATCATATCATACGATCTGCTAATAAAATTACCTGGATCATTGCCTTTTGTGTAATAATCTGGTAATAATATGGCCGAATATAGATTTATTATATACGGCTCGCTCATTGCTACTAATAATTTTGGACGGAAAATATTGTTCCCGCGGCACATACAAAATGTCCTGTCGCCTCGTTGATTACGTTGAGAACCCAATATATCGAGATGATTATTTTACCGAAGCTGCCCCGTCGATATTTTGGTGAATGATTATTTTATTATTCGAAGAGGAAGAAACGCTTTGCCACAAAATAATACTATTTTCCTTAAGAGGATGACAACATATTCTATTATTAAATTATTAGAAGAATACATGTGCAGGACCATATAAATGAAACTACATTTAGAAGTACCTACTACTATCAATAATAATAAAAGCGAAATACCACTCACTTATTAATGCCTTTCATCTAAGGGTATAGACATCCGCTAAGAACGGATTTTACGAAACTCCATCCCTTTGGGGGTAAAACGGGGTCCACGCGTACGAAGTCGCGGGCGGCCGCTAGTTATATTATTACAACATACAAAGGCTATCATGATGTCTAATTTTACTTTGAGCTCATTTAAATTATTAAGTCGGACTGTGAGTGCATAAAAGCTTTTACTAATTTCCACAACGTAACTTAAAAAAAGCTTACTAATTAACAAAATGGACTGATTCAAGCACACTCTTGTCTAGGTATGCAGATTATGTGATTAAACATACTACGTCAATATTAATCTGCTTAAGTTTCTAAATTAAGTATAACAGGTGTGTGTGTATAAGAATATATAAAAGGCAAATTAATTAAAGTTTCGCCTGTATACGAGGCATACAAGTAGATTTGTGGTTAAATTATGTACTTACTGCTATCCTGAATTTCGAACTCCTCCTATGTTCTTCTGATTAATTTCGTTGCGGGTCCAATGACAGTTTAACTTTCCCCCGGGACAAACTTGACCTTCATTGGTTGGGTTTTTGTGGCGGTCAAGCTGTAGATCCTGACTACACAGGAGTTGCAGAGGTGGGAACGAGAGGTGGGAATAGTCCCGTTTGCTATCCTGAGGACCTACTTGGCTTGAGTTTCTGACGTGGAACATCAAGTCCTTTAGGAAAAACTACCATTTTGATAGTATGATAGGTACACACCAATGATTAAGTCAATTAAATGACTCTACACAATAGTAGAGTTATTTAATGACTAAAGGCTTATAAATATTGTAATAACAGGGCAAAAAACAATACTTAGTCTTTTAAGACTTAATTTATTAAGGAAACTAAAAATTCTACCGACTTGAGGATAAGTAGGCTTGGCTCGATTTTCTGACGTGGAACATCAAGTCTTAAGAGGAAACTACCATTTGATAATATACACACGAATGGTGAATTGTGTAGAGTCTCTAAATGTAGTAGAGTTGTAATAACAGGGTTGAAAACGATAAAGTCTAAAATAAGGAAACTAAAAAAATCGCGCGCACTCTTAGTAATTCGTAGCTCGATTTTTCAACAAGTTCCCTTGGAATTTGTGATCAAATTAAATGCAACAATGTTAACTATTAGTGCCGACTATACTGCAAGTCCGATTTAATTCCGACTCACAATGGTCTAAAGTTGCATTGTAATTTTAGTGCCGCACCTAAAGGCTTTCTGTGAATTCATGTTTCACGAAAACCAAAGTGTAGCAACATTTTAGAAGCAAGTCCTTTTAATTAAGTTAATTTTGGGTAAAATGAGACAAGTAATTTCCAAAATACTTAGATGAAGAGGTAACTTATTAATTAGCGTTGCCGCCTTAGTAAGATTTCACAGAAAGCTGAAAATATGATTTTTGACTAGCGTTTATTCGGTTGTGGTTGACATTGGCTAAATATGTATAGTTGACCAGTTCGAGTGCGATAATCTGACACAATATAACAGACGTAGACTATTGTGCCATATGATCCTAAAAATCTGGTAAAAAATTTATCTAAACATGTATTTAACAGTTGCAGAATCCTCAACATTGCTTCTAACAAAAGATAAGAATACAAGAACAATACGATATCAATGTTACTCCTCCACTTGCTTGAAGTGTTGCCAGTATTTTAAAAGATTATAAAACAAGCGAGTGTTGCCATATTCTCAGCAGAATCCTTCCGCTAATGAGCAGCTTGTCCGCGAGGAGCTCGTTAAAAAGAACATTTGTATCAAACGAGAGTTTATTCAGCCCCTAGGACAAGGAAGATTTAATGGAAATTACGCTTGATTGGTTACAAAAAGAATGCTTGTAGGCTATAAGGGAAAGGGGATCATGTTAAGTGGTAAACAATTCTAGGAATTGTTTTAAGTTGTTAAACATGTTGAAATAATAATTATTTTTGTGTTGTTGGGGGAACGTGAAGGACCTAGGGAGCATGGTTGTGACTCCACTTTTTTATAAAAAAACGTCACTGTCATCATGCTCAATAAACTACCTTGCGTTGAAAACAAACGAAAATCTTGAAACTACACGTTTACATAATCTCCACAGTTTCAGTCAGATTATATTCCAATCTATTAAGTTTGAATTATTAATTTGTATCAAAACGTTCTACATTGTCTTTAAATATTGGCCATTTCTAATGACTCTTAAGAGGACGAGAACACACACTCAGAAGCAGTGGCAATAAGTTCGAAATTGCCACAAAAAGTCTAGGTTGTTAATCTTTAGTTTCTTGATATTAATACGGTCACATTAGTTAGCTATTTGATAATTAACGTGTGTAAAAAGGTTCTCATGTACGCCGTATTTCAGGAAGGCAAAAAGGCTAATCTGTTAATGACAAAACGTTTGGGGACGGCTCAGCTTTGTTGGGCCTCATTAGATAATATTTTGGGGTCGCTAATTTGACGGGGCTTTAATATATTTAAGTGGGGGTGTAGTTTTTCGCTTGACGTGATTGTCATACTTTTTAATTAGGGTTTACATTTTAATAATAGGTGGAAAGATGGATTAGGATAAGAGCTATATTATTTCTATTCAAAATACTAAACTAAGTATCAGATTTTTAAAATTGAAATAACTTTTTAAGTAAGCGAGATATAATTTCGAAATAAAAACTGCTGAACATAGGCCCAAAATGATTTCCAGATCGACAGGTTGTTAGCAGCCTGCATCCACCTTTATGAGGTCCTCTGTCCACCTTGTGGGTAGGTGAATCATGCCATATTTGGGGCAAAATAGACTAAGGCTGAGTTACTTTGACAAACTTCAAAAATCTGTCCATACAAAAAACACCGATTATTGTTATAGTTACGGTCAAAGTTAGGTGATGCAACTTAGCCTAAGACAAGACAGTTAAGGCTTCACTTTTGTTTTGGATTTATTTCTCCAAATTATTTATCCATAAACTCAGACCTCAGGAAACTTTGTGTTTTATTGCTCCCACTCCAAAAGTTACGCTCATTTGATGCATTATCTGCCCCGAACCATTCGCACTAAGACTCCACAAAGTAAGCAGTATTCCGAGCACAGTCCATAAAACGGGGCATAACAAGATTTCAACACTGAGCTAAGGATAAACAAAGGTCTTCAGTAGGGCTGCCAAAAGAACCAACTTATTTTAAACAGACTTCTAAAATGAATAGGTTTGAATTCAGTGTTTTGATGAGTATTTATACCCATCTAGGTAGGTAATTGGTGTGGAATAGTTACAAAATAACAAAATTTAAAAATATAGATAGGTACGTTGGTTTCGAACTTTTCTTACAAAAAGAAAACAATTTAATAACAAAGCTTTGACTCCTAAAAATCTTAGTACATCATTGCGACCATAAAGTTTGTTTTCACTGGGCTACCTATATAAAATTTTGTATGCAATAACCTCGTTGTAAAGGAACCTATCAATTTATTCGGGTTTCGTCTCAAATTACACGAAGTGACAACCCTGGTCTCCAATTTGGTCTCTGCACGCTTGACTGATCCGCATTGTACGAACTAGGCTCAATGTATCTGGATATAGATGTAGGTATCAAACTGTAGGTAAGAGTAGGAGATGCTTTCCATCCCTTACCTATATGCTATGATACTTTGTAATAGCTAATCTATTTCTATAAAAGCGAAAAGTTACTGACTAACTGACTTACTCTTCACGAAATCTCAGAAACAAGTGCTAGGAGTCTCAAATTTTGCATGGGGGTTCCTTTTAGAACGTAGGTGCTCACTAAGACGGGATTTTGCAAAACCCTATCTCTCGCGAAGTCGCGGGCGACCTCTAGTTTGTTTATATTTACGTTACTTTGAAAGAATATAGAGTCACATTAGAAGGCTAGATTGAGAAGAAGAGTATGGAAGTAATACATGTTTGCTAAAAAAACTGGGAAAATTAGACAGAATCATTTAGCCAGTTCAGTAATGTCTATTGAATAGGCTAGATGACAAAATTTCAATTGTCACGCTTGAGTAGAATTTTTACTCAAAAGTGACGTCACGCGACATAACAACTCAATATAATACTGTAATTATTGGATTATGGAAAAATAAAAAAATATGAGTCTAATATTTTCTAATTATCTGGCTGACGGACTAAATAGAATTTCGATTTAATTATCCCTATTGTTTCGATAAAACATTAAAAATAAAAAAATGCTTTTCAGTTTTTAATCTTCTTGCTACGAAATGTTACTGGTGAATGTTAAGGTAAAGTCAAAATGAAATAGTAATTCAATATGCTCAAGTTGAGACTCGCTAGTAATACAATCTAATTTAAGTATGTTATCAAAATACAAATTAAAGAAAATATTTACTCGCTACTAACATTTTAATGAAATTGCTGTATTTTAAGTTACCTCTTATAATGTTTTTCTTCTCCGATTGTTTATTATTTTCTTATACCACGACCTTTGATTGACCTAAAAGTATATTTCCATAGGGCATGACCTGTTTCTGTTGGATAAAGTTTAATTATGATTCGATGTAAAATTTTGTCTAAGTTTGTTTGTATCAAACATTTAACGATTCCTTCGAGCCAATTACGAAGTTCGCTGCCAATCCACGTAATGCTTTAATATAAATATGGGATTAATAAAAGTATTTTGCTGATATTACAGTTGCCTTATAATGTAGGTATTTGACATTTTTGAAAAACATTTTTAGGGGAATAACGATCAAAAACAATATTGTACTTACCTCACTTAAGTATCACAGTGATTTAAAGGTTTGATTTTACTCTGGTTTTTAATTTAAAAAAATGTATATGTGATAAGTAACTATAAGATAATAACTCGTCCTTTTGTAGTATGGTGAAAAGATCTAATTTTACAACGTCCTAACGTTGTAATAATGTTTTATTTTTATGCTGGACAAGGCAGGTATTTGCAATTGCACATGGTGTTATGTGAGATGCAGCCTAGGATGGTACATAATTATCTGCCCTGTAAGTGCCTATTCACTCTCGCCTTGAAAACGCCCGGATTAATAGTGTTCAGGAAATACAGCAGCAGGCAGCGAATTCCAGTCCAATGTAATTTGCCAATGGTAACTTTTTCAGACCTTTTTTGCATGTGAAAGTTCAAGTAAGTAGTAAGTGCTATTTGACTTATATTATCACTAGCTTTCCGCCCGCGGCTTCGCCCGCGTGGAATTTTGTCTGTCACAGAAAAACTTTATCGCGCGCGTCCCTATTTCAAAAACCGGGATAAAAACTATCCTATGTTCTTTCTCGGGACTCAAACTATCTCTATGCCAAATTTCATCAAAATCGGTTGCGAGGTTTAAGCGGGAAAGCGTAACAGACAGACAGACAGACAGAGTTACTTTCGCATTTATAATATTAGTTGGGATTAAAAGATAAACTTAAACTAACAATTCAAGTTAAAGATAGAACCGTTCACAGACCACGTCCTTTATTGTGTATCATCAACACATTTATCACGAATCCACACCCTTTTCAATTCGGACGTTTGAAATATATTCCCAAACTACATGATGTTCCCGTCATTGGAAGCGAATGCGATGCTTTCTGAAATGTATTGAATGTTTATTAAAATAAATTGAGCTGTGGAATTTAAAAAGTCAGATTGATAAAACATTATTCGTTTACTCTGAATGCAATCACTTGGATGGTATCAATAAAAAAAAGTTCGTATGGCTAACTAAATAAATACGTAAGTTCAAAAATATTTTATTTTTAAGTTATTATATTTAAAAAGTTAACATATTCTAGAAAGTAGAGAGGGCGTGCATTGGAGACTAAGGTATGTGTGTAGGCTTTTGTAGCGATCCTTGGAAAACCTTGTATACAACACTGGCCTGTATTGGTTGGTATAACAATAACATAATGCCTTGATCACACGTAGGCGTAGTCACACGTTACATATACCTACCTACCGTAGCACTTTGACAACGTGTGACTGCGGTTTTCCAAACATGAAAATTACTATGCACCTACATTAGCAACTTTGTTCAGTTCAGTTCTGAAAATCTTGTTTTATACTTTTTCAGCGTCGTTTTTTGTCCTAGTTGGGTTTTAGTTTTTTTATTTCCTTCAAACTACCTCTAGTTCCAAAAGCAACCGTAGTGCCCCTGTCTGGAATTAATGAAGACATAAAGCTCGAGCCGATCGAAGAATGGTATATTGCTACAATTAAGGCAGTGATTTCCAAAGCTGTGATTTTTGGGAGGGGAGAATGGGGCTACATTGAATAGAAGTCACAATACCAATATTAAGGCCTTGTCCAGGAGGGCGAATTCGCCGCGAATCCTACGCACGTTGGCGAGATACTAGCAGTCAATACAATGCGTCCACAAGACACGCGCTAAAGAATTTTCAACACGCACGTCTTGTGGACGCAATGTATTGTATTGGCTGCCAGTATGTCGCCAATGCGCGTATGATTCTACGCGCGTAGGATTCACGGCGAATTCGCGCTTCTAAGACAAGGTCTAAAGCAATCTACGTGCATGTTTTTACAATACATGTCATCTTAAATTCAAATACAAGCTTAAATTAAATTTAAGTCTGTAATTTAAATGTTTCTACCACGGATTACTAATGTTTGGCCAAAAAACGTTTCCCAAATTATCACATCGCAAACAACGTTTCGCAAACTCTCATTTGGCAAATTTTCATTTGGCAAAACTACTTATTGCAAATGTTTAATTCGCAAATGTCGTTTTTGGCATATTATTGTTTAGCAAATTATTGTTTGGCAAAGTATGTTTTGCCAAATGTTTCATTTGGCAAAAATATTTCACGATAAACAATTTACAAAATAATTTGATTGATGCATAGAATGGAATACAAATAAGCTTGTGGTTATTATTTTGTTTCGTGGGTAGTTAATATAATTTTTTTTCTATACTAATTTTCATATTTCATTCTTTTTATCGAAATTTCCAAATGATTCATCAACAATAAAGGTGATTCTAGCGCTCGGCGGCCGCTGCCGCGGCACGCTTCGCTCGCCTTCGCGCGTTAAGGGTCACTGTTCTAACCTAACCTAACCTACTATTTTCTGCAATACCTACTTTCTGCAACCATACTGTTTTCTGCACCCTCTTTGTTTTACATACAATTCTTGTGAAAACCATGATGTGCCTATGCTTTGATTTGTGGGTAACGGTGGGTAAGTATCTGAAGTGTCAATTTGACGAAACAAATTATTTGGAATATAATATTTGGCACAATAAAACATTTATTTGCTATATAAACATTTGCCAAGTAAAATTTGGCCAAATGATAATTTGACCAAATGAATTAGTTGCGAAAAGAGCAGTTGCTAAAAGTTCATTTGGGAAATGAAACTTTGGCGATAAGTTGTTTGCGAAGTGAAATTTGGCGAAAAGTAATTTGGCCAAACGGAAGGATACCTTCTACCACACATTACGTAGATGTTTCACTTTAGTGAGTGGCGTTCTAGAGCCATGGAAATAGCAGTAATTCTTACACATTCTTCAAGAACACGATTGAATGAAATTACAGCATCGAATTTAATTTTTCAGACAAACTTTGTTACTTTAAAAGGATTTGTTTCGAAAACTAGCAAAAACTAAATGACTTCTAAGTAGTTCTAAAGTTATAGTATTAAACTTGGTAAATGCTTGAACTAATAATTTTGTGCTATAGACTGAACACGAGTACAGTCTTCCACGACAGACTTTGATATAATAAAAATCCAATATCAAAACTCTTTTCATTTTAAACTTCCTCTTGTGCAGCGTAGATACTTACGAGTGTAGTCTGCTTCCGTGGGTTTTCGATTTAGGTAAATGCCGGAATAATGTACATACATTACAGGGTGATTTTGTAAATAGTATCGCACCATTATGTCTATTAGGCTTTATAATTACTTGTGTGTACGTATTTTTCTATGAACGAATCAAATTATCAACGTGTGCCAATTTTGAACCGCGGATATCATCCGCGCAGCGGATGATATTATTATGCTTTCTTTACGTAAATGATCATGTTACAGATTCGAAAAATTTGGACACTGATTGCAAATTCGCCTTGTATTATAAGTAGGTACTTTTATGGAATTGTAACGTACTTGTATGTAACTGTTTTAACTTAGATGGCCAAACCAATCACTACTTGCAATATTTAATTTTGCATATAACCAAAAGAGAGACTCGGGACAATCTCTCTTTTGGTTATATTCACAGTTACAGGCGTCATACCTTTTTCACATAAGTTTTCATATGGTGATTCTGAATTATAATACTGTGACTGGTTTGAAGAAGCACCTATTCACAATATTGTTGTTAGATCAAAACATATACTATCTGCATTTAGGTAATTATCAAAGAACCAAAAACGAAAGCGGCTCTAGAAATTCGTTTTCACTTGTCCCAAATATGGATTTCATACCAGTCCGATGTCAAACTCAAACATTCCAAATAGACGCGTCACCAGTCATCGCAATGAATATTAAATTTAATTTATTTGAACCATTTAAATTGAAATTTTCAACTATGTACGTGATGGCCATCGAAGTGCCGAATGTCCCGGTAATTTAAGAAACTTCTAGACGTTTGGATTAAAATTGTTTGGGAAGTAAAGGCATTAAGAAAATTAAAAAGGTTTTTAAATTTTATGACAGCTAAGGATTATGGCTAAAAGAGTGGTGGACATTGGCTTTATTAAGAAGTTCCTAATGTTAGAGGTCGGTAGATCTATTCTCATAAATAAAACACTGGATAGGTACTTAACATTATTTTATTATTGCCTCATGTTAAATACAATTTATGTATAAAATAGCACCAAAGGCGCGTGGAATCGTCCGCGCGCACCCCTTTATTCGGACGTTTCTACACGTGTGACATTGACATTACGTCAACGTCACAGCTCATTGGCTATAACGATACCGTTATTAACGTTTTAAATTTTCACAATTAACACTACTGACGACGGTACATCAAGTTAGTGACTGTGGTATCTTATGGGGTTATAATAGGTGATATTTTACAACAAACAATTAAATTCTAGACTGATGACATTTGTTGTAGATTTCATCATTGTCGCCTTTTATAATGGCATTATTACTGTTTTTATTTTATCAGGATATACCTCTTAGTTTATAAGTTATTACGTTTTCTTTACGAGAAGTAAATGGAAGAAAAAAAATTATATAAAAAATTAAAAAAAATAACTCAAAAATTTTTTGACCTCTTTTTTGTCGATACAAATAGGTCTAGTTTCACATATTTTCATATGTGCACTTTATCGTGACTCACACTGTATACTAAAAATAACCTTGTTTAAGATTAATTAAATGCCCCTACAGTAGGTAATTTTCTTCGTGACTGATTTGAAATTGATCCAATTAAACCCATTTTCGCGATAAAGAGACGGTGAAAGATTTGTTAAAGGACAGGAAGGATACATAATAAATATAGACACATTATAAAGGTGTTGATTTCAATGTATGCCACATTGACGAAGGTAAATTGCGGTGGTGAAATGATATAAAATACTTATTTTGGACACTGATTGCTTATTTATTAAATATTTCTGTAAATAAATAAATACAAAAATCTTTACATTACATTCTTTTTTTTATTTTGAGACGAAAAACAAGCATGACAGTACGAACTCAATAACAGATCAATCAGTGACGCAGTATAAATTGCTACTTAATGCTGGTAACCAAATATTGCTTGTGAACAAAAATTACCAATGAGAGAGCACCTTTATGATAACTAAACTAAACTACACACATTAGAAACCACGAAGAAAAGATAAATTATAGTAGGTACAATATAAATGAGGCTTAACCCATTAAGCTGTACAATTTGCCAATAGGCTTAGGGGCCGTCCATAAATTACGTCATCGATTTTTTCAGATTTTAGACCCCCCCCCCCCCTACAATCATCCTAGCGTCATTTCTTAATGACCCCCCCCCCCCCCCTTCTCCCAAAATTGACGTTATTACCAGTTTGACAAAATTAAAACACTTGTAGAATCACCTTTTTTTTTTTTAATAGATAGAGTGATTCTTAAGAAAGGTTTATATTAGAGATGGGCCGACTAGTCGCCGACTAGTCGGGAAAGCCGACTATTCGGCATCATTTGTAGTCGGCCGACTAGTGACGACTATTCGGCAAAATATGCCGATTATAATTGCCCCATTAAAAAACTAAATATCTGAATGAAATAAAACTCATAATCACTAAGATTATTATGAGGTGAACCAAGGGCGTTTATCTAAACCACTTTTGACTGCAAAACATCAGTAAATAGTGGTTTCACCTGATTTAAAAATTTGGCAATCAGTCTAAATTCATACAAAGTTAAGATTAGTTAAAATTACCAGGAAATCATAAAAAATGTGTAAAGTTTATGTAATTTGTCCATAATGTATAAAAATTATGTCACTTTTTTTTCGGGGAAAAAAATGCATGGAATTGCATACCTATCCTGCGGGGAAGTGGTAGATTATGTGGGGCTCCTCTCATCGGAAGGATGTGGAATACCCACATAAATAACCCCTGAGATCGCCTTAGTGTGAAGAACTATGAGAATCCGGACATTGCCATCAACTATCACAGTCCGTCCCGGAAATTGCCCACCTGCATGGCGGGCCCTGCCTATCCGACGGTGGTGGTAGTCCGTGCTATGCAGGCGGGGGTACCCCCACGCCCCCAGCTCGCTGACCATCACCGTGGAGTGTGGAGAGGAATCAGTGGGCCTAGGATGCGTGCCGCGATAAGCGCAATTTTGCCCATACATTTTGACGTCGATAAGTAAGAATAATATCACGGCGCGCATCCTAGCCCAGCAGGAAGCGATCATAATGTCACCTCCTCTGATCCCTCCGCCGTCGAAAATTATGACATCTACCTTAAGTACTGTTAGGTGATTGTAATGTTGCTTTTTATTTTTTCTCAATAAAGAAATCTCATTTCTCAAAAAGTTATTTATCTCTTTAGAAATCTAGATATTCATATTTCTTTGAGAAAATTTAGATTATTATTCTTCGGACAAGTAGGTATTAGAATGATCGGCAGCGCCGATTAGTCGGCCGACTAATCGGCAATTTGAGAACCGATTAGTCGGCTAGTCGGTTAGTCGGCAAAGACCATAGTCGGCCCATCACTAGTTTATATGTATAATACATGTAAGTACCACGGGCGAAGCCGGGGCGGGCAGCTAGTATTATATGTAATCAGTAGCGGTGGTGGCGGTGGGGGCGGTCCGCCCCGGGTGCCAAGCATCAGGGGGTGACACAAGTCGCGCAGATTAGTACTCCCTGGCACATCTGCATGGCAAATCTGCGGTCTATGTCATGATACGGGGGGGTGGGGGGTGCGGTTGTCTTTGAATCGGTAGGAAACCCCAAAAATCCTGGGGGGGTACCAGGGGGTGCTAGGACTTGTGACGGGGGGGGGGGGGGGGGGTGATCGCCCCGGGTGCCAACCCATGCTACGCCGCCACTGTATGTAATATTATTGTTAGAGTATTTTATCTGTAGTTATTACTGTATTTGTGTACATCTATGTTGCATTATGTATGTTTAGTTTTTTTTAGTATTGTACGCGCCTTAGCCGCCTCTCACATTTGCAGTCTCACTTACTAGGTGTGCTGGAAGAAATTTCTTTTTAGAAATAATCTTTTTGTAGGTGAACAATAAACTATAAATAAATAAATAAGAATGACGTCAATTTCGAAACACCCCCCCCCCCCTATCTATCATTTACCGTCATCCGCAGACCAACCCCCCCCCCCCCTAATTTAGAATGACGTAATATATGGACGGCCCCTTAACCCTAAAGCAAACAAGCTACCTAGTAACAGTCAACCTAATTTTGGTCCTGAATTCTTATTATGGTCGGGTAGTCTTACTATTCCAGAGGGATCTGGGACCTGATTTGCTATTCGGCTCTAATCTGATCCATAGCCTTAGTAGGTTGCGGGCAGATGTACTAACTGAATAGGCGATGACGTAGTTATAGTATAATTAATTTTAAGAACGCATTAATAAAATAGGTTTGAGTCCTTTATGAAGCTCAAAAAGAACATGGAATAGGTTATAGTTCTAGTTAACTTATTTGAGATTTTATGCAAGTTTTTTTCGGTAATGTTCGTAATGGCTATCCCGCTAATGTGAATACCTAAATCACGTTATTAATAATAGACACTCAGATTCACCTTTATTGGGAAAGAATTTCGTAATCTTTCCAATTCTAACTCTAACTAATTTCTGAAGAAATTGCTCAGCTCACGCACTCTACAACTGCTTTTTTGAGTGAACTACTATGAGCCTTATTATGAAGTTTATACTTTAAACGGGATAGATGCTGGGATTTGATCGTTAGAATGAAATATTCGAGAGCGGACATTCGCAAACGTATGCTCGGTATTCCAGCCGTAATCGGCTTACGGGAGCCGCTCTACACTTACCGGGGTGGCATTTGATTTGCCGGGACAGGTTTTATGGTATAGGAGTTAGTATGGTGTGGAGTTCCTACTTTGAAAGCAGTTATCTCGATTACTTTAAGGCTGAGTTGCCACCTAACTTTAATCGTAAGCAGTGTCTTTTTATAGAGTTTGACAACTCTATACCGCTTTTTTAGCGTTTGTTAAAGTTTAAGTAAAGCTTCAGCCAAACGCGTTCGCGCGTCCTGTCATTGGCCTTAAGATGGCGAAACCCAGCCTAAATATGTATGTAGTAGTTATTTTCAAACTTCCAAAAACGCGTGACCTTAGAGACGTTTTTTTAAGGCTGCGTTATGGTTTTTCAATTTAACTATTTAAGTAGTCAATAGTAAGAAAACAAGCCTTGTCCTTTAGGTAACTACCAATTTTGGGAGAGGCTATTTTGTATTTAAATATGTAATGATGCTACAACAATAATAAATTAATAGTGGATTAGGATTAATAGATTTGGTCCGTGGTTAGAATAATACATAGCATTTTATTCAGCGTAAATAAGCATTGGTAAGTTTCAGCAAAGTGTTTCAGTGTGTTATTTAATTTTGTTCTTTATTTATTAAATTGCACCCGTAACAAGGTTTAAACACAAACAAGGGCGAGGAGCATTAAAGAGATATATTTTTATTAATGTAATCGTAAATAACATGAACTTGTTAAGGCACGATGATAACGTACACAGAGAGGTTTTAATTACATCACGCGTGGAGCTTCATTATGAGTAGCGAATGGCTACACACGCTGACAGGCGCGAGCGTGAGTGGAAAGTAGGGCGAAGAAAAATCTTGATGCTGACAGGTTTTGAATTTAAAAAAAATAAATCTCCGGTAGGTACATCTTCGTTCGTTTGTTCGTATCAGCCAAATGACGTCCACTGCTGGACAAAGGATTTCCACAAACACCGGTCCTGCGCCGCCCGCATCCAGGCACTCCCGCGATCTTCACCAGATCGTCGGTCCACCTAGTGGGAGGCCTGCCCACACTACGTCTTCCGGCTCGTGGACTCCGGACATGTTATTACCAAATATTTATGGCGCAATAATTTTAAAGGCGTTTACTCCCCTTACCTACCTAAATTAGTAATAGGTTCTCTATAGTTTTACACCTCGTGGATGATTTAACAGTTTAGCCAACTAAAATAGATTTTAATCATCCCTCTCCTTCCTTCACTGTGAGCAATCACCAATTTGCGTGTCTTACGGTGATGTCGCACTCGTCAGGCCAAAACGATCCATAACTAAACGCCTTAAGGGCGTCGTTACGACGAGCGACTTTAATCCCGAATTCCAGGCTACGCCTAAGCATTACCTGGAGATAATCATGTTGATATACTTGAGGATTAATGGATTGTTATTAATTTGTTTACTTAATTTGTTAGAGCGTAAACATTTTATAAGAGATCTTGTTCGTGAAACAATTGTTTATTTGAATTACTTCATTATAGGAGATATAATTTCTTAGCTTAATTATCTACTGGAGCATAAAAGGTACATATTAGTTCATGTAATTATAATTTGTTGATTGTTTCAAGTGTATTTTTATTGAAACAAAATCATCAGCTTGATTTAAGCGTTAGGAGTAGCTACCGTCTCCCTTCTGAAAGTGACATTATTGGCATGACAGATCGAATTCCGTGGTCGCTCAACGTAGTGACGTAATCACTACCAAAAAAGGCGTAACGAAGCGAACACGAAATAGAATCTGACGAATATTACTCTCCCCCGTATTCACAAACGATACTTGCTTAGTGAAGCAGCAAATCGAACGCACAGCGTTGAACAGAGCTCTGTGATTGGTTCGTGTGTCACCCATGCGTCCACGCGCACTGGGAGACCTCATAGTAATATTTGTGAACACGTGCGTCTGTCTAGGGGTTGGTACTAAAATCATTTGGGGCTACACTTAGTTGATTTGCGCGAACAAAAACACTGTTCAAAGTGGGCTTACACAATTCATGATAAAAATGTTGACTTTCGCCGGAGCTGTTTGCTTAGACAAGGGTGCGCTGGAGAGACCGAATGTAAATTTGGTTTCGCAGGCTACTTTGCTTGTAAAACTAGACCTGTTTTGTTTTAGGGAGGTAAGAGTGAATTCAAATTCAAACATTTATTACATCAAAGTCAAACACGTAGGTACAGGGTGGAATATAAATTTGGATAATACAGTACCACAGTTTAAAATGTCTCGTCAAATAAATGCCATAGAATAAAGAGCAGTAGTCTGTTTTATTCTTTGTTAGGTAAGTTACTTTTTTGAATTTATCAAACTATCGATTAACTTTGAATATTGATCAATTTGAATACCATGATCCACAAACTATAATATAATTGTATTAGAAAACTTCTAGTTTCTCCAAATTTTAAACATTTCACAGTACCTAGGATACTCAAAAGTTATGGTATTTTGGAGTTACTAACAAACAAAGGACCATTACAATTTTCATGACAATCATATTTTATAGTTTGGCTAAAACAGACAAACACGTAAAAGTTTTCATTATTTCAGAACGTGAGCGCAACCCTAAAACAAAAGGAAAGACACACACCGAAAACCACCAAACGTATAAATCTAGGTTACGTTCAAAATTACGTAGAAAATACGGACAAATACCTAAGCCCCACAATAGCGTAGCCAGTGGACAAACCGACCACAACAGTTGTCTTATGGCGCAAGTACACTATGCGGGAAATTGGCCAAGACGTAATAGTGTGAACACCATATCGGTTACTTTCGCCTTTCCCACCGGTGAGTCGCCCATACTTCGGCTTCGATGTGGCATCTTTCCGTATAGTGTACTTGCGCCATTAGCTTCCACTTTGAAGGAGCGATATTAATTACCTTGAAATCCATTGTCTCATGTGAATTGAGAGAGACTTGCGTCTCGAGGTCCTTAATGGTTAAGCTGACATTTTGCTGTTGCTTACTCGGGGAGATCCAGGAAAGTTGGAACAGAAGTGAGTTATCACAAAGCCAATTTCTCTACACCTATAATACTAATAGCTGTCAATTTCGTTCGTTCGTTTCAGCGAAATGACGTCCACTGCTGGACAAAGGCCTTCCCCCAAGGTTTTCCACAACGAACGGACTTCCAGCCCGTGGCCGCCACTCGAGAACTGTCCTGCCCCCAACGGCAACGAAAGAAAAATTACTAGCTCGATAAAATTAGGTTCAAAGAAATTGACTTTGTAACAACCCACTTCTGTTACAGCTCTCGAGATCCCCGGTCTCCCCTAAAGAAATGAGTTTTCAAAAGCGTGATGTTAAAAACCACTCTTAGGCTGGGTTAGACCATCTTACTCTAACTTTGACAAACGTCAAAAATCTGTCAAACTCCATACCAAAAGCACCGGTTATCGTTATAGTTACCTTTAAAGTTAAGTGGTGCAACTCAGCCTTAGCATAATACATAATACTAAGACAGTCACCGGTTGTGGCTAATTAATTACAGAATTTAGTATTTAATGTTAATTAACACAATTAAGTCTAAATATATTTAGACCTAATTTTATGCATGAAAGACAACTATAAGTCAATTATGAAAATTACATACATTTTGATTTGATGTGATCCAGTATAACGGCAAGTTAATTTCAGTTTCATAGAGGTAGCCGATTACCAAATAAGTTTTAAGTTTCATTAAATACTTAGCTGGCTTCACCCACGTGAAATTTCGTTTGTCATAGATCGTCATAAATTATAGCTTTATGTTATTTTGGGTTATAAAGAAAAATACTGTAAAGTTTCATCAAAATCCGTTCAGTAGTTTTTGCATTTAGTAACATTGAGTAACAAACTTCCAGACATCCAAACTTTCGCATTTATAATATTGTAGTAGGTAGGATAACTTTGGTTATTTTTAATGTACAAAATTTCATCTATGATTACAAAGACGGATTAAGACTTAGGTACGCTTTAAGAATTTATTAACCATTTAGTTTACAATTTCCTTAATACCTAACTACACTAATCGCACAAGATGTACATTATTCTGAATAATTAAGGGGATATAGCAGTGGCTTGGAAGCCAATCAACGCAGATTTCGCCTGCATTGAATAGAGACTAATCAAGTATGGAAATGCTATGCACTATCCGTGATAGTGGGAGAGACTATCATTAAGGAGACACCTATCAACTGGAAGATGAAGATTTTAAATATTGCTGTCGTCTTCTTGTAGAGTTGTTACTAAGCAAGAGTGAAACATTGACGTTTATTAGTCGCAAAGTAAAAAAAAAGGATAAAAGCAGGAAGAGGCCGATTGCAGGCCGTTACCAACCAAACGATGTGGCAGTCATTGGGGGATGCCTATGTTCAGTAGTGGACGTCCTGTCCTGAAATTATGATGATGATTATTAGAAAGCTCACATTCGAAGTTGCATGTTCGATCTCCTTATACAGGGTGACTTTTAAATCGTTCGCATCCTTTTAAACTAAGACTCTACTCATGGTACATAGTACATTCCCCAAATATGAGACAAATCTGATCAGTTAAAATTTCAAAAATTAAACCTTGTACAGACGACAGCACATCAAACTTAACACTGTGGCATCTTATTTCGATGTAGTATTATTTTGAAACAAAAGGCATAGGTTGATGTGCTGTTAACTGAAACTCTTTTTAACCCTTAAGTAACACCATGGGTAAAATTTTACCCCAGGCGCATAAAAATTGACCTTTCTTTTTTTCTAGCGAAGCTAGTGCAATGTCGTTTTGTGTATTCTCAATGCAGAGCGTGCGCTTTAAGCTCGTAGACGCGGGATGTGAAAAAAATCATCCGTTTGGCTTTTACAGGTAGGTGGGGTAGAAATTTACCCCAGGGTGTTAGTTACGCATGCTTTAATTTATCATCACCTAACATGTTATTAATAGCCTCTTATTATTTTTTTATTTTTATTTTTTGTTGCTTTCTTTTTGTTATTTAAATTCAAAGTTGTAATTAGGTACTATATTATGTTATTGTATTGTGTAAAGTTCACGGGTTGCTTACGTTATAATATTATGCATGCTGTGGTTATCGTTTGTGTGGGAGCAGTTAGCTAGAGACCTTTGGCTTAATTTTTTTAATTGTGTTTAATACTGTATCTCATGTTGATAGCCCAATAAAAATAAATAAATAAATAAATAGGTTTTTATAGTATTTAAACAAAATTAGTGAAAACCCAACCCAATATTGTATATGACGATCAAGTAGCTCGTTGTCTCGAGAATGTAGATATAAATAGAGCTTGATTTACATGACACTTTTCGAACTTTGAAGATTTCCCCTCAGAATAGAGCGTTCATAAATTCGACACAGAAATAGAGCTCGAAATTAAAAATTACGTAATAATTCAGTGTGTTTGATGTGTTTTGAAAATAATAATGAAGAATAAAAAAAAAATGTCTTATAATTTTATAAAAAAAACAAGTATTTTTTATTTTGCTTTGTTAAAAGTCCAAAAATTTTCGTTTTATTAACTTTGAGTTTAAAATGTGTATAAATCATTTATTCGATGTCCGATTAGTGTAAGTTTTTAGTTCCCTTAATAACTTTCCAAGAATTTTTTAGAAGACCATTGTGGAGACTATTAGTTGCAAATGATAAAATTCTTTGTTTTTGTTACGCTAGGCAGACGATTTTATTAAAGCATCGTATAATTTAGTGAGCCCGCTAATACAAATTTTGTGGGGTTGAGTTTCTCGGCTGACAAGCGGGGTGAAGGGCTCCAAATAACAACACCTTGTGTGATGCAAAAATGGGGGTACTTTATTGGAAAGTACGGCAGCAGGTACAAAAATAGCGGGTGCGGGCGTCTCCCGTCCGTAGACCAATTCCCGCAAGGACGTTGGACACAGACGCGGGAGAATCGCTGGCAACTTGTAATTAGGCGTTCGGAAGTCCCAATCTGTGATTCCCCGAAAGAACGTCACAGTCGGATGCAACCTTGGCTTATTACTTCTCACAATATTCAACATAATCGTCGGAAGGTCTTTAAGGGAAAAAAAATCTGGACACCGCGGTGTAGAAATCGGCTCTCAATGTGCTAGTGTCATCTAGCGGCGAGCGGCGCAAACACTTCCTAAACTGGATACATCTTGCAATAAGCACGGTGATCCGCGGAGGCTTGGTAATGCAGGCGAACACCACGAGATGGCGCTAGTAGTAGTATTGATTGATAAATGTGATATTGTTACATCCTCCCCCTCAGATCACGAAGTCGTCCCGACGAGAAGATCTGGATTACGTTCTTGAGACGTCCACGGCCTCGTCGGTGAACAACTAGTTCATCTTTCGTCTTCTTAGACCATCTTCTGATGTTTCGTTTGTTCCATCCTTGATGTTTGCCCAGGGCTTTATGTGAAGATGTCTTACAGAACGTAGCTCCAGGTTGCCTGGTAAATTCATAAGGACATTCGCATCTTGGAGTACATTTGGTCGTGATACTTCGCGATTCCTTGACTGCGGAATGTAGATCACTTAGTACCAAATCTTCATTTTGGTATTCTGGATGACACTGTTTGTCAATTGTTTTCATAACAACAGGGGTTTCTTTCCCCTCCCCCTGCTCATGAACTACTCCCAACACATCTGTATTCATGTAAAGGAGTCTTGTATCTGTCTTTTCTAACACAAAGTTTGCAGTCAATCCATGATTCAGTTTCGTACAAGCAGTCTCCTTGACAATCTTCATGTTGTCAAACATCTCTGGTTTCGGTGTTGTGGCTATGCGTATGTCAATGGCATAAAGTCCGATACCTTGATTTTGTGTTTTTGATCTTGTGCATGTTGGACATTTGCTCCTGACGACTCCTGGCGCACCGCAACCGTAGCATGAAAAGCGTGGAGATGAAGGACTGAGGGATTTGACTTGAGTGGCAATGACTTCGGGTGCTTGCGTCAGTGTAGGCGATGAGGTATTTCCATCTTCTTCATCCTCACTCTTTGGACGTTGGAGTTTCCTACAATCTTGGATTGTGTGGCCCACAAAATGGCAGAACTCATACCGTTTCTTGATATTAAGTTGTGGTGGCGGGACCAGTATATCCTTGGTCAAGCTCACATCAGCCATGAGTTCTTCTACTTCCCTTGCGGCGGCCAACAATTCGTCAAAGGAATGTACGGAACCTCTGGGTACCTTTTCCCTGAGTTTGAGGTTTATTTGTCCGAAAATCATATCGAGTTGTTGTTCCTCTGTGTGTTGTGGTGAAGGCAGCTGCGCGAACAACATTCTTTTGTGAGCTACAAATTTTTCAGTTGTGACGTCATCGCGCTGTTTTTCACCGACTATTTCTTGGTACAGGATGTACGCAGGTTTCTTTGGTGCAAATGCATGGCGTAATCGAATCCCGAATTGCTCCCAGGTAGTCACTTGTGTTTTGACTCCTTGCCACCAGATGGCAACCTCACCCTTGAGTAATAGTGGGACTCCATCAAGAGCTTCCTGGTCTGGGATATTTTCTATCTTCTTGAATATGCTTACTGCCGCTAAAAATGCTTCAACCGTTTCGGGGTTCTTCTCACCTTCATAACTTGCCGTGCATTGAGCGAAGCTTCCTCGGCGGCTCATTGAAAGTTTTGCAAGTAGTGCTTGGAACTGCTCATTCGTTAAGCTTACTGTCATCTTCTTGCTTTGGTTGCTGCTTGCTGGATAGGTGGTGACACGGCCGAACTTGGTGATGTATTTGGGCTGGTGCTTGTCAGGCCCACCGTTGGTCGCCAGTTTTGTGGGGTTGAGTTTCTCGGCTGACAAGCGGGGTGAAGGGCTCCAAATAACAACACCGCGTTGATGCAATAATGGGGGTACTTTATTTCAAAGTACGGGGCAGGTACAAAAATGAGGTGCGGGCGTCTCCCGTCCGTAGACCAATTCCCGCAAGGACGTTGGACACAGACGCGGGAGAATCGCTGGCAACTTGTAATTAGGCGTTCGGAAGTCCCAATCTGTGATTCCCCGAAAGAACGTCACAGTCGGATGCAACCTTGGCTTATTACTTCTCACAATATTCAACATAATCGTCGGAAGGTCTTTAAGGGAAAAAAAATCTGGACACCGCGGTGTAGAAATCGGCTCTCAATGTGCTAGTGTCATCTAGCGGCGAGCGGCGCAAACACTTCCTAAACTGGATACATCTTGCAATAAGCACGGTGATCCGCGGAGGCTTGGTAATGCAGGCGAACACCACGAGATGGCGCTAGTAGTAGTATTGATTGATAAATGTGATATTGTTACACAAATTGAATTGATTTTAAATATTTATTTAATGTTTTTTAATTTCCGTTTGGGGTAATTTTTCCCCCAAGGTGTTCAATGTGTAATCAAAAATAAGAATGTTACTTAAGGGTTAAGAGCACACTAATACGAATAAGTAGTAAAATTAAGACAAAAAAAAACTCATCAGATTTGTCTCATATTCTATCTATCTATTATGTATCATGAGTAGAGTCTTAGTTTAAAAGGATGCCAACGATTTTAATGTCACCCTGTACCCCTGTATTTGTATTTATGTGCATGAAAAAATTGTGAGTATTGGCAGGTGCTAATGGGTAGGTACGAGTATATTGTGATTAAGTTTGTTCGTTTTTATAATATGTTAATATATTTTGATTCCCTTACAAGTATAGGTATTATAACACCATTATGAAACACGTGTTCATTATTATCATTATATACTAATAGATATAATCTCCTAATATAGTTTATCCATATTATCAGATCCATTACGCCATCGTCTGGCTCAAACAGCGACTGTGCTTCACCTATATTAACCAACTCAGCGTATTTGCTGCCAAACCTCTTCGATACAACGACCGCATTAAAAAAGGATTATATGAATTACCTATCAGCGTGACCAGATCTTCATTTACATCAAAAACCAAAAGGCTGGATAATATGCTTGGCTTTTGATACTGATCGCCACGCTCACGGTTTACATTAACATCGATTGTGGCCGAGCCCTCCCATTATTTTGATGTCATCAAAGACAATTACTGCTAATTGGTTTCAACGGCCTTGTATAGTTTGTGGACGAATCAATTCGATACTCCCTATCGATTTTTCCTTGGAATTTAAATTACTATTTAGGTAGGAGGTTTCAAAGTCACGTGATAAATTACCACCAATTTTGACTGCGGTTAGACTCGGTTTAATGACTTGGGATAGTTAATAGAATGTTAGTTAAAATATTTAATGAAACGTATTTTTACAAGAAAAAAATATGATACTATTTATTTTACCTATTTTCTTTTAGGCAAGGGCTTCTACACGTGCTATCTACAAGTTATCAGTAACTCAATTAAAATAATACCTACATCAATGAATGAGGTATGTTACTAAAGAACCTCCAAAAACATTGTCCACTTACTTCACAATAAAAGTAAAGTGAATGCCAAAATATCAACAAATAATAGTGATCACTCCTATAAGCTAAACTTAACCTACAAGGCTACATAACTTAATCACTACTATAACAATAATATTCTAAGACTGGGTTGCACCATCATACTTTGACTTTAACAAAGTCAAAAATCCATAAGAACCGGTTATCGTTATAGTTACGGTCAAAGTTAGGTGGTGCAACTCAGCCTTACCGTAGGTACCTATATACTATTGACTCTACTAACTACGGTTTTTAATGTTTTTCCAAGGCTCAGCTGGAGCTTCTCTGGTTTCAAAAAACGAGGGCGATTTGCAAAGACCTCACCTGGGGCACTTTTAAAGACTTCAAAGAGTGAGCCGGAGTGATTCTCAAAATCTAATTACAGTTAGTAAACCCCTCACAAAAGGAGCTTCTCCTAACGTTTTTTAAGAAGACGCCATCTTTTTAGCTGAAATTCTCATATTTAATTTGGTTATGAATTTATTCGTTAGGCGATGTTCATTTCTAGGAGCACTTTTATTTAGTAAGCTCTTAATACCGATACAGTTTTACACGTAAATTATTCAGATGTTATTTGACTTCGTTGATTTCATAAATAACATTTTTCTCACTCAATTATTTCTAAACTATAAAAAATATAGAAAACTGGATCCTGTAGGCCTAGGATGCGCGCTGCGATAAGCGCTTATCACGCCATTTTATCGATTTGAATTTACGCGATAAGCCCATACATTTGTCGTCTAAAATCATCGATAAGATTTTAGTCTAGAGGCAGTTGGAATGATTTGTGTAATATGATTCTTTTAAAATATCAAGTGAATCAGATTATTTTGGATTGTCATAAAAACGTGGACCATCGCTTTCTTAAAACAAATTATACCAATTAATATTTCTGAAATACTCTCTCAAATACTTCGGCAAAGTTAACCGTCATCTAACTTTTGCCTTTATACCTAACCGAGTACGAACGTGTAGGTTTAATCAAAGCTTTGCAAGAGTTAAATTGCCCCATTGAAACGAAAGAAATTGCTTCCTGTTTACACTTGTTCACTTTTACGGTGGGACAATTATAATTACTTTATGCTTAATGAGAAAAGAAGTTTAACTTTTAACTGTGTTTTTAATTAGGTACTTTACTACTATAAGCCATTGTAACAATTCTTAGATTGTTTTGAAAACGCATTAATACATGGATCTGTCCAAAATTTATCCGGATAGCTACGCACGCCCATAGGCTACGCCATATCACTTGCCAAGCGCTATCATATTAAAAATGTTATTAAATATCGATAGTCAACTGAATTTTTTGTGTGATTGTTTGTCTGTATATGAAAATTGATTGTTTCTGAAATATCAATAAACAAATTGTATAGGAATTAGTAGTTACGTCCGTGAGAGTTTAGATATTGTGATATCTTGACACAAATGAAAAGTTTTCTTTGAATTATAGGTTTACGACTTAGAATTAATGACAAAATTTCAGTTATTAGTCCGTCAGACAGATAATTAGAAAATATTAGAGCGTATTTTTTATTTTCTTTCATAATTAAATAATAACAGTGCTACATCGAGTTGAAATGATGATTAAGAAAAAGTAATGATTAGATTAAGAAAAAAAGTGTCCAATATTTTTTTTAAGACTAAATAGAATTTCGATTTCATTACCCACTCATCATCCCAATTCCCACTGTGATCTGATATCGTCACTATAGATGTCCCACCAAAAACATTGACAGGGGTCGCCACCATCGTTCAACTATATTATAATTTCCAACGTGACAAAAATCGGAACCAGCGATCTGGTATCTGGTATTGACGGTGGCGCCCCCTGTCAATGTCACGGGTGTGACAGTTCGTTGTAGTTCGTCTCTTCGTCATTTTCCACTGCGGTAACTCTATGTATTGACGCATTACATTCTGTAAGAGCCCCTTGACACCGTTTATGTCTCTGATATCTTGGAGCTACCCGGTTTGACGACGAGGAGTCTTGATAATAAACCATTTCCATAAAACGTACGACCATGGAAGCGGCATGACTGTTTCCAAAGAGTATAATGAAAAGAACATCCTTTTTGTTGGTATTGGTCTCAATGCCGAGCATCGCTTTAGCTATTGTGTTTTAGCTTTACTTTCCTTTAAAAGCTTGCTTACAAAACGATTTTAGATGTTTAGTATTGGGATGTGTTTTTAGATTTTGACCTGAAAAGGAAAATCGAAACCATCTTACACAAAAAAATTAAGCAGTGTTAGTCAGTACTGGTAGACTGTTAAATAACATATATGTAACAGATTCCTCACATAGTGTTCAGATATTATTACGTGTGGCCACCCTAACCCGTCTGGCCACTGTATTCTAAATCCTCCATATGCCTCTGGTGAATTAGAGAGGGTGTTCCTGCAGTGGAGATTAACCTGTTAACATCTTAACACGTTGTGTGACGTCATCTCAAATTGTGATTAATTCGGAGACTCAAACTGGTACCGTGACGTAACGAAAAACTATTAGCTAAAATGATTTAACTCTGTAAGTATTTCTTCATGTATTAAATTTATTTTAACACTTTATGTTAATTAATTGTGTCATCCAGTTATCATAAGTCTTTCGAGCAAAAGATTTAGCTGAAATCTGTAGGAAAGGGCTGAGTGCGCGGGTGTTGCAAATGGCCAGTCCAGGGGATAAATTGGGAGTAATTTTATCACCGTCCCTTCCAAGGAAGTTTTAGTACGAAGTAGGACCAAACTCGATGCGGTGGAAATGCTCCACTGGTTAATAATTAGTGAGTGAATTTACGAAAGTAGAAATTGATTTAGTCTAGCAACAACATGTAATCGTGTTCCGGTGAGTGGTATTAATGAATTGGGTAAATAAATAAAATTAGACGATTGTAATTACTTGGCACAAAATAATGCAAACGCTGCAATATTTATGACACTTTGTGTTGCAAGAAAGCTTTGAAAATAACCCACAGAAATTAGGAAATAAAATGTATGAGCCAGATGCTATTTTCGGTACTTGATAATTTACTTTAACTTGCTGCCCCGGCGAACTTCGCACCACCTATATTCATCAGAAACAATATCGAATTATAGTGGTGAGAGAACTTTTCGAATAATTAGCTAATACTAACTACTAATACCTACCGTATTACTCTAATATTCCAGTAGTTTCAAAGCCTATAGCAAAATCTTTCCTCTTTATAACATAGTGTAGATACCAGTTGGACATGTTCATTGTATACCTAGTACCTACCCATCTATTCTGTTAGGGCTGACTTTGACCCCCGTATCACTCATGCCATCTTCAGTTCAGTGAACAGTGCTAGTCCAGTTAAAATAGAAACTGGGGACACTAACATTGCTCCGACTTAGCTTGGAATTTGGTTTGTTGGAGAAATACGTAATACAGGTAAAACGTTGCCTTGGGTATTGATTTTAAAGAGACGACACTAGGATAAAAGCGATTTTCCAGGATATATTGCAGAAGATTCCTTGGATTTTTGTGGGTCAAGTCTAATTTTATTTGCACATGCATTTTAACCATGCCGGATTTTTCAGACTACTTCATGTAGGTAATATACATACATATAGTCATTCAACTCATACCAAACAAATAGGTACTAACCTTTTCCCTACGGGAGGCACCTATTGATGCCAAGTCAAAACTCACTTCTCAAAATACGGCATCTATCGTTGTTTTGGCAAAGACACTAAATCACGGTTTACGGCAAAAAAAAAAGGAAATGAAGTGAATGAAGAAAATGAGCATGTACCTAATTATTCCAAATTTCAATACCGTAAGTCTCATACTTTTTAAAATATTTTGATGTAAGGGTCCTCGCAGGTCCTCGCCCACGGCGACTTTTTGTAGCGTTGCAGTCACGCTACTGTAGCGCGTTAGTAGTGCGTTGGCATCACTTCTGTAGTAGTGCGTTGCAAATGCGACTAACGCGCGTTAGTAGCGATGCTGTCACCGTGGGCGAGGGCCTTAAAGCAAACATTTTAACAGCGTAAAATACTCCGTATTGAGAAGCACACTTTGGCTTCCAATAGCCCGAAGGAAAAGGGTTAATTATGTTTTGGTTACAACTTGTTACATTCTAACATTGTCTATGATGAAAAATCAGGACCTCAATGATAGCGAGAGGAGGACTCAGTTAGTAATAGCTGATGGCAACCGCGCTGATGAGAATTGCAGGAGTCGTTATAATGGAATGGCGACCAGTCTCGATAACGTCACGTAATGCCACCAGTTTCGGTAGAAGATTTCCAATTAACTACGCGATCACGTGAGATTGCATGTGCCGGTCGGTTACCAGAATTTTCATACATATTGTTATGTGGTTAATTTTTGCATATTCCTTCATAAATTTACTTTTAATGAAACGGCACGTGCGTGTTACGTGCAGGTTTGTATGGGAAAATAATGATAGTTTATGGACGTACACGAGTATCTTAAGCAGTCATTTTACTATAAAATATGATAAAATAGAAAAGTATTATGAATGGAAATCCAATGGAAAATTCTTGAATTTTACGAACTTATCAAGTTACTATCTCATTAATTTTGATAACAATTGAAAGATTTAAATGCGGAGTTAATATTTCATCCAGTGCTCAGTGTTGTACGATTTCCAATATTTATTTATTACAATTTATTAAAAGATAAATAATAAGATTGCGGGTCTGGAAAACTGTGATGAACATTACGGTTTAAAATTGTGGCGAGCTTTACGTGAAATTGAGATCTTTATTTTGTTTTCATAACATCTTTGTTCTCTGGTTTCGTTTAATAGTTCGAAAAAAGGACATAAACTCACTTATTACTAACGAAAACTAAGTCTGTATTAGGCTAACTAATACCACAGATAATATAACTAATACTAAGATGGGTTGAGTACTTCTGCAGTGTTTCTTAGAAAATGCTTACTTTTAAAAGTATTCTAAAACAACACTAAAATTCCATTAAGTAATTAGTTGCAATTTTACTTAAAAGCTTGTTTGAGCCCATTTTGATTATTCAATTTGAAACTAAAATCCAAATAGGTATAGAATTAGTAACTCATTTTGCTAATCTTATTTGTCAGAAAACAAGTCAACTAAAGAACTAAGGCTGAGTTGCACCACCTAACTTTGACCGTAACTATGACGATAACCGGTGCTTTTTGTATGAAGTTTGACAGATTTTGACTTTTGTCAAAGTTATACTACGATGGTGCAACCCACCCTAAATGTTCGTCGTTGAAACTTACCTGTCTGCAGTAATTATAATTACTTGTAGGAGGCCTAGCAGTGCCCTAGGTATTGGAGCGGCACGGGAGGACCAGTTTTTGAGACGTCAACGAGACTTCAGAAATCAGCGTTGCCAGACGTCCCGATTTTGGCGGAACGTCCCGATTTTTAAATCAAATTTAAATGTCCCGCGCGGGACAGGCTCGGTCCCGCTTTTCGGAGAGAGACACTCACTTTACCAGACTATTTATTGAAACGCCATATTATTCTAAAGAATAAAACTTTTTTAATTTTTATCTTTTTTTAACCTAAAGACGAATTTAACGATAGAGTAAATCTGATTTAAAATATTATTTTTTTGTTAAAACGCATTTTCTATGGCTACTTTTGCTATCTATTGTCACGTAAACGTAATTTTAAGTCAAATAAAAAGATAAATATTTGAAAACCTTTGATTATATTACGTTTTTTTTACTATGTCCCGCTTTTGACGGAAGAATCCCGCTTTTTTCACTCAAAAAGTACCAAAGTCCCGACTTGGCAAAAAAAAAAAACTGGCAACGCTGTCAGAAATGCTTTTCAGATTTGTATGATTTGTCACGTCATAATATGCCAATGTCACCACTCCCCTGCTGCTCCCATACCTCAGGCACTGATTGAGTTAAACCAGAGTAAATACAAATGAGTAGGTCATCTTCATAGAAACGCACCGAGCGCGGTTTGTAATGTGGGCGCAACACCCCGCTAATCCACGCTAAATTTTGTCAGTGTGTGCGTGCGCGCCGCATTCGTATTGGCGCGCTCACATACAAACCGCGCTCGGTGCGTTTCTATGAAGATGACCTACTCATTTGTATTTACTCTGGTTAAACCCTAGAGCTATATCTTATTTGTTTCGCATATTATATGGATAGGTATAAAAGTGGGCATAATGTTGTAAATGGCAAATACCGCATACTGGCAGGAAGTGCCTTCACGTGAAAGATACCACGTTCTAAGAAACTTTACTAATGAGCTCAGTGAGTAATTACGACTTTGTGCCATAAATAGCAGAATACAGAGAATTGTTACATACATTATCTTCCATGGCTTTCTGTCTTGATGGACCGGACCACGACACTGGTTGCAGCGGGTTCGAGTCGGCCGCGGCCGTTTGCTGTAGTGGTTCACAACACAACGGACTACTATACCAAGAGGTCCCGGGTTCGATTCTCGGCCGGGCCATCGACTATGAAGCGATTTAAAGAGTTTTCCATGTTCCTGGTTCCAGGTTTCCACAGGAATAAATAAAAGTACTCCACTTTTGCTTTAAGTTATCTTTTCCACTCATTGTTGAAATGTTGAGATTGTTATTATTAACAAAATTGTTCTGCTACTATAATTATAGTTTTGAGATTACTGCATTCAACTTTATTGTGCTCTCATATTATTATGAGGCTAGTGAAACGTAGCGAAAGCAGAAACTTGGGTTCCAGTTACATCATTGTTCAGTAACTCGTTGTCTTTAATAATATAATTACTGCAGTCAACAAGATGTAGTGCCGACCGCTCGACGGGGTTGTGGGTCATTTTGTAGGGGAACGCACTACCACAGAAAGCTGTGTACCTACATTACAAACTATTTCTATATCTGTGAACTATTATTATGACCAGACTGACATCTTAATATTATTGGATTAAGTGCTATTATGCAACAGAAGATTTTTTTAACAATTATCTTCTCAGATTACGATCATTACTTCTTTTAGGGCTGATTTTCAACAGTCTGATAACTTTTGACTGAAGAACATTGACAATTTCAGCATGGGAAATATGTATGTCAAAATGTACAAGTTTATTCAACAGTTAAAAGATATTTATTGACGATGGGTCTGATTTTCATAATAGAGCTGGTTTAAATTAACCTGTTGCTTGAATATAAACACGTTGGATCAGTACAATGAGCCGTCGATTCAATTGATCCACATTAAACGTATGAGCTATATTTGAACATGTTGATATTGCAGTTAGTAACGACCATTTACAACTGTCTCGATTGTGTGTAAAATTGAAGTGTTAAGTTACATTTTGAATCGGTAATACGTTCAAGTTTAGTTCTGACAGCGACCAATAGATGGCGTTGTTCCATTTTGTACATTGCAGTATCCATAAAATCAATAATTTTATCAAGATGTGATGAATACTAGAATGTTTGTTTTTTGTGTATCTACTTGAAAAAAAAAATCCGTATTTGGTTTCAACTTCTGTTGTAAATCGAGTTGAAAACTTTGTTTGGAAAATTGGGCTTGAGAGTATAATATTAGGGTCTTTGTTGCTGATTTTGGGACGTATTATTTCCCCCTTTCATCAAGGAGTTGTTAATTCACCTGAGCATTTTTGGGGAGAGCCTCCATGTTGACCAAGTTTTTGATTGCGGTTTTGCTGGTAGAGTTGAATGTATTGATTGTATTATTATAGAAACAGTAGGACTATATTGAGTTAAAATATCAAGTTTAGTTTCGAGGCTCATATACGGACTGAAATAACAAAAAATAGGTGTGATCTAAATATACATATAAAAGGAGAAACTGACTGACTGACTGACAGATCAACGCACAGCCTAAACGGCTAAACGTAGGCACTTGAAATTTGGAAGGGACGTAGTTTTACCGTAGAGGTGCACTAAGAAAGGAATTCCCGAAATTCCCACGGGAACGGGAATTAGCGGAAAAATCCTTTTGTATGAAAAATCTAAACCGCTTAAGTTAGATGCTTGAAATTTGGTGTGCAGGTACCTTAGTAAACTTAAAGCTTAGGTACAGCAGGATATCGTAAAATTCCCACGGGAACGGGAGTTAGCGGGAAAATACATATGTATGAAAAAATCTAAACTGCGTAAGATAGACGCTTGAAATTTGGCATGCAGGTACCTTAGTAAACTTAAAGCTTAGTTACAACAGGATATTGCAAAATTCCTACGGGAACGGGAGTTAACCGCTGAAGATAGATGAAGGGGGTAAAACGGGATCCACGCGTACGAAGTCGCGGGCGGCCGCTAGCTATCATCTATCTATCTATATAAATAAAAATGAATTGATGTTCGTTAGTCTGATTATAACTCGAGAACGACTGGGCCGATTGAGCTGATTTTGGTTTTAAAATGTTTGTCGTAGTCCAGGTCTAAACGATGAGTAAATACGCGCGCGATATTGTTTTTCTGTGACAGACAAAATTCCACGCGGGCGAAGCCGCGGTCGGAAAGCTAGTTTGTAATAAAATAAGTTCAATTTTCATTTCACGTACTCGCAAGCACAGCGTGGGACGTCCACCCGCAAGCCCGCAAGGTGGGCAGATAACCTTTGAAAGGTTGCGGGGAGGTGCTGGATGCAGGCTGTTACCAACTGATCCATCTGGATATCATTGGAAGATCTATGTTTGTCAGTGGATGTCCTGAAACTGAAATGATGAGGACTATGATTTCATTTCACCTATGTCAAGTTTAAAAGCTTTCAATGTGTGACTCATGCGTGCTTTGGGAGAGATGATATTTTCCGTCCCCATTTTTCAACACTTTTTACAACAAAAAAAAACATATTCTTGTACTCAATGTAACACAGGTAACTTTATTTTAGATAAAGGTGACCTGAAAACTAGAATAATGTCAAAGAGTTAAACTAAAAGGGTGGGTCACAACTTATGACTGCCCCACATCGAGAAGGGATCGGTTGACTCCACGTTCATTAAACAAAGGCAACCGAGCGGGCCCTCTAGTTAAACATAAGTTAACAACAGGTAATATTAGAGCTCACTGACTCGACCATCCCAGCCAATCAACGGCTTTATGCTAATTCTATTATTTCAACCCATGCCACGGACGATTTTCCGCTACACTTTGGAACAGAAGTTTAGTTCGAATTTAAATTAAACTCAAACATTGTATCATTATTTTATGATAATGAACCTGATATCGGCTTGAGTTTTACGTTGAAGATCCAATATTATAACGGTCTTGAAATATTAATTTGTTAACTCGAATTGGCTGTTTGTTGGCGTGGTTATTTTTAAGTGGTCTTTAGCGATCCAGACTGAGAAATAATATTGAATCAAAGGCTATATTTAACCTTCCTTATCTTAATATCTTTTTTGGTATTTTTGTGAAGTATTTTTATAACATTGATATCTAAGCACTATTTCTAAAGACTGTTTTCAGATCATTATTATTTTGCTATTTGAAAGCATAAACATACAATCAGACTTTTAAATGAGGCACTTATTATTATGAATAATAAACATATAAAGTTTTTCGTGCATGAGTCTCTAAAAAATAAAACAAACCGTGAAAGGTTTTTTCAATGGATATAATTTGAAAGATTTTTATTTTCATTTTAGATACTTTGTCCGACACCGTCTGTATTTGACATCAGTGTATAAGTAGATAAAAAGATCTTTACAAAAAATATGTCAATTCATAGTTGGTTGTATTGTGAAAGTCACGGTAAGGAGATTTTTGAAATCATAACAGAAAATTAAAGCTTATGTAATCTTAAACATCTTAGTATTATTATCTTTTTACTCTAATGTTCTTACCGCAGTACCCTACGTTTTAGTCTATTGTCCTTATCGCAGTACCTTAGGAATTAATTTTCAAGATCCTAATTTGACTGCACGTCACGAAGCTATCGCCGGACATCATTAAAATCCAAATTATTTCGCAATGAAGGACCCCCAAGCCGATGGAGCCTGAATTTCCAAGTAAACTTCATTATATCAGGAAGAGTTCAAGTATTTTTTCCTAAAATAAATAAGCTATGCACGTGACTTCGCTCGCGTGGATTTCAATTTTCAATCTATCACAAAGTCGCATGTCTTGCGATCAAAAATATTTCAAATCTTGCCAAAATCACAACACGCTCACGTAAAGTGTACCTACTTATTGTAGGACATTTTCTAGCTAGGTGGAAATGACGATTTACGAAAACCGTTGGCAGAAGTTGGTTGTGACTTGCAATATAACAATATAAGCAATAGACTCTGGGCTTTATAATATGGGAATGTTGCTTTAAGTCATCAACAAAAGACATTTGGAGGAATGCTTTTTTTGTACACTCCGTGTTTCAGATTATATTTCTAAGACCATACCATTTGCGTAAGTAGAAATCACATCTAGAAATAAATTTCCAAGCAAATTACGTTTATATGTGTACACTGTACACGACCTTTGAAACTCATGTGGGTGTAGCGAACTCTATCGGTAACCCACGCAGGAGTTCAAAGTGTATGTGTAGGATGTAATAAATATAGGTAAAGTTGTCAAACAATTGTGTATGTACAGTCGACAGCACATCAGACTATGTATTTTTATTGCAAAACATCATATACAGCCCAATAAAAATGGTAAGGCTGTCATAGTCTTACTTTAACTTTAACAAAAGTCAAAAATCTGTCTAACACCATACAAAAGACACTGGTTAATGTTAAAGTTACGGACAAAGTAAGTTTGGTGTAACTCAGTTTAAAGGTCACAAATGTACAACTAAACTCCTTGCCCGGCGAGAAACTTATTTATATTTTTTGTGTTTTATCGACTGTCACTTGTTTCTCTTATTCTTGATCTTTCTACTCTTGAACTACTCATAAACTATTTAATTGTAATGTGATTTTTATGCACAATATAATTTTCATTTTACACCATAAAGAATTTCAATAATTAAAAAAAAATCTCTCGTCGTGTCGGTGACGTATTTCGTCCACATCATTGTTTATGATGTCACAGTATTTAGTATATGTGCCGTCGACTGTACATACATATTATTATTATCCTTTCTTGTCTATATTATTATAGGGGTACAAGAAAAGCCCTTTTAATTTGTACAGAAAAAGTTCCTATTAAATAGAGGACAATTCAGAACAAGTGGTTTTTGCTCGTAAAATTATTTTCTTATATCCGTATCATTTGTGCCTACATAACCTACGGCCTTTTTGTGCTTTCGTGCTTTTGTATAAGTGGCATAATTATGGTTAAGAAATAAAGATATTCATTACTTCTGACTAACGCCCGTATTCACAAATGATGCTTGCTTATGTGAAGCAGCAAATCGAACTCACAGCGTTGAATAGAGCTCTGTGATTGGTGCTGTGACCCTGTGCGTCCACGCGCACTGTGAGACCTCAAAGTAATGTTTGTGAATACGGGCGTAAAGCATAGAGCCTGTGAAATGTCATGTATGTAATTGTAACAGATGCTTTGTAACAAAAATAATTATGTACTTAGGCTGGGTTGC
Source organism: Ostrinia nubilalis (assembly GCF_963855985.1). Classification (NCBI taxonomy): domain Eukaryota; kingdom Metazoa; phylum Arthropoda; class Insecta; order Lepidoptera; family Crambidae; genus Ostrinia; species Ostrinia nubilalis. Next base: position 4,819,753 of record NC_087093.1, read on the forward strand.
ACCATCTTACTTTAACTTTGACAAACGTAAAAAAATTGTGAAACTCCATACAAAAACCACCGGTTATCGTCATAGTTACGGTCAATGTTAGGTGGTGCATCTCAGCCTTAGATGTGCTGTTGCCCGTATACAATTAAATTTAGTAACGGCCCGAAGCTAAGTTATGTTTAACTTACTCGTAGACTATGAGTAGTTTGTGGGTCCTAAAATTAGTTTGTTTTCTGTATAAAGTCTTAACTGTTAATAAATTTATTTGTATGGAAACCTGGCATATGGTACAGCAACAGTTATAGTTATTTAATTTAACAAGCTTTTTTTCCATCTCTTTTTCTTATCTGCCCTGTACTGCCATCTAGCACCATACTCCATCATTCATGGTGATTTAGTCAATTGTATTCATATTCATATTTAAGGTATAATATTTTATGAAAATAAAATCTGTAGTTCAATAACGAACAGTTAGCATCCAAATTGTAAATGCAAATTGAAGCGTTTGCATTCCATTCTATCTACCTAGTCCGAGCCTAGTAAATTCTTTGCCGATTGGCTTGTGGAATTAAACGCTATGCTCATGGAATGAAGCTTTGGTTATGCAGTTATTGAGTTTTCCAGTACTAGATCTTCTGGTTTAGTTTGATTACTTACTTCTGATAATAGTGAGCGTCAGTTTAGATCTGCACTGAGCTTCGTTAGATTTATTTCTTTATTAAATTTTAAATTGCTGATTCATATTTAACAGTAGGTATTTAAACGTCGAAAAAGATGTTAAAATCCATCAATAGGTACCTATTTATACACACCTTCTAGAGTGACAGATCATCATCAACAGCCCTTTAAACTCCACTGCTGGAATATGAGCCTCCTCCAATATTAGTGGAGGATTTGCCATAATCCCCACGCTTGGCAGGTTGGAGATCGCAGTTTAAAAGATTATTTTTTTCAGCGAACCCTGCTGCCCGTTCTCTATTTGACATCTTCAAGAGTGACAGATATCATGTACCTAAAAGCCTCGCGATTTTTCCCCCTTATCAACATGTCATCCGTCCACCTACCCAAAGTTTAGCCGTTGGATTCCTGGAAGTCTACCAACCAAACAGTACCAAGTTTTGTGTAAATGTTAGCTATTACAGGAGTTTACAAGAACGGGCTTACAGTAAATGGCTGCTAATATTAGCAAAGTATATACTTTTCATAGAATCGGTTAAGCCAGCTGGATCGGAGCTGGCGTTAATGGGAATACTGTGGATAACTTTAAAACAAATTTAACCCGTGTAAAGAATTGACGCGAGTTTGATGGAACATAACTTCATTTTAAAGAGTAAATCAATGTTATCAAAATTCACATCGAAAGATCACTGTTTCCATACAAAAACCTAAAAATTAAATAATAGTATTGGAGCAGAAAAAGGTCGTCGTGGGAAGAGGTTTATTGATGAACTAATTAACAGAACTCTAGATTAAGCCAAATTAATCAAAATTTGCTTACTAGCAAAAAAACCTTTTTCGCTTAATCTTGTTATCCTTCTAGTAACTCATACATCAAATTCTAGCTTGCACATCCTAAAGATAAACATACTTTATTAAAGTATAGTATGTACAATTATCTTCATGTACGAACTTGTTTATGGCCAACGAGCAACAGTTCCTTGTTGATTGGCCCATAGAGTTTCGTACAATAAACGCTGCAGCTGCCGTTGTACTAAATTAAACCTCGCGTAGATTCCGATAGAGCTAGCCGGGGGCGGATTGAGCTATATCACAGTCAAAAATGACAGTAATACTATTATGACTTAGAGTACCTACTATTCTTTATACAGGGTGTTAGGTAAATGGGTATATGAGCCGACACTAGCCCATGTTAACATGGGCATATAAATGGTATGGTGAGTCCAGAATGTCAGACAGAAATGATGATATCTAATTTCTGACTTCACCATACCATTTATATACCCATTTACCTAACACCCTGTATAATCTATTAGCGTCAAACACATTTTTGGGCAAATTCAAGAAATTAAAAATGCATTATCATCGGACAAATAAAATAGTAGTGTCTTATTAGTATAATCGAGGTAACTTAGCCGCTAAGTTTTTGTAACTCTAAAAAAGCTCGTTGAAAAGAAGAACGTTTTGTAATAAAAAGAAAAACTATTTATAGTGGTGTAAATTATGTTCTTTTCCTGTATGGTAAAAAGTTGATATAAGCAACTTTTCGTGATTGTTTTATGGAATGGAGTACTACTACTTTTTACTGTGGCACTAGGTTTGGAGTAAGCGGTAATGGAAGTTCCATACTTCCGATGGAAGGTAACAGCTGGCCCTGGTGATACTCATGAATTCCTTGACGTTATTGAATTAGGTTTTCCATGCAGTTTACACTCGGAAAACTTTCAGCCTGTATTTTTATTTGACGGAACTACTAGCTCTTCATATGTCAGCAACAGGCGTGGTATTAAATTTTATGACACGGTTTACGTCGTACAATTACGATTGAATGCATTTTATGTTCTTTAAAAGATGTTTTTGTGAAAATTTTGAATCATTTTCCTCAATTTCTACCTAGTGACATTAAAGGTATACCTAAAAATTTTCACTTATAAAAATACACCTACCTCTACTTACGTTTAAAGTAGGTAATTAGAGAATTAAAGGTTAGGAAAAGATTTTTTTTCTTTCAGAAAAAGTATCTGCGGAAAAACTAAGTCACATTTTTCTAGAAAAATAGCATTAGAGATTGAGTGAGAGAAACACTGCTAAATTCTTTACATGAATATCGACTTCACAACGGTTCTATATAGTATAGGTCTCCAGCATGATTTTTGATGTTCCATAAGATAACATTACTTCATCAAAGCCCACAAAGGCCCCAAGAGTTAGTGGAGCATAAGTCGGCACATTAGTTAATATTCCGGGCCGCGGGCGGAGGCCCTCACAACACATCCCATATTTGTTGGCGGTTGTTTTCCCAACACAAATATTTTTTCTGCCTCTAAAAGACCCTTTTGAGTTCTCTCTTCTGTGCTCCTTATTTACTATTTTTGTCCTTTTTCTAATACATAATATAGAGTTATCGTGTAGTAAACAATGGTTTAAGATTAGATAACGATATGAAAACCACAAAATTATGTGTTCAAAAAATAACATTAGAGTAAAAACCTTTTCAGAAAAAGTAACTCAAAAAGCTTTTTGACTGATGTTCCTAGAAATAATTAACTATAATTTAATGAAGTACTTTTTGTTGAGTTTCGATACAATGATTTCTTAGAAATAAAAGTTTATTACAGTTTGATTAGTTCGATTATTGGGAAATTTAATACCGGTCTTTGCCAGCGGCTTCACTCGCGTGGATTTTAAATTAACATTGTTTTCTCTTAGGTGAAATCTGTTTTTAACCGACTTCAAAAAACGGAGGTTTTATATTCTAACCAATAAATTCTTTAAATACCTTACTGTATTAAAATACATTTTTATTTGGCACGCCCATACATTTCACTCTTGCAACCACGTTTCCAACATAGAGACGAAAGAAAAGAAAAGATTAATTTTCTAACAAAGCGCCTCGGGGCCACGGTGTCAAATTAATGTTTAATGCTGGCAATATTAAATTATTTATATTTCTCGTCGATTGCGAGTTACACAGAGTGATATGCTGTCGACTGTCCTTTTTTTTAACAAACAATAATAATCTATGTTCACAAACAAAATTTACAAATAATGATAAAATATTTTCCTCTGACGAAGTGTGTTTTAAATAAAATACCTACACATTATTAATTGCAGAAACTCTTCAAGTTTGCGAAACAAACCTACTGCTAAAATTTTTTGGTGTTAATCCAGCACTAAGTGGAAATAAAAAATCTTTTACGCCGACAAAAAGTTTCAAGACCTACCGTAATCTTATCAAAAGAACATAAAAATGCTATTTCAATATTAAGATCCGGCGTTATTCAATGAAATCAGCCGAGGGCGCGTTCCTTAATTAACTTAATTATCGTTTAAATTAGTATCCCTCCGGCCGCTAATTACTTTAAAGGCTAAAATCCATAAAATTATCATTAGAAAAATTGAAAATGGGAAAGTCAGTTTGTCCCTTGGAAGATGCTTTGTTTGTTTTGGTTTTAGGGTCCCGTAATCTTGTTGTTAACGTGCTGACAGAGCACTGTCTGATTTTTTGGTGTAAACTTTATAGTATAAAAATAAGAAAAATAACCCTTGTCTTTACTTTGTTGTTTCTCATCATCATCATAATTTTAGCCATAAAACTTTATCTGCTGAATATAGGTCTCCCGCAATGTTTTCCATAATGACCGGTTGCAATGGTAGCGACCTGCATCCAGCGCCTTCCTTTAAGAGGTTGTCAGCCCACCTAGTAGGTGGACATTCTACGTAGACTATTCTGCGCTTCTCGGTACGTGTTACGGTTGTCTTTCTAAGGCACTTAGATTTAGTTTGGTACCAAAAAAGAGAATGATATATCGTCAACCCTGGATGGTCTGGTGGTGATGACTCTTGTTTGATTGGTATTCTAATTAAGTTAACTCATTTTATAAGACAGAAAATAATCTCAGACAAAACCACGTCAAAAGGCTTCTATTAAAGTCGACATTATTAAAGAAAATTTTACAGGTGCCTTACCGACAAGGCCGCCTACATTATTCAACCACTTTAGTCTTAATTTAGATGTAATTCATAATCGTAAAATGTTTAGAAAATAGGTAATTAGGTCTAGAAAAGTACTAGTTCATTATGAGCCGGATTCTACTTAAATTATAAATTACCCAAGTAAGTATCTTATTTCGTGCTAAATTAGAAATTAAAGGTCATGATTTGATTTTACAAATTCACATCGTAAAACGCGTTTTGAAATATCTGCCCTGTGGGAAAAAGTTTAATAAGAAAAATCTTTCCCGAAGAAAAGTTGTTAATTTTCTCTTGCATCTTTATTCGTTGGGGATTTCGACGTGTTCATCAGATTGTTGATTTAATTGAAGTGTTCTTAATACTCAGCTGAGGATTTTAATTCATTTAGCGTCTAGTATGATATCGCTTCCTGCATACTTATGTGTATTTACGGCTTTTTTGTTTTCTTTTAACAAAAGTAGACATTGCATGTACGGTGTATAACAAAGAATACATTTAACAGTTTTCTAACATTAATAACAGAGACTGACTTATTTGCGTTTAATTACAATTAAAATATAGAGTCGCGGGCCTTAACGTGAACTACGCGCAGTAAGTAGGTCTATATACTCGTAGGTAGTTTGATAGATTGTAGACCTGATTGCTCAAAAAATGGTTCCATGCTGCACAGGGCCGTTAAGCCGTTGATCCGACTGGGGCATGTCAGTCGCCTATGGCGGCTTATAGTATAGCACACGGTTGTAGCCCCAGTAATATACCCTACAATCACGATAGATGAATGCACACTTTGCACACCAAACAGTTGACAGCATTTCAGACTATTAATCTATAGTTACATGTTTTATTGCACATCTATATCAGCTAGTAGGTACTTATTAATATGATGTCTGTCTTAGCTCTACATTAACTTGATGTGCTGTCAGCTGTGACTACTTTAATTCAACATTAACAAGTGATATTATCGTCCTAGTCTTATTAAAGTTTTTTTAATAGTCTACCTACTATTTGGTTGAAAATTGTCCTGAAACAGTGGTGGGGTTGACATCAAACGTGTTTATGCGTTATAAAATTACTTACATGTAGTATTTATCTCTAATTTAGAACATTTGTAAAACCATAGTTTACACCGTAACAACGAGTAAATAAATTATGATTACTCCGTCCCAAACCGTCAAAGGGGCGGCAGGATAATTACTTAAATTATTGTTACGTACGACTAAACAACACTTAAGTCCGCCCAACTTGCGCGTCCGAGCGTCCCACTGAAACCTTTGTATCGTGTACACTCCGCGTAATTTGTGGAACACTTAAATATACGATTGTGACAATGCCTACAAAGAACAATAACATTTTTCTTCCTTAGATGTTGTTTGCTTAAAATAAACATTCATGAGTCACGATTTTTGAGATGAAATAAAATAAAATAAAATTAAATAAAAGCATGTAAAAAACGGATTTGATTTAGAAGTCAGGCAATGTTTAAAGTTACTGTAATTAGATTAGGCTAGAATGAGGCAGATTAGGTTATTTAAGAGTATGCGAGCTAATAGCTAACTCTAAGGTCTTACGTGCAGACTCAGACCACAGATAAATAATTTTACGTTTTTATTTACGTGACAAAAATGTGTAGATTGTGTGTGATGCAACTGGCTGTTATATTTTGGCAATGTTAGTGTTACAAATTTCGACCGACACTCGTAATTATGTAGTAAGAGTCCCCTGCGTTTGTCTAATCCCTAAATCATGTGTCGGCTTTTTGGCTCCACGCCTATCTTGCTGTTGGTAGTGTTTTTGAACTTGAAAATCTTGTTACTGTTAGCACCATTAGGCCATAGCAGCATGGACAGCAATAGACTGACAGCTGACAGTTTCGCATTGCTCTCCTCTCCGTTCGGTTTTGATGGAAATAACTTGCCAGATTCATTGTATGGAGAGCGGGGTTTATTTAACACGAATATCTATTTTTACTTAAAAGAAAACCCCAATCGAATCCCTGTTATAACTTCAAACCTGATACTGAAAAACAATTTTGTATGTATTTGTATAGCTTCGCCGCACATCTCCTCTCGTATCCGGAAACCGGGCCTAAAAAAACATCGCATCGACGTCTAATGATGATGCAAGTCTATATAATATTTTTCTAATAACCCTTTTAATGCCGGTGTTAATCAAAACTCTCTTTATCGATGACAAATCTACGCCTTTGCGGTTACCGACTTCACGTCTTTTAATAAATCCCATTAAAAAGTTCAGTCGTAAATCAACGTGGCAAAAGGTATTTTTCTATTCCTACTGAGTTTTGGTAACGAGAAATTTGTCACGTTAATTAAACGAGACTGAAAACGAAACCCAGAAGTAATTTGGACGATTAAAATCACACGCCATTTGTATTAAGGCCGGGTTTACTAATATACTGTGTTTATCAGATTATATTTATGGATATCTCACGTGATATTCAGTTAGAGATAATATCATCTATACCTTATCTTAATAGATTAATAACTACCTTGTTGTTGACAAGAAAACAGCCTTATCTTTTCTTGATAACAAGAAACTTTGAGTGAAAAATAGAATATTACACTCCACGAATCTCTTTTACTTATTTTGTCGAATAAATATTTGTAATTTGGTATTCTGTACGTAATATAATACATTGATTTAAATTAGTAAAATTGTATTCATTTTAACTGTGGAAACTTTGCTGATTTCTGTCCTATTTTTTATGTGATTATTTGTCTGTATATCAAAATTGTTTGTTTCCCTAATATAAATAAATAAAATCTAGCATAAACTGATGAAACCTACCCATCATCATCATCATCATCATTTCAGCCACAGGACGTCCACAGTCACTGCTGAACATAGGCCTCCCCCAATGACTTCCACATCGCATGGTTGGTAGCGGCCTGCATCCAGCGCCTTCCTGCTACCTTTATCAGGTCGTCGGTCCACCTTGTGGGTGGACGTCCCACGCTGCGTTTTCCTAACCTACCCAAACCTACCCTATTATAAGAAAAAGCTACATATTTTTTCCAGACAAAAAAGACGATAGCAGTATCTTAATCAATATTTAACACAACAATGTTCGCACTTCACTACAACTAACTAAAAGAAAGATAATCCCGCAAAAAGAAATTGATGAGTTGTCGAGACAAATAAATATCACATATCCAACAAAGTAAGCCAGAATCTACTAATCTGGCATTGATATTGGATTCTGTCGTATAACATTATGCTTGGCTCGCAATCGTAATTCAGTATGAGAGAGATAAGTAATTTCAACGAACGAAATTAGGGTTTGATGAAGCATGGCTGGTCAGAGATATCGCATTACAAGGATTCATTTCGTTACAATTACTTTAAAGATAATAAAATTAATGATAATTGAGATAACGCTTTAAAAGGTATTGAAGAATGGAACGACCATACAGGCAGGTAACATTTAAGTATTAGTAGCTTTTTTGCCTTCATTTTTTCTAGGTTAAAATCAGATCCTTCTTGAAGCTAGATGATGTATATGATGTATGTGCAAATCGGTATTCTGACCACAATTATTAAATAAAAAAAAAATAAAACCGACTCCAAAAAACCTACACTAAAACGTAGAAAAATAATTACTAATTACCTACTTATTTATTAGGACGAATTATTAATATTTATGTAGGTATACCATGATTGATACTTCTGGAGTCGGTGCCAAGATTATGAAACATGTAAAGTTTGCCTGCACCGACTCCAAAAGTATCAATCATGGTATACCTACATAAATATTAATAATTCGTCCTAATAAATAAGTAGGTAATTAGTAATTATTTTTCTACGTTTTAGTGTAGGTTTTTTGGAGTCGGTTTTATTTTTTTTTTATAAAATTTTACTTATTTCTTGCTTTTTAGTTAACTAATTATTACCTTGATGTTACCACTGAAGGTAGGCAGTACACTGAGACCAAAAAAAATTGGTTCATAATCGGCGGAGATATTGCGTATAAAAAAGTTCATCCCCAATTTTCCACCCTTGGGGGTGAAATATTTTCTTCAAATTCGCATGAAACCACCCTTTTGATAATACCTATTCAACAAAAAAATAATCGTTCAAATTGGTTTATAATCGGCGGAGATATTGCGTATAAAAAAGTTCATCCCCAATTTTCCACCCTTGGGGGTTGTTTTTTTATTATTAAATTTAAATGGGACCACCCTTGAGGTATTACCTATACGCCGAAAAAAGATTTGTTCAAATCGGTTCATAATTGGCGGAGTTATCGCGTAACAAACATAGAAAAAAAAAAAAAAAAAAAAAAACATACGGGTCGAATTGAGAACCTCCTCCTTTTTTGAAGTCGGTTGAAAACAAATTGCGTTCCGCTAGAGTCAATATAATTTGTAAGTGTTTTACAACAAAGTGAAAGATATCATTTTAGGGTAATTTAGTCGAAAATGATGATGATCCGCACCAAATTAACAATCAATACACTCGTAGCACCAAAGTTGCGCTCTAGCCGAAGCTCCGAACCCAACAGGAAATTGCTTTTAGTCACGACACCCGTACTTTCTTATGCCCATTTTTGAATTCAAAACTTCACCATACATCCTGAAGCCACCTGTAATGTAAAGTTGAGTATGCTCAACCCAAACACAATTTCCGCTAAAAGAGAAAGGAGCATCGTGTAAATCGTAAAAAAACATATTTTCATCCATTATCATCGCTCTACTACGGTACAAGTACAACATATTTTTTGCGTTAAATATTTTGCAAGTTGTATTTTTTGTGATAACTATAATAATATGTTTTGTTGTTGTTACTGTTAAGTGACAAAATATACAGGGTGTGTCGTAAATAGTGGTCCAAAGCAAAGGGGTCGATACACTGTACACTGAGGTACCACATAGCAGTATTTTCCCGCTGTATTTATATTATTATCTTCTATCACCGTGAAGCTATGTAAATGGTTATGATATTAGAGCTTTCTGTGTTTAATTTTCTTATTCGAACTCTATTAACGTATTCAAATCAAATAAAATTGTTTATTTATGCAAGTAGCCTCCCAAAGAGCACTTTACATTGCATCTTCACATAAGTACAAGGGACTATTCCCACCTCTCGTTCCCACCACTGCAACACCTGTGTAGCCAGGATCTACAGCTTGACCGCCACAAAAACCCAACCAATGAAGGTCAAGTTTGTCCCGGGCGAAAGTTAAACTGTCATTGGACCCGCAACGAAATTAATCAGAAGAACAAGAGGAGTTCGAAGTTAAGGTTCGACTTCCCTCCATTGCAAAGCGGATGACAGGTGACTAACAAAGGTTTAAAACCTTTAAAGAAAAGATTATGCACCACGGACAATAATTACGGCGCACGCACAGTCGAATACCTACTGCCCCGGATTATAAATAGCATGCCACCCGAATTTGTGAAAGAAATCACTGTTAAAAATATTAAATATAAGCTGAAGGACTATTTCCTAAAGCTAATGTAACAATATTAAAATATTTTTATGCTGTATTATGTAATTGTATGTGAAATTGTGAATGTACCCACTGCAAACTCGTTAGCTTTACATCAAACCCTAGTGGTTTTTAAAGCTATCTAAATGTAATTGTCTCAATGTAACTGTCTTTACGTTGTTAAATAAATTAAAAAAAAAATATATCAATTAAGGGAGCCTATCTTATGAGCAATTAGCAACTACCTGCCAATAATAATTACATACATCTGTTTCCGCAATTTATTACACCGACCTTGTCGCGACAAGGAAAAATTTCTGTGCTTTTAAGCGATTTTGTGAAAAATATTATTGGCAGGTACTTAGTTGCTAATTGCTTCACATAAGTAGATACAGTACGTTTTACTAGTACTCTCACTTTTACTCCCAAGTTGGGGTCCCAACTCCTCGACTTAAACGAATATAGCATCTAAACAGATTCCCTTGCTATACAACTGGATATGACATTGTGCGCTTACATCCGTGGGCCGCCTGATTTGCATGCGGAGCGCGTGCAAATTCGATTGACACTCAATTACTGATGTTTATTCTGGTATTCCATGGATAAAATACGGTCACAAGGGACCATTAGGGGTATTTTTGTGACATTGTTTTTCTTTTTTTGGACGTCGAGGAGGTGCTTTATATTTTTTTCGTTATAAAGCTTCTGTCTGTGGGTAGTTTATTTTTTTCTTAATATCCCTCATTATTCATGAAAAAAGTTATTAATTAAATGCATCTCTGCATGATCTGCCTCTTAAATAACATCAGATACTGTAGAAGTTACAAAACGTAATCCGAATTCAATTATTTAGCACAACGCTATTAGAACCCAAATGCCAAATTAGTCAAACGGTTCAAATAGCTTTAATTTCGCTATGTACACACCTAAATTCAATTCGACCCCACGTATTTGGTTGGTATGCCGCTTAAAGCTTAATGCCTACTCGACCAAAAGCTCGTGGATTCCAAAGCTCGCTCTAAAACAAAACGAAAGCTGTCCGCAAAATAACAAATGGGTTTCGCTTACCAATGTAAATACGAAGGAAGAATAAACAGTGTGTGAGGGAAAAAACACTTTAACAGTGATTTTAGACCATTCCGGTAAATATGTAAAAACATAGTAATGATTTGTCACATACAGTGTATATTTTATTTCTACTACGGGTTAGGTCATTTGGGATTCCCCTTGGGCCGAGCGACGTGACTGGACAATGGAAGGAACCTTTCATTTCAATATACCTACCTACCTACTTATGACAATTATAGTCTATTTTTACTATAGTCAAGGGTTATTTGACAGACCGGTGTGGTAAGTACAGGGTGGCCCAGAAGAAAGTTCACTTTTGAAAATTCAAGGAATCGAAAAAATCTACATTTTTATAAAACTTTAACTATTGCAATTTAAAGGAAATTTTATGCAATTTATTTTTAAATTTACCTTAATTAAATTACATCGCCTAGGAGATTTCCTTGACGCTTACAACATTCAATCAACATGTATCAAAATCTTGGAATGCGTTCGTTAGAATTACCTCAAAACCTATTTTCAATTTTTTGCCGAATGCTCAGCTTCAGTTGCTGCATGGTTGTTGGATTATAAAAGTATACTCTATTCCTAATGTAACACCACAAAAAATAATTTTCTGGAGTGAGATCAGGGCTTCTTGGTGGCCAGGAGATGTCACCCCTGCCTGAAATTATTTTTTTGTGGGAACATGAGGTAACTCTAACGAAAGTTTTCCAAAATTTTTATGTATGTTGACCGAATGTTGATCTCTCTTAAACCTTCTCGTTATCCACCGTATATTATGTATATGCATGTATTTATGTAGGTATATATATATTTTGTACTAATTTATATTATAATATTTTATGTATTATATTAGATTTTATTTTTTTGTATTTGTACTATTTTGTACCGCCTACTTAAATTCTCTGTTTTGTTTAATTTTCTGGTTAGCTGGAAGAGAATGCCACATGGCATTAAGCTCGCCTGTTGTACCACTGCATTTTTATGTGTGCAATAAAGATTTTAAATAAATAAAATAAATAAATGTTGTAAACGTCAAGGGAATCACATGTACGATAAAATTTATAAAAGAAAGTAAATTTTAAAATAAATTGCACTAAATTTCCTTTAGCAATTCTAAAGGAAATTGCTAAAGGAAAGTGGCAGTGGGCGGGGCACATAGCTCGTAGAGACGATGGCCGTTGGGGCAGAAAAGTTCTCGAGTGGCGACCACGGGCTGGAAGACGTAGCGTGGGCAGGCCTCCTACTAGGTGGACCGACGATCTCGTAAAGGTCGCGGGAAGAGCCTGGATGCGGGCAGCGCAGGACCGTGCATTTTGGAAAACCTTGGAGGAGGCCTTTGTCCAGCAGTGGACGTCATTTGGCTGAAACGAACGAACGAACGAACGAAATTTCCTTAAAATTGCAAAAGTTAAAATTCTACAAAAATGTACAGTTTTCCTTGAATTTTCAAAAGTGAACTTTCTTCTGGGCCACCTTGTACATCTGCCTAGTATGTACGCGTTCATTCTTCAATTGAATCGAAAACTCTTGAAAAATCTCCCCTACAATCTATTCTATAAGAAAGTAGCATTCTGAAAGCTTTAAAAGGTAATGTGTCAATTAATAGGGGTGATATAGTTAACAAGTTGACATAGTTTTTAATTGATAAACAGGTTCAGCTCTAGGACCAATAGTGTCAGTCACGTCAGATGGCCATAAAATCTGACATCGGGAGCGTGAATTTAGAAGAAAGTACCCCACCCTGTATTTAATTTCATGTGTTGCCATGGTACTTACCAAAAGATTAATATCCGATTACTCTTTGAAGCAAACGTGAACCGCCGACGGCTGGTAATAATCGATTTTATTATGTTTGCGTACGTAAATATTGACTTTTAATGTCACTTAGATGTACAACAAGAAATTTTGTTTCAATATTTTTATTGGATCCATTTTATTTTGCTTCAATACAACAAACGGTACTTAATCCCAGATAGTATAAACTCAAGTATACATTAATTTCTTAAATGATAAATTAATAGATAATAAATAGGTATATAGGTACTTATACAAGCAGTCTGTAAATTTATAGTTTTTTTAGATAGTAAAAAACATAGAGTTAAGTTAAACCATGCTTTTTAACCCTAAAATTAAAATTAATGAAGTTAACCTTTAAGTTAATAAACCTGCCTGTCTATTTATTAAAAGTTGATAGAGCTTCTACTCTCAAATACGCGATGAAAATAATGAATACAAAATGGCTCGCGGCATAATTAATATGTCGATTACCTGTTGCAGATTAAAACGAAGCCAAGCGCTTGTCTGCTCAATAAAAATCCATACGTAATGAAGTGTTTATAAATTATGATTTTCAGTTCACGAAACGACGTAATATCAAGCAACCTAGGGGCTTAACGAAATGCAAATTTTATTCTATCAAATTGCTCCGAAGCCTGGCCGTATTTACAATACAATCCAACCATAATTTATTAAAATCTGCAGAGGCGTAAACTTGTTACGTGGCCGAGTTTTTTTGCACGTCATTGTTTGTATACTGCTGGGAACGAAACAATTCACTGGGGTTTTCAGGAAGAATCCGTCAAAACTTCTGTCAGTTTGTTATTAAAGCCCCTTGGAGTTTTGCATGATGTATTCTTAATGTCAAGCGATGAATCAGATTTTGTACTTTATAAAATACATTTTTTTTCTTCTCGTAGACAGACAACGTAGGCTAATAATTAATTTTGAGGTAACTTTTTTTTAAGAACTCTAATATAAATTGTTCACAATCATGGAATCTATTTGGTTATTGTTTTGTAACCCTGTATAAAAAAAACTTGATTCAGCAAACCCACAAAAATACATCACTATTGATAAATGTTTTCCTCTTAAATATTACTTCGGCATATTTTCTACATATTTTAAACCAATATCATTATCATCAGCGAATTAAATACGACAGACATGATATGGAGAACATTACCCGCAGGCATCGCACGAACATAATAAATTCATTCGTTTGTTAAAATCTTTTCCGGATTATCATCTGCGTTCCAGTAATTCATTTATTTCAATATGTGGCTCGTATTATGAATTTCTTCAACCTTTATTCTTGGGGAAGGAAAATTCTTTCTATTATGGCTTTTAAAGGTGCTAAGTGTCAATTAAGTAAGTAATTATTGAAATGTAAATAATATTTGACCTGTTCATTTAGTTTTATTTTTGAGTGCTTTTCTTATTCGAGTGTCGCTTAGTAATACGGGCCTTTCGGATCTTCAGATCAGCGTGTTTTCTGCGTATTTTGGATACGAACGCACACGCTCGCTATATTTTAATCTTTCTTAGGTATATTAACAATGTGTATTACGCACACAATGCGTTTTTACAGGGCTATTTCTTAACGTCTTTCCCATATGTAAGTATATCTGACACTGTCATTAATACCAGCATCACGTTACAAGCGAGAGTGATAAAGTAAGATTTGCTGATAATAATTATGCACTGATTTATTGTAAAATTGAATAGTACATACTTTAAATACTTCTAAAAACACAATATACTTACTTTATCATCCAAGGCAACAATAATCAAAGTTGTTAAACATAAATGAAAAATAACTTGTCAAAAGATATATGAACACGCGAAGATTGACCTTTTTGTACTTAAAGTCATTATGTGGTTCCGGGGGCGGCCCTCAAAGTAGCTAATAAATTAATGCTTAAAGGTTCAGCCAAACCAACGCGTGCAGTCTGCGTGCGCGATGGTGATCAGATGTCGTGTATGGATTTGTAGGGATGAGTTCACATCAACGCGTCCTGTCACTGGTCGCGCGAACTATGCACATGTCGTGCATAATAAAACCGAATTGCTTCTCAGATAGGATCAGGTTATCACTCAGCACAGACTTGTACACCTCTCTCACTTACACACTGATAAATTCATTCACTCACTCTCACACACTCATCTCACACACTCACTCACACACACTTACTCTCACACAATAACACGTTCATTTGTTTGTATTCTATTTGTTATGTAACATTGTTTTAAACTAAATTCAACTTTTTTGAAATACCACTGTTTTATAAGACTTACCAATCGGACCAAGTAATTGTATTTAAATCTTAGTTGAGGAATCACTGGCTACTAAGATACAGGTTGTAACGTAGTTTAGTAGTCATGGGAACCCCGATTATCATGTCACTTTTTGTAACTTTTGCGTAGTAATACATGCTTAATGTTTCTTTTGGTTCAAATAAACGTTTTTATTTACTATTTATTTATTTACTAGCGGCCGCCCGCGACTTCGTACGCGTGAATCCCGTTTTTCCCGCTAATTCCCGTTCACGTGGGAATTTCGGGAATTCCTTTCTTAGTGCACCTCTATGGTACCTAAGCTACGTCCCTTCCAAATTTCAAGTGCCTACGTTTAGCCGTTTAGGCTGTGCGTTGATCTGTCAGTCAGTCAGTCAGTTTCTCCTTTTATATATTTAGATAGATTAGTGATCGCCATCGCCATTGCCATCGCCGACGAGATCTGCACGCGTTGGTTTGGCTGAAGCACGCTCTCAGCCAAATCACATGGGATGAATACTTAATTGTATTTGAAGTGAGCTTCCGTGTTGAATGCTGCACGGTAAGTATAAGTTGTTTGCACGGAATCTAAAATAAAAACATGGGACATGGGAAAGCATGGGCATGAGATGCTTAAATATACAAGTAACGGTCAAAACATTTAGGAACACGGAGGCTGTTCAATTTCTTGTATTTTCATTTTGATTCGTTTTTTTTTTATTTGTTTATGAAGTTAACAAATATCATAGTTGTTAATCGAATAATATAAAAAAGTTAAAAAATATTATGTCTCATTGTTTATGGAATTAATTGAGGATCGTAAACATTCCTGTATATGTATCTGGAACTGGATGCAGGCAGCGCAGAACCGGTTTTTATGGAAATCCTTGGGGTAGGCCTTTGTCCAGCAGTGGACGTCATTTGGGTGAAACAAAACGAAAATATTCTCTTCCATACCTTGGTCAAAAAGCTCGTCCTTAACATTAATATGTCTCCGGTGGGATTCAAACCTTCAACCAGAATTGGCATTATGTAGGTGAACTATTAGGCCAGACAATCGTAGCGGCTTAGAGACAGACGTAACAGTTTGGGAGTGTTGAGAAAGTATACAGACTTACACGTGCCTTACCAAGGTCATATTGTTTGCCTTTCGTTTACTGTTGACGTGGTAGTAAGTAAATAGAATTTTTTGTTGTCTACTTAATAGAAGGAAGTATCTATAGGTTTTTAAATGGAGACTTCCAGAAATTGGGAATCATAGCAGCTAAAAATTAGATTTAAATACAAATTTTGCACCCTTTGCCCGTCAGTGAACGTCTATTGGCTGAAGCAGTGACGACGACGTATTTCTCATCATAATACCTACTCATAATACTTACATGATGCTCTTACGTTCCTACTCGTATTATACATTACGATTGACATCGCCTTTCTTCGCGTCAAGTCTCCCGAATTAATCTGTGTAACGTTATCGCGGATCATTAACTTTCATTTTACTCCATTATGCCTAATAACAAAGGAGTCGATGAGGAGATACCAACATTGTTTGTCATGTTATCACATGCTTCGAAGTTCAGAAATTACGTTTTGTTTCTTGCTTGTGTCGGAAAAGTTTGAAGGTTTAATTACATACAAAAAGTTGTAATATACTTGACGGTGAAGTTATAAAGCGTTAAGGTCAAATTTTGTTTCATCTGTTTTGGTTCGGAGGCTTTTATTACATTTGCCTTCAGTCTGAGATGTACCTTAATTTAGATTTAGGTATTGTAACTAATTTATTAAATCTGCCCGCGCATCGCCGGTCGTCCGGTCGCCTATGTGCTGGACTGACCAGGTCAAAACCGCACTCAATGGTCCACTCCACGAGTGCACAAGAAAGGCTGCAGTGCGGGAGGAATGGCGACGGATTGTGAAGCTTGCCACCGGACCTGGTGTGACGACCACGGCCACTCTGGCAAGAGTGTAGCGACGAAGAAGAAGAATAATGTATTAAAACTAAACTTCAGTGAAGTAGACAGGTACATACGTAATATATCCCTCTGAAATAAAAAAGGTAAGTAAAGAAGGTAATAAATTAATGAATATCGCTACGAATAACATACTTTGCACAGCCATTTATTCACTTTAGTTCTAGAGAATTCGCGTAAACATGTATGATCAATTACAAGAAAAAGTTAAGCTAACATACAAAAGCTAGCAAAACACGCAAACACATACATTCTTGGAAATGTTCATTTTAAAATAGAATTAAGTAAGTAAGTACATACGTACGCCTTTCCATTGGAATTTAAATAATAACTTTAAATATTTTAGTCAGAATAATTTTAAAAATATAAGTAGTTTTGTTTACTTTGAAACTACGAATAAGTGTACTACTAAAAATTACATGCATGTACTACTAAAAATTGCTTTTGAAATGAACAGTTATTTTGCCGAGTTTGTACGCTCAAAAAGTTGTTTGTTATTATTCATTTTTCCTTAGCAGTGATTTTTATCTCAATTTGTACTGTCTACTGAAAGCAAATCATTTTTATAAAGGCGGAAACTTTTCAAGCTACTTATAATTTAGTTTGAAAAGCGACTCTACATGCTAAGAAAATTTAACACATCATTTTATTGCAAAATTGCACTTTAGACGCCCCTACTGAGTAGATTGATGTGCCGAACTACCTAACTATGGATAAAGACGACGCCATGTCAAGCTACGAGTAAACACGAACAAACTCTGTCGTTGTTATAGGTACGATTTTGCATTAAAAATGTATAACAAATAATTATACGGTCGACCGTACATCACTTTTTAAATACAAATTGCCGGCATGTAATAAATATTTTCCATAATACGGACACTACCAGTTCAATTGACGATATAATTAATGTACACACGGCCACACTGTTAACTATCCATTTCCGTTTTTGCTCTCGTTCTCGTCAAATGGTGATTCTTTACGATAGAACGAGATAACATGACTAGCAATGGGCAGTTAACACTGTTGCCGAAGTACACGAATTTGTGTTGATATGGGGCAAAACAAGTTTCACCTAAACCACAGCATCGCCAGCGCTCGTGACGTTTAATTTCGGTCACACATTTGTGAATTGCGTGAATGATATTTGAACATAAGTGCATGACATAAACGGGCCAACCCTTATTCAATGACTCGTAGTTATAAGCCGGTTACTGAATTTAATCCTGATTCGAAAGACGCTAATTCGTAGTTGCTAAGTTTGACTTAATTTACAGCAAATGCAGAGCATTTGAAACAGAAGTTAATATTTTTGAATAACTTCTAGGTAGGTAAGGTGTTCTTTTCTATTTATCAATAGGTTAGGTAGGTACGTATTATTTATTGTATCGAAGTTCAACTCATTCAAATTAGCTAATTAACTCAATTGTATAAATGTAAAAAAGCGGAGGCTGAAAAAGTTAGTTATTTTATTTGCTCCAAAGCCTCTTTTTATTGAACCTACGAAGAAATCTTACAAACTTCAGAACTAAATGACCTACTTATAACTTTTTAAAATTTGTATGATAATAATAATATTCAACATGCTGTGTTTAACTCAAGTTTTCTAAGACCCGAGAACCTACAATCCTACAAAACGTAACTCGTGTATAAATACGAGTCAGTGTGTTTTGCTCGGGCTGTCAATGCGCAGGAAATGAAACCACGTAGAACGGAACACGGTGACGGACCTTCATCTCACGTGCCCGCCGTTTGCGGCTGGAGATGATACACATAGACTAGTTCCATCGGGGCGAGTGGCGTATAATGGGGTGCGGTTTATGAATAGGGGCCACCCAGCTTGCGCTGTGATTAATGGTAAAGTAAATGATTTAATTAAGATCTTTAAATAAAATTGATTTAAGTAATAATTTGCTTTTAAAATTAATTTAAAAAAATATTATAACCATAATAAAAGTATTAGGTCATTTATTCCAGTAACAAAATACATTGTACAACAAAAGAAAATGTATTTGACTGTAATGATTTTATTCTGCTGATTTTTTTAAGAAACCTGTAGAAATTTACACTTGAAAGGCCTAATTCTATTCTAAACCTAGCTAGATAACATTGTGGCTAAAATAAGTCTAAAATCATAAATATTGCTCTACGAGCACTAACATTAGAAATTATTGAGTATTCTACACCATTACGGGGCGTTGTCGAAACAATAATAATTAATCTACGCTTAAAATTCTTGGTGTCGTGACTGTGGCTATTATTTTGTTTCAAGCATACGAGCACCATTAAAGCCTTGTCGAAAGCATGAGTTATTGATTTATAGCACGTGATTTGAAATTACGTAAGGCTGGATTTATAAATGTTAGGGGAGAACTAGGAGAGTTGTAACAGAGGTGAGTTGTCACAAAGCCGATTTCTCTTCAGTTAGCGAGCTAAGGGGTGAGTGTTGAAAAAATATATGAAAATTTTAGTTCTTGAAAGTTTCCGCTAGTGGTGCTGTACAATCCGTCATACATTTCATGTAATTTTTTTACGTGCTCATTAGTGAGGACGTTTGATGTAAATTCACACTCAGCCCACTGACGATTTCACGCAAACTGTGGAGTGTCGAATTAGCAACAAATTCGCGAAGTTGCTAGTTCGAAACAGTCTTAGGTTCAGAGAAATTGACTTTGTTTCAATCCATCTCTGTTACAACTCTCCTCAGTCTCCCCTAGTAGGTAAGTGCTAGCTTTAGCAAACTATCCACACAAGGTTTCCTAGAAACCTGAGCGAACGAGGCAGCGTTCCAGTGGGTGTAGTTTGAACATTAATCTCTATAAAGCTATTACACTACTACCGAAATTATGATGTGATGCAGGTAGTACAGGTAACTTTCTGGTATTTAGATTCCGCAGGTGTTGAGGTAGGTTAGGTTCTATAGAGTTCCTACATCTTATTTCACACGTATCCCACATGCGTGGTCTTCCACCACCACATTATCAATAATAATAATAATAATAAGTATTTAGGGTTTCACCAGTCCAATCAAATAAAACAAAGACAAACAAAGGCTCTTTTAAAACAAAAATTCAAAAATAGATTAAAGTTAATTTTAAAAACTCAACTGAATTCCAAAAATATTATAAAAGCTATAAATACCTTTGCTATCCCAATATTGACGTACTCATTTGGAATTATCACTTGGTCACAATCAGATTTAAAATCCCTGCAAAGAACTATCAACACACATTTAACGCAGCAAAGAAAGCATCATCCGAAATCTTGTACCCAACGGTTAACCCTTCCTCGCAGCGAAGGTGGAAGAGGACTAATAGATATAGTTAATTTACATAATAGGCAGATATCATCACTCAGAGAATACTTTCACAATAAAGCCGAACACTCAACACTACACAAATGCGCAGCACTTATTGATAATAAATTGACACCATTAAATATGCAAGATAGGTACAAACAAAAAAATGAAACAATAGTCGATAATCGTACAAAAATCGAGGAATGGTCGCACAAAGCACTTCACGGGAGACATCGAGCTGACCTCTGCCATACTTATGTCGACAAGGACGCGTCGAACGAATGGCTGAAAAGAGGTGAGCTTTTCCCCGAAACGGAGGCTTTTATGCTGGCTATCCAAGATCAGGTAATAGCCACAAGAAACTACAGGAAACACATTACTAAAGAACTACAAACGGATCTTTGCCGACACTGCAATAGCGCGCCAGAAACTATACAGCATATCACAGGAGCCTGCAAATCATTAGTACAGTCTGACTACAAGCACCGACACGATCAGGTAGCTTCCATAATACACCAACACCTTGCGTACAAACTTAAATTCATCAGTGAAAAAATCCCGTATTATAAATACACACCTACAACCGTGTTTGAAAACAGACAGTTTAAACTATATTGGGACAGAACATTACTTACTGATAAGACAATTCATTTCAATAGACCAGACATTACATTCCACGATAAAACTAATAGCATAGTGTACCTGATTGATATTGCAGTCCCCAACACACATAATATTCAAACAACCATCTCCGAGAAAATCAGTAAATATCATGATTTAGCAATACAACTGAAAACCCAATGGCGAGCACAAACCATCCACGTTATTCCCATAGTTTTGTCTTCTACTGGAGTAATACCAAAATTACTGAAACAAAGCCTTGAAATTTTAGATGTCCCAAGTAATTTGCTCTACACCCTTCAAAAAGCCTCGATACTGAATACCTGCCGCATCACACGTAAATTTTTATCCTCCGGTTCCACAGCACTGCGCCCTATGATGCTTGGCTGAGGCCCGCATCGTAGGTTAAGTACACCCATCTTTAAGGTGGAGAAAGATATAATCTTAAAAATAAAAATAATAATAATAAGCCCCCTAAAATCCATCCTTTCGTCCGGTCTTGACCATCTAAGCCACGTAGGGGGCGGACACTCGCAACAAAATTACTATGCGAGTGACCAACAGGGCAATGGTAAACCCATCGTAATATGGAGAAATGAGTAATGGAAGATATAATTTGCGGCCGCTGCCCGGGGGTCGCCGGGGCGCACCTGGAGCCGTTGCTGGGTGTCTCAGCATGCGATCCAACGGCGACGAGGAGTTGAGCAGGCGGGCTCCAGTCGACAAAAATACTACAGCCGAAGAACGTCAAGATTTTGACACGCAGTCTTTACTATCAACAGGCTCATCCTGCTACCAACCTGAGCTTGAACGACCATCTTCGTCATCTTCTGAGTACCAATCGTGCGAGGATGTTGCACAGGAGGCACCATGTGCCGTAAAATCTGTGCCCACCACGTACGAACGACGTAAACGTAGGAGATGGAATGAAGAAATGAACATATTTCTCCTACGCACGTACCTAGAAATTACCTTATTAGAATCTGACAAGAAAAATTATTTGGAACCACTTCACAAAAGATTTACTGAAAAATACCCCCATTTCGAAGTCACGCGACAAAATTTAGGCAACCAACGTAGGTCAATAGTCAATAATAAATTAATACCACAAAGCGTAATAGACAATATTTACCAAGAAGTTCAGGCTACCATTAACTCTTCATCCAGTCAAAACTCAATAGCAAACACTACTACCTTTTTGTCAAATCAACGTGTGAGATGGACAAATGCACACAACGAATCGATAATGAGGAGCTACTATAGAATAACGGAATTAGAAACCAATAAAACAGCATACAGAAGACCACTGCACCAAGACTTCATAACGACATTTCCTCAACTTGCGCACTTAACTGAACAGAGAATTGCAGACCAACGAAGACTCATCATACTCAACAAATGGATAACTAACAGCAGACTGAACGAAATCAAAGAAGAAGTGGCACTAGAACTACGATCAGAAAACACAGGAAATCTAACTACCACAGAGTATAACACACAACGCCATGAAGAATCTGAAATTACTTACAACACTTTGCCAAACCCTAACTATAGCTTACTCACCCAACCACGTGAAACTTCAGTGACTCCACTGACACATGACACAATTGCACAAACCACTGAGGAAGAGGTACTGGAAATCTTAAGGGACACTACTGATACCCAACAAACTGAATTAACACAAAGAATCCCAGAAGTAGATATTGCATTTCAAGAAGCATTAACTTTCTTTACAGATACAGACCCAACATCTAGAAATTACATACCTAAACAAAAAGCCACAAAAAAACTAGCAATCACTACTCAGTACATTAACAAAATGATCTTGCCACAACACATAAATAATGATACTACTTTTAACACCCTACAGACAGTGCTATACTGCGCTGCATGGACAGCTGCTAAGGTTAATGGAACAAAACTTTCACTACCAGAACAACGCACATTAACAAACACTCAAGAACCTAATAGAACAACAGCGAAGAGAAAGGACAACAAACCAAAATGGCAAAGACGATTAGAAGCGAGGATTGAAGATCTTAGGATCAAAATTGGACGGCTGACTCACTACATAAACGGAAATAGGAGTAGAAAACTTACCAAACACGTTAATAAAATACTCAATGATTACAAAATTCACTCAACACACGAAGGAAATAACTCACAACTCACACACTTCCTAGATACTCTGAAACAAAAACTGTCCGTACTAAGCAGTAGACTTGACAGGTATAACAAATGCACACTTCGTAAATTACAGAACAAACAGTTTATAATTAATGAAAAACAATTTTATCGAAAATTTAGGACCAACACTAATTCTCAATCTCACACTACTACTTCTACACCGTCTCCCGAAGAAATGAGAGACTTTTGGGCAGGTATCTGGGAGAAGTCTACAAACCACAAGGAAGAAGCTGAATGGATCAAGCACGAACAACAAAGATTTGCCCATATAGAAGAGATGGAATTTGAATCAGTCTCATTTGACACCTTTAAGAACATTATAGATAAATCGCATAACTGGAAAGCCCCTGGCTCTGATCAGATCCACAATTACTGGTATAAAAAATTTACTCATATACAAAAATACCTACACAACTTTATCAATCAGTTTATTACAAACCCTAATAGCATGCCCGCATATATAACAACTGGAATAACTTACATGATACCAAAAGATAAAAATGATGTATTAAATCCGAGTAAATATAGACCAATCACTTGCTTACAAACAATGTACAAAATAATCACGTCCTGTATTGCACATATTATATACAAACACACAGAACTTAACGAAATAATGACAGAGCAACAGAAAGGCTGCAAAAAGTACAGCCAAGGATGCAAGGAGCAACTTACAATAGACTCAGTAATACTCAAACAAGTTAAAAAACACAAAACTGATCTTTATTCCATGTACATTGATTACAAAAAAGCTTATGACTCTGTACCTCACAGCTGGCTAATCCAAATTCTGAATATTTACAAAATCCATCCTACAATTATACAATTTCTACAAAACATTATGCAAACATGGACAACACAGCTTAAAATGAATTCAGATATAGGTACCTTACACTCCGAACCAATACATATCAAACGCGGCATCTTCCAAGGGGACGCGCTGAGCCCACTCTGGTTTTGCCTCGCTCTCAACCCTTTGTCAAATAGCCTAAACTCTACAGATCTCGGATACTCACTAACACAGCAGACACACACAGAGACACTCACTGGCAAACTAAGTCATCTCATGTACAGTCGCGGAATGAAAAGGTTCGTCACCTTAGTGTCGGTTTTCGCTTGTACTAGGTACTGTAAGAGTCAAACATGCCAACATAACAGGGCAAGAAACAGTGCTGCTAACATTTAAATAAATATGACGTTTGCTAACGAATAAGGTTTTGCTTGTTTATTTTTCTATCCCATCAGTGCAATGCAATGATGACATTGACCAATTGACAATAGTTTTTGAAATAATAATGGTAGATTGCACCAACAAGAAGGTTTTAGTTTATCAATCATAATAACCTTCTTGACAAGATAAATTGTCAAACAACATTGATCTGAATAATTTTGAACTTTACTGACGAACAGTTAAAGATTATTTTCTCTAACTCGAGATTATTCTGTAACATAGTTTCAAAAGGTAATATGTGCTCGCGATTCGTTGAAGGAATCAATTTGAAAACTGACGAACCTTTTCATTCCGTGACTGTACATGGATGACATTAAATTGTTTGCGGCATCGGAAAATGATCTCGAAGTGCTTGCAAATATCACGGAGAAGTTTTCCCTTGATATTAATATGGAATTCGGGATAGACAAGTGCAAGATAAACTCCATAAAAAATGGTCAGAGATACCAACATTCCTATCAGCTAGACACAGGTGAGACAATAACGCCCTTAGATGAAACTGACACTTACAAATATTTAGGTTACAATCAATCCAACTTAATAGACTATAAACAAAGTAAAGAATACCTGAAGAAACAATTTAGAATCAGACTTAACGCTATTTTATCTACACAATTAAATGCTAGAAATTTGATCAAAGCTATTAACACATACGCAATACCTATCCTCACATATTCTTTTGGAATCATAAATTGGTCTAAATCCGAATTAAAGGCACTACAACGCACCATACACACAAGTATGACAAAACATCGAAAGCACCACCCGCGGTCATGTGTTCAGCGCCTGACATTGCCACGGATAGATGGAGGTAGGGGCCTTATAGATATAGCTAATTTATACGCAAAACAAATCACTAACCTACGTAGCTATTTCCACAATAAATCAGAAACATCATCGTTACATAGACTTATCTCACACAATGATTGCAAGCTCACACCTTTGAACCTAAAAGACCAAGAAGCACAAAACAGTGAAAAGCAGATTCACAGAGACACTAAACTACAGGAATGGATAAGGAAATCTCTCCATGGGAGGCATCTCCAAGATCTTCTCCACACTAACGTCGACTATAAAGCGTCGAACGAGTGGCTGAAGCGAGGAGAGCTATTTCCAGAGACGGAGGGATTTGCTCTAGCCATACAGGACCAAGTTATAGAAACTCGTAATTACCAAAGATACATCATGAAGGTGCCAAACTTACAAACTGATAGCTGCAGACGATGCAATAGTTCTCCGGAAACGATACAACATATCACAGGTGCATGTAAGGCCATAGTTCAAACAGATTATAAACACCGGCATGATCAGGTTGCAAACATAATTCATCAAGCAATAGCCCAGAAACATAAACTAATAACTTCACCACCCACCCCATATTACAAGTACAACCCTGAAACCGTTTTGGAGAACACCTCTCATAAACTATATTTTGACCGCGCGATTCTTACCGATAAAACAGTACATTTTAACAGGCCAGACATAACCCTCATCGATAAAATCAATAAAACTGCACACTTGATCGACATTGCTATCCCTAATACTCACAACCTACAAAAAACAATAGCGGAAAAAATTTCAAAGTATACAGACCTTAAGGACGAGATAACTCGTATGTGGAGATTAAATAAAGTAAGTATCGTGCCTATAGTTCTGTCCACAACAGGAGTCATTCCAGTACAGCTTACCCCGTCACTCAGAAGCCTGGACTTACCCGATTATATTTCCACACAACTACAAAAGGCCAGCATTCTAAACACATGCAGAATTGTCCGGAAATTTTTACAGTCTTCGTCAAATAATTAGATGTAATTAGACCTTAATACATTTTTATATTTAAGTTATATTGAATTGGTATTCACTTGGTTCAGGCCCGTGAATATCATTAAAAACCCGATGGCATTAGAAGACTCATCGTGATACACATAAGTATAAATAATAATAATAATAATAATAAATATCTTTATTTGCATAAAACATGGTAGAAAATAGTTATTACAAAATTCATAAGCGAGTACACAACATGTTTAGTCGAATAAAATAGACATGCAAATTTATATCGTCTCCGCAGAGCACCCATTTCGTATTAGTACTTATTTAATGAATACCTTTATTATCATCAAAAAATTCCTTTAAGTCATAAAATGTTTTAGTCAGTAACCACCTCAGCAAGGCTGTCTTAAACGATTTATTGTTTAGAGTTTTAAAGTTATCTGGTATATTGTTGTAAACTTTTATGCACATGGCTATACAGCTCTTACTAAACTGCGCTGTTTTAGGCATATCGTTAAAAACCAGTCTATTGGAGTTTCTAGTATTTCTTGGATACACATTGGATGCCCGTGTAAATAAGGTTTTGTTAAGCTGTACAAATACACAAATTTCATAAACATACAGAGATGTTAAAGTCAGTATACCATGCTTTGCAAACCATGGCCGGCATGATGTGCGTGGAGGAAGTCCACATATTGCTCTCAAGCATTTTTTTTGTGCAATAAATGCTCTTTGTACACCTGTACCATTGCCCCACACTATAAGGCCATAGCGTAGTATAGAGCCTATGTAAGCATGATATGCTGTAATGGCTGTTTTTACATTAGTTACATTTCTAACCTGCCTTAATGCAAAAACAAATTTATTGGTTCTACTACAGATATTATCTATATGTGTTTTCCAATTAATATGTTTATCGATAGTTACACCCAAAAATCTTACATTATTAACTTCTTCAATTATTGTGTCTTTGTAGTGGATGTTCATTTTATTAGATTCCGTATTTTGATAGTTGTTAAAATGTATATAATTAGACTTACTTAAATTTATTTTTTAAATTGTTCATGTCAAGCCATTTAATCAGTTTATTAATTGTATCGATTATGTCATTTTCGTGGTCAAGAATAGTATTTATTAATTTGTTTGATGTCACTATGATGGAAATGTCATCAGCAAACATAATGCACTTGTGGTCCGTTACATTGGTAATGTCATTTACATAAATAAGGAACAATACAGGGCCTAAAACGCTTCCCTGTGGTACGCCACACTCACTAATCCTATATTCAGAAAAGTGAGGTGTAACTTCGTTATTCTGGTTTAGTTTATTTATAACGACGCACTGTTGTCTGCCACAAAGATAAGTTCTTATCCATTCCAAAGCAGGTCCTCTAATTCCAACTGTTTCCATTTTTTCTAGCAATAATGAATGTGAAACGTGATCGAACGCTTTTGAGAGATCAATGAATAAAGTAGTTGTAAAGTTCTTATTATTAATACTAGATAGAACAGTATTTATTAGCTTATATATAGCCAGTGTTGTGGATTTGTTTTTTTGAAAGCCATATTGATCATGATTGATTATGTCAAATCGTTCGAAAAATTCGGTCAGTCTTTTATGCATACATTTTTCAAAGATTTTTGAAAATATCGGTATCAGGGCAATTGGTCGATAACTGTTAACACTATCACTATCACCTTTTTTATATAAAGGTTTTATAATGGTTCGTTTGAGAAGATCAGGAAAGGTGCCAGAAGAAAACGAGGCATTTATTAGATAGGTTAGAACAGGTAGAATTTCACAAATACATTCCTTAATAATTTTAGTATTTATTTCATCATATCCTTCTGATTTAGTATTATTTAATGACATGACTTCATTTTTGACTTCTACTTCTGAAACGGGTTTTAAGAATATAGTTTGAGATATATATTTCTTATTGGTCATTGTTTCTGGGTTGTCAGTTCTGGTTTTATTGGTCAAATTGGTATAAAAGTCGTTGAATCTCGAAGCTATTTTTGTAGCGTCAGTTAAGATTGATTCATTCGATTTAATTTTTTCTATGTCATTTCTAATGGGAACGGTGTTAATTTCATTTTTTACTATCGTCCATGACGCTTTACATTTGTTTTTACTTTTGCAAATGAATTTTATGTTATAACGTCTTTTTGAACAAGATATACATTTTTTCAATTTTTTCGAGTATTTAATGTAATTTAATTTATTTGTTTCCGTTTTGTTTTTGTAATATTTGTAACGCAGTTTTCGCTTATTTCTACAAGCTAGCAATAGGCCATTTGTGATCCAATTTTGCTTAGCTTTTTTTAATGGATTATTTTTTATTTTGAGCACTGGGAAGCAAAGTTTATAAATAAGACTTATTAGTTCATGAAATTTTCTGAAGCTTTCGTTAAAGTCACATTCATCATAAACATCAGACCAAGATAGGACTGATAAGTATTTTTTAAACAATAAAATATATTCTCGGCTATAGTCTCGTTTATAAGTGTAAAAAGCTAATCGTTTAGTAATTTTGTGTTTTATGGGGAAACTTAACATCTGTGCCGTTTCATGGTCGGAGAGATAAAGGGGTAGTATTGATACTTTTGCGTGTTCAATGTTACTCAGTATATGGTCTATGCATGACAGCTTCCTAGTGGGTTCCTTAACGTGGATTGTAAGATTGTAATTTTCAGTTAAGTCTCGTAAATTCTCGGTCATTTTACTTTGAACTAACGTGTTTATATTAAAATCACCGGCTATGACAATGTTTATTTTATATTTGTGTTTTTCTAAAATTTCATGAAGAACACAATCGAGTTTATTGAAGAAAACATTGGAGTCAGAAGAAGGCGTTCTATAAATACAAAGTATTATTAGTTTATTATGTGTGACTTCTATCCCGCAGCATTCAAAAGAAATTTGAGACGAATATGGCCTCAGGTATATTAGTTCTTTGTAATCCAGATTTTTTTTGGTCAAGATGCAAGATCCTCCCCTGTTTTTATTTCTGGAAAAAGATGACGCCATTTGGTAGTTATTGATTTTTGCATATTTTTCCTGCCCAGATTTCAAAAAGGTCTCAGTTAGGCATATAATATCGGGGTCGTTTCCTTCCCGCGCCATGTCTGTAATTGTGAGTTCTAGGAGTTCCTTTTTAGATACAATGCTAGCAATGTTTTGGTGTAGAATTTTGAATGTTCTGTCTGTTGTAGACTCACAACTATGGGGCACGAAAAAAAGTACTTTGCGATGGCGTGATGATGTTAGTGGTTAGCGAGTTATTAATTGAACGTTTAAAATAGAAAGGGATAGTCCCTTTTTTTGGAATATCTAGAATGTCTGAGATATGATTTTTATTTATTGTATATGTCAACTTATTATTATTAAATGTCATAGATTGATTATTATTATTAATTTTCCTTATATTAACCGAATTGTATTTATGGTTTTTAAATGTCAAAAACTGTATTTTATATTCACAATAGTCAATAGATAAATTAATTTTATTACTGATAAAATTTATGTAATTGGAATCTTTCATGTATTTGTATTTATTACTGTAGTCTAATATGCAACATTTCTCGAAATGATTTGTCCATACTTTCATAGCATTGTACAATTGGTATTCATTGAAATAAGGATTATAGTTTACGGGGACGACATAAACCGATGACTTAGATAATAGGTTAACTGCTATACAAAGGTTTGAGTGCAATCTGTGTAAGTTATTGTCATGAGAACCGAAACCTAGAATTACAATGTCTTTGTGGGATACATTTTTTGCAACAGTCCTGCAATACGGCAAGATTTCTGAACTTTGAGCTTCCGAGACAATTATTGCCGAGGTACTGTATCTGTCATTCCATTTTCCAGATCTAGAGTGTAAAATCGTTGAAGACAATCCTCTGAGCTGCTCATCTCCTATGATGTAAATGGTAGGTTTATTTTTATTTTCGCTCTCACAGCTCTCACTTTCTGGCGAAGTTATCGAGTTGTTGTTCTCAAGTTTAAGTTTAAGTTCGGTTATTTGCTTATTTAAGCTTTCCATTTCCCGCGTGGCCTCTTGTAGTGATTTCTTGAGTTCGGCTATTTTTATTTGGAAGCAAAGAAACTTTTCCAAATCTCTTTTTTCTTCTTCTACAGGCAAGATGGGAACTTTCGGAGGTGTAGCAAAAATTTCAGGTGGTAAGGAGAGTCTTTTGTTATTTTCCATTTTATATTGTGTCTTACAGAGGTTTTTTAGCAAGTGTATTTCATTATTTAGTTTAGTAATATTCTTCTTTAAGTTATTGTTTTCCAGTATCGTACTTTCCAGCTCTGTTTCCGTAGAGATAAGGTTGAGTTTTAATTGGTTAATTTCTTCACGTAGTTCATATTCGGTGCTTGTGTCATTTATGAAAGTATTTTCTGTGCTTTTCGATAATCTTTCTCCAGATATGCAAGAGTCATCGCATACTGAGATGTCGTCTTGTGTTAAGATGTGGGAGTCAATGGATACATCAGTGTCCATAGATGCGGTGGGATAGCTGGATCGTTGGATGTTTGCATCACTCGACGAAGTCTTAGCGTGTATTGAAGCTTTCGCGGCAGCTTGCTTTCTAGTAGATACGGAGGTCTGTTCGAAGGGTGCTTTGTTTTTAGGTTTAGGTGGTATAACTATACATACAGGACATTTCCAGCTTTGTTTCTTATCTTTGCTCATTATATTATACAGTTTCTCTGAGAGCCCCACACAGTCAAATTCATATCTGCTTTGACATTTTGAGCATGCAACGGTATCTTTTTTATTAACTTTAGCCTTGCATTTATTACAACGAACAATATCTGGTGCCATCTTTATGTATTTATCTCAATCTCATGAGTGGTGACAGCTCCTTTTGTACCCGTTGCACCACTGGCCTGCATCAGTGGTGGTGCAACGGGTACAAAAGGGTGACAGCTTGATAGGTGGTCAGCTGCTATTCATCATCATCATCATTTTAGCCATAAGACGTCCACTGCTGAACATAAGCCTCCCCCAATGCTTTCCATGTTGCCCGGTTGGTAGCGGCCTGCGTCCAGCGCCTTCCTGCTACCTTTTGCTAGCTGCTATTCACTTAAAGTAAGCCCATTAAAACCTCCTCGTGTTCCCGTCAGACCAGGGAGGATCGCAGTTCACATGCACTAGCCAACTTCGTTCCTACGCATGACGTGAGAACCCTACAGTACGGAAGAAAAAAAGAGTTTTTAAATTAGGTAATAAATAATATTGAAAAAAATTCTCGCAAGTATCGTTTGTGAATACATAACGCCCGTAATATTCACAAACAATATTTGTTTAAGTAAAGCAGCAAATCGAACGCACAGCGTTGAATAAAGCTCTGTGATTGGTTCGTGTGTCACTCTGTGCGTCCACGTGCACTGTGAGACCTCATCGTAATGTTTGTAAACGGACGTAAGCATGTGTCTTATCAAACTAAGCTTAATATACTGTATAATGCTTTTAAAAGCTTTAAAAGTGTACATGTCTGTAAGCTATGGCTATTATTCCTCTAATTTGTTATTTATGTAATTACGAAGTTACTTCATTAACAAACACACATTTGTTATTGTACTTAAAACGAGAATCCTTGTACAAGTTCCATGCCCCAACAACAATATGGCACACCTTGAAATTCCTGATATAGTTGGAAGACGTCTACACCCCACCTGTTGGTCGCGTGAAATGTAGGTGCACCATCATTTTAAATATTCAATTTACTTATGGAAAATTAAGTAAACAAACAGGTTACATAATGAAAAGTTAGGTATGTAATGTGATTAATAATGTACAAAATATCGGAATTAAGAGAATCGGGACTGCGGGTGTCTATGGGCGACGGTTATCACTTCGACCATCAAGTGATCCGTCTGCTAGTTTGCCTCCTATCCCATAAAAAAATTCGGAGTAGTCGTTGATAATTGGTTGAGTATGCGTATAAATAAAGATTAGGATTTTACAATTCATTAAAATTATTTACTTTATTTTAAAATATTTTGCATTGGAATTATTTTCAAGAGCAGAAAAATCGTCGCAAGGAAATGAATTTTAAATATTTTTAATGTTTTTTGTTCGGTGTATTAATTAGCCTTCAAGCAACAAAATTTTGTTCGTTTGTAAATCAACGCAAATTGCGATCGTAACATAATATCCTTTGTGTGTAGAACAACAAACCAAGTTCTAATCACACCCTATCATATCACGTTAACATCGGGTTAAGACAAATACTCGAGCGTTCAGATTGCGTGGTGACCCTATTAGCATGGGTTGGCTCGGCGCCCAGATCACCCCTTGTATCCATTTTGAATGTAAACAAGTCTATAACTTTTCCGTAACAAGGTTTACTCAGTGGGAACAGGTCAGAACATACACCAAAGACTTCTGACCTCACGACTTTGTTCAAATCTGTGTTGATCTAGTATTAGATCGAGAGAAATCCAAAAGTAATGGACTGTTAATAGGCTTCAGTCAATAATGTACTTACTTACTTTGAACTACATATTTTGATATCCATAAAAGAAGGGATTATGCTCATAATTTATGCTTTTTCTGTACTGCAAGTCAAGATTCGTCGTTTCAGCCAAATGACGTCCACTGCTGGACAAAGGCCTCCCCCAAGGTTTTCCACAATGAACGATCCTGTCAAGAGTATTTTTTTGTAATTATAATTATTAGCAGTTTAATTATAAATGCACTTAAAATGAACAAGATTTTTTTAAAGATCTATTTCATTATATTCGATAGTTTGTTTTACAATGAAAAAATGACCTACTAAAAGTACCTCTTAGTATAAAACTTTGCCAAACGTAATCCATGCTTCATCACTTATACTTTATTATTGTAACATTAAAGGTCATTAGTTAGCTGCTGAAAAAACTGCACCATAAAATATGGATTTTAATGAAGCAGTTTCACTCTAACACCCACAGATAGAAGGGTGCCCATTAAATTAAAAAAACAAAAGGTGCGCTTAATGAGCTACTGAAAAACGCCCTGAAAAGGTACATTTACACGAAGCTTGCATCTCCAGTTAGTGGATGATTAATAGTATCTCCAGATTGTGCTCTAGTCTGTTCGTGTTATGCTTGATAAATGGTTCTATTATCGTGTTCATTTAAACTACATTTTAAGTGTTTGTTAACTCTGTTTATGGTTGTTCTTTTTTAAATATTAACGAATTCAAAAAGAAAAGTGATATTCACCAAATTAACACTAGAAATAAAAATAAATTGGCTATACCCGCTTTTAGACTTAATAAAGTGTTTGCCACTTTTATGGGACAAGGCATCCATTTTTATAACAAAGTCCCTGATAAATATAAAGAGCTACCGTATAATAAATTTAAAGGTATAGTTAAAGATCACATGCTTAAAAAAGCCTATTATACAACTCGAGATTTTCTTCATGATAAGTCATCCTGGGAGTAGGATTATGGTCCTCTCATGCTCGCACTAAAAAGAATTAAAATGAAAAGTAATATTGTATAAACTAATAATAATTTCTCAAATGTTATAGTGTCATGCTTCTCAATCTGGACTGTTACTTAGCTTTATTATTAGTTTTTTTTAAAGAGATAACTTGGCATTGTCATTCTCACTAAAATGTCTCTGGGGTGGTGGCGTAGTGAGGCGGGTCGTATTAGAGGGAATGTACCTCTAATATGGTCGAGTGAAGCGATGGCTGGTTCACTCGTCATGTCTGTGAACAGGCGCTGCTTTCGGGGACTGGTCAATCCAAGTTATTCAAATTTATGTATGCGAGTCATTTCTACTAGTACCTTAATATGTAAGTCTAGATATTAGCACGTCACTACCTTGTTTAATATACCACGCAATCTTGTATACCCATTCTTATGATACACCATACAAGAATGCATGGTAAATTCAGTGAACTGCTCCTGAATCGAATGTACCTACTACTACTATTTCTATTTATTTATATTAACCGGCAGACAGTGGTGACTGAGTTTGTTGCGGCGCTTCTTCTCAGCACTTGCCAAATGTTGGTCTCGAAGCGCTGGTAGGGTAAAAAGATTATGAGACATGTAGAGGCTCCTTAAGAGCATATGACGATTTGTAAGAACTATTTATTAGTCTAAACAAATAAAGAAATTTTGACTTTGACTTTGACTTTAGTCAAAATTAAACATATTTTTTGTCTTGGAGTACCTAATGAAATAATAATCTGAACTTTTGTACTGGTAGAGAAAAAATACATACCTATAATATCAACAAACTCGTTTTTGCCTAATTCCGGTGGCGAATTTTAATTTCCACTTTCCAAAACTTTTTTGTGGCAGAAATAATAGTAAATAACTTGTATTATTCAATGATATGGTAGAGATCAAAATATTATTAATACTTCTCGAGATATGTCAATTTGAAATTATCAAGAGCCACCGAAATTGTATTTGAGCCACCTGAATTAAGAACCAATCCACCGAAATTTATTTATACAGCGGACTTCGGAATGTTACGAATGATTGTCTCAAATTACTTATTTATTTGTAATCAATTAAGTATTATTATCCAGTAAAGATGTTTATAATTAAAAACAATATTCAGGCCTGTATTGTGACCCTAAAAAAGCATCAAATCTTCCCACGTGAGTCGTAATAGCCGACTAAGGAATCAAAATACTGGAGGGTGGGCTGCAGCATCTTTCCGGGTATTATTCAATTTCAATGATATGGTAGTAGTAGTATTCAATTTCAATGATACGGGTATTATACTACCATACTGGAACTACCAACCAGCCTGTTAAAAGCATGGTGATAACGGCAAAATCCCTCCATAGAGAACAAATCCAAAACTTTCTGGCTTTAGCCGCCAACAGCCCCGTTATTCTAGAGTCATCACAAAGACATCATACATGACCCTCAAACCCAGAAACCAACTCTAGTCCCGGGAGGGCGACCAACTGCCCCAGGTTGGTGTTAGGTTTATCTTCCATAAGTAAAAATATTGGTCCAGGCTAGCCAAGTTTTCATGATGGTATCATACCTATCCTATACTCAGAATTACGCTACTAATTATTCGCTAAAGACCATGCGAACTGGAGATTAAGTATGAAGATATTTCTAGATCTATACCAGCTACTGAACTAACACATTACATATTTGTGACAGGGTAATTTAACGGAAAACTATGCAAACCTAGCGACAATGAGCTAGATGAAAGTAGTACAATTAAGAAACGGAGGACTAAATCCAGCCAGCCTCATAGAGAGAGAAGGCCTAGCAAAAGATGCCAGAACTGTAAAAGCGTACTGAGCTGCACCCTAATAGTACTGCAAAAATCAAAATGTAGTAATCATTTTTAGACGAACAGGCAATTTAATCACATTTGCATTCTCCGATCACCACACAGCTTATGACCGCAGTCTATGAAGGAACACTATCTGCGGTTGCGATCCTCATCAGTGAGGGACCGAGGAAGAAGAAGAAGTCATCACCGAAATAGAAGAATGCCGAATAAAAGATGCTCAAAAGCTGTCGACTGATGAAGTCTAAGCCACGACCAGTGCCAATCCAGCTCCAAAGCCCCACGAATTTTCATCTCGAGTGGCAGAATAGATTGCAACCTACGAGACTAGGGAAATTTTAGCTGTTTCAGGACTATTCATCATCTGTTTTTAAGATTCTGCTTAGTATCGATGTATAAATAGCTATCCAAGTCCTCACGCTGATACAAAGTGTATTATAGAGACGATTTTTTGTAATAAATCGAAAGTATGTATTTGCGAGGACCAAATTGAATATACCAACATGAATAACGAGGATAGCAGAACCATTTTGGTAAATGCCTAAGCTGCTAGGAGAGATTAAGAAGCACTACTAGTAATTAGGCTGAAGATCGAGATTATTCCGACACTTTAGCGAAGATATCCTAGACTTTAGCTTGAGTGAGATTAGAATGCCCCATTAAAAACAACAAGGTATGTACCAGGAGATAATGAAATCACAACTGAGCTTATGAAATCAGATGGAATGCTATTACTAAAGTTAAATACCACCATGTTTATTGGTCGATAAACCAAAAAATAAGACATGGTGGTGGTGCTAGAGACTGGAATGGAATGGACGTTGGCGATGGTCCAGAGTCAGGTGAGGCAGCTTTTTCCTGAAACAT
Source organism: Ostrinia nubilalis (assembly GCF_963855985.1). Lineage (NCBI taxonomy): Eukaryota > Metazoa > Arthropoda > Insecta > Lepidoptera > Crambidae > Ostrinia > Ostrinia nubilalis. Next base: position 4,856,197 of record NC_087093.1, read on the forward strand.
GACACTCTCGCTATCCAACATCCAGTCTCCCAGACAACCTCATTTTCGAAAAGACGTTCGTAATACTACGTATACATATTTAATGCTGCGTCAAATTATGCAGAAGACTGAGGACTATAATCAGTCATTATTATTGGCCTTTTTGTACCTTCTTCGATTCGGTCAAGACCTGGGCTGTGCTACAGTCTCTTTAATGGCGTCAAATTGACTGTCGATACATGCAACTTCTGAAGTATTTGTATGAAAACTTCATCATATCAGCCCTCCCCCAAGATCAGAACTCGAAACTTATCTGATTGCTGCGAGGGTTCAGAGTTGGAGACACCATAATCTCTTAAAGTCTTCACTACCTCCCACTTAGAGGTTTTCAAGCTTCGGAGCTAGACCGAGCTCAGTATCAAGATACGGCGAGTACATCACACAACTTCGATTCACTGACGATATTGTAGTTATGACTGAGACCTTAGTAGACCTAGGTACAATGCTCCAGAGCCAATAAGACCAATTCCGGCAATAGATTCGCCACCGGAGCCACCGAAATTGCGCCACCGGAATTGAAAAACTGTTACAAAATTCAAATTATAAAGAAAACTATAATTCTGATCAATAATTTCTGTATGGAGATACAACAAAACACCAAACTTTAATTATGTTAAAGAATCGTTTAGCATCTAAGTAAGTAGCTTTCACTCATACACTTGCCAGCGAAATTGAAAAATTTTGTATTCCTGTGCCGCTGATACAAATATTTACGGGTCTGCTGGAAAAACAATACCACAAGTCGCAAGTCTTTATAGCCCGATCAGGAGGACACAGTTAAGTGATGCAGGGAAGAAGAACTCTACGTCTCTCAAAGCTTCTTTGGAGAAGTAAGAGAGTGTCGAAATTGAGCCACTGTAATTGCTTTTTTTCGTGGGACAGTTTTGAAAGGCTATTTAAAACACTTAAAATATGAAATATCACATTTCTTTCATATCATTTGGAAGTCTTATTTAATGTATTTTATGGCTATACTATTTTTAAATTACTAGAATCCCCGAGAAAGAAGGAATAACACAATTTATGAGTAGAAATAGAGTTAGGACGCGCCACCGCCATTAGATTTTGGGTCTTTGAAAATTTTTTTAGTACATAAAATAACTACCTATTGTCCTGAAGACTTTGCTATCGTGTAAAACGCTGTATAAACTATATACAGAAAAAAAATCATCGCTCTAGTTACATTTCTCCCATCGATTCTCAGCTCCGCCGCGTAAAAAACGTGTTTGGGATATTCACCCTACTAGTAATTTATTATGTACTTTACTTTAGTTTAGGGAGAATCCCTACAACAATTTTTTTGGAGAGTGATAACGTTTGGCTGATAAAATCTTAATGTTACTAAAGCCCACATTTACATACAAATCAGACTCACATAAACATTAAACTACCTACTAAATAAGGACTTGCACCTGTAGTAAGTTAAATGAAACGACACTTCTTCTTCTTCGTTAAATATTTTCATTCTGCGTACCTGTTTGGTAGAAGAGTGTTTTTTTTTTGACACAAACACTGTTTTTTTGACACAGAGACTTAATTTTTATTTCTTTACATAGATGACTGTTGATGTTATATTAAATTAATGAAATTCTGTTATGTACGAGTACATTAGGTACATCATGCAATAGGCTAGTTTCCTAAAAAAATTTTTTTAGTCCGTCATGTTTAATATAAAAAAAATATTGGACACATATATTTTTATTTGTCAATCTAACAAATAATTACATAGTTATGGTGCGTTGAAGTTCCGCACGACGTCACAACGTGCGGCACTTTTATGCAAGCATTGACGTCACCGGCCTCTTCTTATGAACATTGGCCCGCTTTATCTCTTTAAATTTTCATTAGTTTGAAAAAGTGAAAAATACGTGTAGAGTATTTTTTGATAAGTTAAATGACGGACTAATTAAAACTCTTGCTTTTTGGCCCAGGAAACATGCCTATTAGCAAAAAGGTTTGAGTTGACAAGACGGCTAGGGTTGGATTAGCCCCTAGATAGGCCCTCATTATTTATGTTTTGCTGAGCCGAGATGAAAGCCAATGTTTTACACGCCAACAAATATAATGCGATGTTAATTAATGTACATTTTCGGGCACATTCTGGTAAAATTACATGTCAAATAAATCTTTTTTCCTGTAGATATAAAGGAATGAGTCATGACGTGAGAATCTATTGGAGTCATGTTTATGCCAGTATGAGTTATCGAAGTTAACTTGAAGCTATCTATGATTTAGTGTATGAGATATTGAAGCTCTCGAACTTAAAGGATAATAGTTCAGTGCAGAGTATACGTACCTATCTAATGTCTAACAGTGACAATCACCCAACGGTATCGGCATCTATTCTAGATTCGGGGAACGCTACAATTACAGGGTGGCCCAGAAGAAAGTTCACTTTTGAAAATGTAAGGAAACGAAAACTGTAAATTTTTGTAAAACTTTAACCATTTTAATTTAAAGGAAATTTCATGCAATTTATTTTTAAATTTACTTTCTTTTTTAAATTTCATCGTACATGTGATTCCCTTGACGTTTACAACATTCAGTCAACATACATAAAAATTATGGAAAACTTTCGTAAGAGTTACCTTGAAATGGATTCAGGATGGATGAATGCTGCAGAGTTTTTGGATTTTTAGAGTATACTCTGGTCATAATGTAACCTCACAAAAAGAAGTCTGCTGGAATGAGATTAGGGCTTCTTAGTGGCAACTAAATTTCACCCCTGCTTAATGGGTCCGTGGCCGAGTCCCCCAGTATTCGACGCACCCGTGGTTGAAGCCCCCGATTTAAATAAATTTAATATCATATTTTTTTCGGCTTTTGCACTAAGTACAGTCAACGAAAACCTTGCATGTTGGACGTTATTTAAAATGATGTATCTAATTTTTTGTTAAAAATACTTAAAACTTTTATAATTAAATCTTTTATTTGTAGTTACTTAAATGTAGAGAGAGTAGAGTTATTTTCAAGACTGATTGTTACAATTATTTTGATTAGGTAGTAGGTAAAACGATTTACATGTTATTATAGGTAAATAAAACCTATGATAAAATATGATAGGTTAAAATAAAACCTATTATATTTTTAGGTATCACTATGGTAAAATAATATTAAACATTTATTTGTACGATCAGTATAAATATTTATTCGCTTATATTTTTGTGACTGACTGTACATTTGATTAAAAATTGCTTCTATCTGATCGAAGGCGTCGGCCACGGATGCGTCGAACACAGGGGGACTCGGCCACGGACCCTGCTTAATTCGTTTGTTGAATCGAAAGGATGATAAATTTTTGAGAGCGCTATACTGGCATACTGAAAAGCTTTTTGATTTCAAAGTGGCAAGATTCGCAAGGCTATGACAGGAGCACTTGGTTTCATCAAGATTGGGCTACGTGTCACACTTCAAATGAGAGCATTTAGATGGTAAGAGACATGTTCCCTATAAAAAAAATTTTTTAGGCAGGGGTGACATCTCCTGGCCACCAGGAAGCCCTGATCTCACTCCAGAAAACTCCTTTTTGTGGTGTTACCTTAAGAATACAGTATACTTTTATAATCCAACAACCATGCAGCAACTGAAGCTGAAGATTCGGCAAAAAATGGAAAATAGGTTTCTAGGGAATTCTAACGAACGCATTTCAAGATTTTGATGTATGTTGATCGAATGTTGTAAGCGTCAAGGAAATCTCCTGGACGATGTAATTTATTAAAGGTAAATTTAAAAATAAATTTCATTTAATTTTCTTTGAATTGTAATGAATAAAGTTCTACAAAATTACACAGATTTTTTTTTCCTTGAATTTTCAAAAGTGAATTTCTTTCTGGGCCACCCTGTAGATCGACTGTTTGATCCCCGTCGACCGTCTACTGTGGTGAACCTACTCCTTGTTAGGAGTGCTTAAATACTCGTATGTATTTAGCTTACTTGGAAATTGCTGGCAATTTTAAAAAAACCTAATAATATAAAACTTACGTGGAGGTATGCTGAAGGGCTCGAGGCGGCGAAAAACAAATTGAAAAGGGTGAATTCATACACATTTTTAGCATGGCTGAACATTTCCTATACTATAGGTACCTACCCGGAATCGTCAGGTAAGGTAGCAAAGAGGTCCTCAATTTCCTCGTCGCTTACTTGTTTGATTTATGCGCTGTTAATCTATGTATTTATTTAGGTAGAGATTGTCACATGCGAATTTCTGGTTTCTGTCGGGGTAATTAGTACTTTTTAGTACGTATTTAGTACCTACATAAATAGTGCACCATGACTTCTATGATGACATTAAAATAAACTAGATTAACTACATAAATGTTAAAACATTATTACCCACATTGAACATATTTCAATATTAAACGGAATTTCTGTAACAAAACTACGCTGCAATTCAGTTTTGTGGTTGTTTGAATATAAACATGATACGACTTAATTTAGCCGTGCCCGCATCCAATACTAAAACGCTCGTAAAAGCCATGATTCGGTAATGTTATGAATAAAATTTTAGCTACACTCCACTTTTCATATTTATAGCCAAGATATAATATATTTGAAGCTAAGATTTATACGAGTTTAGTCATATACTGATAAGTAATGATATCCTTTATATCAAGTATACAAATATTATTATCAGTTCTCTTCTTCCTCTTAATTTCGAAATAAACAATACTGAGGCGGCCTTCCGTGCATTCAGGCTAACGATATTCAGAATAGAGTTCTTTCGGGATAGAGTGAATCAGGATTCCGATTTAAGGGATTAATGCCCGTTTTCACCACCAATCCCCAATTTTTAAGTGACCCCTATGAAAACAAAATAGGGCTTGATGGTGAAAACGGGCATAAGAATCACAGACAGCGACCCATCCAGGCTGGATAGTTATTGTCATAATTTAACTTATGTAGATATGTTACGGTCAAAGTGATAAATGTGAAAATTATGAATAATCGCCGGTTATTATGAATAATCACCGCATGATTTGGTAAATGTGATTAATATGAGGTCATTTATGTGTATGTCAACGCGAAATTGTAAACTCCGTCGGTTTACAACAGATACACTAAACCCTAACGAAATAGACTTATTTAATGACGAAACCGTATTTAAATCCTTTGCGTAGTTTATTATAATGTATTCCAAGAGTACAGGAAAATGTAGCGACTTTGATTTAAACTAAAAAATACCTATTTCAAATCATCCCATCTCTTGTGTGTCTGGGTTTCATGGAAAAGGAATGGAGTGGAACCTTTCCAAAAGAAACCTCAGTTTGCCAAATCGTCATAAGTAATTAGCCAAGTAAGGTAGTAATCAAGACCATTATATGCACAGATGTTCTTTATGGTACAATTTATTTAAGACTTCTTCCTGTAATCTACTCTTTACTTAATGAAGGCTATCGTTTTAGCGCTCACCAGTTTGCGCCACTGTAGAGTAAGGTCCTGTCACTTGCTAGTAGCGAAGACAGTGGCACCATCTGGTGAGTGCTAAAGTGGTAGGAGGACTATCGCATTTGCACTCATCAAGATGGCGCCACTGTAGAGTAAGGTCCTGTCAATCGCCAGGGGTGCCAACTGTTAAGTATAAAAACGATAGCCCTCATTATGATGTAAGTTAAAAAGGATGAGGGGTCAAAATAACAACTCTTTCTTCATGTGTAAATTGAACGTGTAATACATTTATATTATAAAGAGATAAAATTTCACATTTTGTAAATATTAGACATTTCATACAACTGCACGATGAATGCGTACATGGTAAACACACAATATAAACATTAGTGACTACTGTAGCACAACTATGTACAGGCGACGGCACATCAACCTAAACACTTGCATCCTATGTAGTCTAAGATAAGAACGAATTTGCAACAAAATGTAAGTCTGATGTGCTGTTGACTGTACGAGCACAATGGGTCGAGGTATAATGCACATTGCTAGAGCTTTTTTTAATCGTGTCTGTCGCTAAATTGTTTATTTACTTTTTTATATGTCCATTATTTTTACGTTCACTTCACGGTTAAAATTTTCGTATTTTATAAAGGTTCAATAAAAGGAAAATATCAATTTAAAAAGCACTTTCGTGCTCAGTAACATTCCAAGAACGTTTCATTAGTTATTTCAAGGAAATATTTATAGCCACTGAGCACTTAATTTCACTATTTCTCTCACGATTTGCTATTAGCATTTTACTCAGAATTGCTCTATCAATTATTGCTCAAAATAACATTTCTTGGCTTCAATAAGTCTAAAAAATCGGACTAAAATATTTTGATTTTAAAGACCCTGCTACATAACGATGTGTATTATATCTGGACAAATATTATACAGGTAAGAGTTTAGTCTGCTTTTAGAAAAAACTTTAATTAGAAACATGTAAGGGATTACATTTGACAGACTATACACTGTTCACCTTATCTTTACATGTTTATGAATTTAACATGACATGGAAACTTATTTAATAAAATTGTATATCTATCGAAGTCATATACGAATATCGCCTATCATAATATACCCAGATATCTATCAAACTTATACAAAAACGTTGAAATATATTCTAAACAAAATTAAATATACAACACATTATATTTCTTCAAGTTCTTTAAAACATTGTTATAACAATATTATACGTTTTATTATATGAAAGATGTTAAAATTATAGTATAAGCTTGTAACTTTACGTGAGCAGTCAGTCACTTGATTTTACACAATACTTTCTTAAAATGAAATTAGGCCAAAGTCAGTCATTAAAGAAAATAAGGTAAGGTATTTATTTATAAAACGTAAAAAGGTTTGCGCTCTATTTCATAATGTGGACGCGCCTTAAAATTACATTTGTAGGTATAACATAAATTAAGTAATTACTTATTATCAAGAAAAAGTTATAAAATCAACACTGAAACATGAACGCTTTTACGAGTAGATAATATACAAAATGTTACATTAACTTTTAAAGATAATGTATTTTTTAATTTGATTACACATACGCCATTTCTTGTTTGCCAATGTTTTACAACATCAAGATCTTTTCTATCATAATGTATCTTGACGATTCGAGAAATGGATAAAACATAAGTTACAAAGTGTTACCTACTACGGGTTCTTTTACTTTAATTGACGGAAAGTTATCTATAAAATCAATCTAGTATAAGCCACGGGATGTATAAAACAAACAACCGCTATAATGTTTCACAATGACATCAAATTTATCTATTACGATATAAAATCTAACTTACAATAAGACTTAAAGTTAATATAAAGAGTGTATAGCAATTAGGAAGACATCGATAGCCTGCATGAATTTCTTTGTTGATATAGAAAATATAGTTGTAAAATTATATTCAATTGTACGCAGTTTTTAAAATTCAATACAACATTTTTATGCTCTATATCATTTACACTACGCAATATCTACTTCATCAAATTGCATAATAAAGCAAAGATTAATCAATAACAAATAAGAATAGGTTTAGGGTATGTGTACGTACAATATTAATGTACTTAAGGTTAAATCATACAATTTCTGGTAACTTCAATTATAGTCATAAGCATTGATGAATAAAATTTACTGATATGCAATACAATCTAAGGGAATTGACTTTCAAAGATATGACTGTGATCATTTAGCACACTAGCATTCAACAAATCTGTATTCAGTGAAAGTCACTTATAATAAATATAATAATTAGGAGAATCAAGGTTCAGGCTCAAGGTTGAAACTGTTGGTAGATGAACATTAAAACACTTTAGAAATAATATGCCATAAGTAACATAAAGAGTGGAATACAAAAAAATATGATAGACGAACCATTATCATGGTCAAGCTATTAAATCTGTTTGGAGAAAATATAATTGTTAACAATGCATTCATAACTTAACTTACAAATGCACACAAACTCAAGAGCATCACAAAGTTTTAGAAGCAATTTGAGAGTAGTGAAGTATATTTATAATTATCTACACTTATATTATCACACCGATTTTCCTATACTAATTTAATTGGTATACATAATCAAACAAAAGTAGATGTTATAGGTATATTCTATACAGAAAACGTGAAGCGTTGGATAGAAAAATTTACAAAGTATACACCAATATATCCTGAATGTGCACTTCTGCGGGAGAAAACTCTATTATGCGTTGAACTTATCTTCAAAAGCGCCATCTCCTATGCTGGTGCTATCTAAAATGTCGTTCGTACGGAACCTTTGCAAATAAAGGGACCGATAAGAGAAATGCGACTGAAACACAATTTATACAGGTCACATTCTGAATCATAAACGATTGTAGCGATTATATTTATGTACATAACATAATAATATTATGTTCACTAAAGTTACGCTTCAAGCTTTACCTAGGCATATTTTCTATTTCTTTCATTTGACCAATGTTTCGGTGATACATAATTAGATCTGATTTTAAGTTTTTTTAAAAAATTATTATTAGCCTAGATAATATAAGAGCTGTGTTTCTTAAAAATACAAACTTGCTTAATATTAATAAGTCCAGAAAATATAAGAACAATTTTTCTGAAAAATCTTCAAACTTTCAAAACAAAACTGAAACACTAATATTTTTCTGTATTTAGTGGTTTTGGAAAGGACTTTCAACTCGCTAACTTATTCATTAACTTTAGTAAGTTTTCTTTAGAAAGCCTTTTTTAAAATTAAAACCCTTCGCCTAACCGAAGGCGTCAGTAATTACTATAATATCGGCAAACATGAAAGAAATAGATTATACCTTACTCCGTGTGAACGAAGCCGAATTATACAAAACAACGAGTCATCCACCGTAGCCTAACAATCCCTTATTAACTTTGGTTAAACGATACAAACTATGACGCCGTCCCTAACCTTCGCCTAGGTATTAATAATTTCTATCCGGTGTTAGCTCACGCAAGCACGCGGATGTGATTTTACAAAATATATAATATACATTATATTTTATTTATATCCAAACACTTATATAGAACCGGGTATAGTTTTCGTCACGTAGCCACTCCAATGCACAACATTTATAAATTTTACAAATACTCACTCCTAATCATGATATGTTTTGTTACACGATTGCTCCTAGTTTGGATGTCCTAGACCGAATCGATGGTCGATGTGATCATCCCATAGTCAGCGGCGGCGTTGATGTTATTTTGTTTAAATAATTTTCTATTGTAATGCAGGCTACAAAAATGCGAAGAAGCAGCATGAAAATAAAGCTTTCAACTGATTCAATATTAAACCGGAAGTATGCTCGTATCTATACAGCGACAGGTAGGTACAGTTGATTACATTAAAAGTGATGCCTTCCGGGTATGCAAGCTCACGTCAAAGTCACCAGAGCAAAGAAGGACGACATGGGATATTTATTCTGTTTCCCTCCATTATAATTGGATTGTTTATGATTACAGAATATTTTAAATTCAATTCCAGCTCTTCAGCTGTTTAGCGACAGACGTTGTTTGTCAGAGGTTTTTTTCTCTTTCGCGTATATTGAATTTCTTAGAAAATGTTTTATTTATATTTCGGGCTTATAATTTTATCCAACAATGTAGAGTCTCACTAGGATTGGTGGTGTACGACAAACGGTTAAGGGACTTGTTCCAAATTTACAAAAAATAACACAGATAAGTAATTCCAAATATTCAAGTAATGAACAAAAGTAGACTGAAATGAAGTATCCACCAGGCATTAAAAATTGTCCTTTCTTTAAAATTCTCTGATTCCTTTTATATCTCAAGCTGCGAGTATCTGTGGTGCTTATATCGCCGCCGCAAAATGTTTATGTCGTGGCCACATGCTGTCTACTGTGACGTTTCATCGATACTGCCCCACATTTGCTGAGCCGACTGTACTTTTATTAACGATGATTTTTGAAAACATCTTTTCTAGAGTATTTTTAAAATATGTTTTTGCTTTACACTTTTGGAATCTAATCCTATTGAAAATATTTTGATAAATTGAACGAGATTTGAGTAAAATTTTAGATTAATGTAAAACTTTTTGGTAGTTGTCGAAGCATAGAATGAATCATACAAAATTAAATCGCGCCCTAAAATTCTTTGGCCTTAACAACACTACAGTGGACAGGGATCTAGCATTGGTTGGTTAGCGTTTAGTTTTAGGTCATTATAAATCCCTAACGTCCTAAATTCAGTCTCATAATTGCGCATACATAAGTAAAAGTTAATTTACAAAGGATTTACGAAAAAAGCGAGAAGCTCGTACGGTAATTTTTAATTACTTTTTTTATAGAGTGTAATTAATAAAGGTAACTTATTTTTGTGACGAATTTTTATCATCTGCCTTTTATGGCTTTTAAAAATAAACACCTCAAAAATAGAGAAAACTAACATTAATAGCATGGCATGTAATTAATTATAAAGAGTTCCTTTGATTGTTGAAATTTCAATCTTTAATTAAGGGGTTACAATTAACAAACGAAATAATTATGTGGTCACCTGTATAAGTCACTTGATCCTGATAGTCGTTATACGCGTGGGCATAATATGAAGTAGGTTAAGTAATTGTCGTTAAATTTGCCTCTACTATTATTACTGCTAATTGAAATTAATAAGGAAAGGATTGAATTTCAAAGGACATTTATAGTAACTACTTGTAATTCAGTAATGACACTATCAAGGAACAATTACGATTAAGATCGAATAATACAGGGTATAAGGTACAGTTGCATAAATAGATCTTTTTTTAGCCTGTTCATTGCAGCCTGTAAACGACATTTCAGTTATTTACAATAATGTACTTTCAAGTCATAAATTACAATTGACTTCAATCAATTAATTAGTATTGTATCAAAACATCTGATTAAAAGACGAGGTAGTCTAAGACCGTTTTAAAATTTAAATGTAGTCATAGTATAGGACTATATCAGCAACAATAATTGTTAGTTTATTAGAGTACTAATTAATTCATTTGTAATAAAATATCATTAATTTAATGTAACAAAATAGATGTTGAAAGAAAAAAGTTTTTCTTCTTGAGACTTAGTGTTGAGTAGACAATGGTTTTTGATACTAAAACTTATCTTTTTTCATTCAGAACACTCTTATTTTTCTTCTTGAGACTTAGTGTTGAGTAGTCTAATGGTTGTTTGATACTAAAACTGATCTTTTTCATTCAGAACACTCTTCTTTCATGTGGGATTCGGTACTTTAGTGTGAGAGCGCTAGCCTATACATGACATTCGATCACTACTCGCACTCGCGCTCTGACGCTTGACATCACAAAATCGCGCTATACATTCCAGTCAGAATAATAATATGAACAGCGCTAGAATCACTTGCTATTTGGCGAAGGCTTTATTGAAATCATATTTGTTATTGACTTGCATTTGTGTTAATATTTCATGGATTTACTAATTGATAAATATTTTTCTATCATTAGATTTAATAATAAGCCTATTATAGGATCGGAAGATTTTGCATCAATAATTTCAGCCGCAACTAAATTTAAAACGCATACGAAATGTATCAGTATTTAGTACTAATTTAGTACTAGAGAATAGCACAACCTATGTTTGTATGGGTGATAGAATTTTGGCTGCAAATAAAGTCAAATTGGGGAGCACATCTCGTCATTAACTACAACATGACACTTTTAGTACTGATAATGTACGATGGACACGTTATAAAATGGTATCAATAATCACTGCTATAAGCACCGCAACCGAACCGTCACAAATGAATTTTAAATTCAATTTGGCTCGTTCAACTCCACTATGATTGGTGACAGTCGCCGACGCGATTCAATTCCAGGCGCCATTTCGGTGAAATGACGTCGTAATTATAAGCTACGGATATACAATGCTACTTTTATAAAGTGGACTTTCATGATAATGCAAACTGGTTTGGATTTTGGAAATGCACAACTGTACTTAAAATAGCAAATAAATAGTTATATTGTTTTAAGTAACGTTAGTTCTGTAAGGAAATCACGAATGAGCGTTTCCCACTCGCGCTATAGTTCAATACCCTTTGAAACACTATGAATAATACTATTTATGTAAATAGCATTCGTTTAAGAAACGGTGACAAGTAACATGTGACACTGTATATACATTTTGACAAAGACAATTTCACGCTTTCACTCCGGCGTAAGTATACTTTTAGAAACGTAGACGTTTCGTAAAATCGTATGAAAAAATCGCATCGGCTCCCGTTTTATAACTATCATTCATTTAGAAGCTAAAATGGCACACAAACAGTACAACTAGCGCGAGTATATGCTTAGAATAGGGACATTTAAATCGATACGACGAATTCATTTCTGGGCTAACGATTTTCACCGGCAGTTGTGTGGGCGGCGGCTCGATCCGTACCACGTTTACTGAAAGAATACAAATAATTAGATCCACATTAAGTGGGCAGAATAATATCAAGAGTGGTCTATAAATATTCGGACGTGATAATCGGAGTTTATTTTTGTTTGTCTCCATAATATAATATTCAAATCTGCTTAGTGCTATGAAAAAGCTTTAGCCAAAGGTTGTCAGATTATAACGTGCTCAGCTTACTGTTTATTCTCTATATTCATATTTTTTATTCTCTGCCTCAAGACAATTATAGCATTAAGATTCAATTTCATCATCAACATATTTTATTGTACTTATTCTGATGTACCTACATAATCATTGTCTAGAAGCCAGATTGTCATCAAAGATTCCAGATAATACAAATAGAATCGGTCTGTTACAGAAAGGGATAATCACGCATTCAAAGACAAGAGCGTAGCTCTCAAATATTGATTCTCAAACAAGTAATGAATGCAAAGTAATTTGTTATTCGAATGTGCCTTTGTGAGACCTTCGCTTGTGTCTTGCGTGTATATGTCTATCGCTTAAAGATTCGGCCAAACCAACGCGATCACACGCGATCAGCCGACGTGTAGCGATGGCGATCAATGCATTTAAAGGTTCGGCCAAACCAACGCGATCAGCCGGCGTGCAGCGATGGTGACCAGACTTAAATGCATTGATCGCCATCGCTGCACGCCGGCTGATCGCATGTGATCGCGTTGGTTTGGCCGAACCTTAAGTCTAGTCGCCATCGCTGCACGCCGGTTGATCGCGTGTGATCGCGTTGGTTTGGCCGAACCTTAACTCAGTCAGTGTAGGTATGGGAGCGGTATGGGAGGGTGATTTTGTGACGTTCAAAAGTCAGCGAGACCTCAGATTTGTATGCGCGTCACGTCATAAAATATCAATGTCACTTCCATGCCTCAGGCACTGACTGATTTAAGCTATCTTTATCTATATCTAGCTGACCCGGCGAACTTTGTTCCGCCTTAATGGCAATAAATAAGCAGACTTTTTTTTAATTTCGAACGGGATAAAAAGTATCCTATGTCCTTTTCCTGGCTCTAAACTACCTCCCTGACAATTTTCAGCTAAATCGGTTCAGCCGTTCTTGAGTTATAAGTGGAGTAACTAACACGACTTTCTTTTATATACAGGGTGTCCCGTAATGTAACGTCAAGCCGGAACTGGGTGTTGAGGCAAGTTGTGCTGGTTATCAGAAAAATATAAAAAAAAATCTATGTGGCATATTTTAAAAATAATAGGCATTTAAAAAAAATCAAAAAATTCTACTCCAGGTGACGGTCCTTTTACTCGTGTTGCCACAAATCTTCACTTTTTCCAATTTTTTTTTTTGTTATGTAACCCTGAATAATGCTTCTCTAAATTGTTATCAAAATTACAAAACCAGCTGCTCCAACTTGGATGAAAAAAATACATTATTCCCAAAAAAAAATATCAAAATAAAATTTTTGCCTAGTTTAAACTGACTGTACTGAAAAAAAATTGTACTACGCGAGTGTGGCAAGTGACGTCATAATTTGGCGCATTTAGTAAGGATTCCAAAATGGTATAACACTTTGTAAAATCTTGCTGTAATTGTCGACAATTTTTGTTTATTGGAAATAATCCCGTTTTTAACTTTATCTACCTTGGTTAAAAATATTATTCTAATGTGCCCAAAATTTAAGTTTCTGGCTTAAGTGAGGTGGAGAAGCCATTTTAAAAGGTATGAGCGGGACGGAGAGGGCCATCTTACCAAGCAGGGATGTTATGGATATCCGTAACCGTAACCGAAACTATCGGATATCCGAAATAAAAAAATGACCATAACCGTAACCGAAACTGATTCAAAAGTTACGGATAGTTTCGGATAAAGGCCAAACTGCAAAACTCTATGAAATTTGCAGTATACACGCCGCAGCTGCAATGCCGCGCTGTAGATTTCATAGTTTTGCAGTTTGCGGTTGCAGTTTGAGGTCTGCGGCCCGTCTTGGAATTGTACCTTAAATCTTAATATTTGTTACCAACTTGTCTGGCATTCGCTGGCACCATCTAATATGCCAGCCTGTTTTACCTTTATCATACATAGGTGTCGTCTTAGTTGGTACATAAAGTAGCTATGTGGGTCACGCTCACGCAGCATCTTGCTATTTGTATTATACCTACATTTTTGAAATTCTAATAATTCCGTAACCGAAATTATCCGAGACTTTCGGATAATCTGAAATGATTTCATATCCGTGACCGTAACCGAAACCGGTATAATATTATTCTAATATCCGTAACCGTATCCATAACCGAAACTTCATATCCTTATTATCCCTGTTACCAAGTACAAGTGCAGGCAGGGCAGGTAGTAAAGGCGCGCGCGCACGGGTGACTTTTGTCACAGTATGTCAACTACTAATTACTGTCATGGTGACAAAAGTTTCTGTGACTGATTGTACGGTAGTCAGTCACAGAAACTTGAATTTTGGTTTCCCTCTGGACACGTGGTCCGACTGCTTTGTCCGACTAATCGGACCACGTGAACTTTTTTTTCCTATTGGTTCGATTAATCGGACTACAAGGAATCGCAATTCCACTTCGTCCGACTAATCGGACTTGAAATAAATTAAGGGTGGTATGCAACAAAATCGATCATGGAAACTATTTCTCGTGACAATTTCATATTAACTACCAATGCGATGCTCTTTGGTCATAATAATAACAAGAGCTTCCTCGTGAACGCTTGGCATGGAAAGGTTCACTATTAAATAAATTTATAATAATAAATTTAAATTAATATTGATTTGAATAAATTAATACAAATATGTAAAGGTATAAATAATTTTAATTAAAGATTGTTTCATTCAATGTAAAACGACCTCCTTTTAGTTCAATTCAAAGTTCAACTGAATTGAACTTTCAGGAAAAAAAACCGAAAAGTCAACTTTCTTAAGTAATCTTTCAAGGAAGTTGAAATAAACGGATTTTTTTTTATAAACATTTCCTAAATGTTTATATGTATTATTATAGATAGGTTATGTAGGTATTCATTTGTTTTCCACATCTTCAATAGGGATGTTTCCTGGGTAAAAAGCAAGAGTTTTAATTAGTCCGTCAGTTAGCTTATCAAAAAATACTCGACACCTATTTTTCACTTTTTAAAACTAATGAAAATTTAAAGAGATAAAGCGTGCCAAAGTTCTAAAGAAAAGGCCCGTGACGTCAGTGAGTGCTTAAAAGTGCTGCACTTTGTGACGTCGCGCGGAACTTCAACGCACTATAACTTTGTAATTATTTGTTTGATTGACAATTAAAAATATAAGTGTCCAATATTTTTTTATATTAAAATTGACGGACAAAAAAATTTTTTTTAGGAAACTAGCCTAAAAAAATCAATCAAAAATATTCAATAGATTTATTATAGTTGAATTTTTAGGAAAATATATTCCGTTTATTTCAGATTTCTAGAAAAATTATGAAAACTATGGATGTTTTTCCTGAAAGTTCAACTCAGTTAAACTTTGATTTGAACTAAAAGGAATAGGTCTGTTATAGTTTTTCAATTAAGAAAATGCAATTACCTAAAAAGTGTTGAGTTAATGAAATAATAAATGTATCTTTCTTTCAAATAGGTTGCGCGGTTAAATGTCGGACCATGTAACCTTAAGAACAGAAAGTCTTGATAGTCCGACTCCTTAATCGAACCAACAGGAAAAAAAAGTTTACGTGGTCCGATTAGTCGGACAAAGCAGTCGGACCACGTGTCCAGAGGGTTTGGTTCATTAGAATAATAATTTTTAACCAAGGTAGATAAAGTTAAAAATGGGATTATTTCCAAAAAACCAAAAATTGTCGACAATTACAGCAAGAATTTACCAAGTGTTATACCATTTTGGAATCCTTACTAAATGCGCCAAATTAGGACGTCACTTGCCATACTCGCGTAGTACAATTTTTTTTCAGTACAGTCAGTTTAAACTAGGCAAAATTTTTATTTTGAAATTTTTTTTGGGAATAATGTATTTTTTTCGTCCAAGCTGGAGCAGCTGGTTTTGTAATTTTGATAACAATTTAGAGAAGCATTATTCAGGGTTACATAACAAAAAAAAATTTGGAAAAAGTGAAGATTTGTGGCAACACGAGTAAAAGGACCGTCACCTGGAGTAGAATTTTTTGATTTTTTTTAAATGCCTATTATTTTTAAAATATGCCACATAGATTTTTTTTTATATTTTTCTGATAACCAGCACAACTTGCCTCAACACCCAGTTCCGGCTTGACGTTACATTACGGGACACCCTGTATATAGATTTGCTTACCTGTAACGGTCTGGTTCTGTACGTCAGCGAAACCTTCATCTTTACTGGCGTAGCTGGGTATGGTGCTGAGACAGGTGATGTCGACGGTCTGGTTGGGGTACAACTGCAGGGTGACCAGCGGGAAGTGGAGCGAGGAGTTGGTGATGGAGAGAGGCATGCCGTGGTGGTGCCGGTGGACGTTGACCGTTCCGTGCGGCACGGTTAGTCGCTCGTCTACCTGTTTGAAAGTAGAAGGAAACATTTATATAGCTCCTGGAATAGCTGGTATTCACTGGATGATGTTTTTTTTGGTGGTAAATTTATTAAACCTGGCTGCACAAGAGTTGCAGTTCAGGGAACTAGAGGTGGGATTTGTCCCGTTATATGTTAACTTTTTGCTAGAGATCAGCCCTTGAATAGCTAGATTTAATCACTTAGATCAAAGGTAAGAAAAAACAGAAAAATTATAGTAACTATTTCTAGTAACTGTACACAATAATATCATCAATAATTTGTGTACGTATTTGTACATAAAATATTATGAGTTGGGCGGACATACATTAAAATATCTTGACCCAATTTTACCCAGAAAGCAAAATATTTATTTATCTATGATGTTGTTACCCAGGCCCTTCTACAAATAACATTCAAACATTTCAATAACACACGTCTGTTCGAGACTTGATCCCAACTATTTCCTGTGATATCTTATTCACTCCCTATAAAACATTTTACGATAAGTATTCACTTTACCGGATGAAAAATATTTGCGTTTCTTGCTTCAACAAAAGCTCAAACTTTAATAAACGGTCTGTTGAGATCAGTATTCGATTCATGCTATTCGATCACCTTTGCAGCGATTTTTGCTTTGCCGCATGATTGACTATGCCGCGATGCCGTATCGATAGCAAGATTACGTGAAAGGTAGGTAAATAGATTTCAGCAACGAAAAATGGACTAAATTCCTAGCTCTCACAGAGAAATCGCTTCAAAAACACACAAAGGCCGCGTTCGCGTACGAACACGCGGGGCTTGGCGCGGAGCTCAAAGCGGCGAAGCTGACGCACATACTGACGTTATAGCGGGGGAAGTGTTCAATATAACGGAGGTACCTATAAACAGATTTGTGTTTTTTTTAAGTGTGTATGATTGGAGAAATATAGGTATTCCAAAAATTTCCGTGGTCATTCAAATAATGAAATAACGCGTGCACATCGTTATAAATATCTGCTATGAAATTTTACTTCGTCAACTAATTATGAAAATGCTACTCTTGTTTTTACCCGACTGCGCCAGAGAGGGTTATTAACATTGCCTTTTTGAAAAATGTTTGCTAAAGAATCCTTGTCAACCGTAAAATACAATTTATTTAGTTTGGACGAGAACATCCAGAAACCCATTATCAGTTATGGAAATGTGCCTCCACACCAAAGAAGCCTTCATTTCAATGATAAAAGCTCAGACAGAAGGCAACGTTACTTTTGTTGAAGGCACTGCTGAATTAAATTACAAGCCATACCTAAATAAATACCTAACACAAAAAAGAAAAAGAGCACTTTATAAATCTAACTAAATTTAATTTCTGTATATACTTAAATCAGATTCAAACGCAAATAAACTCATTATTTGCGTAAAAATACTGGGTTGTTTTTGGGTATATTCATTAATACAAAGTAACATCTAATTTTATTCTAAAACAGCTTAAAGTTTTGGTACACGTGCCAACGTATTTTTTTTCAATATTACCCTTTTCACGTTTCCAGAGAATACCAAGAATTAAATTCTGTAATACAGAAGTTTTGGAGTTAGCTCTCCAGTTAGTTTTAAACGTTTTATTGTGTCAAATCCCTACAAATTGTATAAAAGAGGTCGTTCCGAAATCGACTAAATATCCACCTGGCTCATGTGCCAGATTTAAAAGATATTTCGTCGATAAACTTTTTGAAATATTCAGAATACAAAATATAGTCTGGGAGGTATTAAACATTCAAAATTTAGTACGTGATTCGACGATTATTGCTGCCGGTTGAACCATTTGAAAGCAAAATAAAACTATTCGTATGGGCGTGAGTTTTGCGATAGCATCTAGATAACTACCGGGAAAGGAATAAGGAAATTATAATTGTAAATGGCTACAAACTTTTGGTTAGAACGAAGCTAAGAATACTTTGTTAGGTAATCAAGTCGAGAATACTGGCGATAACATAAATGTTAATGTTTTTGTGAAAAAATGGTGGTAAAACTTTTACTTTTTGCCCTAAATAAATCAGTATTGGAATAACAACAGTAAACTTACAAATCATATTTGGTAAAAGTTCTTACTTTGTTCTTAAAATTATTTCTTTCGACTTTTTACCAAAAAGGTTCTTGTGTAATGTGCTCATAATATTAACGCCTGCTAAAATTCTGTAAACACGGATATAATACCTCAAAATAACACAAGATTATCATCAAAAATACCTTAATCCGTATAAAAGGAGATTCATATCAAGGATTCACCACAATCATAAGAAATTCAAGACGGCATCAAACGTTTATTCTTGTGCCAAAATAATTTAGAAAAAGGTAATAAGAACAGGCATTCCATACAAAACGTGCTTCATTTATGAAATGTTGGGAGCATTAATAGGCACACTTTGTAGGCAACTTAGTGATAAAGAAGCTGCTTAGTGATAAAAAAAATATAGATTTCTTTAAATAAATAAACAAAACAGTAGTATACTGTTATAATTAAATTTGCATAGTTTAGGCGAGTGCCGTAATAACAGTCCTGTTAAAATTAGACCTCTGTTATCAACAAAATTAGTACCTCGTCTTTTACAGACGGGTTATCGACGTGCCACAATAAATCTCATCTCTCATCATCATATAAGAAAAAAAAATTTAGTGTTCACTGCAGCCTGATAAAACACACAATGCTAGATTAACTCAATAGGGTAAGCCCTATGGAACTGAGGTTCATATTTTAACCTCATCCATGGGGTGCAGATATGACTAAAGGATGATCATGCTTATTCAGCGTTCAGCTTACACACTTATGAGGTGCAGATGTGACTAAAGATAGAGCAAGTTTGTTTCGATCAGGGGTGGCCAACTTGATTAGACATAAGATCTACTGTTTACTAACGAAACCCTGGGCGATGTACCACTTACATACTTCATGAAATCTTAAATGAAACAGCATAGTTTAGTACACAATCAAGTAGTATTTTTGCCTTGCCACGATCGCCTGGACTTATAGTCGCGATCGACCGGTTGGCTACCCCTGGTTTAGATACTAACCTAACCTATACACTTAACCTTCAAAACCTTGCAGCATCTATACCCTTAAGTGATCTGTCTTACCTTCACATTATTTATGAACCAGGTGAGGTGCGGCGCGGGGTGCGCGGGCGCGCTGTGGCACGTCGCTTCGAGGTGGTCACTGGACAGCAGCTTTTTGTGTTTAATTTTTATCTTCGGACGGTGTTTTTGACGGACTGTAAAGATGGAAGCAGTTAGTCCTGCTGATATTAAGTAAAAGTTTGTGAGAATGGATGTTTGTAGCTCTCATATCTAAACTACTCAATCGTTTTAGAATAAATTTGCTAGAGATAGCAATCGGTCAGTTGGAAGCCATAGCCATAGGCCTGGGGAGGCATAGCTAGGCCTCCTTATAGCAACAGACGACCTATGTCTAAAGTCATGATGATGACGATGAAGAGTTTAAAACCCAATATAAAACATAGGATTGGTTACTTTTTGGAAAGAAAACACCCTGCAATAAGGACTTTCTGTGACAGGAGGCTCGGGAAAAAGCTAGTATTCACAATTTGAAATAGGTCCATCCAGTTTAATCTGGTTATGTAAAAGATACAAAAAAATGGAATATTGAAGTACTCTGAATCTCAAAGGACGTCATGTCAAAGTCGTACGATAATTTTTATAGTAATTTGGAAAAGGCACACATTTGTTTTAAAAAGCTATTACCTAGTTAGGTTACATTATTTAGGATCCGTATATAGGTACGCTCAAAGAACAGGAATTAGTTTGGTTACTTAGTAAACTAAAAGCACTTTTTAGAAGGAAATAATATTTTTACAATGAACCAAAAAGGCATTGATTTAGTATTCACTCATTTTAGGACTCTTAGAACGTTGTGCTCCATGGTAAATATTAGAGAAATTATAAGCTATGTATATGTATAGTGCTACTTAGTATAGGTAAGGTAGACACAAATAACAATTTGTGGGTTTTTGATGCTTTTTACTTACCGATTACAGTAAGCTCGTGAATCTTAGATACTTTGGAGTAGAGCGGCGTGTCGAGCGCTATCTCGCAGGCGTACGGCCCAGACGCCGAGAAGTCCAGCCTCTCCAACGTTATCGACGTCGGGTACAGCTGGATTAACTGCAAAATAAACTATGTCTTAGGGCCCTCGCCCACGGCGAAACGCACTACGCGCGTTAGACGCATTTGCAACGCACTAGAGAAGTGATGCCAACGCGCTACTAACGCGCTACAGCAGCGCGACTGCATCGCTACAAAAAGTCGCCGTGGGCGAGGGCCCTTAGAGAGGTAATAAAATCGCGTATTGCTTGATATTCTAGGTGAGTAAAGTGTGACGTTTGAAATTCAGCTGATATGGTGTATTAAGGTGAGTCCAGACTATGTAACATAACACGTTATAAAGCATAGTTATTTAGTAATTTGTTAAAGAACTAAGTTAATACATAATTTTGACACATTCATATCTATGACATGCCTCGTTCACGTGACCCTTAAGTTCATGCCTATTGCTGTGAGTGTTGTTACATGTTCTTGGATATAAAAATATACGGTCTTATTCATAATCATTTTTCACATTTTATCAAATGCTTATTAGAGGTTTATAAAACGTTTGATAAAAATTGTTATTCATAATCGTCATTTAGCGCTAAAATCCTCTTATAACTGTGTGATAAGTTATCGAGAGCTCGGGCCTTGTTTAAAGCTCTAATAAACCTATTTTAACCTAACTTTTATAAATGTCATTTCATATGAATGTCACTTCGTTGGTTTATTTATTCAAAATATCCTTGCTGTGATCCTTGCTTGTGAAAATGAATGCTATAAATGCAATTGTGCATTTAGCCAATAATGCCGACCCAGCGCGACGTAGAAAGCTCTACCGCCAACGAAGCAACCCATTCGATTTGCGGGACCTAAATTTTAAAATAAAATATAGGTTCAATAAGGACACAGTGCGCACCATCATAGATTTGGTGGAAGATGATCTGGTTCAGAGCGCTAGAGGTGGTGGCACGTGTCCTGAACTGCAAGTTTTAGTGGCCATAAGATGTTGGGGACGTCGTGAGGTAAGCACAAAAAAGTGTTTTATTTTATCCCTTTGTCGTGGCTGCTATAATTATTTTCATACATTTTCAGGTACAAGATGATGCTGGTGACCTCCATGGCCTAAGTCAGCCGACAGTGAGCCGGATATGCGCCAGAGTCGCGCATGCAATCGCGAATAAGGCAAATTCCTTCATCAAAATGCCTATCACTATAGGAGAGCAGGAAAGAATTAGTGCCAAATTTAGAGCAATTAAAAATTTTCCTGGGGTGATAGGAGCCATAGATTGCACCCACATTAAAATTAAAAAAACCGGAGGTGACATGGCCCAGTACTATATTAATAGAAAAGGCTATTATTCCCTGAATGTTCAGGTAAAATATATTTTGATTTTATACAGTTTACAACAGAGAAAGATTTGTTTTAATAATGTCTATAATTTTTACTTTGTATGATCTAAATTTTAGCAACATTCAACACTATATTATTGGATGGATTACCTACAGGATACTGTTTTTTTTATTTTAGGTTGTCTGTGATGCTGACCTCAAAATAATGGATATAGTGGCTAGATGGCGAGGCAGTACACATGACAGTCGAATTTTTATGGAGAGCAATATAAAACAACGATTTGAGGATAGGCAGTTTAGAGGACGCCTTATTGGCGATTCGGGCTACCCTCTTCTGCCATATCTATTTACACCTATTTTAAGGCCTAGTCGTCCAGAAGAAGAAGCATACAATAATGCTCACATCTCAACTAGGAACACTGTTGAAAGGTGTTTTGGGGTGTGGAAGCAGCGGTTCCAATGCCTACTCCATGGCTTACCAGTAAGCCTCCAAAATGGAAAAGCTGTGATCATAGCATTGGCTGTATTACATAATATAGCCATTGATATGAATGACACATTGTTAGGTAAATGTTATCAATTTGACTGTACATAAGGAATACAAATCTTTATGACAAAATGTTGACAAATTCATAATATTTTTCAGAACAACATATGGAGCAGGTCCCTGTAACTCCGCAACTTTCGACGGAGAACAGTGTTCACGACAACCGACCTTCATTGTTGAGGCGTAGGTCGCAGTTGATACTACAAAATTTTATAAATCAACATTTTTGAATGGTACTAAAATACATTTTGATAAATTCCAACGATTTACTTTTATGTAATGTCATTTGAGTTCATGAAAATGTTGTATTTTAATTTTTCAGATACTGTTCCTGGCATCTTAATGAAAATAAAAAGAATATTTGATTGAAAAATACCTGTATTTCAATTTTCAGTCCAATTTGTTACTATCACAAAAACAAAACCTGTAGTTCTCTTTAAAAAAGCAATTATTCTGCAAAAATTCAAAACAAATTACTTTATATCACTAATTTAAGTACAATTAGTTTCAACAAACTTACTTATTAAAAATCACAGTTCAATTCTTTAAAACAAAGAAATTGCTTAAGTATAAACGTTTCTATTCGGAGGTTATCAACCTTCTACATTTAAAACAAAATAACCATAATTTACACTATTATTATAAAGGCGAATGTTTGTGACTAGGCATATGTGTATTTACTTTATATCACTAATTTAAGTACAATTATTAAACTTACTTACTAAAAATCACAGTTCAATTCTTATAAACAAATAAATTGCTAAAACAGATAGATTATATAGTCTCGAATAACATATAGGCTTCTTTTTATCCTGGAAAAATGCACAGATCCTGTAGGTTACAGAAATAGTAGTCTACGCAGGCGGAGTCGTGGGCAACAGCTAGTTAATAGTAATCTCAAACTCTTATTAAGTTATGACTAGTAAACATATTCATAGCCGTCTAAATATATTGCAGAAACACAATCAAAATGCGGATTGGAACTGCATAAAATACAAATTAAAAACAAACAGAAGTAAGGGAGGAACTAACTTATTATTTAGAATCTGTTAGTACTTGAAAAACTTTAACATCAAAAGACTTATTATTCTTTATTAATGTGAGTGTAATATTTAAGTTTTTCCTGTAATAATTGATGCTCAAGATCCAAGTTTCTCCCTTTCTTCCGTTCGTTTTCCATTTGAACTTCATGCAGTTCAATCCGGCATTTTGATTCTGTTTCTGCAATTTCGGAAATCCTAACTTTGCTTAAATCAATTAAGCCTTCTTTGTTTAACAGTTTCCTTTTTTTTTTGATTGCTGGTGCTTTAAAATTAGGTTTTGCTTTATTTTCTTTTGCCTCTACTTTTTTATTTTCTTTATCTTCCAATATGCCTCTAGTAGTACAAGCATGTGTATCTTCTATTTCTTCATCAAGTACCACCAATTCATATTGGATTTCTTCATTATTTATCAATTCCTGATCTTGCGTATTTTGAGTTGATTCCTCCTCTTGAATGTTAATTAATTCACTTTTATTTGAGTCCGAGTCAAATCTGTTAACATCGACTACAAATTCATTGGGCAACCAAGATGCTATATCATCAGCCCTATCGTCAGGCACTGATAATGGTGGACCACCGCCAGTTTTAATTTGAGCCTGCCTAGCAATGGTCTTGTCTTTCTTCGCACTGATTTTTATGAGGCTCCATTGCGATTTTAACTGGGTAATGGAGCGGTTCATACCAGCGCACATTGAATTAAACCTGAAAAAGAAATGACAGGATTTTGAATTACAGGTAAAGGCAAAATTTTATATTGAAGGCAGAAATCAAAAGATGTACCAACGTTGTTTGTAAATCAGCCCAAGCCGCAACCTTCCGTTTATTCGTGTTAGTGTCTGTATTTTTATTTTCGATTGCATTTACTCTTTCTTTCACCAACTCTTTCAGCAAATACTGAAAAGCAAACACTAGGCGTCAAACATAAATAAAACCATGCTACAAAAATTAGTAGGCACTTTATCAGGCTAAAAATAAGTACTACCTTATCTTCCTCCAACCAGTTTTCTGATCGTTGCCTTTTAGGCGGTCTGTTCTCCTTCGTCATGGACATAATTAGTATCCGATGTAACTAGCCGGGTCGTCGTAAGAGCTTATTGCAGAGTACAGGGTAAGAGGTACAGAATCCAGAACATACAATCCCAAGTTTTATAAAAGTTTGATAAAACTTGGGAGTTGATCGAAAAAACCGAAAACTTTATTAAATTTTCGTGCCAAATGTCAATGTCAGTAAGTAAAACGTCACAGCTGCCAATTTTTTGTTTTTTTTTTCTGCGATTTGTCTATGATTTTACATGGTCCATCAAGTTAAATCACCAAAAAAGCTGTTTTCGTTCATTCTTTTTGTATAGTCTGTGGAAAGAAAATATTAAACTCTGTTTTAGCTATCAAAGGTTTATAAACGATTATGAATAACGTTTTTTATCAGAGGTTTATAAGAGTGTTTTAAGCCTATCAAACGTTTTAGCTAATGTAGGTTTTAAACCTATATTAGCATTTTATTATGAATAAGACCGATACTCTTTAATCGATTCAAACGCACAGATTAATTCAATCAAATAATAAGGCTGGGTTGCACCATCTTACTAAATCTGTCAATATCCATAACAAAACCACCGGTTATCGTTAAAGTTACGGTCAAAGTTAGGTGGTGCAACTCACCCTAAGTTCTGAGACACCTGAGGCTCCCTCGATTATTATATTAATACAATTAATAAAAATTTATAATGCATAAAATAGAGTCATTTACTAAAAGTATAAAGCCATAAAAGTGGAAGCTTATCTTAATCTCAATAACCCCATTCAAATTGCTACCATTCCATCAAAGTGAGCCGACAAAGGCTACCTTATTTGCTTCCAAAGTAAATGACGGAGTACTTTCCACTGCTCATTAATTATTGTGGAACCTGAATCCATTAGATATCTTCACTTAACGGACAACAATAAAATGGATAAAACGAAGTTCATTCATTATTATCTTTTATGTAGGTTGAAAACGGTTTAAAAAATAATTTAATTGGACTTTATTGTCAGTTGATAATCTCGAATAACTCGAAAACGATTTAAGCTTCATAGAGGCGAATATTGCATAGCAGTACGATCCAATATAGCCCGGTTTTGCAAGAACATTATTATCTGCTACGAAACTGGTCTGTAGCAAGTCCGTAACATTGATGTAGCAGAGTAGCTACGAGATCATCGATCGT
Organism: Ostrinia nubilalis; assembly: GCF_963855985.1. Taxonomy (NCBI): domain Eukaryota; kingdom Metazoa; phylum Arthropoda; class Insecta; order Lepidoptera; family Crambidae; genus Ostrinia; species Ostrinia nubilalis. The sequence goes on from NC_087093.1 coordinate 4,882,283, forward strand.
AGTATTTCGTAGTATCGTAGCATGCCTACCAAATTATAGTTTAGTTGCTTGTTAAATACAAAGTTTCTACAGGAATTAATTATAACGGGAATTAAATAATACAATGTATGTGACTCAGTTTTCGTGGAAGCTTATCTTATGGTCTCGCGTTATATCTTTTTTATTTATGTTTTACAATGACAAAATAATTCATAGTACCTACTAAAACAAAGAATTAATTCCTGGAGGCTCCCAGAGGTTAACAAAAGCTCCAGGGACAATTGTTTTGCTACCAGGGTCAGATGTTTAGGATTCCAGAGGAATTTCGGACGAAATGATGTAAGATCGGCCGCGGTAAAAATATTTAAACATTACAAATCTTGTTCGGTCTTTTCTATATTTAGGTTTTCTCGTTTAATCGTTGAACACATGATTGTGAATTACTTATTAATGACATCGTTTACAAAGTGTTTTTTATTTTTTTGCATAAAACGATAGGCTTTCTGTGAGGACCCAAAATCTACGTGGGCGACCGTGAATAATAGCTATTTATCTATAAAATCCTCACTATTCACCCACTATGTTGCTATCTGTTCATTAGATATAGTAGAGTATTGGAAGTTGTGCCAAACTTGGACGCATGGGAAAGAGCACGTACGGGACTGTGAAACGTAATAATGTTTTATGACTACAGACTGATAAAAACTTAACTTTTGGAACGAATACTTGACACGACAATGTTTTCCTTGTTGATTTTAAAGTATAACTATAGTGCATTTGTTTTAAGAAAATAGTGATTAACTAAGCCATGAAATTTAACGCCATTTGACCAATGTTCATAGTGAAAGCTGTGTTCACATTTACCAGTTTATGTTTAAACAATAAATTTTGCATTAATATTACTGGTTTGATTAATACTACATGAAAATACGCCTAGCACTGCTGTTTCACTATTTTCTAAATATGAATTACTAAAGGGTCTCTGTCGTGCATTAAACTTATGTTAAAAAGATAGTAGTTTTTACGTTATTCTACTAAAATGACTCCGATCTTTTAAAAATATTACTTACATTTATATCAGCACCTGTCACGTTATAAAGCTCGTAAGGCGGGTCTCTTTCTCGGACGTACTTCATGAGTCTTTGTCCATTCTTGTAGAAAACCACCTGCGAAACAAATAACCATCTAAAATATCATGATAAACAATATTATTCGTACTTCGTTTAATACAAATATCACAAAAAAATCAAATGTTTTTAAATCACAAGTACACACGTTAAAAACCTTATGAGATTAACTGAAAAGCGTATTTTATGTAAAGAAAGACCATGGGTTTATGTAAATATCAACTCTAGTGTTATAATTATAACGAAATTAAATTGCACTTTAGATTTAAGTGCATGTGCTTTTGAGTGTCACAATAGTAGAGTGTTTTTTTATGTAACATGTTGAATCTATTTCGAATGATTGAAATGTTTACGTGAATAAAGACTGAACAAACAGCGACCCGACAAATATACCCTATTCCAAATTCGCTGAAACACAAACGTGAATTCGCACTAGTCAATAGCACAAATAGCTCCAACCCAGAACCAACACAGTCGCTTCACAATGGAATTCCACTCATTCGGACGTCCACATATTTTAAAAGTCCACGCGCCCGTGCTTATCAAATTTATTTTGTGGAAAATCCTACGTTAAAAAACTTTACACTCAAGTTAATTTAAAGTAGTCAGTGCCAGCCGCAAACAATGCGATTCTCTGTCTTTATCCTGGGTTATTGCATGCACTTTAAGCCGTTTAACTTAAGGGTCATTATGCAATATTGCCCACCTGGCCACAGGCAAAAATTATTTTCCAGTTTCACCGGGATGTATTATATTTGAACTTTAAACCGATGGCGTACGACTCATATTATCACAAACTGAATTTAAGCCGAAGCAAATTGCATTGCTCGAAATGCGTTTATTTATACGTACTTTCCTGCACTCAAACAATTCAGACAATGGCGGAGTATGTAAAGCGGGAGCACTGTTATTATATTTAATAAAATTATTACTGTTACTTATTTACATGAACATACAAAGGCTACGGTTGAAGGTTTTCAGAAACCTTTCCTGTAAAGCTAAAACTGTTTTCCTGCTTTCGTAGAAATTTTCTGCTGTTATCTAATTAAGTAAATTTATGTTATGTTTTCCTGATTGTTACAAATTGTTGGTCTTTTGTATGGTATCTTTAGCCCAGCAATGGTAAAGGTATAGCACTAGTATCGATTGGTGTTTTGCTATTTGGTTGAATCCACTAGCCACGCCCGTGTCGCTAGGCCATCTCTGAAGTATTCAATTTGGAGTCAGAAAGACGAGTTCGTCGTAGTTTGTATAAAATTGCTAACCAAATCGCAAATCATTTTACATTATGTACCTATCTGAAATCACGTCGCAAGTTTAAAGAATTTCACCACATGTGGCCTTATCAACATTATTCGGTATATCTTGATATTATCATGGCCATCTTCTAGCAACCAGTTAAACACGTACTTTCATTCTAATCTTATTTTTTTAATCTAAGAAGAAGTTGTTTCGTGCATTAATTAATAAAATTAAATAAACAATGTACCTTATAAATCGAAGCCGGATCGACATTGTGATCGCAGCGCAGCACCACGTTGTTCCGATGCACAACGAACCTCGGCGCACGCAGCTCCACCCATACATCGTTCATACCCGCCACTGCGAAACACATTCCAGTACTGTACGGTCGGTCACGTCAACTTACAGTGCATAATGAGTTAAAGTTGCTGCAATTCACGAAGGCGAGTGAGCTTTACATGTGTGGTGGCCTGGAAAAGTTTTGATAGACATTTTCCTATCATTAAGTGCATGTACACGTACACACACAAGTAAAGCTCACTCGCCTTCGTGAGTTGCAAGAACTACGTATACTGAATATATTCTCCCCAAACTGTCTGGACAAATCCTCCATTGGCTCCATTTGCTTCTGGTACAGTCAGTGCCAAATAGTTCGTGACACCCAAAGTAGTCAATAAGTTCGTAACGCGTCTTTGTTACAATTGGAATAAGGCTGTCAACTTTTTGACCACTTTGGGTGTGACGAACTATTTGACGCTGACTGTACATACAGCAAGACAGATATATTGCAAAATAGGTGCCATTTTAAAGCAGATATATAGATTTATATAGCAGATTCTTGAGATACGTTAAAAATCTGTCAAACTCTATGCAAAAAACACCGGTTATCGTTATACATATGTAGTTACGGTCAAAGTTTGGTAGTGCAACTCAGCTTAAATGATAAATCGATTAGTACTAAAATACCCGTACGTAAATCACCAAAACTTTATACATTTTCACTCATCAAATTCTCTATACTTACCTACCGTTAATAATCCCAACTAATATTATAAATGCGAAAGTAACTCTGTCTGTCTGTCTGTCTGTCTGTCTGTCTGTCTGTTACGCTTTCCCGCTTAAACCTCGCAACCGATTTTGATGAAATTTGGCATAGAGATAGTTTGAGTCCCGGGAAAGAACATAGGATAGTTTTTATCCCGGTTTTTGAAACAGGGACGCGCGCGATAAAGTTTTTCTGTGACAGACAAAATTCCACGCGGGCGAAGCCGCGGGCGGAAAGCTAGTATACATATAATTAGTGTGACAATAGCGGCACGCGATCTATGTAAAGACAACGGCACATCAAGCTAAATACAGTAGAGTCTTGAGCAGTTGTAATAAGTTCTATATTGCAACAAAAAGATCTGATGTCGACAGCACATCACCATTGTTCACACGTTTACCCCTAATCATGTATAATATCTACGTTCTTCGGAATATTAACCCACTATTTGAGGCAAGTGGCAATTATACTGTTGACACCCTTCATATTCACTGGTAAGGTGGCGAAGGTCTCATCAAAAACAACTTTAATCATTAGGTATGTGAGCAATATTGAGGTGAAGAGAAAGTTTTAAGTTGATGCCTTCTAGGAGATAAATTAATTAAGTTATACCTATTATACCTGCGGGTATCTATGGGCGACGGTAAACATTTACCATCAGGTGATCCGTCCCATAAAAAAACCTACTGTACCTAGATAACAACTCAATTTCTAACTACTTCTAAGTAACATGTGAATAAGCAAAGAGAATTATTCACATCTCTTAAGATTATTTTGTGTAAGTAATGATCCTTACGTGAAATATTAATAGAGTCGTTCGCTAAATGTGACAATGAAATTCAGGTTTTAAAATCTCGATCAGTTTTTATAATCGAATGATGTTTTTTTAAAGTCTATTAATTAACGAAGATACAATGCCATCACGGAAACAGTAGCTTTACGATCATGAGTGAGATATTATCGTGACGTGACGTTTTGAAATGGTTTGTTGTTTTTTGTTTTAAAATATTTTATCCCGGACCTTTCATTTTTCATAAAATAACTAGTTTGACAGTACTTATTATTATTTTGTGGTTTGACTACAAAAATCTTTATTTTTACACATATAAAATAAAAAAGAGTTTGTGCGTGTACGGAAATGGCGCGTCCATGGATCCGAGGACCGAGTCCGAGATACAAATCTCGTGTGTATTTTTGTTTAACTGCCCGTACCTAATGTAATTATTTTTAGCATTAATTTTGCTCGCATACCCACAACCTGTTAGTTAGTTGGGGGCCTGAATTTGTAACTTACGCTATAAATATTTTAACCCTTACAGTCCCTGGGTATATTTACTGACTGTAAGGTCGATTTTTGTATTTTAAACTGAAATATTCGTTTTCCGTCGTTCCCGAACGCTTCGGTTAGTCGCTGACAGTTATTAAACTTTCAGACTAACTCGGGACATATTTTTCGGAACCAGACGGAACATCTGCAGTTACTACGTTATTGTAGACTTGTAGTGCAGTATTTTGGAAGGTATGTTGGCAGTAACACTCGAGTAAGTACGAGTAAGTACCTACACGTCAGCTAGTTAGGAAGTTTTCCCAATGGTATATGCTGGGTAATTGTTTCGTAACGCAAATTAATAAACTATATTAGAGGCATGTATTCTATAACTTTTCTCTAGTATGAATCCACACTCAAAAGTAGGACTTGAACACACAACTTTTATTGTCGCCAACGACTGAGCTTCGAGACACAGCCTTTGTAAGTCTGTTAAGCTTTTCAAGCGTATTTTACGCTGAGCCTTATGACACTTATGATGAGGCAGAAAGAAATAATTGAACAAAATCCGAAATAAAAATGTTACCATAGATTTAGACATAGATTTGCGACAGTTGTGTTAAAATGTACTATCGGCAACAGTGTCAACTGCCCATTGCCAGTCATGTCATCTCGTTCTATCACAAAGAATCACCATTTGATTAGAGCGAGAGCAAAAACGGAAATGGATAGTTAACAGTGTGGCCGTGTGTACAATGTCGGTGACACAAGATAACATAAAAATTAACAGAAACAGCAATAACAGCAAAACTGTCCGTTGTCGTGCCGTAACTGGGTTATCAATTTTAATTCGCCTGCACGAAGCCAATATGTGTAATTTATCGCTCTCAAAGTGCATTTTTGAACGCAAATATTCGAGCCGAAGCGCGATGTCGCTCCATTTTGCACGATGACAGTTATTACAATCGCCACCGCACGTATATTACTATCTCAAGTGTTTACCACAATAGGTTATCTTAAATTATTTCATAAACTGTCCATGAACCATTCCTGTAAGTACAGTTCGAAAAAAAAAAGCGTCAGAAGGCATATGAGAAGCTTATACTTTTTAAACTGTTTTATTTAGCTTGCTCTGTTTGTTTTTATTTGCTTAAACAATAGCTAGCGTAAATAATTAGGTAGTAAGACTAAACATTTTCTTTCTAACCCGAATAAAGTAGGTATCTAGAATATTATTTCGACTTTATTAGACGACAGCTGAGTAAATATTTATGTTGCTAACAGTATTAAATTACGTATTCTTTATCTTTTGGTTTGCGGAAAATTGGTTGAGCTTTGGTTTTATAAGCAATGATTTATTGAATAAGTATTCATAAATAATAATTGTAGATACATTTTGTTTATTTAATAAATCCATATTATACCGTATTAGTTTAATATGAAGAGTGACTAAAACAACATACTTAAGCCCCATTCATCAAGGAAAACCCGGAGAGTGCTCACCTGGCTATTCTCATCATACTTAACTTCAAGTAAGCGCGAGGAATTTGGGAAACAACATTAACTTGTTAAGGCGATGAAGACGTTAAGTATATTATACGTGAGGTTTTAATTACGCTGAGCGTTTAGGCATATTTATGATACACGCCTGCGTGTCGCACGGTAGTGGTAACTAACAGCGTTTGTAGGTAATCGTATAGTACCTGGCAATAGGTGCCAATTTTTCTTAGAATAAAGGTGAAAAATATTAAGACCTAGCTATGTTAGAGAAAACTTATCTTTGATCGCAAAATAAAGTTATGTTAAGGTTGCTAAGACAATACAATCTCTCATTTAGTAGATTTTGTATAAATACTCCTCAAACAAAATTGACAGTCTCTATTGTATGTCCAGAATACCACACTCAGAATCAGTTTAGCGTGTCAAATAAGAACGCTGGAGTTTATATCAGACTAGTTTTTTAAATATTTATAAAAATTGCAGGGTATTTTTCTACGTAAGGGATCGATATTATTACATAAATCAGAAGTGCTCATAACTGCACATCATTATCACAGGCATTTTACGTGAACGCAAAAGTGATTATACATTTTTGAGTATTACGGCTATTATCGAAAAGGAAAGTGTGTATGTTGTTCTGTTTGTTCTATTTCAGCCATACAAACCGTAATTACGCAATATTCGCTCCTAATGCGAAACGAGCATTAATCAATGGGGTGGAAATTATCCCCAAACTAATGCTCTTAATTTACAACAGTTATAAACTTTCTATGTGTTCATTAGCTGCTGAGCAATTAGTAGAGGTTAAATTACAATCACAAGTGGAACTTGAGTGTTACATGTTCAAGAGTTTTGTCGGTATATTTTACGTAAGGAAGTTCCTAGGTCGAATCAAAAGATTTTGCAATTTTTCAATATCTTGTATTAATAATTTTAGTATTTCCTTCTTTCATTCAATTCAGCATCCAGAGTATTTAAATTATAATCGTATTTAAAAAATATAATAGGTACTTTTATCACCGACTCACTGAACATTATAAATTAACGTAGATAGGTACTTAACGTTTGTGTAGGTAGGTGCCTACAAGCCTACAAAACCATACAGACAACTGAAAAGACATAGCCACCATAATAGTTCAAGCAATTAAATAACTTTAGAACCGTCGATCGAGTAATTTGGGACCTTTATCCATTCAATTCTACAGGAGTACCTACGCACAAAGCAGCCCTGTCGTCTCAATTCAAAGATCAAAGCAAAACAATGCCAATAAGCGTTTATTTCTTGAACCATACGATTTAAATTTGAAACTCAGGGGGGTTAACTAAGGAGGCTAAGCCACCACGTAAATTTCAAGTTATAGCTCACTTCCATCAACGTAAGTTACTCGAGGGTCTGCTATTAGGCTGGGTTGGCGTGTCCATATTTATCTTCCTTCTCAAGGGTGTCACTATTTCACTTTATGACGTAATCTAAGAGTAACTGCTATCCATAACTTGCTGGCACCATATAGTATAGCTTAGAAGAGTGAACAGAAGTCTCGAGTGACCTCGTAAGACTGTTTTACTGGCTGTAATACTCGTATAACATCTTGAGCTTTCCGTTTAACGACTATCTTGGTTTTTATAACTGAAAACAAATAAATTACGAGTAGATTTGAATTAATTAGAAGTCATATAAACATGTTGGCGAACTGCATCATTTGAGCTTACATTCTCTCCTCCTTATCTCATGTGAAATGATAAAACCAACTTATTCATAAGCATAGTAATTTTTTTGCTACTCGATAAGAAATACTCAATACCAGAATAAACAATGTCCCATGCGATATTGCGTGAAACTTCAGTCGAAGAAAAGCATAATAATTACGTTCCATATAATTTTATAGGCATTTAAAGTTATTACGTGCGTTCCAACGCTCATTTTTCGAATTCCTTCTCCATTGATTAAAATATCGCAAATATTTTATACATTCTATAGAGCATTCTCTTTTACTCAAAGGAGACTTGTTTTAAAAAATCTGGATTCATGACATCATGATGGTTCCACGTACCTACCTACTCATGTCCTGACGTTGTCTCTACAATCACACGAATACTGTAGCAATAAAAGTCAAAAGTCAAAATTTCTTTATTTGTTTAGACTAATAAATAGTTCTTACAAATCGTCATTTTGCTCTTAAGGAGCCTCTACATGTCTCATAATCTTTTTACCCTACCAGCGCTTCGAGACCAACATTTGGCAAGTGCTGAGAAGGAGCGCCGCAACAAACTCAGTCACCACTGTCTGCCGGTTTAAATAGCAGTAGTAGGTACATTCGATTCAGGAGCAGTTCACTGAATTTACCATGCATTCTTGTATAGTGTATAATGGGTATACAAAATTGCGTGGTATATTAAACAAGGTAGTGACGTGCTAATATCTAGACTTACAGATTACATACTTAAATACTAGTAGAAATGACTCGCATACATAAATTGGAATAACTTGGATTGACCAGTCCCCGAAAGCAGCGCCTGTTCACAGACATGACGAGTGAACCAGCCATCGCTTCACTATAATATTCAATATAAAATTGTACTGTATGTAGTATATATTTGCATTTTTTTTTTGCGTAGTTACACATTATTTAGCAGATGCAGTGCTTTAAGTGATGGGGCACTTATACGTGTAATTTTAGTTATGTATTTTAAATTTTAATAGTGTACTCATTGTTGAAAAGCCAAAATAAATAAATAAATAAAATATGCTCTGCCTATTCATTTTAGAGTGAACCCACTCTATCAACTTCAGTGTTGTTAGTTAACAAACAATTTTGGTTATGTTACACTCTAATATACCTACTTGTGCGTGGTGTTGTGATGTTTGGGATTGTATTTGTCAGTAGAGTTTGATTCGAAAACTTTGATATCGTTAGGCTTTTGATAAAAGTTCGAAGGAATAATGATGGAGTAAGAGCTAGTGAACGCCAGACCTACGTCATTTTATAAAAGCTGAAAGTTTGTCAGCGTATGCTCCCAATAAAGGATACCTAGAATTTTTTTTTTAATGGAGACAAATTAGGTAAATTTATTGAATGTAACCGGTTAGGTCTGGCGTTCACCAGCTCTTAGTCTAGTTAGCCTGTAAAAGAAAGATTCCTGAGACAGTTTTTGAACATAATTATTTTGATAATTTGATGATCAAGTCTGTCTCGACATTAAATCCTTCATTGCAAAATGTGTTCTGTTGGGTATAGATAGATAGATACAACACACTTTATTGTCCACCACACAAGATAAGAAAAGAACATCGACTAGGCATTGCATATCTTATAAGAGCAAGTCTCAAAATAGTCAGCACAGTAACTTGTCATTGATAACGTCACGTCGCGCTGTCGTCACGCGGGGGTAAAAATAAACCTCATGAATAAATAACAAATGCGCCATACAAAACACCAATTTATCATGGTCTCGTAGTAAGGATAATATCCTTGTTTCAAGGAAACTAATAATTCCGGGTCATCTACTACTTTATTATTAAAAGCAGATACCAAACCCATGACTTTTTACATAACAATAACCAATCACTGAGACCCCGAAGCATAAGAAACAAATAAAAAGTATTTATGAAAGATGATACCTACATACAATTGGGACTAGCTACTTGTATTGCAGAGGCCAGAATACAATTAAAGAAAAAGATATTAATGAAAATAAAAAAGTAAAAACAAATAAATACACATCAACATGAATTCACACTACTAATTATAATATTATTCACGAGCTATTCTAATTTCCAGCGCTAAAATTTTCACTAGAGTTACTCACAATCCGCCATCTGCAATTTAAGCAGCAGTATCGCGGTATAAATAAAAGACTGGAATAGGATTGTCCACAGCGGCAATTTCCGCTTCCGGAGAACGGAATCTCCATCTCGCGGCAAAGGAAGCTCGCCGGAACGAAATTTACATTCTATCGGTTCACTCCCGTCCACTCGATTCTACAAACACTACTGGGAGAGTCAACGTTTTTACTAAGGCTTGTTTTATGTCCTCGATGATTACGTTTTTCGGTACCTAAATAGTGTCCTCTGTTTTCACGAGGCCGATTGTATCTTTATCTCAAAAAGGCGTGATTTGATTGCTTTGTACGTAATTCGATTGCTGCCATGCCAGAACGAAATTAATCACTAAAGTTAGGAACGATAACTCGTGCGAGCTGCGTTGCTAAATATTTACCGACGAAACATTCAATTTAGTTGAGTCAAACACAAACACGTGAAAATAGACTAGTTTCATAGGTGGAATAACAAAAATAACCTTTTGGTAGCTTTTCTATGACAAATTATGATATTCATGAGTTACAGTGAGTTAAATAAAAACCACATTCATTTTATATTACAGTGGACATAATTAATATACATATTATGTATACGGTCTTAACTTTTCTGTACCTATCATATACGAATATCATTCTGTGAAAAAAGACGTGCAAAGCGGCTTTTAAAAATTTTGCTTATTAGCCGATTCAGCTACGTCATGTACGTCACTATTGCTGCTAATATTATACGCTTACACGTAGTTTGCTACCAAAGTTGACGATTTCAGATGTTACCGCAACGGTTTAGAAAGAAGTACAGTTAGTTAAGTCAGAGGAAATAAACTGGTTTACTCAATCAAGTCTTTCGAAGCCATACAGCTACAGCCTCAAGCACTCTCATCAAATCAAGCCTTGTAAAATATGTACCTCTAAAAGATAAACCGCTGCTAGTTGGCATGAGGGAAGAATTTCAAATACCTACTCCGAACTACGCAACTGGGGTAGCACTTTAATTGAATTTTGATTACATCCAACGTTGCGAACTTGGTAAGTTTTGGTCTAATCTTTCACTGCGAACTTCTCAGGTTAGTCTAGAAAATATGGGCCTATTATTGTATGGCTTACTTTTCGTGATTGGCTCTGAAGGTTTTTTATATTTATTAACTGAAAATCAAGTATTGGAAACTTAGTTCTGCTTACTTTCTACGTACCTACTTAATCTACTACTTTACATGCATCTATTAAATCAGCAATATTAGGTAATTACCTATCCTGAAAAGAGTTAATTCTAAACAAAAAGCCAGGCAACAAATCTCAATTTTTTTAAAATAAACTTTACTAATTTAAATAATCTAAGATACACAATTGTGTGGTAGGTAGAAACCTGGTAACTATACCTAATACAAATAGAATAAGGTAAAAACTTGCTGCATTCGCTTAGGGAGAGATAAATATTTACTACACAAAGATAAAAAGCCCCACAATATGAGTTTATTCCCGGATTAAGCGCAGAACGTTATTTTATTGTTAGAATCGAAATGTTTACCTCTGGGCAACTTTAACCATAATATTTTGTTTAACAAAACACACCACACATAATGAGCGTGTGTAATTTAAATAAATAATTAGCTCCGCTAAAATGTTACGCTATTATCATTAACTTAATATACCTAGTACGTAATAACAAACTATAAATGTATTTTTACAAAAATAATTCCCCTGTTCGTAGCTAGGCTCCACTTCTTGTTATTATGGTAACTATCAACGAATTAACATTATACTGAAATTAACATCATGAAATAACAATTATACTAATTTAACGGGCATTATTTTGAAATTTTGTTCCCCATAGGATTTAGCCTAGGCGCAGACCACCGACATTTAGTTGGCCGATAGTTGGGCCCGATTATAATATGTATGAAGAATCGGCCGATACCAAATCGGTATAATGTGCGCACTTTCATACATCTCCATACTGATCAACAGCCCGACCCAAATATCGGCCAACAAAAATCCGTGGTCTGCGCCTAGGGTTAAACCCAGCTGGTATGCAAACTAAACTATGCCACGATAACCCTAAAACTCTACTTTCGCACCGTCCTTCCTCTCAAGAATTTCGCGCTTTTCCCTTAAGTACTTTTACCACAATTGAGATCGCAGTTTTACCGCAGGGCTGACTTCTTGAGCTGCGTTTGAGTTTATCCTAGTTTTCCCATCTCTAAAGTTGACTACTAAAATATTTACCCCGGATCTTCGGGCCCCGGGTCTGAATCACGCCCTGGGACAAACATTTGTATGTTGGGAAAGCGGCTCTAGTATTTATTTTAAGTTACGCCGTTTCATGCTAGTACTCCCTAGCGACTATTCAAACTATCCAAATAGAAAATGTTGACCTAACGTCAATCCTATTTGACTTTTACATGTTTAAACCTATGTGCAAATAGATTGGTTCATCGGCGATTTGCGTTTAAGTAAACGTCGTGTCTAAAAATGTTTCGCCGAATGATAACATTATTATACTCTATTAGAAATAAAATTGTATTTTAGACATAGTTTGAGTTGCACCACCTAACTTTGACCGTAACTTTTACGATAACCGGTGCTTTTTGTATGGAGATTGACAGATTTTTGACGATTGTTTAAGTTAAAGTAAGATTGTGCAACCCAGCCTTAGACACTGGGTGGGTAGACACATAAAATTGGCAAAACAACTGTTAAAAATTCGTATTATAAGTCTTAAACTTGCGTCGTGAGCAATTAATACAAAATTAGTTCTTTGTTAATCCTATTTTTGCTGCTGAAACACTCAACGCTACAGGCTGAGGTGTTGCGTGCCATTCCTCCATTAAGAACAATCGGTGTATTTACATATCAGCCTACCCGCAACACGCCCGCGGCTCAATCTTATCGCTGACTCAACTTAATGCTGGTTTAACTAACAATTAAGCCGTAATTTCGGAACTATCGTACCTACAATTAAAATACCTACTTGGGTTTTTATTTAGTATTCAAGTTGATCTGTCTGATTTTACCCAATTTTTTATTGCTTTTTACCTTAAGTTTTTAATCAAATCAATAATTTTGTTTTTAAATTTCAACCTATCTTTCAATTTTATCAGTCTGTTACAGAAAAGCTAGCCCTAGTCCGCGATTTAAACACGGTCGCAATTTCTCACTAATTAAATGTCGTAAATCACTTGGTAAAAGTTGGTTAAATAATTTAAAGTGCGTAAAAACAAAATAATAGAAAAATGTAGGTATTTAATGAAACGCTGATATTGGCACACAAAAATGCTCATGACGATATGATATTTCATGAATATTATGTGTATATTTTAAAGCTAACACAACGTTAGGCACGACTGCGTCCTAATTGCTGAAATTATATTATGAGAAATAAAAATACCAACACGAAAATGGAGAATGAATTGTATAGTACAACCTTCACATTTCGGGGTATAATCACATCTATTACAACTTACATAAGATGCCAGAGTTTTCAACTTAATGTGCCGTTGTCCGTTATGGAACAATTATATTCGTTATGGCACTTAAAAGGCGTTGTGTTATTTTGTTTTTAAAAATGGTAATTTTCTTTAACTGGTAAAGAAGAATAATGAAAAATAATGCGTTACATTGTAAGCAGTATGTTGCTGTTCACAATCTTTCGACAGTTTACAATCTCGCGAGTTAGATTGTAATCTAACGGTTTTTACAATCTTACGGTGATATACATAAGGTATTTATTCATTTCTAGGCTTGTAGTTCAGTAATAGCGCTTTAGTAGCGATCACCATAGTAAAGCAATTAACGCCGCGGGCGCCAGTCCGGCACACGAGCCACCCGATCTGGTGGCTGACCGATATCACAATATCATTCTGCCATTCAAAGATCATGTTTCCAATACGTTGCCGCATATCAATCGTTCTTGTATAATGAAGCCCAACCAAACATGGTCAGACTGTTAAAACTTAACGATCCAACTGTCTGCTATTTAGTCAGTATATCGAGCTTTTTTTAATTACTTTAATTGCCTAGGTCAAACGAAATCGAAGAAGGTCTTGAATTTTCCATAGATTTTTAGGTTAGTTTGAATGGAATAAATGCCTTGTAGTATTTAAAAAGTAATCATAGGTCATGACTAAATTATTAGTGTTAGTTACTGTGCTCAATTGCTCATCGCTCTACATTTCCCCTCAACGTATTTTTATGTAGAGTCCGATGCGTGGGTGCCAAATTAATCAGTAAAATATGTATAGGAATGATCGAGATCACTTCAGAACTTATAAAACTAAGAATAGATTTCAGTCTGTGTTCGACTCGATCGATAAATCTTTGAAGTTAGAATAGAGCAAGTTAATTTGATAAGTATTTATAGCACTGAATAGTTGATTACTGTTTTGATAATACATATTTAGGCATTGTTAGTATTTACAGTCCAATTTAAAGGCTAATTTCAGGTGGTGAAGACATATAAAAATAGTAAATGCTGAATTAATTCAAAAGTATGTTAATATCTGTGTACTCATTATCAAGACACATCACAGTTAAACTTCTGCTTGGTCTAGGAATGAGTACCTAAGGCTGGGTTGCACCATTTTACTTTAACTTTGTCAATCTTCAAAAATGTGTCAAATTCCATACAAAAACCACCGGTTATCGTCAAAGTTACGGTTAAAATCAGGTGGTGCAACTCAACCTTATTGGTGTAAAAAATAAACTAGACTCTTCCTATGAAAAACCTTAGGTAAAAACAAAAAACATAGGTACATGTTATTCAAATTAGCTCACGAACATATTATTATTTAATAGTTGTTACATAAAACTGCTATTTTGTTTATTTTACTCGGTTTGCGTCGAAATTGTTTGCAAGCCAATATCATTTTAATAAATAAATGAGCTTTGCCCATTATGAAGTAGCTTATTTGTTATTAGGAGCAGAGTAAACTTAATAAATGTTAAACTCTCAGTATGCAATATTCGTGTATAAATGTACCTCCAAAACAAAAATCCCGAGGGCACGTACTTAATTTTACTCGTATTAATTTTTAAATTGTATGTCTGTAAACGAAAACGAAATAAAATGACAACAGGCACGGATTTAGTTGTTCTAAATTGAATTATTATTCTTTTTTTATCAAAGCTGATAATCTATAGAGATGTCAAGCGTAGAATCCAAATATAATTCAATTTGAAGCCTCAATATAGATTGAGGTATAGGTTGGTTTTAGTAATCAAAAATAGAATGTAGGTATGACTGAGACTGAATAAAGTGTTGAGCGTCGTTTATATTACATACTGAATGTTTTATTAGATACTGTCTGTGTGTTTAAGAGGAAAATTAGGCAAATTACCAGTTGAAAGTAAAGAAAAATATTTATTTTGTTCGTACATAAATTAAAATTGCACAGTTTGAATAAAAGCAGTCAAGTTAGAAACAAAAATGGCTACCGTTCAGCATGTGTCATGCTCTGAGCTGGTAGAACCCAGAACATGACGCTGTTATTCTGCCGAAGCTCTCTCCAATTCTCTGTCTCTTGCGCGCGAATTGGAGAGGGCAGTAGCAAACATCAGAGTTTTGAAAACGTTTGCGATCAGTAGGCAGTGTTAAAGGCAACATAACACTAAAGTATGGACTCGTTCGCAACACGTAATAATCCCTAGATACCGCTCTATGGCGCTGTGTCGTGCCGGCGGAGCTCGATAATAAACCGTTTAAACGTGAAATGTAGATAAATGGAAGCGATGTTCGCTCCGAACTCTCTTTTGTGCATTCGATAACAACGGCGTTTCGTTTTCGCTGGTTGTTAATACTCGTATTATAAACGGAATAAATTAATGTATTACTTACTTGAAAGATTTTTAAAGTTTTTGTTTGTCAATTTAATTGTTAACCTAAATAAGTGTTGCTTGGGACGCTAGGCTAATGTATCATCTGAAAGTCATTAATCAATATTATTAAGAAGTATCATCTAATTCAATGGGTAGGTAAAACCACTTCGTTTCGTAAACGGTACGTGCGGCGCATATTTATAGGGTGTGAAAGTTCTCTGATAATAACAAAAATCCGCGGATATGATAAGCATTACATTACATTCTCTGCCACGTTAAAATCCACTAACGTGGCAGAGAGGCAATTACAAAAACAACGCGGAGGCGTAATATTCATAAAGTCAACTCTAACTTTTCCTTGGGGACGCTACCCACCACGTCGTGACGAATTTACGTAATGTGAAATGAAATTATAATGCTAAGCTTGAAAAAACATAGTCGACCCGATGTTAGTACGGTAATTCGCTTAGATTACAAGTTGGATCACATAAACTGCGCTATTTGTATTCCTAATATGGACATAGTATGTGATCCATGACAAACGAAATTCGTGCGTGTAGTAAATGTTTTTCAGTCAAGAGTCTAAAAAACTCAGTTATTTCAATTCTAGTCAGGGTAACTAAACGGCCAAGTTTTATTAAGTCAAAGTCAACATTTCTTTATTTGCATAGACTATTATAATATAATGCTTACAAATCGTCAAATATTTTGCTCTTATGGAGCCTCTACGTGTCTCATAATCTTTTTACCCTACCAGCGCTTCGAGACCAACATTTGGCAAGTGTGCTAATATCTAGACTTACAGATTAAGACACTTAAATACTAGTAGAAATGACTCGCATAAATAAATTTGAATAACTTAGATTGACCAGTCCCCGAAAGCAGCGCCTGTTCACAGACATGACGAGTGAACCAGCCATCGCTTCACTCGACCATATTAGAGGGAATGTAACGACCCGCCTTACTATTATGAAACAATAAAGAGGTAACCTTTGTCTACAGTTTTGGTTTGAAATAATTGCTTATTTCCCTTGAGATTCATATAATTTAGTCGAATTGAAATTCACATGGGTCGTACCAATCCTGCGGAGCAAAGGAGTAAGTATTTATGAACCGTTATAAGTTAGGTACGTGGTTAATTTGGCATGTTTTAACAAAAACATGTGTAAGGTTTGAATATTCAAAAATGCCCCCCCCCCCACCCCGGAACGCATGACTGACGGTCAACCAAAGCATAGAAAGTTAATCTCATTATTTAAGCTGCGTCTCTACTTAGCAATGAAATATCTTCGGCCATGATACACCAGAAAAATACCTATACCTAACCTACCTTGTAATAATAGCTATAATGTTACTGGGCTACCTAAATTCGTAGAATTACAAAGTACTTTTACAGAATATTTGTTTTTTGGCTAAATAAACGCTTAAAAATAGGGGATATTCAACAGTTAATTTTAAAGCAACATAGTCTAAAGATTAGAAAATGTGTCACAACTAGCCAAGTCCCCCTGCGTAGTTTTTTTAAACGTAAATACCTACTTTAACAATCCGGCTTTTGCCTAAAACTTCTATGCAAGATAATCTGCAGTTTTTTGTCACACTGTCACGGAAAAGTTTCACTTAAGTTTCACTCTATTCTTTACCCGTTCACCGCTAACCCACATGTTGAATACGTGTTTTCATTTCAAGCTTGGGGAATGATAGATTGTCATAATATATCATTTCTAATGCGACAGGTCTCCACCTCGGCGAGGACAGCAGCCAGTAACCGGGAGATCGTACTTTTCTGAGGATTAATAATAAATTACGTCATAGACATGCTGAAACTTCGGAGACGGTACAAATTGGTTGGAAACTGCTGAACTATTGTGATGTACGATATTAATCGTAGAATTCTGTAAGTGGTGCCAAATACATATTTGTACGTATGAGGCAATTCTGAGAGTATTATAAGTAGATAGTAATCTATAAAAATATATTGCCTGGGTATTAGATAAGTACTTTATAAGGTTTTCTCGAAACGGTAGGGGAAAAAATAATTAGATATTTAAAGGTTCCTTAAGAGCATTTGAGAATTTGTAAGAACTTATTTAATTGGTCTTAACAATAAAGATATTTTGGACTTTGATTTTATTTTTCATAATAAGTACTTAATAGTCACAATATGACGCAGTTGGAACAAAAACTATCAGAAGTTTCCGGAATCGAAATCAGAAAGTTATGAATCTCGACTTGGCTTAAGAAATCTGTCGCAAATATTCGCCAGCGTTTGAAATGGCCAGTCCATTGGACAAATTACTCCCGTCGTGTCCATTCCGGAGTTTTACGACGAAAGTGAGCACCAAGCTAGATGTCGTGAACTTTACTGTTAAATAATTAGTTACATCAGACTGGAAAATAAGATGATTTTCCCTTATTATTAATATTAATTTCTAAATATGAAGTTTTTAATCGCGTTTATTAACTTTTTTTAAGAGAGACCAATATTTTTCTTAAATATGTAGTAGGTTTCTTATGTAGGTATTATGGCAGACGGAAAAGGAAGTAAGGCCACTTCTATGGATAGTGTATTATAGTCTATCCAATATAGCTTGATTAGAATGACGGCTGTCAAACAAATGTGACTAGTGCTGGGTATGTTTCGTACGGTTCACATAGATGTATCGGTAAGTTTTCGAAAAAATGATATAAAAAAATGCACCCAATTTTTCTTCATATCTTTATTCATAAAAATGACAATTATGATTTAAATTTAAAGACAGTAAAATTTAAAATTCATGTCAAGGGTGTACAACCTAAGTCGTAGTCATTAACATCAGTGTTCTTCAGTGGTTTTTGCCTCTCGCTAGAGGGCGGTGGGCATCTCTTCTAGAGCAACGGTGCTATGAATACCCAAAAAATTACCGGTGATTGATTTCCGATGTTTGATTATTTAAGAATGAAATGTTTTTTGGTTTTTAATAGTGAACATTTAGAAAAACGTATAACTTGACTTAAATATGTTAAAAAATTAGTTAGAAAAACAATTTGTTAAATATGTTAAAAAATTAGTTTTAATTTAATATGACATTATTGTCGATATGTCCCAACACTAACATTTTTGTAACTCGAGATAACCTTGTAGAGACGTCGTTAATACTCTAGCTTGATTTTTATAATTTCGAATTACTACTTATTGGTGTAATTGAACGCTGCATTTACACGAAATTAACATTTTTATTGGAAGCACTGTCGTCGAAAATATTGTTTGTAGGTCAGACGTGAATTATTTCTTGTCCGCCAATATTTAGCTCTCATTGATCGCTACTACAAAGTTATGTCGTTACTTTTGATGGCAGCTGTCATTCTACTCAAGCTATATTGGATAGACTATAGTAAGATTTCAAGGTTTTTTTACTTAAAGCTCTTGATAAAACAATAATGACAAAATAGGTATATTAATTTGTCGTTTTCAATTGGTATAAAAAAATAGTCTACTTAGGTTAGACTCGATAATTTCAGCCCTTGACTGAACAGTTCTTATAATTCAGCGTTTTATACGTGAATGTTTATTTATCTTCTACTGAGTCTTAAATTTTGTTATCCCGAAACTTCTTACGAACGTGTGCTAAAAGTTTCTATCGAGACGTGAACACACTCGTAATGTTGTTCCATTTGTCCTTGTACAGTTGCGTAGAGATAGGTACATAAGTACGTATAAAGATTCATTATATATTTTTACCTTGTTCTGGAAAGAACCTGGTAATCTTCAGGTGATTAGTTAAGATTAAAGGGATCAATTTGACTTGAAACAACTCTAAACGATACAATTCAAATAGTAAATAAATATTTTCTTAAACTTTGGGTAAGTTTAGAAAGCGAAGAACCAACAAAAACGCAAGTAGATAAATCAATATAACCAATGCATGGTTGGATGGTAGAGCAAAGTTAAGACAAAAAAATAAAATCATAGATTTATCGAATAACATTTTTACTATTGTAAGAAAATCCTATTACAATATTTTATTTTCAAAATTTCCTATTACATTTTGAAAGCGCAATAATTTACTGTCACTCTTCACGTCTCAACGACTCCGTGACTTCACAATTTCACATACACATGGAATCTGATTTGACGTGAAAAACACTTTTCATATGTCTCAGAAAGAAATCACAATTTTCACAGAATTACAATTAGATAATTAGATATGTCTCCTCTACTTGTTTCACATAAAAGCCGAAGACCTTTCATGGAAACCATACTTCCTTAAAAAATATTTTTGATCGACGATTTAAGACGAACATGCGATCAAAGCAAGAATTTCAAGTCAATTATTGGCTTGATCAACTAAATTTAGCTGAAATAACGGCTACAATTATTAAGTTAACTCGCAAAATTAATTGATGAAACGTTTAGTTACACCGCCAGTCTTAACTCTCTCTAATATTAGTTATTGAACTGAAATTAACGGAGCGCACTTACAATACGAATTGTACTCGTATATCGATTTTCAGAGTTACTCAGAGAACCAATTACGAGTGAGTAACCGAAGGTATTCTGTGGGAATGTAAGTTATTCGAAGACCTCAGGCGAAGAGGAAATTTCCCAACATGAAACAGAATAACATTATACGAATTAAAACGTAAGAATAAGTAGATAACATTCTCGTTTTTCATCTGGATTAACTGATAAAAAAGCTATGTAGGACAATATAAAATATCATAATACAAACTAACGGATTATTATACGGAATCTGCAAGTGTGTTTTCCAATGAGCCTTAACGTTCGTAGACCCGATCACCCTTAGGAAATAAAGTTTCTCAAGGTGACTATGTTCTAGAAAATGTAGTGTGGATAAGTCACAGTGATTTGGTTAAGGTAGCGGAAAGTCACTAGATGTAAACGACCCAAAGTCACTTGATCAATCGTTTTGTTACTGATGAAAGCTGATGATGATGATCTGAATGCCTTCAGTTACAAGGTAGGTGGTTAAAAAGATTAATTTTAAATGGCTTCTTTTAGTTCTAATAGGATTTCCCCCTACACGATATACACACAACCTAATATAAAACCGCAAACCGCTCTGGGGTTTGCACTGTCATCATTTGATGTACCAAATATCATGTCAACACACACGCCGCTGGGGAAAGCCTTGTCGCGAACTTGAAACGATTTTCGCATACCTACATTTTTCCAGAATGTGTACCGCAAAATGTCGACAAGTCAGACGAAAATTGCGCCCTTTCGAGTTTTCAGGCGAGCTGCGCTAAACTTTGATGTGAGTAGAAATCGCTCAAATGCAAGCTATTACCTAATCGCATGCAGAATTATGTACGTCTAATAACACAGTAACGTATAGTGGTAAATAACGCAAATATTAGTTTAAAATGTAGATATATTTCTGAAAATATCTCGTAATAGGTACCTCGTATTTATGACTTTTGCATAGTTTCTTTTCAGTATTTTCAGTAATTTTAACATTTTAAAGAAGTACGGGAACAAAACTATTGATATGCTAAATCGATTTCTCGTACCTATACCTCACACAACTTTTCATGAATATTGTTCAACTTTCATGGGTTGAAATCGTCTTTCTCTTTAGAGCTTGAGCAAAGCAGGAAATACGTATAACGTAACATAAAAGTACATAGTTATTATTTTTTTTCTGGCGTCAAGAATCGCCTCTCGATCTAAATATTTTTAAAATAACTTGAAAAATCGAACTGCCTAAAGTAGGAATCGAAGTGTCTAATGTTGATGTTAAGTTGGAAACAAAATAAACGATTTTTTTTCTTTCTTTCTAATATCCGTTTTCACCATCAATCGCTAATTTTTAAGTGACCTTTATGGTAACAAATTAACAATAAAAATTTTGTTTACATAGAGGTTTCTTAAAAATTAGGGATTGATGGTGAAAACGGGCATAAGTAGCTCTGATGGAAGAGCAGTCGCCCGGCAAGCGAAAGGTCGTGGATTCGATTCCCTTAGGCATTTCGATATTTTCAAGTTATTTTACTTAAAAGTAATTATTTCACTTACCAAACACTATCCCCGTCAGGGCCAGCAGTAGAAGTTGGAACTGCGTCATGCAGCTTAGCATCTCGGTGATCGCAGCTCACTGGCAGTCGAATATCACCACGATGATGCTGAGCCAGCACATCTTTGACGATTCACTGCAATACAATAAAATTATTTCAATAAATCTGACACATTTATCTTAATTCCACTTAAATAAGACATACTTTTCACTAATTTCCGAGTTAAATTACAGAAAATAATTGAATTGACAAAATATTGGAACGCAAAACAAAAAACGATCGCGTCACAGCAATGAAAAAGAAACATTTATTTGTGGCCAGGCTGTCTGGGTAAGGAGTTCATTTACAAAAAAAAGTTTATCTCCAAACCAATACAACATAGGCGCTGATTTTAAAAAGTTAACCGCCCGTTGAACACTTGTTTAAATTGTCATTTAGTATGGAAATATCATTTTACTAATGTTCAACGTGTGCTTAACTTTTTATTATTATTACAAGCTTTATATTGACTTCACTTGTTAGTATGTGTGGGACAAATCTTGCAACTGAATTTAAGACCACTTCTCCTCAACCGATTGAGTTGAAATTTGGTATACTTATGTAAGTACCTACGATGACAATGCAATGTTATGGTACCATTGAGCTGGTCAGATGATCGAGTCAGGAGGTGGCCATAGGAACTCCTAAACGAAACGACGGAATCGCATCGAGTTTGGGTTCGTTGGATTTGTCTTTTCGAGCAGTTTAGTGCTAGATTATGTCCAGGGTCCTGATGATGGAGTCAGGAGGTGGCCATAGGAACTCCTAAACGAAACGGCGGAATCGCATCAAGTTTGGGTTCGTTGGATTTGTCTTTTCGAGCAGTTTAGTGCTAGATGATGTCCAGGGTCCTTATGATGGATTAGGGAGGTGGCCATAGGAACTCCTAAACGAAACGGCAGAAACTCATCGAGTTTGGGTTCGTTGGATTCGACTTCTCGAGCACTTTGGTGCTTAATAATGACCCAGAGAGTGAGATACAACTTAAAAGTGTAAAATAAAGTTATAATAAAAAAAAACTTTTTTACAAACAAGCTTTATCCTGTTTGTTTTTAAAAAAGTTTTTTTTTCATACCTAAGGTCCTAGAGTAAGTGCACTTATAATCTAAGGCTGAGTTGCACCAACTGACTTTAACTGTAACTATAACAATAACCGGTGTGTTTATATGGAGTTTGACAGGTTTTTGACATTTGTTAAAATTAAAGTAAGATGGTGCAACTCAGCCTTAGCCATTTAAAAATAAAATTTTAATAGATGTATCATATTATTTATTCTTCTTTTATAAAGTGCTTTCAGTGAAGAAATATTATGTTAGTATTTGAAACTACATGTATACTTGTATTTAAAGCTAAGCTAAAGGACCTTTTGTTAAAAAAAGGTTACTACTCTGTAAATGTATATCTTTCTGACAATTTATAATGATTTTTGTGACAATTTGAGTACCTAAGTATTTATTAATGAAATAATTTTTTTCTCTCCGACTGACATAATATTGTATTCTGCTGACATTTTCTGTATGACTTAATTAACTTATAATTATTAATAATTGACTTGTATTTGAATTTGAATTTGAATTTGAATTTGAATATTATAAGTAAGAGTCTCTTGCAAATCACATTAAACATCATTATTCAACTTAAAGTATTGCACGTTTTCTACGATATATTCATACTTATCATAAACTTTTTTTCACGTTTACCGAAAGCAATAATGAGAAAAAAATTACTATCTCAAACGTTAAGGAAGTACCTTATAAGTAGATTATTTATGTTTTGTTAGTATTTTACATAAATAATTTTTGTTCCAATGTTAATATAAGCGTTAAAGATCAATTTAACTATACTGCAGCACTACAGTTATTTCTGTATTATCAGAGATATTAATTATATTTGTTATACCTACTGTGTAATAAATTGACAAGCGTTATTAAGTAAAATATCTAATCTACCCCGAAGACACCGGTGAGTAAAATTAATTACTTAGTCCCAAACATTTCGTGAAACGCCGACATATACAGTATAGAGGTAAATATTTATGAGCTTTTAAAGCTCTAAAAGTTTTCGTTGCGACTCGACGACGTTTTTCGCAAGTTTTAAAAAGCTTTACAAGTGTACTCACTTTGGAATTCGAAGGAGAAAAAATAAGCTTCTTGCACACTTTTTATCTGCATAATTACGGCTTGCTTCAGAAAGTTTCAACGCCGACTAAGATTATTTCATCATTTGGATGTATGTTTGTTTACATTTAAGATTCATTAGGCTCCACATTAAAAATCTTTAAGTTCATCATTATAACTTGTCACCTACACAGCTGTCTGACCGAGAGTCTAGACAAAGTGACATTCGAAATCGCTTCATGGAGCGAAGACACGCTACCGGACTACAAGCGTTAGCGATAGAAGAAGAATAGCCACGGCCGTATTGTTTCGTTTAAAACAATTACATAAATAAAATTTGAGAAAGTTACATTTTATCATCTAAGTGACTCATGTGTGACAAATTAGAATAAAGTAATTAACCCTCCGAGTGCAAAGCGGTTTGAACTTAACATTTAAATAAACCCATTTGTGCCCACGTTACTCAGTTCAATTATAGTTGCAGCGCAAGTTCGCTACTCGTAAGTCAGTCCTCTGCCAATTTTAAACGTATTCCAGTCGACACTCGACCAATTTAGGTATTCGGTTATCTATTCTACTGACACGTGGAGAGACAACACGATATTCGAAGTCCATTGATGATATCGTTGTTGGGCAATCGCCGCGGGACACGTTGCCTGTAAGTCACGTGACAGTAAAAATTGGCTACTTGATAACATCAAATTAATGCCCGGTCACTGGAATTCCTTTAGGATATTATGATGTTTGAAAAGCGATATCTATGGGTTTTAAAATGTATTTTTTATGTAACGACATGCAACTCTTGACGCTAAAAAATTTGTTTAGAATGAAAATGCCATTATTCGAGCATTTGTTTGATACTTGAGTAATGTAGAAAATTAATGCTGTTAACACAGTTAAATAACATAACATCACACAAAACAACACATTAGGTATATCATTTATAATAAGTTTTGAATTGGCTACTTGCATACATATTATTATCCCCCCAATATACAGACAAGCAAGGTGTATACTTATATTCATGAGAATTAAACAGTGTACGTATCAGATAGTAAGCCTATCTATTTTCGACTGAAATTATCGTTTCATGTTTTAATGTTGTCCTTCACAAATTGTAGGGCATTCGAAATATGGGCCACACGATATTATTATAGCGTGTATGTATAGCTAATATCGGTTTCACGCAATTCAAATTCATATCGATCTGTTTTTACTTATAAACGCGAGTTTTCTTATATTTATCCTCAATTGGATCTGTTGGTAAATCGGTAAATCTTCAGAAAATGTACTTGCTTGAGACTGTGACTTATTTATTGCGCCATAGCGATAATTTTTCATTACAAGGTTTATTGTAGTTTTGATGTAGATACCGTAGAATTAGCTATTATTACTTCACTGTAACCCCTGACCTTCCCAAAGATGCTATTACACACACTTGTTGTTCACACGATAAAAAATACACCATCCTACCCATTACAAAAACATTGTTTTCTCACGACGACGCGACGCGACAAATGATTTGAATTGCACCTAGAGATGTGCAGTTCTTGGAAACTTTTCGCAAGGCGGCAATATTTCCAGTGGGGGCAGATTTTTCTGTTCGGTTTGGTTGGTGGTAGGGCTTGTTATAAATCCGCCTGGCTAGCTACCACCATCTTACCTAAGTCTGTCGCCATAACAACAATGTTAACAGCATTGTTGTGTTTCGGCAGTTAGAGGTAAGATAGCCAGTTCCTCTGCGGTTGAGTTGAGTCTGGGTGAAGCTCGCTTCCACCTTCGGCCTGATCATCACTTACCATCAGTGAGATACAAGCCAAGAGCTTCCTCGTTGTGGATAAAAAAAATATCCCAATGATATTAAAAAAAAAGTATCTATCTTCATCAAATATTATTACAATCTTCAGATCAAATCAAATCAAAAAAAAATTTCTTAGAAAGTTTAGTTCTTTGGGTAAAGACGAAAAGTTCACATCGTCTTTTTTGCTTGGGATTCGAGCGGCCCTGCGCTTGAGACATGAGCGACGAATATAAACACATTAATTAGTATAATATGATTTACTTACTTAATTGGATTGTTTAAAAAATGTTTTTATTCATAAAATACATAAAGTTGCCTCGTTTGATGTCGCTCTTTGTAAACGTTGCTAATTCGGGCGCCTGAAGCTTTATACAACTGTAACATTTCACTAATTCATTACACTCACAGTCACAAAGATCTTTACTTCAGTAGGTATTGATATCATATAATTACATAGTATAAATCAAAGTCGCTTTCCGCTGTCTGTCCCTATGTATGCTTACATCTTTAAAACTACGCAACAGATTTTGATGCGTTTTTTTAATAGATAGTGTAAAGCTGGGGTGGATCGCTAGTGATTAATATTTCTAATATTATACTTCGAATTCAATAATGAGATTTAGATTTTCTATTTGCAATACAGCTTAGGAAGTCGACATACATAACCGCGACGCTTGCGAGTGCATAAAGCAATGCATGGCAAACTCCAGAGCAGATCAACTTCATACATTTTGCATGAACAGCTCTGCCGACTTACCCGTGAACGCAAACAAAGTAGATGTACGTTAGTATTTGTGAAAATATCTTAGAAGTAGTTCCTACTATCCTTCGTACCTACTTGCAGGCATCAACCTAAATGTTTGCTATATTAAAGCGAGGCAGGTATTTTAGATTCTGACGTGCTAGGGATGGAAAATTAAGCTCGATTCAAACCCCCATAACGAATACATCTGAATGTGTGTAGCTGTAGTGATTCAAGAATTTGTTGAGAACTAAATAAATGTTTATCCCACCGCCGCTCGACTATTGTGGTGAGCCCACTCGTAACACAAGCTTATTTAGCTTACCACGAGGGGCTAATGGGACTATTAGTAATTTGGGCAATACAAATTGGTAATAATCTTTTTAAAAAAAAAAAAAAAAAAAAAAAAAAAAAAAAAAAAAAAAAAAAAAAAAAAAATCTATCTTAAGTACGCGGTTTAGATTTTTTCATAAAAATGTTTTTTCCCGCTAACTCCCGTTCCCGTGGGAATTTTGAAATATCCTGTTGTAACTAAGCTTTAAGTTTACTAAGGTACCTGCGTGCCAAATTTTCATGTACAGTCGCGGAATGAAAAGGTTCGTCACCTTAGTGTCGGTTTTCGCTTGCACTAGGCACTGTAAGAGTCAAACCTGCCAACATAACAGGGCAAGAAACAGTGCTGCTAACATTTAAATAAATATGACGCTTGCTAACGAATAAGGTTTTGCTTGTTTATTTTTCTATCCCATCAGTGCAATGCAATGATGACATTGACCAATTGACAATAGTTTTTTTTTATTTAATAGAAATAATAATGGCAGGTTGAACCAACAAGAAGGTTTTAGTTTATCAATCATAATAATCTTCTTGACAAGATAAATCGTCAAACAACTTTGATCTGAATAATTTTGAACTTTACTGACGAACAGTTAAAGATTATTTTTCTCTAACTCGAGATTATTCTGTAACATAGTTTCAAAAGGTAATATGTGCTCGCGATTCGTTGAAGGAATCAATTTGAAAACTGACGAACCTTTTCATTCTGTGACTGTACATAATTGACCTCTCTACAGATTTATTATAAGTATAGATTTTGTGGTTCCAAGGGGAAAATAGTGGTATTAAGAAGTAGAACTAGATGGGTCTATAATTCATTATACTACGTTTTATGGAAAGTTTTGAAGTTTGTAATGTAAAGTTTATAACAAAACGCAATTTCTTTTGTGGAAATACCAACCCAAATACCGCGGCCGTTATTATCAGTTTTCTTCGAAAACAGTGCTCGATACACGCCTACAGTGGTTTGATCAAAGACTATAATTATTATAATTAGATCAATTCTATATTCGTCTTTCCTAATTATGTTCAATGCCTTCATTTAAAATGTATTTATACCGTCAAGGTTTACTTTATTATTAAACTAGGCTTGCCTTGTTCCACTGTGAGTTCTGTTAATAAGAAAAAGTCAAACTCTCTCGATACAACTTACTTACTTAGCGTTCAAGGTCCGTTTGAAATAATGTCTTCGTAAGGAAAAGGGGCAGAGTGATTACATTGGATGAGGGAAAAGCGCTGTTATAATACTCTCGGGGATGAAAATAAAACTAAATGGCATCACAACTTCAACAAAGCCTATTTTTAGCGCAATCGAAACATCATCTACTATACATTTATTTTAGCTTACGGCAGCCCACGTCGCACGTATTCAAAAGAAAAATAATCTCTCTTGCTTTTTCATCTACCCACTTCCATTTCTTCATACATAAGTAAGGTTAAATAAGGTCGTAAGTACAACGATCAGAGATACGAGTATGTTCTACTTCGCTACGTTTGCCGAGACTAACTGGTCTAGGATACACGGCACGTGATTTAATCTTATTCAATTTTAGTTCAAATTCAAATTCTTTTTATTGTTCCATGTTGATATACAAGGTTCTAACATTTTTTTTCTCTTTATTTTATTTAGGAGCTTAGATCGATACAGTCGAACATGTCAGCTCCATATAACAAAAAACTTAGTATCTAAATCAACTTAAGACTAGAAATAGCAAAGTTTATCACTACTCTGGCTGCCTCTGATGACGGCTCTGCTAGGAAGTTAGACAATAAACCAACATCGTGTTTGTTAACATTGAGAATACTATACAGTGTCTCTAAGGTGCCGATTCCGGTCACACTCCATTAACAAGTGAAACACATCATCTATTACACCGCATATTTCTTAAGGTTCTAACATAATAGACTTATCGTCGATTTTAAACAAATGTATGGATTTATCGTGTAAGATCGTCAAAATGCCTCAATAAAACTGCATGTTATGCCGCTAGTCTGCATTTAATAACTTTCCTCCACCTATAATCGGTTCAGCGACAACCATAATAGCCGACTACTGCCTGCTAAGTTTCGGGCAAATGCTTAACAACTTGACTGCCCATTAAGACGATGGGCGTGCCTCGAGGTGCAGGGCGGAAATGTTCTTGATGATACTTAAAGCTAATAGATAAAGTGGGTCACCGGCTAATTTCTTAAAAAATATTGGCCATTAGTCAACCTTTTGATAGTTTGGTTAACCTACAAACCACTTTTAGCGTAAGAAAGAATGAAAACAGTAAGGTTTCAATTCAATTTAAACATTTCCAGGTGCCTAAGTTGGACAGCTTTAGTCTGATGCCACTAAAGGCCGTACGGTAAAGTAAAAGAGAAGCAATTGTAGTTACAAGTTATTTTGAATTGAAATGAAACAATATAGATTCTATAGTATAGAGGATTCATTCCTTTGAACAACGCTGCCCATATTACAAATCTACTGAAAGTACCTTTAACATTTCAAGACTACTATAAAAGACAAAGGAGCCCTTTGGCTGTCAATTAATCCGTGAACAAAACCTCTAGCTGAAGGATAAACCCTTTTGTATCACTAACGATAGTAGAGTGAAGTCAATCCTATAGAATCTACTTGTTGCTTGAAAGAAATTAGCGGAGCTACTCTTTAATTAATGCCTACAGCAGCGACGGTAATTACTGGTCATGTTACTGGAATAATGAGGCTTAAAATTGATGAGCATTTCTTTTTGACAAAGGTCGATGTCCTCGCCCTCATTCCCTCATTCCCTTTTTGTCAGTTATTTTTTATTTTTTAAATCAACCTTCTTGGAAATGAAACAAAATACGTTAGTAAAAGTGATTTTTGTATACAGCACTATAGCCCGTATTCACAAACGATGATTGTTATGTAAATCAGCAAATCCAACGCACAGCGTTGAATGGAGCTCTGTGATTGATTCGTGTGTCACCGTGTGTGTCCACGGCTCCACGCGCACTGGCAGATCTCATAGTAATGTTTGTGAATACGGGCGTATGTCCATTATTTCGCGCTCCAGAGTGCGTTCTCCTGGTATTTAATTAATTTGAGAATACATACTAGATATCGAGACCAAAGTTAGGTAGGTGAAGATAAACGAGCCTTAACGTCCATTGTCCAATACCAACTCGCGCATCATCGAATTTTATCACAAAATCAAACGCGAGATTTCGATAATCTAATACGGATGCGACGTAATTATTATTGTAAAATTGCAATTCTTATTCAAATCTGTTGTTTTATCAACAGGATTTAACCAACATTGATTGAGTCAATGACGGTCATCCGTTGACCCGCCCACGTCGTTGCTCAGAGTGACAAATGAAACGACCTCACTTCCTTCGAGGCACTCCGGGGTGTCACATTGCTGATATAACAGAAAAACAAACACAGTAGGTTTGCTTCTAATACTACATACTATCCGTTCGCTTTAAGTTTGCCGCTGGCGATATGACGTCACTCGAAATGAAGCGTCTATAACTTTAACAAACTATATTTAAAATATTTTTTATTTATTATCATTGATAAAAATTGTGTATTTGGTTAAAATAAGACACATTAATAGCGTTTAATCGCGGTTGGGAGAGGGGACGCGCATTCCACGGACCGACAAACTTAGCGCGAACGGGTAGTATATTGTTCGCAATATTGCCAACTGCTGGACAAAGGTCTCCCCCCCAAGAATTTCCACGAAGACCGGTCCTGCGCCGCTCGCATCCAGGCCTCCACCAGATCGTCGGTCCACCTAGTGGGAGGCCTGCCCACGCTACGTCTTCCGGCTCGGAATATTGGAATCTCGGAATATCGCCTTGCCACTATATTCTTAGTAAATTCATCCATTCATATTTTTAAGAAAAGATTAATAGAGACAGAATGGTTGGTTTCTTAGGCTGAGTTGCACCACCTAACTTTGACCATAACTTTGACGATAACCGGTGTTTTTTGTATGGAGTTTGACAGTTTTTTGACGTTTGTCAAAGTTAAAGTAAGATGGTGCAACCCAGCCTTAGTAATGTACAAGATGATAAGGCACAAGGAAGGGCGCGCAATGATAAATTATACTACATAATGACTGTGTTGTGTATTTTTTCAATTGATATTATGAACTCCCTGGTATTATTATTCTTAAATAACACTTGTGGGACCATGCTTGATCGACAATCATAAATTCAGTCTCAAGGAGACTCCCACGACATATTGGGCGATGAAGAGACGTTATACATGTGTATGAACAAAATTAAGTGGTAATAAAATGGAAGATTACTTTACAATATTCGACTAATTTATTGCTAATTTTCATTATTTCTTCGCTATGGTATGTCATATTATGTATCTTTCACTTCCAGTTCATACACACATAGCTTCATCGACTACCTGTCACTTCCTGAAAAGTCGCGGAAAGAACCCACTGTCCTGCTTTCACTGCGTCATCGGGGCGTGGAAGTAGGTCGATATTGTCTACTTGTTGCTTCGGAACAAACATGTTCAGACCTTCCAACATAATGTTATCTGAGATGCAACGTGGTGGAACTGACCGAACGAAATGAGTTTTGCAATGTGTTGCAGAGGAAACCATTGTTAGCAGTAGAGTTCAAATAATATTATTTTCTTGGTATTTTTACAGATAATCTTGAAGAGTTGGGTTTGCTTTGTTATCTTTTAAACTTTGAGTTTTTTCATCTGCAAACTGCCCAGATATTTTTCTCTATCAAAATAAGCAACTATTATTATTAACGAGTATGAATTTTCGGGGAACATACCTACAGACAGCCCCCAGGGTTCTCCTATCCATGGTTATTGTTTAGGTAATCCATACAAAAAGCGACAACCTGTAAATCTAGGCTTCACCAAGAGTTTGGTTGGAAAAGGATAATGCAAGTGAAATGTAGTTTAATGCACAACCGGAGCTTAAAAGGTGATCGTACTCTCTAAATAGGTGAAAACTTATATGTTTTCTTTTTCAAAGCGCTTCTCTAGCAGTACGAGTATAAACCCCCGCCACAAACTTTGAACGGTCGTCATACGTCACGGCGGAGCCAATATCGCTAGAAACACTCAAGAATTTTCAATTTATTTTCCCACTCGACGTTTTCTTCGAGCACACAATGAAGATCTTCGAAATCCGTTTTATAACATCTGTTTCCAAATATAAAGCTAACTCATTTGAAAAGCGTTCTTTGAAATGTGTAAATCCCTACTAACTAATATTCTAAATGCGAAAGTATCTCTGTCTGTCTGGCTATTACTCTTTCACGCCTAAACCATTGAACCGACTTTGATGAAATAGGACATAGGATAGTTTTACCCTGATTTTTAAAACAGGAACACGCACGATTAAGTTTTTCTGTGACAGACAAAATTTCACGCGGGCGAAGCCGCGGGCAAAGCAAGTAAATAAAATATTCGTACTAAAAACAAACAAAGTTTAAAGTGGAATCGTTTAGAATACTCGTCTCATATTGATTTAATCCTAGAATAGGTACCTACCTACTTAGTAATTGAGACGACCGACCTCAAAATCGCTAATCAGGTAATCCGTGTCACTCAAAACCTATTAGGTAGGCCGCCTAAAAAAGTCTGCGAACATTTTTTACGTAAATCGACTTTTATGCTGTTGAACAAGTTTGAGATTTATAGAAAAATGAAAAAAGATTTCAACATTCAACTTGTCACTATCTAAATAATATTATTTTACCCTCCTAATTACCACTGAACTGGTAGAGATAGTTTGACATCCATAAAAAACCTATGGTATTTGTCCCACCACTCTTGTATCTATAGCCTCTGTCTACAGCTTCCAGATCTACCAAACAAACTTATGTATATAGTTCTTATCCCGATTTTTACGTGCATGTTATAGACTTTATGCAGCTTAAATCAAAACTACACAGAGAAAAAAATTGAACAAAATAAATACGGTTAACATATTGAACGAAAATTGGTTCTCTTAGAGCGCGTTCACACTTGGCCGAGTTTTCTTTTGCGTTCAACTATTTTCCGTTTGTGTGGATATGATTCCGTAATCGATGGTGGAACTAGTTCTTTGAAAGTTACGCACCAGTGCTTTTTTACGTCATCGTTTCGTGTATAGGAACTTAGATCTAAATGTAGGTAAAATTCTAGTAAATAATGTTCTAGAATGCTGTGGAATGTTGATCGAGGGACAAACAGAAATTGCGTATTCTGGACCAGTTCTAATGTTGAATAAAGTTTTAGATAGCTATCTATATTGCTATCATAAAAAATATAAAATTTGCTGATCACCGGTGAATATTCTGCTCGATGTTTCTAACAGAGACCAAAAACAAAAGTGCCTACCTAACAAGGACTTTTTAAAACAGTATTCAAGAAGGTCGTAATATTTTTAATGTCAAAAATCCAATAACAAAATTACAGCGCTAATATAATTATCAACTCCAAGAAACGAAATAAAAACGTGTTAATTATGCTAACCTAATGAATCTGGTAATTATTCATTGTCCGACTTAAGCCGTACTAATCCGAAAAACTTAACTTATGCCCCGAACTTATGAATCATTAAAACGCCGAGATTTTCCTAAGACGGAAAGTAAACAAGAAACATGAGCTAATCTGAAGACTTAGCAAGACTTGTTGAATGTGTCGTGCAAACAAAGTCTTTAATTCCGGAGTTCATCGTGTTGTGACAGACACGATTTAGACCGGATTATGAATAAAATAAGCTGTCTTAGTCCAGGTTAAAATGTTTTCAATCCATGTTTTTCGATAAACTCGTACAGATTGGTACAAAGGTTTAGGGTAGCGAGGAAATTAATTTTATTGATTGGAGAATTTTACTGCACTTTTTATGACAAAAGACGGTGTAAAATGTTCAAAAGCTTCTTTTTAGCATGCTTAAAATGTGCTTTTATTAAAATTCACAAAGTGTACGTACATAAAGTAACTCGACGGCATATGAAGTGAAATATTTGTAGCACATAAGTTTGACTTTGTAATATTTGACTTGATAATCGCCATGGACTATTATTATTTTGCGGAATAAGAGCGTTCTCAACAAGCATAGCTAGTAAATATGGTGAAAACTTCAAAAAACTAATAATTATTTTATGTGAAATAATGATAATATTTTTTATAAAGATATGCAAAAAATAATTCTAACTATATCTCTGTTCTTAAGAAAATGCAGAGACAAAAGCAGTAATCATACAATTTTAGCAAACCTAGCATGATTATTAAAACCTCTTTAAATATTATACTCATTTATCTCTTTCATAATAAACGTAATATTATCACCTGACTCTAAGGTTATATGGCGTATTTTCAGTAGTAAAACCATATCTTTACGGCGTTTCAGATAGGCTGTGAACCTAATGGCGTATGCGTATACGTATAAAACTTTTTGCTTTTATGCGCATTTAATCTCTGTTATATTCTATTTCCAAGGATGTTTATTTGAACACTTGAATGTGTATTTTGTATCTCAAAATGAATCTTCAGCACATGTGATAAAGTTGCTTAAAGAATGACTCGTGTTCAATGATTTAATGTCACCCTAAAGAACATCTGTGGAAACTCAGGCTGTCTTCTTGCTCTCTTCCACAAAAAGTCGTAGTTGAATTTTGTATGTTATTTAGAAGCAAACAAAATAACTCTTCTTTTGGGGTTATCCTACTTCCTACGAATATTATAAATGCGAAAGTTTGGATGTCTGGTTGTCTGGATGTCTGGATGTCTGGATGTCTGGATGTCTGGATGTCTGGATGTCTGGATGTCTGGATGTCTGGATGTTTGTTACTCTTTCACGCAAAAACTACTGAACGGATTTTAATGAAACTTTACAGTATTATTGTTTATAACCCAGATTAACATATAGGCTATAATTTATGACGAACTGTGACAAACGAAATTTCACGCGGGTGAAGCCGCGGGCAAAAGCTATTAGTCAATATTTATTTCTTATTTTTCTTATTTGCTTGTTCTGTTTATTTGATACTCTTGTATCAGATCTGAGATCTATATGTTATCTTTATTATGGGCCAAATAGCTTCTCACTTCAGTTTTATGAGCTTCGTGGAACTTTTAATACAGAAAACCAGGTTTAATCAAACTTCGATCAAAAGCTACTTTAACTTAAAGTTCATAATTAAAAAGACAACAAACTTCAGAGCAGTCGTCGAGATAGATAAATCAAGTGATTTCTTCGGAAAATAAATTATGCGTGGATATTATCGGAAAGGTTTTTTTTTATATTTGACGATTTTTATCAAAAGTGTCAACATAATAAAATATTGATTTGGACTCTGACATAGAAACAATTACCTTTTATAAAGTCGTCCGTGAACCTTCGTATCGTTTCGTATAGGTATCAAGTATCAACATTATTATAGTCTTAACAGCCACACGTGTGAATTAAACCAAATACTTTCCACCAAAGTGGAGCGGAGCAGAACAAAGCGGAAAAATTTTCCATAGAATTTGACAGCGGCGGCGGCGCGGCGGAGCCGAGACGAGAAGTGGAAATAATGAAATCTGATAACTAATCAGATTTCATTATCAAAACACTTCTACGCTCTGCTCCGCTTTGGAGCGAAAAAAATCAAAATAGTCAACGTATTCAAAATTAATTATCCATTTGTACGTCCTACCGGGCATCTTTCACAAAAATCCCTGAAACCCTACATTAATTATGGAGCTCCATTTCCAGCGTGTCCAGTATAATTGCCGTGGAAACGAAAGGGGTCATGCGCTGGGGTGCAACGCTGACAGGAGTCTGACATTTCTGACATTTTATGGCGGCGTGGCTTTTACCTCGACCTTTTTAATATTTCGCGCGCACGCTCGCTCACCCCGCTCGGGTGTTTACGCCGTCTCATCCTGTTTTGCCGGTCGTCGTCACTTTATGTGAGTGCGGAAGAAAAATAGATGGGCCCATTTTGCGAAACTACTTTCAAGTTTTCGCTTTGCTGTAAAATGTTTTGTGCGATGGGATATTGTTGTGAAGTCTCGTGCAAGAGTGAGAGTTTTTATAATGTGTATTTTCATTTTAGTTCCAAATTTTTTGGCTTTTGATTATAAAAGTAAGCAACCAACCAGACCTGACAACACTGGGAGTTATGGGGACACAAAATTTTAGGACATGGGTGGTTTTAAGGCGTTGCTCCTCGGGACTGGGTGAGAATAGAAAAAAAGTAAAAATGGGGTTCGGCGCGGATAATGGTCCAGATTAAGGGAAAAATGCAAAGTTTCGGAAATCCAAGATGGCCGCCAAGTTGTCACCCGTTTTCGTATTGGAACTAAATTCTCCATACAAATTGTATGCAGGGCAGCGTTGCCAGACGTCCCGATTTTGGCGGGACGTCCCGATTTTCAAATCAAATTTAAATGTCCCGCGCGGGACAGGCTCGGTTCCGCTTTTCGGAGAGAGACACTCACTTCACCAGACTATTGTTTGAAACGCCATATTATTCTAAAGAATATTTTTTTTTTATTTCGATTTTTCTTTTTTTATTCTAAAGACGAATTTAACGATAGAGTAAATCCGATTAATAATATTATTTTTTTGTTAAAATACATTTTCTATGGCTACTTTTGCTATCTATTATCACGTAAACGTAATTTTAAGTCAAATAAAAAGAAAAATATTTGAAAACCTTTGATTATATACGTTTTTTTACTATGTCCCGCTTCTGACGGAAGAATCCCGCTATTTTCACTCAAAAAGTACCAAAGTCCCGACTTGGCGAAAAAAAAAAACTGGCAACGCTGATGCAGGGGGACTTAGTTAACGTAGAAAAAGGCGAGGCCGAAGGCCGAGCGATAGTTTAAAGCCCGTGAGTCGCCATAGATTAATTTTAATGCGTCAAAAAAGGACTAGAGCCCAGTGACAAACAGAAAGGCGAGGCCGAAGGCCGAGCGATGATTCGAATCCTAAGAGTTACCATAGATAACATGTGTTGCGTCAAAAAAGCAAAAGAGCCTTGCGTTAATTTTTGCGAGGCTAAGTTTGCGTCCACCACCACATTTACGTTCAAGTAACTAATCACTCTTAAATACAGTGGAACCGTACCTACTAAACTGTAGGTATTATCGAATGTGATGATATTATCGAATAGGGTTATAAAAATTGGAATCCACTTTATTCAACCGCATAAACGTTTTGTTTTCGTTGTGTGATTTCATATTCACTCAACAGAAATAAAAAATATAGACTCTATAGATAGGTCTAGGATACGTCCATTTATGCCATGAAACTGGTA
This sequence comes from Ostrinia nubilalis, assembly GCF_963855985.1. Taxonomy (NCBI): domain Eukaryota; kingdom Metazoa; phylum Arthropoda; class Insecta; order Lepidoptera; family Crambidae; genus Ostrinia; species Ostrinia nubilalis. Next base: position 4,919,386 of record NC_087093.1, read on the forward strand.
CTGATTTGAATATTTTTTCAGCTGACAAAAATATATTATTTGGAACGTGTTTTCGATTCCATGTTTATTCACAGTCATACAAAACGGCCTCAAACTAATATTAAAATATGAAAGACATGTCCCACAATTGAGTAGGAATAGACAACGATTTCTTAGTAAAACCTACCTTACTTAATATTCTGATGCTTTATTTCCAAGACACTTTGACATACCGACCCACGCTTGAGAGGGTAAATAAACTAAGCCCGTCCTACCCCGCCCTAAAGGGGTAAAGAAAGAAATGTCATCTACTTAAAACGAGAGAAAATACGAGGAATCTACACTAGTTAATTTACGTGAGCCTCATTTTATTTGAGTTAGGTTTAATTTTAGTAAGAATTACAGTAGGTACAGATGGTAATCTTAAGTTTTTGATCTTAATTATCTTATTTTTGTCTTAGAATTAAATGTAATTAGACTCCACCCACACGAGGTATATTAACAACAAACAACGGGAGGTACCTACAATTCTTGAATATAAGCATCTAGATTCTGTCTAACTCTCACTTGCACCTGGGTTTGTGACTAGGTATTTCATTTGTGTGATGAATTTTAATTCGCGAGTCTTAGCTGTGCTAATACTAACTTTTCCCCACATAGAATTTACAGGTATGTAGGTATGTACATGTACTCGTACCTTTGAAATTGAGCTTATTTTTGCAAATAAAGCATTTTATATTTTAATAAATACTTATTCACAACTTACAAATTCTTGTTTAATGAATCTGTAATTACTGTTCTCAAGAAACTAAGTAACATCTAACAACTATACAAACCGCTTAAACAGTACTAAATTCTCTTAGCCGCGTAAGGATCTGTACACAATAAATTATTCCAGGGACATGCCACACGAGGCTTCCCAAATAGTTAGCCTTTAAGGGTACGAGAGTATCTACAAGTGCCCCACTTGTACCTTAATAAGCATTCGTATATTTTTACTTACTTATAGATCGCTCAACCACAGAATAATAATAAGTACTAGCTCAACGAAAATTGAGGCGAACAAGCGAACATGTCCTCACACTGATATAATATTTGAAAACAGAACACAGCCTTGCTCTTGCTAAATGTCTTCAAGAAAGACAGAAAGCTCAAGTCAGCAAGACGTCAGCGCAGACAGCGTATGTAGTACGTAGATACAAACATTTTCTTGTGTTGATGGCCTCAACTCTGGTTGCGCGAGCTATACTTAGAGATATCCACAAGATCCAGATAGGTAGAGAAATTATTTTGCAGATCAAAGGTCCTAGATACGACTGTGGTGTCGCAAAGCGTGAAATAAGCTATTTATAAACGGCTTAAATAAAGGACAGCGAACCAGATGTACCCACCAAAACAGATTTTCGATTACGCTACCGTAAGATATTTCAGTCGCGAAAAATAAACTGTATTTACTTTGATGATAATGAAATGGTTTTCACATGTTTGTACCTATTTCTTGGCTTTGATAGACGTGTTTTACTGTTGTTTTTATGTATTAGTCGAATTTAAACTTCAAGGTTACTAAAGCTTGCATTATGTTTACCACAACCACGTTACAAGTTGTTGAAAATTAGCGTACCTAGTGGGAAAATATGCAATATCTACTGATGAATCAAGAGTATTAAATACTTTTGTTCATTTAATTAACAATTGCCTAGTAGTAGGTAACATACTTTCACTTTATCTTGTTTCTATAAGATAATTGTGTACATTATTTCCGCCATTGTAGATGAATATAGCAAATTTACATTCAAAAAAGGCTCTGCGCAATTATTTTAGAGACTAAAACTTTTTTTTTTCTTATCTCTGACATGTGTTATGTGTACGTCAATATTATTATTATTATGTTTATGTATCTAGGTGTATGTCTATTATATTAATATGTATTCTTATGTTATTTATTTTATCTAATGCTATGTATGTATATTAATTAAACGTCATGTTTATTGCACCGCCTTAGTCTCTCTACTCGACCTGTGGTTGACTGGCAGATAATGCCACCTGGCATTAAGTCCGCCACTGTACAGTTGTATGTGCACAAGTGTAAATAAAAATAAAATAAAATAAAATATACCTACTTTTACTAGAATCACAAAGTCTGCTCTATATTTTTTCAAATCAATTTACGCTCACCATAGCGTTTACGAGCATACGTGAGAAATTTAAATATCCATATTTTATTTACGGCCTTTTGTTACCGTCATAGTTGAACCTCGCCTATCACACAGCCACTGGATATTTCTATTTATGAATGCTATCTATAGCGGCTAAAATGGCTCAAATTTGAGCCATCAGGGGCAGTTAGAGTAATATTATGCTGTATCAAAAAGATATTCGCCACTACTTGCAGGTCACGTACGGAGCTTTCCGCTGTGCTTTGACACGTTCTTTTCAGATAAACGCTTTCAAAAGTTACGCGAATGCAATGGTTAAAAGCTCGTGGGCTTCAGTTTCCAGTTACGAATATACGATGGAATGGTTGAAACCGATATCCACACAGGCTTCTCTCAGAGGTTTTTGGTATTAACATAACTAGCGACCTACCCCGGCTTCACACGGGAGCTAAGTATACATATAAACCTTAAATTTCTCTTAAATCACACTATCTATTAAAAACCGCATCAAAATCCATTGCGTAGTTTTAAAGTTCTAAGCATACATATGTACAGACAGCGGAATACAACTTTGTTTTATACTATGTAGTGAGTAGTGATGATAAGCTTATGAAATTTCATTATCTATGCTAGGTACATTACAAAATTCATGATGAATTTGAAAACTGTGATGTTCATGAAACACAACACGTTTATTCGATTCAATCCGTTTAATTTTCATTTAGTCATAATTTAAATACAATAACATCATAATTCATTTTTTATTTTTATTGTTTCTCTTTTCTGATTATTATTGAAATATCAGAGGAGATTTACGTTTACCTACTGTACGTTCCCTTACACTAAGACTCTACCTAATTATTATAATATGAATGGATAAAGATACTCGTACATTCATATTAATCATATTAATCTACCGTAACTTTAAGTCACAATTGTGCAGCTGTGATGTCATACTTAACGAGCCACACCGTTGATTTACGCATATAAATTGGGAATCTCTTGAGAATTTCCACCTAGAAATCAAAACTGGTTGAGAAAATCTAACTAACTAGTTATATTAGTGGTTAATTAACCACTCGAGCACAAAGACTTCTCTTAACTTTTTGGAAAAAATTGCTCAGCAATTTACTAACATTATCATAAGTTTATTCAAACACTTAACAGGTGGGCTGAAGGGCAATGGGGATGCTTTAACCCTTCTTTACCTGAGTGCACCCTTAAGTGTCATAGTTATGTAGGTCATGTTGGAGTAGTTGAGTTGCGAGGGGTTGTCTTATGACGGGAAGTGACGTGGGTGATATGGACAACTTTTTTTCGACTTTCGTAACATATCAATATTAATATCAGTAAATGTTATGAAGGGTCACTAGTAGAGTGATCATCGATGGTTTTACTGCTTATATCCGTACATATTAAGGATCTATTTCAGAATCAGAACCCACTGATAAAGTCCCCGATAAAGTATTAGAAACATGATTGTCAGAAAAATTACCAGTTTAAGTTTCACAGGTCTTGTCAGACCTGTGAAAGTTAACACAAGACAAAAAACCTATCAAACCCCGCACATGACAAAAGACCTGTGTCTGGTCAGATCTATAGAATCAGCGGCTATCTTTAATAATTGTTAGATGAAGCTATATCTCAGTTAACTGTCGGAAAGTAACTGGGACTGGTAAACACGCACTTACAGAGGTATTCTGGATAACTCTAACAAAGTACCATATTATTAATCACCTTAAATTAAACCGTAAAATTTGCTGTCTATCTAATTTAAATCTACACAGCAAATATCATACCAAATCATACAAATAAATACGAAACTCCAAAAGAGAAAACACAGCTAAACTCACCAATATTCTATACCAATATCATAATCACAAAAACATTTTCATTTCCCCGTAACAAGATCAGCTGTCAGAGCGTATTTCACGTGGAATCGTTCTATTTCTATCATTCACAGAACGTTTTAATAATCGTCGAGTCAATATCAATCACTACTAATTAGTCGAACTGTGTGTAATTACTTGGACAGGTATTGATTGTATTGCTATTTATGGACATGTCTAAAGCGTTCGATTTTGTATGCCATGAAAAACTGCTAAGCAAGTTGTATAGTTATGGAATCAGAGGACCCATATTGGAATTATTAACTTCATACTTAAACGAACGCTTACAATATACAGAAATAACTAAAATAGATTGTAGAAAAAATGTTGTAACTGTAAAATCCGATATTAGAAGTAGTTAAATACGGAGTGCCACAAGGAACTATACTTGGTCCTTTATTGTTCATAATTTATATAAATGATCTCCCCCTAAATGTTCCGCACCCAATGTATTTATTTGCCGATGATTCTACCATAGTTATTAAAAGTAATGATCATGACACATACGAGCAGTCCATAAACGATGCTCTTGCAAATGTAATTAACTGGATGAATGCAAATAATTTAGTAGTTAATCTTGATAAAACACAATATATGCAATTCTATTTAAATAAAAAACGCAAAAAAAACATTACGGTGAGTTATGATAATCATTTAATTGAAGAAGCTAATGAAATATGTTTTCTGGGTGTAAAAATTGATAGTAACGCGTGTTGGAAACCACATACTTTACAATTAACGAATAAAATTAGTAAATTTGTTTTTCCTTTAAAAAAAATTGCAAGATCTGTGTCTAAGAAAGCTGCTCTTATTGCCTACTATGGATATGTGGCTTCTAACTTACGCTACGGAATAATCCATTGGGGAAATACGGCAAATGTTAATTTATTACCCATATTTCGTGCTCAAAAAAAATGCATCAGAGCCATCTTCGGCGTCAGTCAAATGGTTAGTTGCAGGCAATTATTTCCTAAACTGCAGTTACTCAATCTTCCCTCATTGTATATTCTTGAAGTTTGTCTATTTGTAAAAAAATATGATTATTATTTTAAATCTAGGATAACCAGACTACATCGCAAAACTCGCAATAAAATAGATATATTACCCCATCATACATCGCGCACTAGTTATTTTTCAAATAGTTTCTTTGTTGTAGCACCTAAAATTTTTAACCATTTACCTGACAGCCTAAAAGAGTTAAATTATAAAAACTTCAAGACAGCACTGTGTGACATTTTAGTCAAAAAATGTTATTACTCTTTAAATGAATATTTACAAGATAAAATTAGTTATTGATGTTATTTATTTAATTAGTCTAACTAGCCTACCTTAAGCTACAAGATTTTAAAATGTAAGATTGCTACTAATTGTTCTAAAGTTTGTTATGTGTTTATTGTTTTGTTATGTAGTTATAATATCTTGCAACTACGTAATCTGTATTCATACGAATAAAATATTGTACGCCCAATCGGCAGGTTATAGCGGACTTAAGATTATACATTTAAGATCTGTGTTATTGTAATACCTATAACTAAGACAATAAATGATTTATTGATTGATTGATTGATTGATTGTAGTGACGTATGTGGACACGAACTAATCGTATCTACAAAATGGAGAGATAATTGAGTAGTTGATATTTCGTTTAACGTCCTTCTAGAATTTTCCTAGAAAAGTGATTGCTTTGGTGACAACCTTCAGGTATCTCGGGGGTCTAATACATTATCTACTTGCGGGTTTTTTCCACATATGCGTTTAAAATACTCCGAAACAGTGTCTCAAATTGGTATGGTAAAGTAATTAAATTTTCATGTAGCCCATTTTTTTTTCAATAATTTCGTTCACACAGACTGTCACAGAGGGGTTGAAAAATCATTTGCTCTACTAATTAGGTATTCTTCAGAATAATTAACTTTTGTAATTAATCCATCACCACCAGTATCCACCTCAGCTTTCTCATTATCACACTTACACTTCACATCACCACACATAACAAGTTAATAAACTTTTCAAATTAATCCATCTTCGTAGATCCTTGTTACATTGTAAACTTAATTAATAATTAGCAGATAGGTAGGTAGGTTTAGTGAAATTTAAACATTTACACGCGATGCCAAAGTTAAGTCAATAATGGAAAAGTCTTAAAGTTTCATAAACTTCGATACTGTATTGTATCCCAGGAATTAAAAGTTAGATTGGATTGTAATAATAATAAATGTTACACAAAAATTTCATTAAAACCACGTTTCAAAAGTGAAACTTTATGACGTACGCGAGTCATAAAACTTTAAGCCGCCGATTTAATAAAAGAACAACTAAAGTAAGAATTATTGCAGGGAATCACCATTTAGTTGAAGTTAGAGTAACGACCTGTTGAAAACGGACTCGGCGTTGTTGCGTCTCGCTCTGCCGTAAGCCTGCGCGTATGTGCGTCTCGTTTTGTCGCGTTTGAGGTACCGCAAGAGGCGTCCGCGCGGGCCCGCAACTCGCAACAAACTGGTCGCGCTGCGATCTATAAGGGCGGCTTCTTCGCCCGCCCAGCGTACGGCTCTTGAATAAGTAGAGCGGTAAATAGCACGGACACCTGGTCCGATGGTGACGCACGCACCTACATAAAGGCTGTCTTATCTCCCGAACAAATCGAATCTTAAACGGCAAACGTTAAGTTTGACTGTGGGACCGGGTGTGCACGTGAATAATAGAAAAGAAACGGGAGTGTAGCATCCTGCCACAGCTGTTTCGCTGCTTTATGTATGGGGATCAAAAACCAATAGGTTTGCCAACACAAACTTTAAGCATTTTTCCTTTGATAAACTTTAATCGTGTTTCATGACCATCATAAGTAGGAATAGAAGTAAGATTACGAACCTTAAAATTATTGGTTAGAAATAATATGTAACAACACCTTCATACTATCACCACAGAATAAATAGGTACCAGTAAGTATGCTATCACTGAGAGTCGTGCAATTCTCTACTATTAATTATGTTGTTTGTGATTATCACAAACAACAGCACCAGGCTTAAGGTTCAATTTGCTTCACATCAAAAGAGCTTTTTTTAAGCTGCAATAATGAAGCAGTTGTGGTTGAAACTAATTAATGGTTTGATATCAGATCCAAGTTGACATTAATTGAAATTCATGAAGAACTAACGCTGAGACCTTATTTTAACCATAACTGGGGCTTTTTATATGGAGTTTGACAGATTTTTGACGTTTATCAAAGTTATAGTAAGATGGTGCAACTCAGCCTTAGAGCTGAATCACAGGAGCTGAATCCTATTTGCTGTGAATTCTTGGTAATTCTCTCACATAGTAGTAGAGTTACGATAAAGTTTAAAATAAGTACGTACCTACATGCAACCACTTAAATAAACTTCTTTAAAGTACTATAGCTAGAACTCCATCAGCTTCATCTAAAACAGATGGAGTTAATGAAGTTATAGGAATCCACTTTGGGAACCTAGCGCTCCAACCCGATTAGGTCTGCGTAGATGGGCTAGTTAATAAACCTACTATGTACAAAGTTCTCGTATCTCGAATTCTCGACCACTAGCTGGAATCGTGTTTATACGGTTACTTCGTGGTATTTTTCGATACAAAAGGTCAGGATTCGATCTTCAGAAGAGACACGTAAAACGGAATAATTGTTATTGGGAGTTTGTATTTCTAGTCGCTACAAGCATTCTGTTCCCGCTTGGTAAACATATCGATAAATCTTAGTGTGTTTTATATGACTGGTAGAGAATGCTTTTATCATTAAGTTCACATTTGTGCAATAAAGTTGTAAGTTTAATAATATGGAGAGTAATAACTAGCGGAGCCTTGCTACAGTCTAGAGTAGACTTGAGCAGAGCTTATGACAAAATTAATTTTTTGACCACGTTATGGCGGGAAGCAGAAGAATTACTATTTTTTTTCACATACTTAGTTTGCGACTTTACCTAATCGAAATCAACACAAACTGTTAGATTGTCCATCTAAAGCAGTCTTTCCCAAAGTGGGCGATAACGCCCCCTTGTGGGCGCTGCAGGTTTAAAGGGGGGCGGTAGTAAGAGACCCAGAAAAAAAAATCGGGACATTGTGTAGAGGCTTGGGAGGCGTCATCTACTAGGAGGACTCTTAGACACCGGCTGAGCTCGACTCTTAACTACAAAAATGGGGGGCGCTAAAAAATAATTTATTCTCAAAGTGGGCAGTAGACTAAATAAGTTTGGGAACCGCTGATCTAAAGGTACCTGTGCAGGACACGACTTTAACAGGGACCGGCAGCAACACCGTAAAATAGCCACAGTTATTATTTGTGTATAGTTATAAGTATAGAATAGATAAAAATACACCCAATTACAATAGCATAGATACATACCTATAGCTACTATAGGCAGCTGCGCATGAGCGCAAAGGATAGCAATAGTGCGGTATAGAGAAACACCCGACACGCGATTTCGTCTCACATGCAGACGTAAACAAGAACAGTGTGAACAAGAGCATAGGGACCATATAAGATGCTACACGTACCTACTTATTATAAACATACCTACATAGATATACAGCTAGCTACACTAGATTTTAAGCCCAATATGACTGAACCAGCAAAATCTCTTTAGTTATTAACGGGAGAGCCTGAGCACTGCTAAGATTAATTACTTTACAGCGAAGTAAGGATTAAGTGAACAAGTGAACACGATACGGCTGAAGTTGATTCTAAAAATTGGTAAGTTAAGTTTGTTTAGCAATTCCTAATAATGCCTCATGAAAATGTAATTTATTGGATACGGTAGCAACTGAAAATCGTACGAGTGGAAATCGTTTTCCAAAAACTTTGTTTCTCTCATTTCATTTACACATATTAATTGTACCCAATAGAGAGTTTATTGGTTATACCTACTAGGAATTTTAAGTTTTCTATTTGTTAACTAGTTATTGAAATAATATTAGCTGTCAGTTTCAATTTGTTCAAGTCAATATCACTATTAAGATCCATCATAATTTCAGCCACTGCGTTTGCCATTGCTGAACATTAGTGAACATAGGCTTTCCTTAATTTGCAGATTGAGATTGCCTTCCTACTTTTATGAGGTCGCCTGTCCACCTTGTAGGTGTGATCCAGTCAATACAATAACTAATTTTGTACGAATTGAAGCGATTGAACACAATATGTAGGTACTTAATTCAATTTAGAATTTTTAAATGAAGTTTCAAGACTAAAGTGCCAATAGGTAGACTGACTTTAGACAACATTAGACATTTATGTTTGAATATTTTCCTCACCTGTACCCACCTATTTAACCCAAAAGCAGAGTACGTGCCCTTACCTAAGTACAGACGGGAAGACGTGAGCCGAATTCGTTCTCTGAACTGCTCTGAACGCTATCATCGCCATCTTGTATTTATAAATATTTCAACATTTCAACTTAATTGCAAAGGATTATTGACGACACAAAGAAATTAAAATAATAATTTTAGGTTCTAATTAAAGCCTGTTTGTATCATAGTCAAAAAATTTTGGGTTTCGGCTAAACACACTGAAATAGAATAAAACTAGGTATTTTGAAATTCGAGCAGCGATAGCCGAACGGTGAAGGTGCCGGAATGACCCGAAGAACGCGGGTTCGATCCCCGCTGCCGCGGCATGCCGTTCGACTAGTGGTGAACCCACTCGTAACACACGCTTATTTAGCTTACACCACAAGGGGCTATAGTATTTTGCATTTAATTTACAAATTGCTAAAAATATATTAATTGTCATAGGTTTGGTTAATTAATGATTGTAATCACATATTATTATTTACTGCCACGAATGATTTCGAGAAAATCAAACACTTGAACCACAACTCAAACTGGACATCGAACCGCGGACGACGGGAAGAGTGACACGCCCGACACGAGGGAATTCAGGGATCAGGACAAATGTTCGGAGCCCCATACAAATGGTTACAAAATGCAAACTTATTTTGTTCTCAAACAGGAACCAAACTTACCTATTATCAAACCAAAAGCCACATCACAATATTAAAATTCTTACGAAAGCATTTTTTCAAATAACAACGTTAACACTATTTACCTACCCAAGATACGAAAATGTTAAATTATATTCCTTTGCCGATTTTCCCGCGATAAAAGAAGGTGCTTTTATGGCGGGAAAATCAAAAGTACAAATTCAATAAACTTCGCAAACGTAATTTCTACGATTTATTTTACGTAGGTAACAAACCGAATTACAGAGAAGCGGCGATGATAAAATTATATCCCATCTTAATTCCAAGGTGATACCTGAACCTATTAATCCTGCCAATACGGGATGGATGCTGCAGTAATTGGTTTTCATCGCTGTGCGTAAACAAACTGGGTATGTGTGAATTGTGCAATGGGATGATCAAAGACTACGCGTCACAGTGCGAATGTGCGCAAACATTATTTGGGTGTTTATTGCCGTGAATTGAACTAAACGCAGAAATTATTTGTATAGCCTGACCAGGAACATAAAAACCCTCGCCATGTTGCGGAAAACTAATGGTACTAATTTCTTTTAATGGCAACAGTAACTGAAAACTTCATTGACATGTCACCTTGCATGTCAGTCTATTGCTGTCAAAGTGTAAACAAACTTTATTTTAAATGTGCGCAATTGGTTTTATGAATTAAATTGCTAAAATATTTTTATAGTCGTGAAAGAAAAGTGGTTCACAATGTGTTAAAGTATTTGTCGAAGAGAAATACTAAGGGTTCGGACAATATTTTCATTGAATAATGTTTCCGACAAAGGTTGTCAAATTGACTGACATGTTTATGTATAGTACAGTCCACTATGAAAATTAGCTGTGGTTTGTTTCAACTACCTATTTTAAAATTTTTTGTCACTTTCTAAGTGTTGAATTTTATGGGATTGGGAAAGAAGTACCGAGTTTGAAGCGGTCATGAGCAGACATTGCAGTTGAATATTCAAGTTCTGAATTTGATTATTGATGAATAATAAAATAAATTCTACTAGCTCGATTGATGGTTTCATTTAATTTATTTAAATCAGGTTACCTATAATAATATTTTTTCGTTAATTTATGAAAATATCAAATTAGCCCGTAATCCTGAATCCTGATACATAAAGTTAGCCTATTAATTTAACACAGGTACGACTGTACTCAGTGTTGCACTATCAAATGCAATTGACGCGCCTCTATGCCAGGGTTTTTATGTTCCTGGTCAGGCTATACATAATAACATAAGTAGGTATTGGCTCTGTGCACGATTACAGCGCCAACTAGCGTCCACAACTTTGTGGGCTCTGTCACATTGACATTTAGGTCGTATATTTGTGAAAAAATATCGAAATGAAAAACTAACAAATATTTTCGACTAATAAATTGTTGTGATACCACGATTTGGGTGGAAAAAAGGTTTTGAAATCATTTTGATCATTCAAATCAAATGAGGTAAGTCCAAAAAGTGTGTTTAATTTTTATTGTGTCAGGGTTTGTTTACTTCATTTATAGTTGTAGTTTTACAGTAAAACAAAAAGAAAAAGCTACTTTAACGGTTTCATTATATAACAGTAAATATATTTAAATGTTCCTGTATCGCTAGTAATAAATTAAATATCGTTTTCAGATCGAAATGAGTATTGTTTTGAAGACTGGGTTTGTGAGTGTTACAATATCAAATTCCAACAACAAACCGTATTAAAAGGAAAGTTGTTGGTATTGGCTGGACATGTCCGAAATGTAGAAGAATTAAGAAGAAAACAAGGGCAGAGTTCAATAATTCACGCTCTCATCATAAGGCAAACATCTGTGCACAACAACTACTGTGACTCATTTTTGTACTACCACGTTGTATAGTGTAGTTATTTCCAAATTGTAAACAGCTATTAAACCAGCCCTATCGAAATACAGTCCACTCTTTTATTTAAGTTCCCAGTCAGACCCTTTTCATGCGATTAATTAATGATATTAAAATGTATTATGTAGAATCCACAGATATGGATAGATGCAGCATGTGTCAAAAATTGTATGAAGCTGAGCGTGCCACTTTTTAAACGTCATTAGTGTCATTTTAGCGAATTTTAGTGATTGCCGCAACGTTAAAGTAATCGTATCATCGTACTGCATTTGCAAAGTCATCGAATGATATCGTGTGACTCGATTCGAAAATTAATTAATTCCGATAAAACTGATAATTTGTTAAATACAAAACCAAAAACATCTTTATTTACCTTTTTAAAATAAATTAATTCTTACAAATCGTCAAATCTCGTTATTTTTTTTACCCTACCAGCGTTTCAAGACATTTTGTCAAGTGCATGAATACATGCATCAGTGTGTGTCTTATTGTTATGAGTAAGTACGGTTCCTTGGGATCGGTATGAGTGCCCTGTGCACCACATACAGGATACAGGGACCATGGTTTTAACTCTTAAGAGTACATTGCAGGATATGTATTAAAAACAATGCTACTTTATACTTCTTCTACAGCTACTTTATTCTAATTAATTATTTGTTACTTGTGCTGTTAATAATAATAATTCTCAATCCGTAAATAATTTCTTCTTTCTACCGTGTTCGTACTACTGTCCTCGTAAAATCATCGTAACCGATTGTTGTAATCGGATTACATGAACATCACTCGACCATGTATGTCCATTTGGACATATCGGAATGGCACGCTTTGACGATCAACTTGCTGTATCTACTCTAATCCATATCTGTGGTAGAATCCCTTTGCCATTGACAGATACATCTGATGACAGAGCTTACATTATTTCTACTTTTGACCACCATGAGCGCTGCGATAGATTATGTTACCCCCACCTAGTACTTCGCACCCAGCGAATATACTATACTTATATATTTACTTATTCCCTCAAAACTTTTAGAACGGATTGTAATTATTCTCTTACTAGCTTTTGCCCGCGGCTTCACCCGCGTGAAATTTAGTTTGTCACAGATCGTCATAAATACCGTTTATGTTATTCTGGTCTTTATACAATAATACTGTAAAGTTTTATCAAAATCTATTCAGTAGTTTTTGCGTGAAAGAGTAACAAACATCCAGACATCCACACAAACTTTCACATTTATAATATTAGTAAGAAGAAGTCCGTGTGAAGTCTTAGCAAAGCGCCACGCGACGTTCGTTATTTTCAGCCAAATGACGTCCACCGCTGGACTAAGGCCTCCTCCAAGGATCCTGCGCTGCCCGCATCTGTCTTATCTGTGCCCGCATCCACGTTCTTCCCGCGACCTTCCGCTGATCGTGGGTCAAAGAGAGGTGGGAATAGTTCCGTAATAACATCATACATTAAAATCATTATCCTTTCCAGTTTCCAGTGAGATATTGGCTAATCACATTATTTAATTAATAAAAATACACACAAATGCTTTTTTTATTTTGTGCATTATTTGTACAAAAACAAACCTATAAAGCTTAAATAAGTTAATAATAATAAAAAAACTGAAGACTGTATGGCATAATGCCTTTGCTTTTTCCTTAAAAAAAAAGTCAAATTGTCACTGTCATTGTCAAACAATCAAATTGTCAAAAAAATTACGAACGAATGTTGTTGGTTGTTTTGTGTTGGTCCGGATGTTTGTTTACTATTAAATTACTTAGATTAAAAAGACGCTGCAATGCCAAAAGATTATTTTCCTTATAAATCTTGTCGTATCTGTCTGGTTAAAGACTCAAAGTATTCAAAATTTGTGACCTTTGACTATAGTGGAGGATGGCTAGCAATGTACGAGTTTTGTTTTGGTTTGACTGTAAGTAATTTTTCACATTATTTAGGTGTAGAATAAAAAAAATACTATTTTAGTGTGTATCACTAAAATACTTAGCTCGTTCGTCAAGAAGTTACTGATTTTTGAAATTGTGAGTTCAAGTAATTTAGGTTATAATAAATAACCTTCAAATTCTTATAGATTTGTGTAATAACTTTTTATATGGGTATTCTTCTTATTCTAACAAATGAAAACAATTAATTACAATACTCTCAAAAGTGTGTAAAATAAAGCAGAAAACATTACAAATGTACCATATTATTCTCTGCGAGATTTAGTGTGTAAGATGGGCATGGCGTATACATTGTGCATCTACTAAATATGGGTGCTTCTTCTTAAAGTATAGTATTTGCAATAATGACAGTATCAAGTGCAAAAATATTTTCTTTTGTTTTTAATGATTACCTTAACTTGTGAACTTAATTCATGGTATCCAATTTTGGGTTATTTATGTGTGTTACTATTGATGAATGACTTAAACTTACCTACCTTACTTTACTCACAAATGACATAGAGACAGTTTTCTTTCCAAGTAGACTTTTCATCAAACAATACAGTAAGTAGGTATTCAATATCTAAAAATATTCATGCATGATAATATAATAAACCATGATAGTCTGTTTTGTTACAATCTAATTTAATAATTTGTTTTAGATATCTACCGAGGATGTGCCCCGGATACTATGTAATTCTTGTGCTGGTAAAATGAAAGATTTTAACACATTCAAACTACAAGCCCAAAAATCTGATAAATTGTGGAAAACAATAGCTAATATTACACCAGGGAGTGTGGTAAGCTCAATCACCTATTTTCTTTGATGTAAAGTGCTGGGAACACCACAGCAAAAGTAAATCATGTATGCAAAGATGATGGTATGTTATATTTTTACTGAAACAAAAAAAAACTATTCGTCAAAAACAGGTTGTCCTATTAAGTTCTGTCCGTTTCCATTAAAAATATGCGAATATCTTTTGACAAGTAATAATTTTCGCAAAAATGTATAGATATATACAGCAATTTCATACTTCAACTCCTAATATTAACATTATTTTCAAACATTACAGTTGATTAAAATGCACTCCCAGTGTTTCATTAATTCCATTTTCGGACATTGATTTAAATCAGTGATTTTTATTTAAAAAATCATGCAATAAAAATTAAATGCAACCCTGCCTATTTTTTTTATCCGTGGACTTTTAATCGGACAAGCAAAAAGGTGCCAATACCAAAAGTACGGAGACTACAAGTTTGCTTGCAGACATTAGTGAGAAACTACCAGCACTTGCTATAAAAATACATTATTGTCTGAATATTAAAAAAAATGTTTGTCTTTAAAACTGAAAGGCTTGTTTTTATCTTTTTAGTTCATTTTTACGCAGTTGGGTTTTTGTTTTTGAATGTATTACATAACATCAACTTGCCATAAATGCACCCACTAGTAAAATCATTTAAATTTAAATTATTATTTTAGATAGAGAATTGTCAACAAGATGTTGAGAACAAATCTAGCTTATTACCTATACAAGAAGAATGTGAGGAAGTAAATTTAATTTCTTCTGATAGTGATGTTTGGCCTGAAGATGACAAGGAATCATGTGAAATTTTAATAGTAAAGAAAGAAGAAAAACCTGCTAATGGGGTTCAGTCGGAAACGGATAGTGACTATGACCTTACAGAATTTGAGAAATTTGAAATTTTGGAAGAAGAAAAACCTGCTAATGGGGTTCAGTCGGAAACGGATAGTGACTTTGACCTTACAGAATTTGAGAAATTTGAAATTTTGGAAGAAACGAACAATTTGGAAGAAATCAACAATGACGATAAAAAAAATAAAGTGTATACGTGTCCAAAATGTAACATGCAGTACAGTGAGTTAAACACACTATTTAATTATTTTAATAGATATAATTTCTTTGAGACTAATCTATTGTTAATTGAATTTAAAGCCATTTTAAGTTACAAGAAAAAAAAAACATTTTTTTTACATTTACTACTCGCAATAGAGCTTGTTACAGAAACATGTATTTTAAGTGAAAATACGTTTGAAAGTAAGTAGGTACTAATAACTAACGTGTTTCTGTTACAAGTTTTACATGCAGCATACACAATATACTACATAGTACCCGCAATGTTGGCAAACAAGGCGACTCGCTTGTCTATAAAAATATATTTTCAGTACATACAATTAAAATTGAGTGTTATGGGTGGAACAAAGTAGTTTAAATTCTTACATTTTCAGAACGGTTGAAATTCTATAAGAAGCATTTGAAGAAACCTGATTGCAAAGCTGTACCAGTACCGAAAAAAGTGGAACAAAAGGAGTTATATTGTGGTAAGTTGTAATTTACTAGCTTTTGCCTGTGGCTTCGTTTGAGTCGGTTAAAACAGTTTTTTTATTAGATATTACCTTCATCATCTTCATCACATCAGCCATAGGATGTCCACTGCTGAACATAGGCCTCCCCCAATGCTTTCCATTTTGCCCGGTTGGTAGCGATCTGCCTCCAGCGCCTTCTTTCTAACTTTACGATGTCGTCGGTCTACCTTGTGGGTAGTCATCCCATCGCTGCGTTTTCCGGTACGCGGCCTCCACTCCAGAACTTTGCTGCCCCATCGGATATCAGTTCTACATACTATGTGCCCTGCCGATTGCTACTTCAGCTTGCTAATCCGTCGGGCTATGTCACCGAGATTTTACCTTGTATGTGATTAAAATAGATGATGCGCAGTAGACGTCCTATGGCTAAAATCATGATGATGATGAAGACACCACAATTCATGGCTTGTATGTTTCGTCAATTTGGTAAAATGCGGGAAATTATCCATATAATTTATTTCAGGATTATGCGAAACGTGGTGTCCAGATTCTGAATCACTAAATAAACATATAAATGAACATAGCACCAAGGATGATTTATCTTGCGGCTTGTGTGATTACGTTGGCAGAGATTTTGCTGATATGGAGACGCACAGGTATAAAAAACAAGCTAAATATGCCTGTGTTATGAGTGTTCGTTACCTTTCAGTAACATGAAATAATCGAATTGCCTGAGGCGCGAATCGAACCCTTCGTTTGCCTCTGCCACCTACGTAATAATAAAGAGGCTCTTAAGTTAAAATATCGAGTGTTAATCTAAGTCATATTTTTCACTGAATCAATTTTGGCATAGAGACAGATGGAACCCAGGGGATATGTTATGGAAACAAAAGGGGTTGAGTCGATTAAAAATGTTTTTGACATGAGAAATGATGCATTCTCCATACTTTATACACGTTAGGGGGCGTCCATTAATTTTCCAAAATGCCTATTTGCAATGTAAATAACATAATCCATGCTTCGAAAATATTAGATTTTATAAAAAAAACCCGACCTGCATAAAAAAATTAAGTGAAATGATAAAACAAAACAACTTAGGCCCAGTTTTTTACTTTTAGTACAATTTTTAATTATTAGTTTACATTTTGTTAATATTTAAGCATTGGTAGCAAACTGCGGATTTAAAAA
This sequence comes from Ostrinia nubilalis, assembly GCF_963855985.1. NCBI lineage: Eukaryota > Metazoa > Arthropoda > Insecta > Lepidoptera > Crambidae > Ostrinia > Ostrinia nubilalis. The sequence continues at coordinate 4,936,689 of NC_087093.1, forward strand.
CTGGGCCTGTGTTCACAAATGCAGACGGAGGATTTACTCTGTTTGTTGTGGAAAAAAAATACGTGATATTTCTCTACATGAGATTAAGTGAGGATTTTCTGGACCCCCCCCCCCCCCCCCCTAAAAGTCTCACGTAATTAATGGACGCCCCCTATCTAAGTACCTACATTTTTGGTGTTTTTGAGTGCGTTTCATGCGTTAAATATTGTTAGTCTTTAATTCTGCGTAGCCGCGGAAAGAATCCTCTATAAAGGGGTCGCGAGAGGTCGTAAAAATTACCTCAGTAAAAAAACAGTGAAGTTTTAAAGATAGATTCCGAAATCTAACTATGTAAATGTACACAAATGTATGGATTGAAGAATTCGGTCCCTACAACATCTTTATAACATTATAAAATGCATGAAAAAGAAAAGCGAACGGTCGGGGTGTCGCAAAATATTTTTCATACTAAGGGGTCGTGTTCTGAAAAAGGTTGAAAAACACTGCCCTAAGAAATCCGTGCCCGCACTGGAATTAAATTCGCTGATATTTTTTCTTAAAGCTAGTAATTTTTGGTGCCCCCCAAGACGTGTACTACGAGTAATTGTTTAAATTGCATTATGGTTAATTTGTGGTAATTTATAATCACTAATAAGCAAGTTTGTTTTAGATTCAGTCACCAGCGAAAAGATGGTCCTAGATCGTATATTTGCCACTTATGTGGCAAATTGCATTGTGCTCTCCTAGTTCTCCAGTTTCACTACAGGACAGTGCACCTGAACAAAACGAACGGTGGTTGGTGTTCTTATTGCAATAAGGAATTCCGCACATACATAAAGTGGAGGGACCATGAGAGACACCACAGATCTCCAAAATACATCTGTGATCACTGTGGGAAAACGTAAGTAAAATAATATTTTACAGTCAAAACTCATAATCGGTCGAAACAACTTTTGACTGCAAAAATCAGTTAAGTGGTTTTGATCGATGCCATTATCACTTTTAACCGGGGTCGGAAAAAAAACGTGATTTTTTATTTTAATCAAGAAATCAGATTTTTTTTTAAATCGTGATTATTATACAGGGTGTTAGGTAAATGGGTATATGAGCCGACACTAGCCCATGTTAACATGGGCATATAAATGGTATGGTGAAGTCAGAAAATTGATATCTTCGTTTTAATTATTTTAATTTTCATACAAACCGGATTTTATAAAATTTATTTTGTCTGAAAATTTAAAAAATTAAAATGATGATATCAAATTTCTGACTTCACCAAACCATTTATAATATGTCCATGTTAACATGGGCTAGTGTCGGCTCATATACCCATTTACCTAACACCCTGTATATATATTTTTTTATTAGATTTTGCAGAAAAATACTTTTTTTAGTTCTACATACAAACGGCGATTTAATACTTTAACACCTAATATTAACATTGCTATCGAACATTACAGTTGATTAATATGCACTCCCAGCGTTTCAATAATCCATTTTAGGAATTGATTTAAGTCAGGGATTTTTATTTAAACAACTGCGTGTCGTGCCACGCGCAGTGTAGGGTTCCGTAGTAGTCCGTGTTAACACAAATTATATTACAGAAGCAAGAAATTACTTCATCTAAAGTCACTTTTAATATTTTCTTCTAAGGAATTTTTAGTAGGTATGAAAATTTATAATACATGTGACTTAAACCTTAAACCAGCTCGGGCGTTTCTATGAAGATGACCTACTCATTTGTATTTACTCTGCTTAAACTACTATTACTCTTAAACAAACTGTTCTATCTATCTTAACCGTTATAGTTTTCCTGGAAAGTTCATAAAAAGTACTATTATTGTGAATTTTTCCAGATTTTTTAAGCCGACAGTTTAGTTTTTAGAGGGGGGGGGGGGGTGGAATTCACTCCCTAGCCATTATCACCACTATCACTCCTACACTGACGGGTACTACCAGAGGTACTACTTCAGGGTTGCATCTTTGCATGGGTTACGCCAACACATGCAATGATGCAACCCTGAAGTTTTAACTGATTTTACCAGTCATAATTAACTTTTTTAAAAAATAAAACCGACTTCAAATGCGTGAACACAAAAAAAAACTAAAAATTAAAAATATTGCGTATAAAAAAGTTCATCCCCAATTTTCCACCCTTGGGGATGAAATATTTTCTTCAAATTCGCATGAAACCACCCTTTTGATAATACCTATTCAACAAAAAAATAATCGTTCAAATTGATTTATAATCGGCGGAGATATTGCGTATAAAAAAGTTCATCCCCAATTTTCCACACTTGGGGGTTGTTTTTTCTATTATTAAATTTAAATGGGACCACCCTTGAGGTATTACCTATACGCCGAAAAAAGATTTGTTCAAATCGGTTCATAATTGGCGGAGTTATCGCGTAACAAACATAGAAAAAAAAAAACATACGGGTCGAATTGAGAACCTCCTCCTTTTTTGAAGTCGGTTGAAAAGTGGTTTTGACCAAGGGCGTTAGTAAGTACTCGTAGTTATGTAGCATTTGAAATAATTTTTATTTTTAGGGTTCCGTACCTCAAAAGGAAAAAACGGAACCCTTATAGGATCACTTTGTTGTCCGTCCGTCCGTCTGTCAAGACCCTTTATCTCAAGAACGCGTGAACGTATCAAGCTGAAATTCACATGAAATACTCAGGTCTATTGTCCCTTTAAGCTGTGAAAATATCAAACTTCTAAGCCAAGCCAATCAAAAGATACAACCGATTATGTTGATATTTTCAACAAATTTTCGACACTCGCAAAGGAATCAAAACCTACAGGATACTTCCCGTAAACTCAGAATCTTGAAATTTGGCATAAAGCATTGTCATATGTATAATGCAAATATAGGAAAAATTGCGAAAATTACATTTTTTTAGTTATATAATATAATAAAAATATTTTAATAAAATGAAACTTACTACCTTATTTCTCACGAACGAATAAAGGTATCAAATTGAAATTTATACCAAATACCTAGATCTATTGTCCCTTTAAGAAGTAAAAAAATCAAACTTCTAAGTTAACGCGATCAAAAGATACAGCAGTTTATACCGACACCTTAGACGAATTTCCGTCACACGCTAGGGAATCAAAACCTACAAGGTACTTCCTGTGAACTCAGAATCTTGAAATTCGGCACGAAGCAACGTTATACAGGGTGTTTCTTGTAAGGTGTCAAGCCGAAGGCAGGTGATAGGTGAGGACTAGACCTATCGATTTCACCCCCATGTATGTTCTACGATTTTTCGTAGTTTAGAAGTTATCGTTAATTTTGAGATTTTTTCAAATTTTATGACCTAGTGGCTTAATTTTTTTTTTATCTTTTTTTTGGGTTGACTTTTCTCAGATTTCTTTTTTTTGACAGATTCCCTATTAGTTGCAGATATTTGAAAAAAATAATCACCTTTCTATCTTTGATGCAAGATACAAAATTTTTGCTAGAAACAAAAAATATGCTTTTAGCAGAACATTCTAAAATTTTCAACTGAAATGTATGAGAAAAAAAAAAAATTTCCATAGGTCCAATATAATTTTAAAAACTGCGCAGTTTCCTAAACTTTCATAATAACACAAAAAAACATGTACTTAATAGGCCATTATTTTCTGTAATCGCTCTACTAAAGTAGTAAGTCGGAGATTCCGTTACATGTTTTTGACTTTCTTAGGACTAACTAATGTTTGCAATCCACTAAGTTTACGTTACGTAGAACACGTTTAGAGACAATAACTGAACAGAACATTTTTTATCCACAACGAGGAAGCTTTTGCCCTTCATCTGACCTGATGGAAAGTTGGAAACTGATGGATGATCAGCGAGCTTCACCCGGAACCCTAAACCACAGAGGAATTGGCTGTCCTAAATAGGTAGTCTTACCACTAGACCACAGTGGTGATTGTTACTTTACGATTGAATTTGATATACCTACCTATTAGAGTGTGAGAGAAAGGGAAAGAGTTTGTGTGTGTGTGTGTGTGTGTGTGTGTGTGTATGTGTGTGTGTGTGTGTGTGTGTGTGTGTGTGTGTGTGTGTGTGTGTGTGTGTGTGTGTGTGTGTGTGTGTGTGTGAGAGAGAGAGAGAAAGAGAGCAAAAAAGGGTGTAATGATTTAATTTAAAGTAAATGTTCAAAATGTCCACCGCTGACCTGAATGCACATTCAACAACGACGCAAAACAATTATTCGTAAATTTACAAAAGCTTCTTGCATTCTAATATGGTTTTGTGCTTCAGTCAGCTTTGTCCGCAGTTCATCAATATTTTCATATTCCCTTTTGTATACCAGATGACGAGCAAGAGCTTCCACGTTGTGGATAAACAAATCTTTTCAGTTATTGTCTCTAAATGTGTTCTACATAACGTAAACTTAGGGGATTGCAAATATTACTTAGTCCTAAGAAAGTCAAAAACATGTAACGGAATCTCCGACTTACCACTTTAGTGGAGCGATTACAGAAAATAATGGCCTATTAAGTACATGTTTTTTTGTGTTATTATGAAAGTTTAGGAAACTGCGCAGTTTTTAAAATTATTTTGGACCTATGGAAATTCTTTTTTTTTCTCATACATTTCAGTTGAAAATTTTAGAATGTTCTGCTAAAAGCATATTTTTTATGTTTCTAGCAAAAATTTTGTATCTTGCATCAAAGATAGGAAGGTGATTATTTTTTTCAAATATCTGCAACTAATAGGGAATCTGTCAAAAAAAAGAAATCTGAGAAAAGTCAACCCAAAAAAAATATAAAAAAAAAAATTAAGCCACTAGGTCATAAAATTTTAAAAATCTCAAAATTAACGATAACTTCTAAACTACGAAAAATCGTAGAACATACATGGGGGTGAAATCGATAGGTCTAGTTCTCACCTATCACCTGCCTTCGGCTTGACACCTTACAAGAAACACCCTGTATAGTACAGATAAAGGAAAAATTGCGAAAATGATAAATTTGAAGTTATATAAAATTTAAAATATTATTTTTGCTTACATGACATAAAATTATTTTTTTAATAATTATAAACTTACTACCTACCCTTTTTCACATGAACGCGTAGAAATTCATATCAAACACTTCTTAAATCTAATTGCCTCTAAACTGTGAGAAATTCTAAATCAACGCAAAAATTCAAAACGCTGAGGTAGAGGTACCTACCTATAATGCAAATATAGGAAAAATAAATAAATAAAAAATAATCATACCGCATATTTTGAAATTCGCCACTACTCGCAACGGAATCAAGTAAGTAATTTAAAATTTAACGGCGGAACCCTCGGTGTGCGAGCCCGACTCGCACTTGGCCGGTTTTTTAAACTTCATTACTGCTTATCTCTCCCCTGCCTTGAAAGCGAATATTGATTAATTTTGATACGTTTGTTCCAGATTCTTATATAGGGCTACGATAATAACTCATTTCCAAGATATTGTTAATGAAAATGCCTTTATTTGCGATGTTTGTGGAAAAGGATTTAAACGGGGTAGAGCCCTTAAGGTACGTTCAGACAGAAGGTTTAAAATTTGTATAATTGGGTTGATTATTTTTATCTGACTATAGCATAACGCATTATACGCAGAGTAATATTTATAGTAAATATTAATGAGTGATTCATGCGGATATTAAGTATGAACCGATCTTAAAAGTGAATTACTTCATAAAAATTCAATTATTGGTTACCTATAGCCTAGACATTACTGTACCTAAGTTGATAATTTTCATAAAACAATTTTCATAAAAGGCACCAAATTATGATTAACTTTCTCTATCGCAGCTCCACCAAGAGACGATGCACGACACAGTTCAAGCCACGTGTACACACTGTAACAAAGTGTTCAGAAACCAGAAGCACGTCGACTTACACATGGTCAAATTGTCCAAGCAAAAATCGCACCAATGCCACGTCTGCTCCAAGTTGTTCTTCACGCCTTTCCATTTGAAGAGGCACATGGCTTGGCATTTCGACGATAGGCCGTACAAATGCGAAATTTGCGACGCTTCTTACAAAGTTAAAAACCAGTTGACGATCCATATGCGCAAACACAGCGGGTTCATGCCGCACAAGTGCACAATTTGCCCCAAAGAGTTTGCGACGACGCCGCAATTAAGAGTGCATCTGTCTGTGCACTCGGGGATGAGGCGGCACAAATGCCCGTATTGCGAAAGGAGTTTCCACAACAGAAAGGATTTGGTGCTGCATTGCGCTAAACGTCATTATGTGTCGGACTTCAAAATAAGCGGCGAGAAGAAAGATGTAGAAAGCTAACATAGATAGTTACAGTTAATTGTTTCAGTATTTTTTTGCTCTATTTATTTGATACTTATATCATAAATGTAAACTACACTACATGCCGCACAAGTGCACAATTTGCCCCAAAGAGTTTGCGACGTCGGAGCGATTGAGAGTGCATCTGTCTGTGCACTCGGGCATGAGGCGGCACAAATGCCCGTATTGCGAAAGGAGTTTCCACAACAGAAAGGATTTAGTGTTGCATTGCGATAAACGTCATTATGTGTCGGACTTAAAAATAAGCGTCCCGTAAGGTAGAAAGCTACCAAAGATAGTTACAGGCAATTGTTTCGGTAATTATTTGCTTAATTTATTTGATAGTTAATTTCATAAATATTAACTACACTTTGTACCAATATCTCTAGAATCAGTTTTTGGTTTAATGTGATACTCTTATCTACAAACTTTTGTTTAAACAGCTTGTAAGTTATCGTAATGATACAAAGAAATTAACCATTTTGTAAATTATTATCTTTAAAATTAAAATTCATTGTCTTTTAATAATAAAATTGTATTATTTAGCCATCCCGAACGGCTACATTCAATTTCTAGACAGACGCAAAATATATTCTAAAAATGATAATAATATTCTTGTCATAGTAAAATCGTAAAGGTAGCAGGGAAGCGCTGGACGCAGGCCGCTACCAATCGATCAACATGGAAAGCATTAGGGGAGGCCTATGTTCAGCAGTAGACGTCCTATGGCTTGATGATGATGAATAATGTTACGACCTAGATCTTTTTTATCGACATGCACAACCCTAGACTGTATCCACATTTAATATCAGATGAGATCCGTAACCAAAAAGTAAGTATAAATTAAATTTAAGCAACGATTTTATAAACAAAAATATTATTACTTAACTTGCCCATAGTCGTTTGCAATCCACGTCATTTTCTCCCTCAATTTCATTCTAAACTCAAGCTAAGTATCAAAATTTTTCCCACCGACAAAATTATGTGGACTATCAGAATTAACATATAATTACATTATGAGCTTAATGTCGTCATAAAGCTGCTGTATTTTTACGCGAAAATCGAATATGAATAAAACTTCAGGCGTTTTAATATTACGTTAGTACCGTGCTAAAATGGTTCGTATCTCTTATGCGGTAAAGCTGAGATTGCGTTAGAAGTTAGCCGTATTACTTTACATTAGGGACACCGCAGACCCTCGAGTTCGAGTGGCCGGAAGCTAGGGCTCTAGGGTTGTCAACTTCAATTTAATATTTAGTTAAGTAGCCTTATTAGTATGCGTAATTGAAATTTTATTCAGCTCAGTTACGTAACGTAGTCTCATAAGGGGCAGTTCTCTTGATAAAAGTTTTAGCTTATGATTCGCACTTATTCCAACTATATCGATTCAACATTGTTAAGCTTTATGTATCGTCCTCAAGTCTTAAAATATTATCAATTTGTCACGTTGAATTATGTTTAATTTATTTTTAAAAGTGGTAAAGTCTTCAAAATTAGTTATTTTTGCCTGAAAAGAGACCCAAGAATTAGGGAATAGTATTATCTGGATATTGTCAAAGTTCTTTACAACCGTGGTCAGGTCGCTTCACCTAAACAGGAGGACGGGGCCCTGTCCTATTGAATTGTTTTGTTATGCCCGTGAAGGGCGCTTTATACCGGCCGGTCGATACGATAACGACGCCTTTTCGCCAACCCGATGGCGAATGATTATGATGCCTTCTCTATTGGACTTGAGTAAGTCGTCTTTTTATTGAGGGGTCAAACAGGCTTTATGGTGGTTATTGATATGAACTTTATCACTTTTTTTCTTTTATTTTCTGAACGCTCAATTTAAGAATCTAAGCTCAGGAATAGATTTTATACTTGAGTGTCGTTTTATCATACTTGCGTGTACCTATGTGTCAAGAAATACTAATGTAACGCTTTTTGCTCCTTACCGAATCCACAAAATATAGTGTGGTCAGAATCTCCTACTGGTAAGCGATCTCCATCGCCCTTTGACATTAGCTTTTATATTTTATCAATGCTCAATTAAGATTCTTAACTCGGGAATAGATTTTATACTTGAGCGCCGTTTTTTCATACACTTCCTTGATGTCTAAAGAAATACTAACGTCACGCTCTTACTATTAAAATAAATTGTGGTCAGAGCGTGACACCCCTAGCATCGAGCTCGGCGGACGGGCCCTGTCCTATTGAATTGTTATGCCCAAGAAGGGCGCTTTATACCGGCCGGTCGATACGTTAACGGCGCCTTTTCGCCAACCCGATGGCGAATGATTATGATGCCTTCTCTATTGGAGTAAATCGTATTTTTATTGAGGGGACAACAGGCTTTAAGATCTGGTGGTGGTGGTTATTGACATAAACTTTTTTCTTTAATTTTCTGAACGCTCAATTTAAGAATCTAAGCCCAGGAATAGATTTTATACTTGAGTGTCGTTTTATCATACTTGCCTGTACCTATGTGTAAAGAAATACTAATGTAACGCTTTTTGCTCCTTACCTTATCCACAAAATATAGTGTGGTCAGAGCGTGACACCCCTAGCATCGAGCTCGGAGGACGGGCCCTGTCCTATTGAATTGTTATGCCCAAGAAGGGCGCTTTATACCGGCCGGTCGATACGATAACGGCGCACACTGGTTCAAGAAACGATAAAAATGGAATTAGCGATTTACTCACTTTTTTCGATGGTATCATGTGTAGAATGTTATAAAAAACGTTTTGTTTAAGTTCTATTTTTCTGAGAAATGCGTAGTTTTTGCTATATTACATGTTTTGTGTTTTATTTGTATGAAACGTTTCCTTCACGAGGCTCTTATTCAAAATGTTAAAATTTGTTAAAGATGACTACTTATAGGTTTTAAAGAGTTGTACTAATAGAAGCTAATACAGTAACAACTTTGTCTCAGTGCGTCCCCGTTTAGGATATAAGTGATATTTTCTAAGGTACGAAAAAGTATACAAAATATATGGATATAAGGCAACTTAATGATAATTTATTGATTTTCTAAAATAAAAAGAAGCTAACAATCATTCCAATCTTAATCTTTTATTATTCAACATCATCATCAACATCTATAAACTCAAAAGTTTCATCATTATTTGAAGCTAGTAAATTTTTAACTTAATTAGGAAGAGGATATTTTGGACTCGCACTCATTTTTGGTCTTATTGTTAACAAAAAATGATCCGAAGAAATAAGTTTATTATTTAAAATATCACGATTGGTCACTTTTCGATTAAATTTACGCGTATGATTCTCTCTGATCTTTCTAAAATATTTATTCCGCGATTCTGCAGCTTCTTCCGATAGTGCTCCTATTGGCATAATATCTAAGTGCAAAGCAAAACTCCTCTTCCTAATGATTGATGATGAATTTATACATGTTGATGATGATGTTGAATAATAAAAGATTAAGATTGGAATAATTGTTAGCTTCTTTTTATTTTAGAAAATCAATAAATTATCATTAAGTTGCCTTATATCCATATATTTTGTATACTTTTTCGTACCTTAGAAAATATCACTTATATCCTAAACGGGGACGCACTGGGACAAAGTTGTTACTGTATTAGCTTCTATTGGCATAACTCTTTAAAACCTATAAGTAGTCATCTTTAACAAATTTTAACATTTTGAATAAGAGCCTCGTGAAGGAAACGTTTCATACAAATAAAACACAAAACATGTAATATAGCAAAAACTACGCATTTCTCAGAAAAATAGAACTTAAACAAAACGTTTTTTATAACATTCTACACATGATACCATCGAAAAAAGTGAGTAAATCGCTAATTCCATTTTTATCGTTTCTTGAACCAGTGTGCGGCGCCTTTTCGCCAACTTCCCGATGGCGGCTGATTTTAATGCGTCTTCTTCCCGACTACGTCTGTCATTTGGCACCAGCCTTAATTCTTTTATCCGCGACATTGCAGAAGTTATTAACTGATGAATTATGTTCTTAGGTTTTTGGAGCGTTAACGAGAATTTTAAGGACAGTTCTCTTCGAATTATTAATGTAACGGAATTAATAATGTAAGGCAGTTTAGGTTCTAGATCGTTATATATCTCACTGATAAATTCCTAATAGGTTATCGGAGACTGCTGTGAACTAGTGATGAAACGACTCTAACTGATTTAGAAAATATTTTGCATTTGTTAGTCTGATAAGAAACTTGCTTCGAAAAACACTTTAAAGACTGGTTTTACTTTACATTGGTTGGAAAATGCTGTAAAATGAGCATTGCGAGGTTCATTTCAGTTAGTTAATGAACCACAGACGAGAAAAACGTTCCACGCCGGTTGATAAGTACAGACTTTAGTTCGTAGACATTTCTCCTTATAGTTGCCAGACTTTTACTAGCAGTGTTGCCCGTTTGCTGCTGTCTGACAATATTGTGGGCAAATGCGGGCTTTTTTTTCGCATCATAGGTATTCGCTTCGTATAGGTAAGTTTTAAAAAACCAAATAAGTAGGTATCTGTCTTGTTTCATTTTTTTGTCAAAACGCCCCAGTTGATAGGTCCAAACATGAAGCTGTGCCTACAAAAAGGGCGCTTTGTGTGAGTAGGAACATTTTATTTAGCGGGTCGATTTACCTAAATAATTTGTTGTGTAACGTAATCAAATAAAAGGTTTGGGCGTGTACTCAACAGAAAACTGGGTCTACGCCGTTAATTTGTTTATTTTTTTCGAATTAATTTCATTGCGGGTTCAAAGACAGATTAGGTTTTTCCTAAAACAATGTTGATCTTCTGTGGTTGAGTCTCATTCGTGCCTTTTGGCGACCTAAGATCAAAGTGTGGTGAGTGAGTTTTGTTGTTTGTCGAACAGAGTAGATCCTGGCTATAGGTACATTCTGGTCGCAGTGGTGAGATCTAAAGGGGTAGCGTCAATCCCGTAGTTGTAGGTACGTTCAATTTAGATCCGTGCACGTCAAATTACGGTGTTGCATGTCAAAATTTTAAAGGGATTTTGACATATGCCATCTCCACTGTCAAAACTCAATACGGCCGCGAGCCCTTAGCGTGTCGGCTTGCGATGTTATGACGGCGCGTCAGAGGCGCTAATTCATTATGCTAACGAGACGCGCTGCCGTCGACGGTGATGGATTAGCCAAGGAAACGCGTAAAAACGGACCAATAACGGGATAAATTTGGATTTGTAAATACCGAGGTTGTGGTGGTTAAAAAACTCTTTGCCATGATCTTGCAAATTGTTAAAGTTAGTAAACTAATCCTTCAAACAATTTATTTTTAATCAAAACGAGATGCAGCCTGGTAAGTTTCATCCTTCTTAAATTAATGTTCAGATACTTTTCAAATTAAGAATCATTGACCGATCTGAGCATTGAACCTGCAACCAATCTGGACAGTTTCTTACTCCATTAGACAACGTCGTTAAAGAGATTTATAAAATGTAAATGGGGCCGTAAAATATTAGGTTATTGAAAATTTTCGGCTCCGAGCGTGGGCGAAGGTATCTCGCGGGAGAATTCGCTCGCAAAAATTATGCACCCCGCAAGATTGCGTGTTTATCAGTAAATTAAAAGTTCGCTGCAGAAATGGCTGATAATGACGGTAAGGACATTTAAGGTAAATTAAAGTGATACGAGGTGTGGCTATTAAATAACGAGACTGACGCTGTAAAACATTTTATTTTGATTTCATACTTTTTTACTTATTATCACCTTCAATATACACCCCTCCTCGGCTCCTCTATCCCTACAACGCTCCATGCGAATCTTCCATTGTTCGAAACAGTGCTGGAAGTCTTCTTCTGTCAGCTCCTTCAAGACGCGTGCCGCTTTCTCTTTCACGGCTTCAACAGACTCAAATCTTGTTCCTTTTAATGCAGATTTCACCTTAGGAAACAGAAGTCGCACGACGCAAGATCCGGCGAATAAGGCATTCAAAGTGTCAGTACAAACATTTTTGCGAGCTTCTTGTTGTTCAATAGTGAAAAATGTAGGCACCATTTTGGCACACGGGTATTTCTCATCGCCACGGTTCTCATCGTCACCTTCGTGGCGAATTTTATTTCTAACTTATTTCAACTTTTTTTAAACAAAAATTGTAGCGCTTGATGTGAAGATTGTATTCTCAGTTAATCAGTCAAATAGTGAGTCTCGTTTGGAAGCTTTAACGTTTTAAATTTTTTGATGCCACGAAAGTGATTCTGTACTTCACAGCAATAATTTTTTCAAACTTTACTACTGTAAATGACTCTTAATTGTTTATAAAACTTATACATATTTTGTCTTATTTTCATAGATAAATAGCAATAACATAATATAAATAGGTACCTACTTAAATACAAGATAAAATTTTACCGATTATGTCACCTACTAAGTTACAAGATTCTACGCAATTGGTTTTAAGGGTGACACTGGTGGCATTCTGAAATGCTAAAGAAATAAAAAACCGATTTACAGTACCTCAATAAAAATATATTTTTTATTTAGGCCAGAGGGCCTCGTATTTTTGTTGTACAACTTTTAACTCGAACTTCAGATTAACAGATACACAGTCACATATACAGACATACATACAGTCATACAGACAGACAACAAAAATACGAGGCCCTTATTTATTTATTGATGTACTGATCTCGACTTACCACGTATAATTGATTAGTTATTAAAATATTGTAAAAACATAAACACCAGTCACTATATTTTAAAATAAACCAAAGCAAGAAATCACTTTCGTGGCCTAAAATCACTTTCGTGTATAAAATACCACGAAGGTGATGCCACGAAGGTGACGAAAATTTTAGTTTTTTATGAATTATCCTTAAATTTGAATTTAACGGTTCAAGTCGAATACTACACAAATAAGTCTAACATGTTAAGTTTTCAATGGCAAAGTTTCAATCAAATTGTATAAATTTTAGAGGTAGGAAATATTGTTCAAGCAAGCGACGGTATGTCTATGGATAATTACAAGAAGTTACGTATTTTTTTCGCGGAACGACGATCGGCCTATCTCACCTCCCCAATGGTCGAAGCGCGACTGACGTTAACCGAATAGAACGCTGTGATTGGTTGCTGGTGATCAGTTTAACGGCAATCTTGTATTATTACTCAAAATTTTAGGTACCTAAAATCGTGTGACCATCGTATTTCGCTTTCTCAATTCAAAATAATTATAAGAAGATATTTTTTTGATTATTGTGTGGAAAGTATATTTAATTACGATGATTTTAGTAGGTAGGTATATGCTACACACAAATTGAATGAAAATTGTGAATGCAGTAACCAAATGTTTCATTGCAACCGAAGGTGTGACACGATGAGAACGCGAAAAATGACCCCGTTTTTGATCGTTTCATGTGATTTTTTCGTATTATTTTTGCTTCTGTTACGATAAAATTTATTTTGTATGTAGCTAAATAGATATTTTATCGTGTGAATCATCTTGAACGTCTTCTCGGCCATTTTAAAAAGGCTTAAACCACTCCAAACACGTGCAAGCGATAAACATTCATTGCCATACACTTCTTTCAATAAATTATAAGTTTCAGTAGCGGTTTTTTCAAGTTTCATACGAAATTTCACAACAATTCGTTGCTAGATACTGTTCCACTTAACAATTTTCCGGCGAAACAAAAAAACAACTCTAATGCGAACGAAGGCTACGGCTATACTGATTTGTTTACAGAAGCGAGAGGCACTTCATTAGAAAGAGAAGGCTTCACGCTAACAGCTGTTGGTTGCTGGCGTTCGGCGCTTGCGCACTTCTCCTGTAGCAGCGTCAGTCTCGTTATTTAATAGCCACACCTCGTATATCAAAGTTAATGTTTAAAATAGAAAGTTATTTTCTCATTTAAAAGGTGAGATACTTAGTTCACAACATCAACATCATAGGGAAAATTACTTGGTAGGTACTGCTAGCGGGCATTCGTACGCACTTAATCCACTAAATACAATAGCTCAAATTACATATAAAAGATACAGAAACTACCTAAACAAAATTCTATACAAACTGAAAACCAACTATGAAAGCCAATTGCTCTCGGCTAATGTGGGCAATCACAAACTACTTTGGAAGTCGATTAAAGACATATGTCATCTTAACAAGTCTTACAACCATGCCAATGCCTTAACTAACAGCAAATCCAGCCCTACTGAATCTTTAAATCACGCTAATAACTATTTTGCAAACATTGGGAAAAACCTTGCTAGTAAAACATTATACAATCTCTCGGAAACACAAGAATCTTTAGCAGCTAAAACAAGATTAAATAAGCAAACACCCGAATCCTTTTTTATGAACCCAACCGATGAAGATGAAGTAAATAATCTTATATTGGACCTTAAGTTAGATAGCTCCCCTGGCATAGATAAATGTTCTCCACCGCTCATAAAGGTGATAAAACAAAGTATTTTAAAACCACTGACTCATATATACAACCTAAGTCTCTCAACAGGTTCATTTCCTAGGAAATGGAAAGTAGCCCTGATCACTCCCATACACAAAGCTGGTGATAAGACCGAGCCATGCAACTATAGGCCAATTTCTCTTCTGTCTATATTCTCCAAATTATTGGAAAAGCTAGTAAACAAACGAATTGTCAATTACTTAGAAGACAATAATTTCATTCCTGAAAGACAGTTCGGTTTTAGACGAGGAAAATCTACAGAAGACGCTGTACTGTTATTAAGCAACACGGTGTCTGCGGCTTTGGATGAGAACAGGTCATGCCTTGGTGTGTTCCTGGACCTCGCCAAGGCCTTCGACACCGTGTCCATACCAATTCTTTTACAAAAGCTGAACTGCTTAGGCATCAGGGGAATACCTTATGACTGGTTTTGTAGTTATCTTTCGGAGCGTTCGCAGTGCATTCGGGTTGGCATGGACTTCAGTGATTACCTCCCGGTAGAATTCGGAGTTCCTCAAGGAAGCATCTTAGGTCCGACGTTATTTATAATTTACATGAGCGACCTCTTGGACCTTCCTTTAGACAGAGCTGACATTATATGTTACGCTGACGACACAGTCATCCTCTTCCAGGGTTCGTCCTGGACAGAAGTATACAAAACAGCAGAGGAAGGTATGACGGTGGTTGCCGACTGGCTTTGTAAAAATTTACTGACTCTTAACGTTACCAAAACTAATTATATAGCATTTTTTAAGACAATAGCATCGCAACCTCAACAATCCATAGTACTAAAATTGCACACCTGTAACATAGCTTCACAAGTAGAATCAACAGTTTGTAAATGTCAATTAATAAAAAGGTCCGATAGCATGAAATATCTTGGTGTCATACTTGATGAAAACTTATCATACAAAAAACATATTGCAAACCTGTCAACCCGAATACGAAAGTGCATACACATACTGAAAATTCTCCGTCACTCAGCGCCAAAAAGGATTATATTTCTTGTCTACAAATCACTATGCCAATCGCTGATGATTTATTGTATTAGAGCCTGGGGAGGAGCATCTAAAACTGTCATAATTGAACTCGAAAGAGCCCAACGTGCGGTATTAAGAGTGATGCTGCGCAAGCCTTTTAGATACCGAACAGACCAGCTGTACAAAGAGTGTAAAGTTCTTCGAATCCGTCAACTATATATTCTGCGCACCGCAATATCCATGCACAGCACCACTTTGAACTCTGACAAATATGAACTCTTAAACAAACAACGCGTATTCAAAGTTCCAACCCCAATCATTCACACTTCTTTTGTAAGACGCCAACCATTGTTCCTCTATCCCCACATCTATAACACCATTTGCCACCAAGTAGATATCAGAAACACAATTACTAGCAAAGCCAAACGGTTAATAGAATCCTGGCTTTTAGAACTGGACTACGACCAAACAGAAGAAATCATAAACGCGTCATACTAGCTAACTATTCTAAAACACACACACACACACACCACACACACACACACACACACACACACACACACACACACACACACACACACACACACACACACACACACACACACACACACACACACACACACACACACACACACACACACACACACACACACACACACACACACACACACACACACACACACACACACACACACACACACACACACACACACATAATCGTTCGTTCTCACTACCATGTTGGATTATATAATTTTAAATAATACAATTTTTATGTTAATGTTATTAGTTTTTCCAAACCAAAGCTATGTCATGTCATTAATATTTGTTTAGAACAGTTTTATATATTTTAACACATTATAAATGTTAAGCCTAATTAAATAGTATAAACATGTCCGTCCTATTAAGACCGATGTCATTATTTTTAAGGTAATTGTTCGTATTGGCCGCTGCGATACAAGCTTTCCTGCTTAGTGCAGAGACCGCCAGAATAATTTGTACAATGTGACATCTTTTATTAATAAATACTTTTTTACTTTTTTTTTTAAAATAATTATGAAATTCTTGAAAGAACGCTGTCATAAAGAATGCTGCAAGCTTGCCTAATAACATAAAGGCAAAACTGTTAGAACTAAATCTGCAACTCATCACTATCTGGTTTAAGCTGGACGTAAGCTTACCTCGTTCCGGATTTTATCTTTTAACGAGATCTCAAGACTTCCGTAGCTCGCTCAGATGTAGGGTCGAAATCTGCTGCTTGGTTAAGGCTTATTGTACTGTATTAGACTATCATAACAAATCTTTAGTAAGTAACTTTAGGTATGTAATAAAATCTTAATTAGTTCTGAAGATTTAGATAATCGTTGAACTTCAAAGCTTTTCCAATATTGATCGTATCTGCTCAATGTTTATTTCTGTAACTACAGACGACCAAAATATCATTAGTGTAGTTTTGTCATAATAGTCCGACGCGCTTGCATCTGTAATTTGACTTTCTGGTGCATATTTTTGCGAAGATAACAACGGCACGGAATCAGAAAGTAAACACAGCGAACCACAGCCTGGTTGCTTTTATGTTTTTAACTATCCTCATTCTTAGCTGTTTGTAAATGCCGCAAAAATGTTATAAAGCTCTCGTCACAGTCCCTGATGGCAGCGACGCGATAAGAATACCAGTTTTTTTAGGGTTAAAAAAAACGAGATGCCGACACGAATGACGAAATTCGTCACTCGATGTTGTCACATTGAGAAATTTAGACCCGAAAATAACGAAAAAGCGATGAAGTAAATGGTCCGGATAGCGTTTCAAGACTGCCGAATGAAGGTATAATGAGGATTAGTAGGAATTTAGAGCGAGAGAGCGATAATAATTAGAGCTGAAAAAACGCTTCTATTTCGCTTGCAGTGTGCGAATCCTTTGGTTATTATTTGTCTAAGCGGCGACTTAAAGTGTTGGCTTTTAGGCCATAAAATCTGTTTCCATTTGCGGTTAACACCTCCGCAGATTGTTGGTCTTTTAATGTAATTACCTTCTTAGCTGGCCGAACACGATAAGGAAACTTCACTTCCCAGAATTGATATTAAGCTTTTTTAATTTTCATACTGCGGCCGACATTGCTACATATTACCTTCCATTTTTCTATTACAGATCTAGCGCATAATTTAGTGCCTGAGGTATGGGAGCGGTACGGAAGGGGTGACATGACGTAACGGCATACAAGTCTAATGCATCTGAAGACTCACTGACGTTTGACGTAACAAAATCACCATCTCGCGCCGTTCCCATTTCTCAGGCACTGGCTGTAGGTACCAGATCAGCTGTAGCCTGTACCCATATAGAGGCTTTTCATTTGTACAAATCACACTAAAACTTCCATAAGTCTTATTCCCATTAATATCATAATAATGCTGCTGTTTTTGCCCTATCCTCCAACTTCTTCTGTTTAGAAAAACACGTAGTAATATTTGGCATAAATTCCAACTACGTTTCTTGAGGAAACGAGGCGTGACAGGTGGTCAACTGACCGATCCTAAAAGGCATTCTTGCCTCTTTGGAACATATTTATCGCCCCGTAACAGATAAATATGAAGATAACTGTGTGCCCTATTATATTTTCCCGAACCGTCCTTTTATCTACATCCAATCCATAGTAACTTGATACCTTCGTGAACATACTTCCGGCGATATAGGTAACACTAATAACCAATAATGTTATCGTGGCCACACGCTATCGTCTTACACTTTCCCATTCAATTACTAGAGGATTTTTCCAGGAAAATTATTAAATATAACGTTAGTGTTCACCTTTAAAGATACCTAATTTTGTAAGAAGGTTTAAGCGGTCCAAGAAGTCAATTAGACTTAAGTAACTAGAATTAAGAGCTCTTAATAGGTCCCATGGCATAGCAAATGGTGAAAGTTAAAAGTATCTGTGCCTACCTAGAAATAAGAAGTTTTCCAGCCGGCAGCCATTGTCTCAATTATTACTACAGTAGAATCTCGATTATCCGGACTTCGATCGATGATCCGGATATCCGATTATCCGGACTCATTCTTCACGGTTCTTATTACCGATTTAGGGTCTGGACCCATCAAAACGGCAAGGCGCCGCCACCGTAACACGGTACAAACGTCGTCTTGGTTCATTGTTATAAGAAATGGATTCATCCAATGGTCTAAAATGATGTATTGAAAACTCGTTCTATTGTAAAAAGTTAATTATTGTTTGATTTTACTTGCAACGGGGCGTCTAAGCTAGCTCAGTCTGACACCCCGCTGTTTAGTACTAAGTCCCAGTTCGCCTTCTGCGATGAGGGATGTGTACCTATCCAGGATGCCTACAGGGATATTCGACCAAGGAAACGCACAATCAATAACACAATGGCACTTATAATTCAGGTTCCACAATTATTTTCCTTATTCTAACTTCACTGACTCTAAGTTTATTATTATTACGAGCGATTACTTTACGGGTTACATCACAATTTCTAATTATTGGCAATGAAAAGGATAGCGACGCGCCCGAGCCGCGTCCCGAGACTAGTTTATGTATCCGCGAGAGGGGCGGCGCCCTATGCGAGGTTTAGCGAGTGTTAGTCTGGATACTTATAACTAGGGGGGTGGGATGTGGTTCGTTAGCTCCAGCCAGAGACCGAAGCCTCGATGGTGAGTACGACCACTAGGGAAAGGCGTTGGACCTACGAGGTGAGGGGGTGTGAAAGTCAGGAAGGGTGGCAGCAGGATTGCTACCGCAGGTTCGGGATGAGTATCTCATGCATTACTCGGTAAGGACGAGAACCGGTTGGCTATCAACGATAGAACGCAATCGACACGACGCTGTATGGCAAGCCGCGGATTAATGGCGAGGTATCGGATCAAGCCAAAGTCGAACAGTTAGGGTTAGTAGGGAACAATGTGGATAGCTATTCGCTAGGGACTCTTTTGCAATGCAGCCGAGGGAATGATAGACGCGCGCGCGAACGTCTGGCTGTTACAATGGCTCCCGAGCGAATGCTAGGCGCCCGCGGTCGCCGCCGTCTCTTATATTAGCTCGGTCCGTGCGGCGTGCGGCCGCGCAGCCGTAGGGTTGTCAAAATCTCCGTGCTCGGTGCTAGGGCTGTCGATGCGTCGCGGGGCGCGTCACACCCTCCCTTGTTTTGGAGATTTTTACCTGGAAAAATCACAAGTCTGGTACATAAAGGTTCTTTAAGAACAACTAAAAGTCATGTTAATAATAAGTTATTTTTGGGTAACTTCATAACGAGTGAAAAATAACAATGTAAAGCATGACTGAATTTGTATATAATCATTAGCCCAATAATAACTCTTTATTTAAAACATGACAGTACATTTATTTGTATAACAATATTAGTTAACTTGGTCTTGAAACCATGTTATTAAGGTACTCTTAATTTTTTTTTGCTTACAGTGAACTAATTAAACGCTAATTATAGCTAACTTAGTTTTGAAACAATGTTATTAAGATACCTTTAATTTTTTTTTTGCTTACAATGAACTAATAAAACGCTTATTTTAGCTAACTTAGTTTTGAAACAATGTTGTTAAGGTACCCTTAATGTTTTTGCTTGCAATGAACTAATCAAACGCTAATTATAGCTAACTTAGTTTTGAAACAATTTTATTAAGATACCTTTGGCCTTTTGTTTCAAAGTCAAAGTCAAAGTCAAAATTTCTTTATTTGTTTAGACTAATAAATAGTTCTTACAAATCGTCATTTTGCTCTTAAGGAGCCTCTACATGTCTCATAATCTTTTTACCCTACCAGCGCTTCGAGACCAACATTTGGCAAGTGCTGAGAAGAAGCGCCGCAACAAACTCAGTCACCACTGTCTGCCGGTTAATATAAATAAATAGAAATAGCAGTAGTAGGTACATTCGATTCAGGAGCAGTTCACTGAATTTACCATGCATTCTTGTATAGTGTATCTTATAAGAATGGGTATACAAAATTGCGTGGCATATTAAACAAGGTAGTGACGTGCTAATATCTAGACTTACAGATTACATACTCAAATACTAGTAGAAATGACTCGCATACATAAGTTGGAATAACTTGGATTGACCAGTCCCCGAAAGCAGCGCCTGTTCACAGACATGACGAGTGAACCAGCCATCGCTTCACTCGACCATATTAGAGGGAATGTAACGACCCGCCTCACTACGCCACCACCCCAGAGACATTTTAGTGAGAATGACAATACCAAGTTATCTCTTAAAGAAAAAAAAAACTAATAATAAAGCTAAGTAACAGTCCAGATTGAGAAGCATGACACTATAACATTTTAGAAAATTAGATTAGTTTATATGTTACGGTTAATGTGACAAACTGAAAATTATTAACAATAACCGGTTATTATGAATAATTCCCGACAGTCGCGAAGAAAGTGATAAATTAATCACATTTAACAGTGATTATTTAATAATTCAACCTTAGTACTAACAAATTTTATAAAAGAGAACAACATCATGTGTACGTGTTCGTGTACAGCCAAACTTTTGAACGTTTTGATATCATATATTAATATAATTTGGCATAATGAGTTTGGAATGTTTCTTGCATAATATTACTTTTCCATGATGCCTATAACATAATGTTTTGATTTAAAATGAAAAATAGGTTAAGGTGCGGCGGGGGTGGCCCTTGGGCCACCCCTAAGCCGCCTATTTAGTTTTATACACACATAAACGACCTCATATTAATCACATTTACCAAATCATGCGGTAATTATTCATAATAACCGGCGACCATTCACAATTCTCACATTTATCACTTTGACCGTAACATATACATTGCTTTTCATAGCACGATTTTAATTCTTTTTAGTGCGAGCATGAGAGGACCATAATCCTACTCCCAGGATGACTTATCATTAAGAAAATCTCGAGTTGTATAATAGGCTTTTTTAAGCATGTGATCTTTAACTATACCTTTAAATTTATTGTACGGTAGCTCTTTATATTTATCAGGGACTTTGTTATAAAAATGGATACCTTGTCCCATAAAGGTGGCAAACACTTTATTAAGTCTTAAAGCGGGTATAGCCAATTTATTTTTATTTCTAGTATTGATTTGGTGAATATCACTTTTCTTTTTGAAATCATTAATATTTTGTTGAATAAATAGAATACAGTTTAAGATGTATTGTGAAGCGGCCGTGAGAATGCCAATTTCTTTAAACAATTCTCTAAGGGACGCTCTTGCTTTCATTTTATACAAGTATCTTATGGCACGTTTTTGCAGAATAAATATTGTTTCAAAATCTGCAGCTTTGCCCCATAGCATGATTCCATATGACATTAGGCTATGAAAGTAGCTAAAGTAGACTAAGCGAGCTGTTGAAACATCGGTTAATGACCGTATCCTTTTTATTGCAAAAGCCGCTGAGCTGAGCTTTCCCGCCAGAGTTTCTATATGGGAGCCCCACTGGAGTTTTGAATCCAGGGTAATTCCCAGAAATACAGTAGATTCTACCAGATCGATTGCATTATTATTAAGTTCTATTTGGGTACTAACTGTTTTTACGTTAGGCAAAGAGAATTTTATACATTTTGTTTTCTTTGCATTCAGTTGTAGATTATTTGTAGTGAACCAACTTAAAACTCTTGTTAGTGCATTATTTACATCGTCAAAGTTATTTTTACTTCTATCAATATTAAAAATCAAAGATGTGTCATCAGCAAATAACACGATTTCGCAAGAGTCTTTAACAAAATATGGTAGATCATTAATGTATATAAGAAACAAGAATGGACCCAGAATGGACCCCTGCGGAACTCCCATTTTCACAGGTGACCCAGAAGACAAAACACCATTTATGTCGACTTTTTGAACTCTAAAGTTTAAATAGGATTGTATTAAATCCAAAGCCGAGTCCTTTACCCCATAATAGTGCAGTTTGCGAATTAGCGTTTGATGTTCTACGCAGTCAAAAGCTTTTGAGAGATCACAGAAGACCCCTAGTGCATTTTGAGAATTTTCCCAAGCCTCGAAGATATGTTTAAGTAGTGCAACCCCGGCATCGGTGGTGGAACGACCCTTGGTAAAACCATATTGTTCACTATGAAATAGTTTATTAGAGCCAAAGTGAATCATAAGTTGCTCCTGTATGATTTTTTCAAAAATCTTGCTCAAGGCGGGCAAGATAGAAATGGGTCTATAATTGCCAGGGTCGGTTTTGCTACCAGACTTAAATAATGGCATTAGTCTACTGTGTTTCATGAGGTCGGGGAAGATTCCCTTCTCTATGCAATTATTGAATATTATCGCTAACTGTGGGGAAATTATATCAATAATGTGTTTGACTATCTTGACAGAGATGCCCCAGATATCAGTTGTACTCTTTACATTTAAAAGATTAAAAGTTTTAGTGATATCTAATGGAGTAATATGTTTAAAAGAGAAGTGCGAGTCACAGGGTGTCACGTGGGTTTTCAATATTTCTTCAGCCTCGGAGGGAGATGACTTTAAGTTGGCAGTTGTTGCTGAAGCTATATTAACAAAAAATTTGTTAAAAGCTTCTGCTACATCTTTATCTGCAGATATCAAATTATCGTGAACTTTGAGAGAAAAGTCATTATCTCTTGGTTTTAGTTTACCAGTCTCTCGGTTGATAACATTCCAAGTTTCTTTTATTTTATTACTGGCGTTTCCTATCTTGTCCCGAATATAAAAAGACTTAGCCATGAAGCAAACTTTCTTAAAAATTTTTGAATACTTTTTCACATGCTCAAGAAAAGATATACTATTATTATACTTTTTCATGCCATAAAGCTCATATAACGTATTTCGACTTTTGTATATTCCCTTAGTAGCCCAGTCACTAAACTTAGATTTGGTATTTGGTTTTAATGGCTTTACAGTAAAAACTTTGTCATGTTCGGTTTTAATACATTCGAAAAGGTTATTGTAAAGAGCATCTGGGTCTCCCTGCACGTACGGCACTAAATGCAATTTATTTCCAAGATTATTCTTAAAACGTTCTAGACGACTAATGGTTACAGGTCTACATACGGCATTTTTGTTACTTGTATTATTAGAATTATTAAAAATAAATTCTACTTTAATACCACAGTGATCTGACGTAAGATTGTGTATGACAGCTTTTTTGTCAGGGACACAGCTAGAGAAAATATTATCTAGACAAGTAGCTGTGGTTTCCGTAATTCTAGTTGGCTCCTTAAATTGACTAAACAAATTAAATGACTTAAAAAGGGAAAGTAGTCTTACAGAATATGATGATGAGCTATCTAGTAAATTGACGTTAAAATCTCCACAAACTAAGACCTTTTTGTTGCTGTTACAAGTTTTATTAAGAGTTTACAATTAACTAATGAGTAATTAACTAATCGAACGAGTTGGTTACTTTGTTATTATGACTATTCAATTATATTATTCTGTGTTACGAGTATTCAATTACTTGAAATATTTCTTTGATACAATAATGGTATGCATGGCACTTGTTGTTAATATTTCTAGTTTACTAGTTTAATTATTTAAATTACCATACTCAGAATAAGCATCTGATTAATGTTAATAATTTCTATAATGATTATTAAAAATTATACAAGACAATGACAGTTAAGCGGTTAAGTTTTAGTTACAATAAACAATATTTCCTAATGTAAATGGAATGCATCTTGGCGCGCGGCGCGCAAACATTAGGCAGGTAAAATCTAGTTATGAATCATCTAGTGAGCGAGTGCCGGCCGTGGCGAATAGAAAAAATACGTTTCACTGATAATATGCAAATGAGCTCGCTCGGTGAATCGTTCATGGAATGTTTGTTTACTATTTAAAAGTTATCGAGAAACTGGTAGTACTATTGACGCGTAACAAACCGGTTTGTTATTTATGTGAGTTTAGGTTGCGAGTTACGAGTAAATAACAATGAGGTTTGCGTCAATAGTTATTTAACGAGATTAAATCGAACACTAACTATTTAAATCATACAGGGTTATTATCTAATGATAATTATTATTTATAGGTTATTGATATGTGACATTTAGCGAGATTAAATTCAAGAACTGAATAATCTAGATTACACAGGGTTATTATGTAATGTTAATTAATACTTATATGTTATTGACTTATTTTTAAATACTGAGGAAGTTACTTAAACGAGATTAGATTCAAGAACTGGATGATCTAGATTATACAGGGTTACTATGTAATGTTAATTAATACTTATATATTATTGACTTGTTTTTAAATACTGAGTAAGTTACTTAAACGAGATTAGATTCAAGAACTGGATGATCTAGATTATACAGGGTTACTATGTAATGTTAATTAATACTTATATATTATTGACTTGTTTTTAAATACTGAGTAAGTTACTTAAACGAGATTAGATTCAAGAACTGGATGATCTGGATTATACAGGGTTACTATGTAATGTTAATTAATACTTATGTATTATTGACTTGTTTTTAAATATTGAGCAAGTTACTTAAACGAGAACAGACTAGACAATTGTTATGTACTTTAGATGGTTTTAAGGTCAAAAGGTACTGGCCTGGGTCACTTCTATCTTCTTGTTTGCTGGTCGACGTCTGTTCCTCGGCTTGCCGCTCCTGTACCTCTTCTTGCCGCGCCTCTTCTTGCGGTGTCTCCTGGGCTGGTCTTCCGTCTGTGCTGGTTCGGTCTCGGAGTTGGACCAGTCCAGTTCCACGTCCGGGTCTAGGTCTTGGTCAAGATCCAGGTATCGGTCCAGGTCTATTTGTAGGAACTCGGTCCAGTCCGTCTCTAACTGAGTCCAGTCCGCTGTGTCGTTACTCGTTTCCGGTTCAGGTTCCGGTTCCGGTTCAGGTTCCGGTTCCGGTTCCGGTTTCGTTCTTGCCTGTCTCATCCCACGGTTGCGTGTTAGGATTATATCCCTAGCACGTCCTCTGATGACCGTTATCGTAATCTGTGCGTCTGTATTTATTTGCGAGTTCATGGTGTTGATGCCGTGCGTGTAACTTTCGTACTGTTTCTTGCGTTGCGATTTTTCGTAGATCTTGTTACATTTTGCATTGCGGGTAGGTCTAAATGAATTAATTTTCTTATTACCCACTTTTGTTGATTGTTTTGATGTCTTAATCGTAGTATGGTTTTAGGTCTTTTATGTGGCTTGTAATTTTCTTCTTCGGGTTTTCTGGACATTTTAGTTCAAATATTACTGGTGATTTTTTGTATGTTATTGTATAAGGTCCAATGTATTTTGGAGCTAGTTTTGAGCAAAAATGTTTATTTGCGTCTGATAAAGTGAAGTTTCTTTTCATTACTCTTTCGCCTACTTGTGGTTCCCAGTTTCTTTTGTTTGTGTCGTAGTATTTTTTTTGTTGTACGGAGGCTATGTGCTGGTTTTTTCTGGCTGTGTTGTGTATTTCTTCGAGTTGTTTTTTATTTGTTACTTGTGGTATCGGGAGTTTGTTCCTGTCTCCTGGGTTTCTTAGTTCCTTTCCAAATAGCAGGAATGCTGGCGTGAATTTTGTGGTTTCATGTTTTGAGGTGTTCAGCGCGAAGTTTAGTTCTGACAGGTGTTCATCCCATTTTTTATGGTTTTCGTTAACGTATGTTGAGATCATGGTTTCCAGTGTCTTGTTTACTCGTTCCGTTGGATTTGCTTGTGGGGAGTATGGTGCGGTTAGTCGGTGATGGATTCCGTATTTCTCTAGTGTTTCTTCGAATTGTTTGCTGGTGAACTGTCTGCCGTTATCACTGAGCAGTGTTTCTGGGCAACCGTATCTCATGATTATACACTCTTTCAGTGCTTTGGTTACGTTGTTTGCTGTTGCTGTCCTGAGTGGTTTTATTTCTGTCCATTTTGTGAATTTGTCGTGAAATACTATAATCCAGTTGTATCCATTTGAAGATCTCGGTAGCGGTCCGATTAGGTCCGTAGATACTACGCTCCAGGGTGTCTGTGCATTGTTTATTTGCATTTGTCCTGGCTGTTTTTGTTGTGGAGTTTTGTATGCTTGACATATTTTGCAATTTTTGACGTACGTTGACACATCTTTATACATTCTTGGCCAATAATATCGTTGTGCTATTCTATTTAGTGTCTTTGCCGTTCCCAGGTGACCTGCGGTTGGTGTATCATGGTTTTCTTTTAGTACTTCTTCTTTTTCGTTGTCGTGTATGCATAGTTTCCAGTCAGACGATGGTTCTATTCTTGGTCCGTACGCGTGGTTTGTTATTTTCTTGTATAACTTGTTGTTAGATAATTTGTAGTCGTCTTGTTTGGTTATTTGTATTTTATTAATTTTGTCTTGTATCCAGTCTTTTTCTTCTATTATGCAAATTGGGTTTCTTGATAGCTCATCTGCTATTTTGTTTAGGCTCCCTGGTCTGTATTCTATCTTGTAGTCGTATTGTTGGAGTTCCAATGCCCATCTTGCTAATCTTCCTGAGGGATCTTTAACTGTGTTGAGCCATTTCAGTGCTTGGTGATCTGTTATTACTGTAAACTGGTAACCTTCGAGGAATGGTCTCATCTTTCGGATGCCCCATATTACTGCTAAGCATTCTTTCTCTGATGTCGTGTATTTCTTTTCTGTTGGTTTCAGTGTTCTGCTTGCGTACATTATGGGTCGGTCTCTACCGTCTAGGTTTTGCATAAGGACTACTCCGAGTCCTATATCACTGGCGTCGGTTTGTAGAATAAATGGTTTTGTGAAATCTGCTCTTGTTAGCATTTGTTCTTCTGTAAGTATTTGTTTTATTCTTACAAATGCTTCTTCTTGTTCTTTATTCCAGTTAAAGATCGTATCTTTTCTTAGTAGTTTTACTAGCGGGTTCATGATTTCTGCGTAATTTGGTATGAACTTACGGTACCACGATGTCATGCCGATTAGTCTTCTTACTTCTTTTATGTTGGTTGGCGCCTTTAGTTGTTTTATAGCTTGTATCTTTCCTTCGTGCATCTTGATCCCATCTTTGTTTACTATATGTCCTAGGTATTCGATTTCTGTTTTGCAGAACTCACTCTTTTTTTTGTTGATTTCTAGTCTGGCTTCTCTAATTCTTCTGAATATTTCTTTCAGATGTGTTAGGTGATCTGTGAAGGTGGCGCTGCAGATTATTATATCGTCTAGGTATGAGTATGCATACGGTTCTAGTTCTGGTCCTATGACGATGTCTAGTAATCTCTGGAATGTAGCTCCGCTTGAGTGAAGTCCGAACGGCATTACTTTAAATTGGAACAGTCCTCTGCCTGGTACTGTGAATGCTGTGGCTGGTTTGCTTTTTTCTTCTAGTTTGACGTTCCAGTATCCGTTTTTTAAGTCAATTTTTGAGAAATATTTGGCGTTTCTCAATTTTTCTAGTGTGTTGTCTATCTGTGGTAGGGGGTATGCATCTTTGCGTGATATTTGGTTAATTTTCCTGAAGTCAATGCAAAATCTGTATTCATCGTTAGCTTTCTTTGCTAGTACTATTGGGGAGCTGTATGCGCTGTTTGATTTTTCTATGACGTCGTCTTCCAGCATTTTATCAACGTGTTTGTTTATGATCTCTTGTAGCTTAGGGTTTCGTGGATAGTACCTTTGTTTAACTGGCTGCTCGTGTGTGAGATTGATCTTGTGTTCTATCCAGTTGTTCCCTTTGGGGCTGTTATCGCATTTGTGGTATTCTTCTGCTATTAATTTCTGGAGTTGTTGTTTTTCTTCGTTAGTTAGTGTTTTATCCATGTCGTACGTGGGTACGATGTTAGATTCTGTAGTTTTGCTGGAAAACACTACTTCTTCGCTTTTATCACTGTCTTCTTTAGGCCATTCTATTTTTGCTCCTAGTCTGTTTACTATGTCCATGCCTATAAGTATTTTCTTGATTTGTGGGTGATATAACATTTGATGGTTAATTGTCTTCCCTTTGATACTTATTTGCATGTCTAGAGCTTCTTTTATTCCTGCTTTGTTTCCATCTGCCATTATGGCTGTTATGCATACCGTTCTTGGTTTTAAGTTTTTGTTTATGAACTTATCGTACACTTCATCGTTTATGTATGATCTCGTGGCTCCGGTGTCTACGAGTGCTTGATATTTTTCGCCTAGTATTGATACGTCTACGAATGGTCGGTTGTCTTTATGTCCTGGGTTCGTGTTTATCGCCATGGAATGTGTGTTTCTATTTGATTTCTTGCAGCAATTTCTACTCAGTGTGCCGATTCTACCGCAGCCGTTGCAAAATATTACTTTTTTGCTTCTGCAATTTTTCATTGAGTGTCCTTGTTTGCCACAGCTCCAGCAGCATGTATTTGTGTTGTAGTTATGCATGTATGATGCCGTAGTTTTGTTTCTTGTATTTTCGTTGGTTTCTTTGTTTTCCGCTTCTCTGTTCTGGTAGGGTCTGTCGGCTTGACTTGTGTTTGTTGTCTGGTAATCTTTTCTTACAACATTTGTCTGACGGTCTGCTGTGACGTTCTCGTAGTCATTTGCCAGTTGTATCAGTTTGATTATCGAGTCGGCTTCTGATTTTTTTATGTAGTACTTGTATTTAGTGTTCATGTTTTCGTAAATTCTATTTAGTTCTTCCTCTTTTGATAGTTTCGCGTATCTGCGCATCAGTGTTTGTATTTCAATCAGATAGTCTGTGAATTTTTGGCGGTAATGTTGCCTATAGTTCACTATTTTAGCTAATAGGTCACTGTCACGGCTCACAAATGTTAACTTGAAGTATTCTATGAATTCGTTCCATGTAGTGAACGAGTTTTTATTATTTCGATACCACAGCACAGCCTTACCTTTTAGGAATCTGGGGAGCACTTTGAGCACTTTATCTTGTTTCACTTCGCCGGACGACATTAGTTCATCTAGTCGTTCTAGGAACTCCACTGGGTCGTTGTATGTATCGAAGCTTAGGTTCCATCTGGATGTTATGTTTTCGGTCTGATCCATGGTGTACGACATGTTTGGTTTGTCGTTGTCTAGTTCTTGGTGCATCTCTGTGTCTTCGAAATCGGTTTCTGACTCACTGTCTTCGGCGGACTTACTGGCGGACTGGACTGGTTGGTGGGACTGCTTGGTTCTGAGTACTTCTGTGAGGTTCTGTCTCAGTTCTTGTACGGTTCTGTTCTCCGTTTTTATGTTTCTTCTTTTGCACTCGTTCTCAAGTTCTGTCTTCTTGAGTTTGTATATCCAAGATGTCGGTTCTGACATGTGTGATTGTTACGAAGTTTTGCGTTCCTTGTGGTCTTTCGCTTCTCTAGCGATCTGGTGTTCCCTGTAGGTTCCGTGGGTTATTTAGTTGGGCGCCATTGCAACGGGGCGTCTAAGCTAGCTCAGTCTGACACCCCGCTGTTTAGTACTAAGTCCCAGTTCGCCTTCTGCGATGAGGGATGTGTACCTATCCAGGATGCCTACAGGGATATTCGACCAAGGAAACGCACAATCAATAACACAATGGCACTTATAATTCAGGTTCCACAATTATTTTCCTTATTCTAACTTCACTGACTCTAAGTTTATTATTATTACGAGCGATTACTTTACGGGTTACATCACAATTTCTAATTATTGGCAATGAAAAGGATAGCGACGCGCCCGAGCCGCGTCCCGAGACTAGTTTATGTATCCGCGAGAGGGGCGGCGCCCTATGCGAGGTTTAGCGAGTGTTAGTCTGGATACTTATAACTAGGGGGGTGGGATGTGGTTCGTTAGCTCCAGCCAGAGACCGAAGCCTCGATGGTGAGTACGACCACTAGGGAAAGGCGTTGGACCTACGAGGTGAGGGGGTGTGAAAGTCAGGAAGGGTGGCAGCAGGATTGCTACCGCAGGTTCGGGATGAGTATCTCATGCATTACTCGGTAAGGACGAGAACCGGTTGGCTATCAACGATAGAACGCAATCGACACGACGCTGTATGGCAAGCCGCGGATTAATGGCGAGGTATCGGATCAAGCCAAAGTCGAACAGTTAGGGTTAGTAGGGAACAATGTGGATAGCTATTCGCTAGGGACTCTTTTGCAATGCAGCCGAGGGAATGATAGACGCGCGCGCGAACGTCTGGCTGTTACAATGGCTCCCGAGCGAATGCTAGGCGCCCGCGGTCGCCGCCGTCTCTTATATTAGCTCGGTCCGTGCGGCGTGCGGCCGCGCAGCCGTAGGGTTGTCAAAATCTCCGTGCTCGGTGCTAGGGCTGTCGATGCGTCGCGGGGCGCGTCACATACTTTGAAATCGATTATCCGGATTTTCGATTATCCGGAACACCCCTGGTTTTAATTGATCCGGATAATCGGGATTCTACTGTACTTACATTCATCAAGCACACTGTTTTTTTACAGAACCTAGGAATTCACTAACGGCCGGTTCACACATGTCTCAGTTTTACTGTTCCGTTTTATCGTGTACGTTTTTTTTTCATCGATGGCGTATGTAGTTGTATGAGCGACTTCACACATGACACAGTATTCTGTATACAGTAATACATACATTGACGAAAAAAACGGAACAGTAAAACGGAGACATCTGTGAACCGGCCGTAAGGCTGTGTCAACGTCAAGTCTGTCTAATTTCATACAAAAACACTGGTTAAGGTTATAGTTACGGTCAAAGTTAAGGTGGTGCAACTTAGGCTAAAGCAGAATATAATTAATTTTAGATATCATTTCATATTAATACTTTTCCATTCGTAATAATGTGAAATATCGCTATACCTATCTAGCGAGGTATTATTTCTAAAAAAAAGTACTTTTTCACCCCAACTGCTAACCAGCTCAATGGGTATAGGAATTACCCGGATTTAAATCGGGAATAGCTGGAGGCAATTCCTTTCCGTTCGATTTCCTAACAAGATGATAGCGCTCGCAAGATGGGAGACCCGAAGTGTCTTGCGAAAGAGACCAAAACTAAAAAATACGACTGAAATCTTTTGCATTGGATTTTGGCTTGTTTCAGTTCAGTATAAAGGTAAAAAACGTATAAGACTTAAGATGTGCCTAGTGCCTAATGAAATGGCAATATTTTTTTCCTACATTTTATTTCTAAACTCGAATTGGTGTTGTTGGTTGGAAAAAAACACTGCAAATCATTAGCAGGCCCGATTTTTCTGTATTTTTTCCCTAGTCTAAATTAGTGTGAAACTACATTGATTCTATTATTTTAGACCAAACTTCTATGAAAAGTAATTCATCACTTTCTTACCCTTAACTGTAATAATTTCCATTCCAGATTTGGAATTAAGAGTTCAATAAGAGAGCTTGTATTAAAGAGAGTATTGTAGAGACTAAAGGGCGTAATACCAGCTATAAAATACCTTAGGGCAAATTCTGCTTTTTCTCAGCGGAATCACCGACCCGGCAATAATGTCTTATTGTCGACGCTGCGGGCAAATTTAATTTGTTGGGATTGCGAAAGCTAATATGCACACCTGAGAGCTAGTCTGGGTAAACAATCGGAGGCTCTACAGCGGAATAAATTCAAGCTAGGATCAGGGCCGTCTTCCCTAGGGGCCCTGGGCACTTAAGGATCAAGGGGCCCTTATCGTCTGGAAAAAGGTCTTTTGAGCAGATGCCCATGCGCGTACTTAAATAGCGGCTGATTTAAAGATGATAGTTGATAGTAGTACTAACTCATGAGCTATGATACTAATCGCCATACTTTCATGATGATACTAAACGCAATAATGGGCCATACGCCAATGTGGGGGCCCCTAGGTCGCGGGGCCCTGGGCAAGTGTCCAAAGTGGGAAAGAGGGGCCTGGCAAGGATAGAGGTCATGGCCTAGATAGGGCCTCGTTTGTAGAACGTTCTGCTTAGGCAGTTGGTAATCTCGTTAGCTGTGACCAGTTTTAGACTATATCTAACAAACAGTGTTACTTATAACTGCCCAACTAACTCGAAGCCATATAAATATTGTTTGGTAAGATAGATAGCATTATTATGATCATCACTTTAAATAAAAGATGAAAGGTAATCTAAACTTATACAAACAACACTTTATGGATTTTCCGATGTACCTACAGGTTTTCTATCATATACAAAAACAAGAATAATAACTTAATACATGTATTAGAGTGGGGGCAACGTGTTTTGCGATATGATTTGAGATGATAGAAATTGAATATGTGTCGATTAAGTAGGTATGTTTTTATGGTCTGCATCGCTTGATCCAATTACTTTATATATATTTCAGAAAGTTTTCAGACATGATAGAAAGGACGAACGCTAATAATTTTCCAAAAAGTTCACATCAAATCAAATCCCCACAGACGGTCAAAAGTAAGGTCAAAACAAAAGTTAAACCAAATTACGTACTAAACGAATAAGGCGATTATCAAGAATCTTATCAACGTTCAACGCCTTAGTATCCATCCCCCCTGGAGCTCTAAACATCTTATCTACTCTGCCTACTTCCAGTAAATAAATCGCCACTTGAATCCGCTTAGAATAGCCCCAATTTTCGACCTAATATCGCTGGAACATGAAGATTTTCTTGCAAATAAATTGCCTTGTCAATAGATTGGCTGCTCACGCTATGCTGATGCTAACAATCCTCTGATATGAAAGTGGGGCATATCTAGAGATAGCGAACCCTTTTTTTTACAAAACTGGATAAAGGTGCAGAAACACCGCATGTTTTTTCTTGCACTTTTTGTCATTACACTTGGAATAGTTGTGTTTGCGTGACGATTGCTTTTTGTAATGATGTTCTTTTGTCATCTTCTCTCCCACAATTTTTTTCTTCTGGTTAGTCGTAGTGGCCAGGTGGTCAGTCTTTCATTTTCCTAACTTTGCGGTGGTAGGTATGTGTCGTAGAATGAGACGAAAGGAAGATATATGATAATGCTCTTCAAATAATTTTTCGTGGTTGGTGGAAGGGTGGACCTTGTTATACTTTTTTAGAGAAAACCAATTTTTCGAGAGAATTGTAGACTTGAACCACACAGGTGTGTAACTGGGTCTTCTGACATTGTGTTCATTATGTGTCTGTCGAATAAAATAGCCCGGGGAAACACTGCGAAGGCAGATTGTAACTTTGGATTTCATACACTGATAGTCGGCTCTAATCTTATAAAGAAGGGAAGGTGGTGTGTTTGCTTTGCGAAAAGGGATGAAAGGTATTTTCCTCCTTTGCGATTATTTACTTGTGACTGTAGCTAGGCCTATTTTTACTAAACTTTTTTCCAAAAATCGAACAAAACGATCCATTAGAAGTTGCACGAATTCGACTGAAAATTGGACTTCATAGTACGTAGATAAGTGGACTAATACCGACTTTATTCACGAACAATTTATTAAAAAAAAACAATAATAAAACATTGAAGCAAACCCTATTATTACAGCAGTGGGCATAAAATATAACAACTCGCGTTTCATTTTTATAGATTCCTGGAGAATACAAAATAAAATCCTCGGGGTCGCCGCAACTCTATGGATCGGGGTTTTATTATTTATATTGATGACCCTTGCGCACCCGCCCACATTTTAATATTTCCCCAGGTGGCGACTGTAAGGGAGGGTATTTTTCAAGCCATCATTGTTACAGTCAATTGGAAAAACCTAGAGTTCTGCCCAGGTAAAATAAAAATATCTAAGCAGTTCAATCTCGGATACACGCAAAACTTAGGTCATTTAGCACATTCCAGGGATTTTCGACGATATGTTATCCAGACCGAAAGTTCTGCCTGCACTTAAAGTTAGCCATAGACGTCACAAACAAATATTTGTTTTCTTTTAAGCAGCAATTTTATGTAGAACATACATTACAGACTACAGTCATCATCAGCAAATCAATCTTCCACACAGCAAATGACTCTATCTTCAATTATTCTAAACCTGATATAAAAGAAGACAAAGCTCAAAATCCATTGGCTCATTTTGACCTACCTGCTGGTGACTGTACATAGAAACCAAGTGTTACTGCGGTTGTGACATTGAGAGACCTGCGGTCGCGGTCTGCGGGCAACCCCAACCAGCACTTTACCTTCATCTATCTTATTTTAGTGGAGCTTAGCGTCCGATATTGTTTTCAATGTATTTGCATTTTAATGCTAAAAATACCCTTGTATTATTGTTTTACTTGAAATAGCTATTGCCTCGGGCAACTTAGTTTCAAATTCCAATTTGCCATTTCTATTTTCAGGAGAAATATTATCCTTTAATCTTTTTAGATTTCAGTGAAAAACCTGTTTGTTTAATAAAATCCTACGTTATTTTTGATTTCAGAGAAAAAAAAATGTCTTTTAAAAATGGCTACTCCTACGGCTAGTCGTCCTACACAATTTCAGCTTGTCTTCTTATAAAGACTCGTAAATAATTATTTTTCTTTATGGGCTAAAAGGATCACCCACATCTTTTGATCTTGAAGGTGTTTTTGAAGGAATTATGATTTTTAATGAATACCTCAAAAATACTCATTAAGTTTCACATTTGTATGATTTCTGTATTAATCTGTCTGAGCTTCAGGAAATTTAAGTGAAGCGTTCTTACGGTCTCTGTCTACCGCCTACAGTTCCTAGGTCTACAGAACACTTGGCTATATACCTTTGGGTCTATCTCATTCGTTCATGAGCCAGTCAAGTCAATGACTGAGCAAGAAGTAGCAACAAATATAATTGTATACCGTTATTTGACCGATCAGGGATTCCAACCTCGTCTTGTGCCTTTTCAGGGATCTGCTCCACAGGGAACTGTGGAGAGCGTGGCCAATCCATTTCCGCTGGTAGTGCTTGATCTGTTTTGGATCGGCTTTTCAAGACAGCTTTTTTGGCAGACCAGTTGCAATATTTTTAACATACAATAAAGATATTAATATGCACTATTTGTAACAAAAGCTTTTTAGTTGTTATTTTTTTAGGGCAGAAAACTAGGATAGCGAAGCTTTTGTTACATGTGCGTTAAATATCTTTTTACGTTCTTGTTTTATGCATAACAAGGCTGGTATTTGATCCACAAACGCACCTGGTGTTAAGTGGGATGCAGTCTAGGATGGTAGGTACATATCTGCCCTGTAAGTGCCTATTCACTCTCGCCTTGAAAAGGTCCGGATTATGGTCTTCGGAAAAGACAGCAGCAGGCAACGAAATCTTGCTGAATGTTAACCCTAGGTTTAATATTTAGAGTCTTCATCAGACTAACTACATTTTATTGCAAAGTAGCACCTATTACCATTGGATAAGTTGCCACTGCCGTGGTCCGTGGTTAAAAATGTAAGTTCATAATAAGATGTAAATGTGTTCGAGCGCAGAATATAAAATTTCTCAGCCGACTCGTTGTTCTTGATAGTGATTGATTACCCTCAATACCGTTGCCGTCAACATTCAGGGATTCTGGAATATTTGGGAAGGTTTTTGTTGAAATAACTCGATAAAAATCGTAAACATTGTGCCTCAGAAATCACAATGTAACCTTCGATATTGATTTGGTTTCAATGAAATAATCGATGTTTAATAACATTACCATAAATTAAGTGTAGGTAATTCCCTTACACTTGGTTTCTCAATTGAGATTTTTGGCTTAAATTCATCATTAACTTGAAGATGCACGCACACTCAAGCTGGAAATGTCAGTTCAGAAATTGCTCTTAGTAAGATTTGTTTTAATGATTATTAAGTAGATGAAGTCACGTTTAAATTATCAATAAATACAGGTTACTTCGATTTTTCAGCGCAAAAACTTTCAAAATAATGAAATCACAAAAGACTTATCTAACGCTCTATAAAAATCAATAAACTCATTACAGGCAATACGTTCATCGCGAAATATCGTGTGCAATTAATTTTCCCGACCGCGATTGTTATAATCGATTTGATATTACAGTGCTCTCGGTAATTGCTTGTGGCGATAAGCTAATTCAAGGGTCGCGACAGAGGGCTCGCGGAAGCGAGGTTAAAATTTTTTTTTTTTTATAGAAATACAAGCGGAATTCTCTCCAAAATTAGAGCAAAACATCTAACTATTTATGAACTAAACTCTCTTCCTTGACTCTTTTGTTTAAGTCATACTTTTTACCTAAGTCCATTAGATATAATGACGATGTGGATAAGGTCGTGTAGGCCAGTAGAATTAGCTTTTAAATCGGAAATAATTCCTACAAAAAAAAATTATTGCTTTAATGGCTTCATTGGTTGCCCATTAAGACTCTCCTAGGTTTTCGACTTCGACGGAGTTGTGCTTAAGTGGTGGGGGCCCCCGAAAGGGGCGCTTTTTAGGTTTTCCGGTTATACCGCGTAAAGGATTTACCCTATCGAAAAGTGGTCTTCCTGACGGTTGAAGGGCATTTAATCCTGCATTAAATAAGACCAAATTCATATGTTTTGAACAAACCGTTCTCGTGCAAATGTTCGGCAAAGTAGAAAATATGTGTATAATTAATTACCCTCTCCACGTCCAATAGCTCGTCACCCGTAGGCTCCCAAGCCTTGTAAAGGGTCGCCTTAACCAGCGTATCTCTGTCAAGGCTCACGAGTTGGATTCGCGTATCCTTGTTCGTCCCAGCCGTTCCTTAACTGCAGTTGCTGCTCCTCTTACTTGCACTCTCCTGAACGACTCTGTGTTACCTAATGTGGCTGCCCCTCTTCCTTGTACCCTCCTGTACGATTGCATTGCTTAGCCATATGCCTGGTCCAAGGTTCGACGCCACAAAATCAACTTCGTACGCGTGAAAATAGTTTAAATACTATTTTCCGTGCTTGCAACATTTTTCTTTACTGCTTTGCCTCTATTAGTCGTAGAGTGATTGTATATGTTACGGTTAATGTGATAAATTGAAAATTATGAATAATCGCCGGTTATTATGAATAATTACCGACAGGCGAGGTAAAAGTGATAAATTAATCACATTTATCAGTGATTATTTCATAATGTGTCCTTAGTACTAACGAATATCTTAAAAGAGAACACCAGCTCGTGTACAGCGCTCATGTACAGCCTCACACTTTAAACGTTTTGATATCATAATTATATTAACATAATTTGGCAAAATGAGTTTGGACTGTTTCTTGCGTAACATTACTTTACCATAATGCCTATAACACATTGTTTTTATTTAAAGTGAAAAATAGGTTAAGGTGCGGCGGGGGAGGCCCTTGGGCCACCCCTAAGCCGCCTATTTAGTTTTATACACACATAAATGATCTTATATTAATCACATTTACCAAATCATGTGGTAATTATTCATAATAACCGGCGATTATTCATAATTTTCACATTTATCACTTTGACCGTAACATATATATCCTATAGCTTTCCTCAATTTATAAGCTATTCAACACAAAAATAATTATTTCAATCAAACTAGTAATTCTTGAGATTAGTGCGTTCAAACAAACAAACAAAAAACTCTTCAGCGTTTTAATATGAATTTGTTGTTGTTGATTTTTGACGTCGAACCTTAGACCAGGCATACGGCTAGGCAACGCAGTCGTGCAGGAGGATACAAGGAAGAGGGGCAGCCACAGTAGGTAACACAGAGTCTTTCAGGTGTGTGCCAGGAAGAGGTGCAGCAACCGCAGTTAAGGAACGGCTGGGACGAACAAGGATAGGCGCATCCAGCTCGTAAGCCTTGATAGGGTTACACTGGTTGAGGCGCTCCTTTTCAAGACTTGGGAGCCTGCGGGTAACGAGCCATTGGACGTGGAGAGGGTCATTAATTATACACAGATTTTCTACTTTGACGACCATTTGCACGAGAACGGTTTGTTCAAAACATATGAATCGCATCAAAAACAATACTTGTCAAAAAAACCAAGTCTCGCAACTCAGTTGTTCTACGGTAAAAAGTTGTGAGATCCATGTAATACCAAGTCCAGGCCAGGAAATCTTTAACGTTTTACATAAATTATGGACTTGGCCATCGCATGAAAACACGTGTAAATTAAATTATTTAGTGCGATGGCCAAGTCAATAATTTATGTAAAACGTTAAAGATTTCCTGGCCTGGACTTGGTATTACATGGATCTCACAACTTTTTACCGTAGAACAACTGAGTTGCGAGACTTGGTTTTTTTGACAAGTATTGTTTTTGATGGGATCTCATTTCTTTTTGTATTTTGTAAACAGTTCTACTTTTTTCCTTTTCGGTACTACCTTCTACTTATTGTATGTATATCTAACCAGCAACGAATTTTCTTAAAGTCCTCTCTCTGACTTATGAAATTTTCTTATTTTTGTAGGTAGCCTTCCGTTTTCTCTTTTCCGATTCTACTTCTTGAGCTGAAAACTGGACCGAAATTGAAAAATGTTACACGACTTGGCGGGGACACTACCGTGTGCCTTTATATTTAATTTTATATGATATTACAAACTTATTTAGATAAGTAGTTAAATATTTATAAAACTGGACCGAAATTAAAAAATTTTGCTAGACTTAGCGGTTGCACTACCGTGCCCCCAAATATTTTAGTTTTTCCTTGATTCATACACCAAACACTACTTATATTCCAAATTTGAAGCTTCTAGGTCTGCTTACTGCTAGAAGTGCCTTAGAATTTTGATGATCGGTGAGTCAGTCAGTCAGTGAGTGACAAAATTAAGAAACTTTGACCCGTTATAATTCTTAAACTAGGTACTGGTTCAAATTGAATGAAATTTGAAATATACCGTGTCTTTACAATGCCTGCATGGATACTGAAAATTCAGTCTTCTAGTTTTATCCACAACGATGATACAGGGGGTCGAAAATGGCCTGAATTGCTTCGAGAAAAGGTACGGCCGTGCCGCTTTTTTGCTCGACTTGGTGGGGGCACTGCCGTGCCCCTAGATTTGGTCTTATTTAATGCAGGATTAAATGCCCTTCAACCGTCAGGAAGACCACTTTTCGATAGGGTAAGTCCTTTAAGCGGTATAACCGGAAAACCGAAAAAGCGCCCCTTTCGGGGGGCCCCACCACTTAAGCACAACTCCGTCGAAGTCGAAAACCTAGGAGAGTTTTTATGGGCAACTAATGAAGCCATTAAAATCTTTAGTAGGAATTATTTCCGACTTAATTCATTTTTGTGTTTAATTCTACTGGCCTAGTGGGAAGTGCCTGGATGCGGGCAGCGTAGGACCAGTCGTTGTGGAAATCCTTGGGGGAAGCCTTTGTCCAGCAGTGGATGGTCATTTGGCTGAATGAACGACAAAAACTTGTAAGTAAAATAAAAAGAGGGATGTCTTATAGAAAGTATAAACTTGGCGTTTAGCAGGTAACAGGTAATACCTAGATGTTATGTTATTTTGATACACTCCTGCAGTTTTATTTTATATCGGTTATCGGGTATACTTTATCACATTTTTACTTCATAATATTGGAAGTGTTTCCACTTCGGTACATTGCTTTGATCCTCTCGGGAAGCGATAACAGTTTAGAACGTAGGTAATACCAGTAAATACCTACGTTTCTGATGTAACATAATTCCTGTATGCAACAGAGTAACTCTTCTGGTATGTAGCTAAAGATGCCAAATGTAACGATATCCTGATAATGCTGGTAGCTCTCATAGCTAAGTTCGCTTGACTCTACATTTACTCTGAATGATTTATCATCCGCCGTCTATACGGAATGAATTTTCCTATGAAAATGATGTTGATGAAGCTTGACTTCAATTTTCTGACTCATTGCAACTGGTGACTTTTTGATCTATTTATTTATCCAGGGTCTGAACGAGGAGAGCCTTTATCTCCTGGACCAAGTAGACAAAAAATGTAAGCCGTACTGTACAGTCGTACGACTGTTGTACAGGGTATCAGATATGTTTCTCTTAAAAACAAAATTCCAATGGCATTTATGATCTTAGTTACCTACACCATGTTTTCCAGATGAATTTTTTATGTGATACGGACATGCACATGGAATTTGCCGCGGTCTCATACAAATGTCACACACGTAAGCCATGCAATATACCTCTAACCAACCCTCAGAGTGCGGGCAGCCGCTCAAGCTGGCTTATTCCACTATTCCCCGACGGGGATTAGTGAACTTTTTGTTCACTATTCCCCGTTAACGTTAAATTGGAACTTATAACGGGGAATAATGAACTAAAAAGTTCATTAATCCCCAATACATTCAAGATAAAATTCTAATATAACGGGGATTAATGAACTATAAAGTTCATTATTCCCCATTATAAGCTTCTATTGGCGTTAACGGGGAATAGTGGAATAAGCCCTATTCCCCGTTATATTAGGATTTTATTTTTAACATTATAAGCTCCAATTGGCGTTAACGGGGAATAGTGAACAAAAAGTTCACTAATCCCCGTTGACGGGGATTGTCAACGGGGAATAGTAGAATATGCCCTCAAGCTCTCAAGCTGCTTCAATTTACGTCAATTAATTTAGATACACGTTGTTCAATTTTCTCCAAACGCAGCGTACAGAAAACTGACGGGTCCCCAGCGAGTGTCGCGTTAACTAATTAACCTAATTTACCTGTAGATTAGTTTAAAATATTACCATAATATCCAGCGGGAACTCTAAGTGGATGTCATAATTTCACCAATTTTGCTACAGCGACAAAATCTCGATTGTTTTAATGTTTTAACCTAACCTAAACAAATAAATGACTGTAATAATTATTAAATACAACAATTGTTTTCAGAGCCTTTTAAGGCTATTAATATTGTTAAATTAATATCAAAGTAGGTACGTTACTATTCTCGTAGAGTGGGCAGGCCTCCTACTAGGTGGACCGACGATCTGGTAAAGGTTGCGGGAAGAGCCTGGATGCGGGCAGCGCAGGACAATTCATTGTGGAAAACCTTGGGGGAGGCCTTCCAGCAGTGGACGTCATTTGGCTGAAACGAACGCACGTTACTATTCTCATTATGAAACTCACAAAATAATTATTTAAAAAAATCTTACTTGAGTCTCAGCTGTGCTAGAAGAAAGAACCCTTCAGTTGTTAATTAATTATAAAAACTTTTGCTGATTTTGAGCTCCTTAAGTTATGTGGATTAAGATTTAGGGCCGCCTTGTATAACCGCCTTGTATTTTTTTTTTGGTAAATATGTATATGTTAAATACCAGTAAGTATTAGTACTTAATAGCAACATTATGTAATCTGTATTTCAATGTTATTTAAACTTCATACAATTATTAATTTAATCGCAAATAAAAACGTCTCAAATTCGAGTTCTATAAGATATAGTGACCGCCTTTTGTTCCAGTTGTGTCACTGACTTTCCAGACAGTTCCATTACTCGAAGGTGCCAATATACGTTAAGTCCATGCATTTGTTGGTCTAAGGGGACGCTTGAACATCTATTAGTTCACTCTGAGGATGTTTTTATAGTGTTCCGTATTAGAGTCCTGAGGATAAAGGACGTAGCAGGATACTCTTGGAAAAAGTGCCCCCAAAGCCTGAAGCTCGAAACTGTGGTCAAATGATACTTTGTATAAAGTTAGTATATTGTGCAAAATTTCACCCCCCCAACACCCCCCAGGGAGCCACGCTACCCATCTATACCTAAAACTGATTTATTTTTTTTCTCCAAAACTATGTAACTGACGAATTTAAATTTTTGCACAGGTGTAGTTGTGTCTCATAGTAATAATATAAAAAAACAACAGCTCTATTACTACCTTCCATGATGGAAAAAAAATAAAAAATAAAAATTGTAACACCCTGTATCATGATTTCCTTTGGTAGTACAATCACAGTTTTTTTTTTCAAATGAGTGCCAACTTTCAACCTACATCCCTACATTGTCGACATTCCACCAGCTCGCACTAAGCGTTTCGACGACTCCTTTATAATGCGAACAGCTAGGGACTGGAATTCGCTGCCTGCTGCTGTATTTCCTGAACACTATAATCCGGGCGTTTTCAAGGCGAGAGTGAATAGGCACTTACAGGGCAGATATGTACCATCCTAGACTGCATCTCACTTAACACCAGGTGCGATTGCGGTCAAATACCTGCCTTGTCTAGCATAAAAAAAAAAAAAAAAAAAAAAAAACATAACTCCAAAGTTTTGTCTATCTAGCTAAGGTGCAACATAGTTTAATTAATTTTAAATAAAACTTTTAGGCCATATTTGAACAAGAATCTTGTTTATTTTTCTTAACTTAAAAGTTTTATTTAGTGGTGTTTTTATTAATATGCGTTATTTTGTGTAATTCGGGTGCAGTCCTGTTGTCCCCCCCTGGATTTTTAATCAATGATTTGATTTGATTTAATGAATTATGCAGTTTTAGCATCCTACCTACTAATATTACTCGTATAAATGCGGAAGTTTGTGAGTATGGATGTGTGATACTCTTTCACCTAAATACTACTAAACGGATTTTTACTACATAAGTGTAGTAAAAATAAGTATACTATAA
Organism: Ostrinia nubilalis; assembly: GCF_963855985.1. Lineage (NCBI taxonomy): Eukaryota > Metazoa > Arthropoda > Insecta > Lepidoptera > Crambidae > Ostrinia > Ostrinia nubilalis. Next base: position 4,979,560 of record NC_087093.1, read on the forward strand.
ATAGTACTAGATATTGTTTATACATGAGAATAGCAATACTAAGCTTTTTCCCACGGCTTTGTCTGCGTAAAATTTTGTCTGTCATAGAAAAAAATATAGAGTTTCAAAGACCGGGATAAAAACTGTCCAATGTCCTTTCCCAGGACTCAAAACTATCTCTTTACCAAATATCAAAATCGGTTCAATGGTTTAGGGTGAATTCGTAACAGACAGACAAGTAAAGTTACTTTCGCATTTATACTCGTAATATTTAAGTAGTAGGGATATAATTCATAACAATCTGTTATAAGAAAGTAAAGCAGATTTTGGAACAGTCATAAAATAGTACCCGATACCAACAACTTGTATTTTTTCGCTTAATTATTATTTGCCATACGTTTAGGTATTCAGTTTGGTAATATGGCATTTAGTCAGGTACTCCAGTACTTCTAAAATGTTATAAAAATAAAACGTTTGCCAAATTGCTCAAATCATTGATTAAAAATCCAGTCCTGTTGTTTTCCCTAGCCAGGGGGGGACAACAGGACTGCACCCGAATTACACAAAATAACGCATATTAATAAAAACACCACTAAATAAAACTTTTAAGTTAAGAAAAATAAACAAGATTCTTGTTCAAATATGGCCTAAGAGTTTTATTTAAAATTAATTAAATTATGTTGCACCTTAGCTAGATAGACAAAACTTTGGGATTACGTAGGTTGAAAGTTGGCACTCATTTGAAAAAAAAAAAACCGTGATTGTACTACCAAAGGAAATCATTATACAGGGTGTTACAATTTTTATTTTTTATTTTTTTCCACCATGGAAGATACTTATAGAGCTGTTGTTTTTTTATATTATTACTATGAGACATAACAATACCTGTGCAAAAAATTAAATTCGTCAGTTACATAGTTTTGGAGAAAAAAAAAACAGTTTTATTTAGGTATAGTTGGGTGGCGTGGCTCCCTGGGGGGTATTGGGGGGGTGAAATTTTGCACATTATACTATCTTTATATAAAGTATCGTTTGGCCACAGTTTTGAACTTCAGGCTTTGGGGGCACTTTTTCCAAGACTATCCTGTTACGCCCTTTAAAAACGGCAAAAGAGTCTTTTTGGATTGCTTTTGTAGAAGGTGAAGAACTATAGTTGATAGCATTAAGACTATTAAGTCTAGTGGTTACTGGAAACGGACCAGACAACTGTCCGTGATAATTTTGGTTGACCTTTGTCGTTCTAGAGATTGTGAATTCGATTCAAGAATGGGAAATAGGTCGCACTGATCGCGAAATTTTGTTTTTAAAATTAAGGCCAAGTTATACGAGTATTTGGAACGTGTAATGTGTGTCCGGAAAAGGGCACATTCAGCTATATTTACGTAAGTGGGCGACTGACGTCACCGTAAGATCTTTTAAAATGAGGCTAAACCACTGAACTCCGTCTGCGAAACCAACTTGAGCCGAGTTCTTTTTGTTCTGCCCTGGCCATCCACCCATTACCTCTCCCAGGTGTGTCATTGAGAACGTCTAAGTGTAATTTATTGGGAGTTGTTTTCTCACTGAGACGCATTGATCCCAAAAGTTTCGCCTAAATTGCTCTTGTTTTGTTCAAATACAAAAACAACATTACTTGGATGAAGAAATTACATTAAGTGCCGTTCAAGTGGTCCTTAACTTTGTGTAGGAGGTTCTTTTTTATAGTGATGGTAGTAATCATAACGAGACAATCTACTTTAAGTATTTCTATTTTTGTCTCATCCAATTCCATGCATTGTTAACATTGGGGCAATAAATGTATCTTTTACCTACATTGTGTGGATTGGTAAAATACATATCAAAATAAGACTTGGTGGTAGATCTTGGAGGCTCTCCATACCACAGCACAAAACTGCTGCTTTTAGAGGAAGTTTTAAGAATTGTGGAATATGGGAGTTCAAGGAAAGAAGTAATTCTTCAGCATTAAACTGTATTTAGCGTTTGCGTTTTCTACAATAATACACAACCACACCGGCCCGCCTCCATGACAGCAGAGGGGTTCACTTCCGTATCCGCTAGTGAGGTGACACGACATTAGTGATGTGGCATTGTTCTCACCACAACACCCTTCCTCAATGACACATCTCCAACAAACAATTAAAGTTTCAAACTAACTTAAATGTTAATACACTTACAAAAAAAAAAACTCATCCCGGGCTGCACCATACCTCTCTAACCATAACTAAAGTATCAAATTCCAAATAAATGATGATGCAACTCAGGGCCTAGTTTGTAAAACTACATCTTACAAAATCCTACCTTGTTTCTACAGTTTTCAAATTTAGATTTAGCCAAAGGCTTAGTACACATGTCTGCAATTTGTTTTTCACTTTGTATATATTTTAGAATAACAATTTGTTTTTCAACTCTATCTCTAATATAATGATATTTCAAATCTATGTGCTTCAATCTTTTATGTTGTTCAGGGTTTTTTGCAATATGAATGGCAGATTGGTTGTCCTCAAACATAATAATTTGATTACACTTTAAATTAATTTCTGTCAGCAAGTTTATAATCCAACAACCCTCAGATATCCCGTTAGCTAAAGCAACATACTCAGCTTCTGTTGAAGATAATGATACACACTGTTGTTTACTGGACGACCATGAGACCGTGCACCCATACAACTGCATTATGTAGCCCGATGTAGACTTCCGGTCAACCTGATCTCCTGCCCAGTCTGCATCTGTGTATCCAACCAAACATTCATCACCGTTCATACTATAAACCAATTTCATATGTAAAGTTCCTTTTATATATCTTAAAATCCTTTTTAAACCCTTTCATACATCCTCATTTGCACAACCTTGGTAACGACTCAAATAACCCAAAGCATAACACAAGTCTGGTCGAGTACCTAACATAGCATACATAAGACTTCCAACTAACTTTCTACACTTTCTTGTCAATTCTTCATTCTGATAATCTTGTTTCTCAATTTTCATTCCAGGATCCATAGGTGTACTAACCGGCTTGCATTCTTCCATCTTGTATTCCTTCAAAATTTCTTTCAAATAATCTATCTGATCAATTACTATTGACTTTTCATTCCTTTTAATGTTGATTCCTAGATACTTAGAAATTCCTTCCATGTCCTTCATATCAAAGTTTTCCTTAAGTGTTTCTTTTAGCTTTTCAATTTGTTTACTATTTTCTGAAATCAAAAGTATATCGTCTACGTATAATAGTACATAAAATCTTTTTCCTGGCATGTAATATAAACAATAGTCACAGTTACTACGATGAAACCCTTCCTGTATCATTAATTTATTGAACCTTTCATTCCAATATCTCGGTGACTTTTTCAGTCCATACAATGATTTTTGAAGTTTTAATACTTTTCCATCCTGTTCCATACCTTTTGGTTTTTCCAAATATACTTCTTCCTCTATATTTCCATACAAGAAAGCGCTTTTCACATCCATCTGCTGTATATCTAAACCATACTTGCATGTTACAGCCAGCAAGATACGTAAAGTTGGTAGCTTGGCTACTGGAGCATATATTTCAGAATGATCAAACTTACTGTCTTGCTTAAAACCCCTAGCGACCAATCTTGCCTTATAGATACCTTCAGTTCTCTTCACCTTAAAAACCCACTTGCTGTCTATTGTCTTCTGACCTTTAGGTAAATCCGTTTCTATCCATGTATTATTACTTTTCAGTGCTTGCAGCTCCCTATTTATCGCCTCCAACCATTCCTTACTATCCTTCCCAGTTATTGCCTCTTCATACGTTAAGTCTTCTTCTCCTTGTGCCGTCAATCCCACCTCATAATCTTTCAACCTTTGAGGGGTTTTTACTATTCTGCCACTCCTTGTTTTCCTTTCCTCCAACCTTGCTTCATCTGGGCTATGCCGTTCTTCTGATTCATATTCCTCGTCCTTGTCCACATATCTCCTTTGACCAGCACCCACTTCAGATCTTCTTTCTCTCTCTTGTTCTTCATCAACATTTGTTATTTCTTCCGGTAAATTTCCATATTCCTTCTCTTCCATTTCCTCATCATTCTCTATATTCTCACTCTCTTCTCCCATTCTCTCCTCATCATCGCTATGGCACACCTCTTCTATGTCACCCTCCCTCTGACTGATCCTGTTATCTTCCATATCTTCATTTCTTTTCATTCCCAGCACAAAAACAACATCTCTATGAGTTTCAACATCTCTCTTATTTTCAAACCAAATCCTATAACCTTTTGTATTTATTCCATAGCCGACAAACCTACCCATTTTTGCTTTTGAATCCCACTTTAGCCTTCTTTGTTTGGGGATGTGAGTGTATACTTCAGTTCCAAAAGATCTTAATGTATTGATGTCAAAACTTCGTTTATAAATTAGTTCATATGGTGTTTTACCTTTCTGGCTACTACAACCTGTCCTATTTATTGTGTACACAGCATTACTCACAGCCTCAGCCCACAACTCCTTGCTGACATCCGCATTTATGATCATAGTTCTAGCTGATTCTACAATTGTTCGCATCTCTCTTTCTATTCTACCGTTTTGTTCTGGAGTATACGCCACAGTACATTCATGCAAAATTCCTTTCCTTTTAAACACCCCTTCCAACTCCCTGTTTTTAAATTCCCCACCACCATCCGATCTAAACTTTTTCACCTTGCATTCAAACTCATTTTCAAATTGCTCAAGAAACTCACATATTCTCTCTTTCGTCTCATACTTACTTTTAAGAAAATACACAAACCTGTAGTTACTGTAGTCATCCTTTAATAATAAAAAATATGAAGACCCACCTAAAGATCTTGTCTCCATCGGGCCACATAAGTCTGCATGCACCAAGTCTCCTGGTCGCTCAGCACGGCTCTCACTGCTAAAGAAAGGCAACCTATGTTGCTTTCCCTGTATACAAGACCGACATTGATCAATCTGCCCTTCATATTTGACACTATTTTTATTTAATATTTCCTTGACATGTTTAAAATTTTGATGGGCTAGTCTTTCGTGCCATGTGGACAAACTTAATAAAGCATTACAGTCATTTTGATCAGAGTTACTTTCAATCTTAAATTCCATTAAATACAAACTTCCTACACGTTTAGCTTGAGCCATAACTGATCCATTTTTGAGAAATTTACAATAGTTTTCACTTGATGATAACATGTAGCCATGGTCAACAGCACTAACCAAAGAAAATAAATTCACATTTAAATCAGGCACATATAACACATTATGCATGACAGAAGGTATGTATTCTGAGCCATTGTAAGCCAACAAATGTATGTCCCCCATGCCTTCAACATTTAACCTTTTCCCATCCCCAACTATTACCTTTTTATCAATTTTACAAAAATTCTGAAGAAACCTTTTATTATATGTCATATGTTCGCTAGCCCCTGAATCCATTATGAAATCCAAATTATTTTTAATATGTAATATAGGCTCTTGAACTATGAATGCATTTTTAAACTTATTTTGAGATAAATTACAGTTTTTAGCCAAATGTCCAGACTTGTTGCACTGATAACACTTTACTTGTTGGTTACACTCAGCAGCCATATGGCCGGTTTTGTTACAACGATAGCACTTTTTCTGATGACAGTCACGCTTCATGTGTCCAACTTTGCCGCACACAAAACACTTTCTATCACTGTTGCCATTTCCCTTGAATTTGGTTCTGGTCGCAAATGCAGATGATGTAGACTCCCCTTGGTTATTTCTTTCTTCTTCAATCAATAATCTTGAGGTTAGTTCCTTTAGGTTTTGTTGACACGCAGGCACCGACTCCCAAGCACTTACAAAGTGTTTATATTTCTCTGGCAAAGACATCAAAATCTTGGTAATTATCATATTATCTGATGGTGGTTCGTTCAACGTTCTTAGCTGGTTAGCTATTTCTTCCAGTTTTGAAATGAAGTTCATCATTGGTTCTTCAAAGGTTAAGTTAAAGAAACGTTGTTGTACGAGATGCACACTGACCTGCGATGAGGGCTCATACAAAGCAGATAACCTTTGCCACATTTCCCTGCTAGTCACACAGGACGACAAGTACGTCATAACCTGTTCCTCAACTCTTGTTACAATGATCTCCTGTGCTTTGTAATCTTTTTCATACCATGCTTGTTTTTCTTTCGAATCCTCTTCCTTAAGTAGCTCGCTGCCAATGACCACATCATACAACTTCTTAGCCCTTAGTATCACGGACAGTTGAAACCTCCATGCTCCCCAATTTCTGCCATTCAGCATCATACGCTGCTCCGCTCGACCCTCCATGATCTTGATTTTTGGAAACCTTCCCAACAGCTTAATTTCCGCACCACCTCGTGTGTAAAACAGGTTACCCACACCAACCCACGCCGCGCCACTTCAGTTTTATAGTCACTTTCCCTTAAACTCCAACACGCGTACGCGTGTCTGGGCCCATAACCAATTGTGGAATATGGGAGTTCAAGGAAAGAAGTAATTCTTCAGCATTAAACTGTATTTAGCGTTTGCGTTTTCTACAATAATACACAACCACACCGGCCCGCCTCCATGACAGCAGAGGGGTTCACTTCCGTATCCGCTAGTGAGGTGACACGACATTAGTGATGTGGCATTGTTCTCACCACAACATTAAGTACCTGGCTACGAAGTGCTGGAATAACCTTCCACCACCCATTAGGCAAGCTATAACCAAGTTTACTTTTAAAAGTAAACTTAAAAAGCACATACTGGCATTCCAAAAAATCTCTAATGGCCAGGTGTAGTCGACCCCTCTATTTTGACATTATTTATAATACTGACTTGCCAGTCCTATTCCTGACATCTAATTTACATAATTTAATATATTATTATGACATTAAACTTATTTTCACTTTTTATTTATTTAATTTTTCTTTATAATTTGAGTTTTAATGCCCTTGCGAATTGCTGCGGCGATTACCGCCGCTCTCCACTTTCGTCGGCCGCCGTCTGAAAATCAGCGTCCAGTCTGCTGCATTAGCTTGTGACACATGCTGAGACAGAGACCTTTTGCTGCCGCAACTATGCTCACATTATTTCATTTTTCATTGTTATTTATTTTGTTTTTTATTTTGAATGTGCATGTTAAATATTGAATTATGTAATCGTGTTAAACTATGTATGTGACTTTGTGTGCAGCAAATAAATGCTTACTTACTTACTTACTTACTTAGTACTTATTTTTAATCAATATGTCATAATACAAATGTATTTAACGTTCAGAAAAAAGACAACTAACTCTACATAACTGTAATAAGAGTTAAGTTTAAATATTATTATTAATCTGTTTGATTAAATATTGTTATTAATATTTTTCACTCTACAAAAAGCTACATTACTATCTACTTTGATAACTAAGTACCTACTTACTTATTTTTCAGAATTGAATCGACTAAAACGTCTCACATAAAGGGAGAAGCTAATCTAACGTGTTATTGAAAAAATATTGTTAGACTTAAAAATACTCGTTTATAGAGTGCAATATAGAAACTAATAAAGAAGAAAACGAATGTCGCCATCCGTTTGTCTGTCTCCCGGTTAAGCTTATGTAACTCCATTCGCTTTAAACTGTTGTATTCCACTCGTAACTATTACATTTTAACGGCGAGTTGAAACGTGCCAAGTTTCACTTGACTACGGTAATGGAGCTGAAAATGATCGCTTTTTAGCAAGTTATTCATAAGATCTGCTTTATGACATCATAATATCTACATTGTTATTTAAAAATGAGGATATTAGAACTAAAGTTTCTGACATAGCTTTTCGGATTAGCAAGTTTAGGCAAGTCACACCACTGTCACCGTTGAAGAAAGAATATTTTCTAGTAAATATTAGTGAGCTAGCCACGAACTGAAGAGAAGATGAAGAAAGAGCATGGATTTGCCTCCCTCAAGATGGAATAATAATGTATTTTTTTAAAATGCAAGACAAGGTAGGTATTTGACCGCAATCGCACCTGGTGTTAAGTGAGATGCAGTCTAGGATGTATGTATGCTTCTTTAAAAGATTAACATGGATAGCTTATGACGATGTTTTCTTTGAAAAATATAGACAGGTAAGTAATATTCATTTGTACAAAAATATATCCTTTAGGTACACATTCTGAGAAACTTTAACTCACGACTCATGTATCAGGAGGTAAATAAAGCTTGTTATGAAAAGGATAAGCATCAATTGTAAGGTATATTCGATTACTAAGGATCTTGAAGAGGTATTTCAGAAATCCTGACTAAAGCTACCTGTCTATACCAGATACCTTTGTGGAAAGGAAATGCTTACGATTGATCGAATCAAACGTTCAGACATGAGACGAATGTGTTTTTAACAGGAAAAATAATGTGGTATAAGAACTAAGCTTTACAAAAGCTTGGTTAAAATGTAGAGTCATCATCTTATTGCTTCAAAATGAGCATGCAAAATCATCTTAATATTAGTACCCCAAGATAAAATTACATTTGTAGAACCTTTTACTTTTCAGTATTTAATAAAATAACCCCCAAATTGATTTGTTTAAAAACAGTTTGTACCCTTTTCATAAAGCGTCAATATGGCCCAAAATAACACAACACAAGTGATACAACTTAGGAGTGCGACTGCCATACAACTCAAACAAACTTGTAGACGTCTTAAGTGCCATCAGACAAAACCGCAAACAAGAACCGCTCCATTTAAATTTCAGTGTATAAACACTCGAAATAAATGGAGGTCGACTTGTGTCGGAATTTGTTTCCCGTGGTGCGAACATCTCGCACCATTTATCTTGCAGTAACTGTGCTATCTCCACTGCTTGGAGAAGATAAGGATGTATGACGCGAATCACGCAGTCCAGAATGAAGGGCACGATAGTGAAAGAATGTTTCAAGTAGGTAAGTAATAAACTAGATTAGAGGCAATAATTACTTAGATACTTCATAGTGTAAAATATACACTCGAGCAAAAAGTAAGAAAAACTCTGTAGGACGTAAAAAAAATGATATTTACTCGTAAGTGAAGCATTTTTACGACTTTTGTAATGCGACTACAATGAGAGGGCATAGTTGCATCTATAGTAGATTTTAAAGTAAAGGACATTGTCAGAAACGGCCTCAGATTCCTGGGCACAGCAGTAAAGTATCAAAATTGATCTCTTACTTTTTGAATACATAAATATTAATTAGATTGTAATGGACACTTGAGGATTAGAAAATGAAATAATAAAAGTCTTTTATATGTATTCCATAATACTATGACGACATCCGGACATTTTAGGGCGTGGCCTGCTCCATATCCTATGAAGTTCCATAATTTGTGTCGATAAAATCTATGTAAAATCGGCACAAGGCAATGCCGTACTTCATTGTTAGGAATCCACGTAATAGTGATGTTGATTGCGGTCATCATAGACAATAAGATACCGATCTTGTAAATAAAATAAATCGTCCAAATTGCTACAGTATGACTAGATTTTAATTAAAAGTTAAAAATATATTGCACGATACTACAAGAAGCTATCTAATGTGTCCAACTGGTCTAAAAGGTCATGAATAAAATAAAAAGAATTGTGATCATAATACTGATATTGACAATGACATAAATATGGGATCATCTTTAATATATCTGTAACAGTTTCAAAATCCGATGAAAAATCCAATGCCGCTTAAAGTGAGAGAAATGTCTAAAGTTCTAATAGCATTGAAAGTTTTATTCACTCAAAATGCTTATAACAATAATTGGTAATACATTTCAAATATTAAGTACCTTTATAATGTATCGATAGAACCAAAATGATGTCCTCTCAGCTTGGAAAGGGAAAACCCAGGATTGGGGGAGCGCTCCAGGCAATTTTCAGAACATTTCATAGGTGGTAGTAAATAATATGTATTTTATTATTAAAATTGAATATTTTGATATTGATAAAATTGAACATACCTTTCGATTCAAATACCGAATATTTTTCAATCGATAAAAATTATCGAGAATTGTTAATAATATTCAATTAAAAGTTGTTCAATCCCTAGTCATGCATAGACTAAGACGGTAACCATGGAGATAGTTAGTTTGGTAAGTCACGTGTTAAATGTCAAGAGTGGAAAGTAAACATAGGATTCATGTTATTTATTTACGTGCAAAATGTAAGTAAGTAAATCATAAAAGTGGAACGCCGAGCTATTTCCAAAACCCGTCCAATATTATAATACAATTTGGCTGCGACAACTACAATACAGAACATCTCCCAAATCAATGGGCATACAATATTATAATACAATACTAGTAAGTAAGAGGTTATGATAACAATATTGCTATCAATAAGTTTATAGAATTGGTCCGCCAGGAATAATTGTTCTTACATAAAGATTTGTGTCATTTAGAACCTAGAAAGTATTTTTTCGGCACTGTTGATCTAACGGCGAACAATGTATGGAGAAAGAACATTGTCCTTTAAATTAACCCATAACTTCATCCACTGGCCAAGACAACAGCCTGATTATAAAGTGTCTTTTCGTTTTTTTTTCCTTATTTTTAATCACTAAAGCACTTATTTTTACTAATGTGTAGATAATTGCAATGTCAATTAATAACAAAATGTTCTAAGAGAAAAACTAGACAGCTGCCTTTTAAACCTTTGACAATTAATAACAATGGAGCACTAACTCTAACAACGTCAAAACTTTCCTCCCAACCCAAAGTCCTTCTGCGCAATGGTTTGAAAAGTTGTAAATTTTGTAAGTCATTAGTTTTTGCGATGCCGCGCCGATCAATCAGCCGCGAACACCTGTTACAGAAACAGATTTGGCCAAATTGAATTTTCAATTTGTGCTGCGACTCGGTACGCGTGATTAAAACGCCGTAATTATGGAAAAACACCGCTGGATGCGTGTAATTTTGTTCATTTCGATATTCTGCGATCAAATTTAAAGCTAGAATGAATATTGTGTTATTTTATCTGGAAAATGAGCCTCATTTAGTTTAGATACTTTCGATGTTTAAGTATCACTTTGATGTAAAATTCAACTCTGAAAAGTTTTTCAAATAAGTATTTTCACAATCTCAACTACATCTAATTGGTTTAGTTCCAAATATAATATACCTATTCTTTTATATTATAAGAGCTTGGCAGATGGACAGCAATTTACTCGAGTTCGTTAACTGTATAATCTCAAACAAAATTACACTTATTACCTCACTTGTTTTAGACTTAACGTTCGTGAAAAGTCAATATGACGTCAATGACGCCCACATCACCTTTAGGTTTGTACAGTATACAGCACATCAAGCTATATACTCATTTGTTGCAAAATAGCCCTTTATGCAACTACATAAGACACCAATGTGTTTAGCTTAATGTACCTACCTTACGACGTCTGTACTCCGTAATGGCAGAGGTGGGCGTCCTAATGTACTTACTTACATCCTCGAGGACGATGCTCCTTGCGATATCTGTCTCTGAAACTTGTACCAGTACGTACCTAGTCGGAAACTTATCAGAAGACTGATTTATCTGTAACGTTCTGATTTTTAGCAGTATAGGTACCTATAAAGTAAATAAATTCAGTCTGGATTCTGGGAATTTTCGATCCATCAAATGTCCCGATCTTCACTCTTCGGTAAGATTTCGATTAGACTGAGTCAATATTTTTAAAAACATATATCAATATTCCAGCCTTCACTTGTCTGTAAGATTTTGACTCGATCAAGTCAACTCTGTTAAAAAAATATCTTTGAAAATTGTAGTCGCTACTCTTACAACAGTTTAGCATTAAGTAATTACTTATCAACAAACAAATGAATTTGACTTGAATAAACTACGATCCTAATGAAAATGTTATTTGTCTGCCCAATATATTTCATTGGAGTGATGAGGCAGTATTTAGTCTTTGCCGTGTGTATTCCCTAATCACCATGATTAAGCAGCTTCGCTGTTTGATGGACAGTTTAAAAGCATTCCTCGGAATTTATGATAGGAGAGCACAACACTAAACATGCAACGAGCCGTAATATTTTCCTATTCACAGTTATGTACTACGTTATTTGGTGTAATTTCCTTTGAAAATGATTCTAGTAAAAGAAAGAGTAGCACAAAATTAGAGAGTGTTTTCATCGTGCAATTCAGGTCAAAGGATCTGATGATAAAGACGTCAGAAAAGCCTGCAATCAAACCTATCTCATTCATACCGAACTCTAACATCACCGTAATTGAAAACCATTTAGGACATTCCTGCTCCCATTCCTACCAATACGATCCATAGATTGATTTAAGAGTCTATAAGAACCCTACAAAATGTTTATGGTAAGCAAGTTCCACGCTACGACGAACCGAAGATCTAGTGAAGCTCGCGGGAAGAACCTAGATGCGGGCAGCGCAGGACCGGTAGTTATGGTAATCCTTGGGCCTCCTTTGTCCAACAGTGGACGTCATTTGGCTGAAACGAACGAAGCGAGTTAAGCCAGAGCTATTTGCTAAGCTATAGTCCATTCAGCGTAAGATGGTGATTATGACAGTTCTATTTAGTGAGGCGCTCCTTATAAACCTAATCGATATTTTTTAGAATCGAGAATATTTTCTATAGAAATCTAATCGCCTTTTATTTGTTTGATTTTTAATCTTGATCAAAATTATATCTATGAATTTGAACTATCTGGAAATGGAATAAACGTGAATATTCTTAGTGGTACATAATAAATCACAAAGAATTAAATATATGCATTTTATTCAATGAAACATCAAAATAACAATAACAAACAATACGTGGAGAAATCGCATAAAACAAAACCGTCATCAAAGGCAAACGCACACGTACTGACTTAGCTTTGACCTGCCTGAGATAATACTCGTGATTCGATGGTAAGATGACCACCATGCCGATTACTGATTTATTGCGATTGTTTATGTCCCATCCCTATGAGCAAAAGTTCCGACTAACGCAGAAGCAATTCATTTAATATTTTTTCACAATTTTTTCTAAATAATAAACTAATAAATAATTAGAAATTCTTGTTTAGGTTAATTGAGAAAGATTAGTGATTGATATTTTGGAAGGATGAAAACACACAAGTAAAAGTAATTGATTTTTACAACTCAATATTTTTATTCGTAGAAAGTTAGAATCATAAAACGAAACGTTTTATCTGTCTAAATCACAATCATAAGTTGAATGAACTATAGTAAATCGCGTAAACAAAGCACTGTCGATGGCGTGGGAACGGACGTGTGGCAGCTGTCAGCCTAGCGGATTGAAGGTGCTAAAGCGCTTCCAGTGCAAGATGCAAATGTTGTCTTAACACGCTAACTGCCCACAGACCGTATGTATTCCTGTATAACATGCCATAGTTAAGTGAAAGCAATGCTAGGCAGATTTGTGGAAATCCTTGGGAGAGGCATTTTCTCAGAAATTCTGATTGACATGTCTGAGGTACCTTTTACAATCAGTCACAAAATAATGGTCAGTATAATAGTAGGCGCACACCGTTGATTTTTCGTCGGCCGATAGTTTAGTCGGGCAGTTGATCAGTATGGGCAATGGGCATGTACGGGAGTGCGCACACTACGCCGATTCGATTTGGCCGATTCTTCATACAATTTAAAATCGGGCACAACTATCGGCCAACTAAAAATCAACGGTGTGCGCCTACTCTAAAAATGATAAACTACGAAAATGTAAACGTAACAAAAATTATACTAGATGACCAGCCAAACCTAAAGTAATATCAAAAGAACCTCCTCCTTTTTTACGTCGGTTAAAAACGGGAAATCTAAGAATTTTTAAAAGATTTAACAACTGTTAAAGATTCAACATTTTCTGCTAAGTAGTATCAGATTACATCTAGTTGGTCTGGTATCTTTAAAAATGCGAAGCGCGCTCGTGTATCATTCCGGTCACTCGTAGCGTTGTTTTCAAGAAAAAGAACATTGTTCCAACAAGTGGACGGGCAAGTTAATGAGAGAGTACTTAACTGCTTATATACAGAGCTTTTGTTTGACAAAATAAAGCTGGGTTGCACTATCTTATCACAAACTTCAAAAGTCAGTCAAACTCCATACTAAAACACCGGTCATGGTTATGGTTAAAGTTAGGTGGTGCAACTTAGCCTAAATGTTACTTACAGAAGGCTAAAAGATAAATACTATGGTTAACTTTGTTATATTATAAATATGTGCTCATCTTTACTTTTCCTTAATATCTAGTCCAGAAAAGTTCCACATAAGTTATTAATGAATATAAGATTGACTTTCAGCAATTAATATTTAATTAAATAACAGAAGTAATCGTAAAAGACCAACGAGGAAAAGTGTGAGTAAGTTATAATAAAGAAAACTTATTTCATACTTAACGTACTTTAAGAAACAAAACATACGCCTCTCCCAACTCCGTTTTCCGGTGAATTCTAGATTCCACTTTGTACGCAGTCGAAATATATTGAAGTAATGTGATTATATCAATATGTATTTATACACCCGGCTGCTACGAGAAAGTGATACGCAAAGAAAGTTCCCTTTTGCCTTCTATTCCGATATTCCATCAGGATCTATCGTACGCGGAATACCCTGTACTGGATAAATAAAATGAAAGCCTACGTGGCCTGAATTTCGAGGCTATATCTCTAAAAACGATAATAATCACAATAATGGTCAAATTATGAGATAAATTCGAGCTATCTGATCTCAGTAGGGCTCAGGGAAATTGTAAGGAAGCAATAGAGCGAAAATTAATATCAAATTTTCCGTGCGAGCTTTGGATGCTTCCAACAGCTTTCTTGGAAATTAATAACCTAAAGTCGAGAGTGCAGCTTTTGAAATCTTACGTAATGTTACGGGGCTGCATTTTGCATATATAAATAATGATACTTTGCTCCACTGTTAGCAGGTAGTTACTAGAGTTTTGCAGAGCTTTCGCTGGCCTTACTTTTGATGAAACTGAGCTTAGCACTACTTCAAAATTAGGTTGGTACGAGTATTTAAGCCAGAACGTATTACATCAGAGAACAATGCTTAGCTTTAAGATTAATTTATTATTCAGGTCAAAGAGTTCACATGAGAGCATGGTTATCATACCTAATTTTGTGTAGTTAAGGTGGAAAATCAAGTGTAACGGTTTTTCTGAAAAATAATACCTACTCTGTAACTCTCAAAGTCGTCAAATGCTCTGCAGCGAATACATAAGTACGTCATATGTCGGCCGTTTGGTGTAGTGGTTCAGAACGGACTACTATGCCGAGAGGTCCCGGGTTCGATTCCCGGCCGGGCAGAAATTGAAATGATGAATTTTAATTTCTGTGACGGGTCTGGGTGTTACTATGTATAATATGTATGTATTAAAAAAAAGTATATAAGTAGTATATCCGTTAAGCTAGCACCCATAACACAAGCATATTAATTGCTTAATTTGGGGCTAGATGGCGCTGTGTGAGATTGTCCAAAGATAAAGATATTTAAGTACATTATATCAAGCTTTTATGCATATATTTTTTTTAATAAACCGAATCAATAAAATCCCATCAAACATCGAATCTGTGCAATTCGCAACATCAATCGCTAGGCATTTATTTATTGCTTATACAAATAAAGAGTGTCAACACCTTCTCGATTTATTGGTTCGTCAAACATTTGCCGGATTCATTCCTTGGGAGGGCAAACAGGTAGAGAGCATTAGGACTTTTTGATGAACGATCGAATATTCTGACGAACTGTGAGCTGTGATGTGAGCAAATCGTTTGAACGGTGTTGTGCTTCCTTACAGTACGGCTAGCACGAAAAACTTTCGAGATCTAATCGTTTGCGTATTCGACTCGCCATCAAAAGATTTAGTACGAAAACTACAACAGCGCGTGAACGTATCGTAAAGTGAACTTAGTATGAGAAATGGTTGCACGAAACTTATCTTGAGAATCAAAATTGTCACGTTATCGTTTAATTCGAAAATTGAGTATCGAATTTTGTCGTATACGCAAACGATTCGAAGACAAAAGTTGTTCATGCTAGAGATACAGGTATAGGTGGGTAATTCTAAAAAATAATTAAATTTCAAAATTTACACAGATATAAGTAGGTTTCAATAATAAACAATGCACAAATCTTTACTCAAAGTTGACTTCCACAATTTAACATGAACCTTCTATGTGTAACTATGGGTTGGAAGCTTCCTGAAAAAAAAAAAACATACTCGTACATTTCAAATAAAATGTTTCACAACAACAAGAACTCCTACAAAAGACCACGTCGTAACCGGTAAGTGAAAATTTTAGATAACAATTTTCAGACTTGGTACGCCTGATAGTATCTTGAAAAACATGAGTGTCATTTTTTTCAACTAGACCCTTATCACTTCGTCTTATTACTTTTTCAAAAGTTTGAATCTTTTTTTATTTATGTGTCTTCAAAATTATGTACGTAAATATTTACCTAGCATTTAAATCGTGATGATTTCTTTCAATTATAATATCATTTACGTCCTTGGTACCGTTAATGGTCGATAGAGGCTTGTTATTTGTTATTTATAGCATAATACAGTACAGAGACAAATAAAAAATATTTCTGAATTATTTTTTTTATAAAATACTAATTAAAATATTACATTAAATCTTATTAGCGTCTCAAAAAGGTCAAACACCATTTTAAACTAGTATTGTTAACGCGCGTGCTACTTACCCTTATTATTGTAGACAGTAATTATTACAAAAAACGATGGCCGACTTTAATTACTGTCAAAGAGTGACATACCCCATTTAGTGCGGTACCACGTTCATTTGGAGTGTGCTATCGCGAAAGGCGTCGTTAATTGCGTCGCTACGACGCGCGGCAAGTCGCGGCGGGCGGGCGGTCGATGCGAGAGCGGGCGGCGCGTCAGTCCGACGGCGGCCGCCCGGCAGACGCACGTCCTTGCATCGCGTCCGCGCCCGCCCACGCGGTATGTACAAAAAATCTCCCCGCATTCTACAGGTGCGATTCACTCCGTTCGACATGATAAATGACGCGTTCTCGCAACACTCAGCATAGGAAATAGGCCGTAGTTTAGATATAAACACGTTTCCGGATTATTTCTTACGTAAGCCATTTGTTGCGCTTTTTATTTATGTTTTGCGGTTTTGGCGGCTTTTCGGTGTTTAAATTAGTTTTTTAATCACAAATTAATTATTATGACCATATTTTGATCAATTTTATCCATTTATGTTAAGACTCTTAACTATTATTTGCTAGTAAAGTAAAACTTGTAAGTTGACGATCGTAAAAAGTTTTGATTGGTTTCCCGGACTCATAATTACGGGGAAAACTTGACAGAAAGTTTATCGCATCGGTGTTAAGGGTCAAAATGACATGTACTTTCTGCGCATGACTTGTACAGAGGTAGGTACTTGCTACAGTCGACCTAAGAAAGATTAAGTTTACGTTGGTATTCTTACGCCCTACCGAAAGAAGGTCGATTTTTCAGTGCGCTTAACTTAATGTGGTGCAAGGTATGTATACCTGTAGTATGTATAGGAGTTATAGCAAAATTTCCTGTGACCTAGATTTTATTTGGAAGGTGGGAGCTCTTTGGAGGAAGTCATCTATCAAACACCACAAATTTAGACTATCTCATGCGAAGTCTGTACTTCCACAAAGTATTTCAACGTTGTCATTTTGTTAACTTATCAAGAAATAATCAAATGATGACCTAAAATGTCTTGGCATCGTAAAATTTTAATGACTGGTTGTCAAATGTCAGCATTCGCAAAAACATCCTGTAAATTATGATAAAAATATAATAAGAGCCATAAAATAAAACCAGTGTCTTGGCACAACACATTTTACGGCCTTTTCTGGAAGCAAATAACCTTGAAATGTCTCTATACTCCCATATTAAGATTGTATTTTTAGGGTTTGCTTGTCTTATGACAGATATTCTATTTTGCGACCTCAACTTGATTGAAATAAAAATACACACTTTTGTTTATTGTTTAAACATTCTCGTACTTATATAGGATGTGTAAGATACATTAGGAAATGTTTGAAGTGAACTCTAAGCTCCTAAACTCGATATTATTCTTTGATTTTCTAAAATGAAAAACGATCGTTTTTATTAATTTCTTTTTTTCATTCTATACAGAACAATTTTAATAAAGGTTGTGTGATATTTGTTTCTTTTAATCTGAGATTAAATATTGTTGATCAAATGACGATTTTTACACGTCCGTGTGAGTTTGTGGAAAGCTCCTGGATTTTCCTGGAAAAAATTCCAACGGTTTTCAACAAAGGCCTTTGCGCATGCTCGGGGATCCAATTGATGGTTTCCACATTTTTCCTAGTGGTTGTAAAACAAGTTACAAATTCATTAAGGACAAAGCTGAGAGAACCATTAATTTTAATGCGCACTTTAGTTATACGAATAAAAGCCAAAAAAATCCATTGAAGAATTACGTGCAAACGATATTGAACCGTAAGGTTGGGGTGGTACGTTCTATTCTTGTAGGATAATCCAATTGTCTTGTTAGGGGAGAAGAAAAAAACCTTAATTGACCCAACACGGATACAAATGAAAGCCTTTCCATTTCGTAGATAGTAATCAGGGTAAAGCATACTTAATTATTATAAAGTAGACACTTTCAGCCATTTTGGGTCTTCGGCAAAATTGGACGTATTAAGGTTTTTATTTTATGGCCATTGGGGATTGTGTAAGGTATTTAATACGAGGGGTTTCATGGGTTTAGTTAACCATGGTGGACAGCAGAAAGGGAGATGGAATCTTTACGAGTAGGTAGTATGGTAGAGACGCCAAGTCAGCTTGCATGATTAGAAACACTTTTTCATAAAATGTTGATAAAGTTGTAAGTAAGTATTACTTTAATATTGCAACGTAAATCTATTATTTTTGTCTACTTATAGCACCTGTGTTTTGTTGTGCGCTTTACTCGACATTGGTACCCGCTTGGATATTTTTAGACCAAAAGCCATGGACCTATAAAAAAAGTCGGACGGATTCTCATCAACAAAATACTGTGACATTAGGATACACCAGCTTGCCTGTACGTACAGGCCGGCACGCACACATTCACACCCTGACGCACCACTTCGAGTGCAAACTTCACACAGTTGACACATTTAGGCGGCGAAAAAACAACACGAATACGACATGTCTTGTGTGATAAAATTGTGTAAAAACCGTTCTGTTCGAACAAACAAAAATTAAGGAATCACATTTCACAGGTAAAATAATAATCCAATCACTTATTTCCCGACATTAAAATATTGAAATTAATTGAAATCAAACGTCATTCACTCGAAAAAATAATACGTCAAAGACCAGTGTTCTCAGTTATTTACGTGGGAAAATAACCCGAAATAAAGGAATGTAATAATAATTTTAGGACTTTTTAGTTATTTATTACGCATACTATAGAAATAAAATAATTTATCATAATAATTGTGTTTTAATGGGATATATTTTCATAGGCAGATTTGATCCTTCCCAAAAATGTGGAACTGCGAAATTCAAATTTTCTTACATTGATTGCAAGTCAGTGTCAGGTTGTATGTTAAAATCTATCAGAGATAATAATAATTATATTGATGATGCATAAGATTATGATTATAATGTACACAAGATTCATAATTTATAACTGCGTGAATCATTTTTGATCAACATTATGTACATACCCTGACACTGACTTGCAAACAATGTAAGAAAATATGAACATTGAATATTTCGCGCCTACCTCAACGCATTCACCTTTCATCCTTTTCAAATTCTGTCTACATTTCCAAGTAACATCTGCCGATCTATGTTTTTCTTAAAATAAATGGGTAAAATGTTTTGGCTAACATGGCATCCCTAAATTCACTCACACAATAGACAAACGCCAAAATTTTGCGTCACAGTTTTATTGTAGCGCGAGTTCCGTCCGCCTTTTTTTATAGGTCCATGCCAAAAGCAATATCAATCTATTGATTTGAACAAAATAAATATAACTGTATACCTATTACCTATGTATAACTAACATAATTTTCACACCCGTCAATTTATTGATACAAACAACACCAATTACATTTCTGTGTTATTCCAAATAACAGCTAGCAATCAATTTGTTGTGCGAAAAATAATACTCAATATTTTTGACATCAAATAATATCATTTCTAATTTCGGATTAGAGATGATTAAATTGAGTGTCTTCAGGCTTAATTTGGAGATCCGTTTGATTATAATTTTCGGGCTCCTCGGGCCAATCGTAATTTCATTTTCTTGATTTTATCAATTCTTCAGCGGGGTCCTTGTTTTGATCGGGATTAAAAGATTTTATTCTCAAGAAGAAAACTTCTGGTGGAAATTTTAGGGAAAATGTTAAATATTAGATTGTTCTGATTTTATTGAATGTTTATGTCTAGACGCCGTTTATGACAAGATTATTGTTATGAAAAATTGAGTTATCTTTTATATAATAGTAAGCCATTTGTAGAATTTTACAAGAAAAATCATATGAGCTTCTACGAAATCAACGTTACTACCCGTTCGCGCTAAGTTTGTCGGTCCGTGAAATGCGCGTCTCCTCCCCCAACCGCGATTAAATGCAACTAGTTAGTGATTAAACGCAATTTATTTTACGCACATGCACATTTTTTATCAATATTAATAAATAAAAATTATTTTCAATATAGATTGCTATAGTTATAGACGCTTCCCTTCGAGTGACATCATATCGCCAGCGGCAAACTTATCGCGAACGAACCTACGAGTACGAGTACAATTTTATTGTTGGTTCCTGTGTTAATTAACATCCATGTAACAACAATGTATGCACAGTTTTGACAATAAATGTCTATCTATCTATCTATCTATCTACATTAATCGCATAATTGTGGAATATTTTATCGCCTTGTAGAGATAAAAATCATATCAAATCAATAGTTCTATAAGGTTAAGGAAACTGGTCATGACAAAAAATCAAAGCCGCTTCAAGTATAAACCAAGTACATCTGTCAGTCTTATACTTATTTGGCAGTACGTTATTTTGTAAATAGTTGCCAACCCTTGTCTTTTTGCAAATTGATCAAAATCACCGCCTGAATTTGACAATAAATAACGACTTCACTGGGAAAGGGACGTGACGTCACGTCTGGTAGCGATCGCTGGTTATGACGTCGCACACGACAATCAACACTGTAGCAAGTCAACAATTTTAGTTTTCAAGTGACTAATTATAACTTTAGAATCTTGAGATTCTTAATTGCTTTCATTGTCTCAACGTTTGGGGAAAGTTTGGCATACTTTAACAGTATCACCTAACTATGCATAATTCTATAACTTTACCTCAATATCATATTTTTATGACGTCTTCTTTAAAACAATTGCATGTTTTGACAAAATTTTAAAATTTTACCCTACTTCTATTAAAGTAAAAAATCAATAATCAATAAATATTATCCGCCTTCCTTCTAGCTAATAATCTTCTACAGTACCCATAAAACGGCGACCGTTTTCCATCGTGTGGGGAAAATAAGTTTAGTTTGACGTACGTAGAGCCTATTTCTCACACCTGTTTGGCAGTTGTACACGTGTAGTAAATGGGGAACTAAACTTCTGAAATGTGTAATTTAGTACACATTTATTGTTAAGTTACGAATTGCTACCCATTTTATCGCTTTTAATTTTATTATTGGAAGTGATGGAGTGGGTGGCGGTGTTTCGTAAAGTGTTTAGATATTTTCGCTTGTGTTATCCCGAACCTCGGTAATGTAAACCTTTTTTATTTTTGTGTTGTGTGTTTGTTATTAAGTGGGTAATATTTTCATAATGTAAGTTTAGAACATCTATGGATGTGACGAAAGAGTGGATTCCTCTCAATACAGGTTACTTAAACTTAAAGAGAGGAATTCCTCAACTACTTGTAACATTCGTACTAAGTGTCAATAAAATATTTTTTTTCATTTTTTTTTCCTATGTTTGTTTTATACATAAATTTTTAGTAGCTAGAGATATTAAAGTCAAAATTAGGTAAAATAACAATACAAATTCAAATTAACTCGTGGAACCCTAAGCGGTAGCATGACCGCGGTGACAAATGATTTCTATTGTGACTTGATTCACTGGTACTTGAAAGGCTGTTAAACTAAAAATACTTTTTCCTACAAATTCTCAAAAATTAGGTAAATTGCCTAACACTGGGTTTGGTCCAACTGCAACCCAATTTTAAATCGCATAGAGCTCGCGTATTCCAAACGGGGTGAATCTTTGACGAGCGCGTTTCACTAACGCTTCCGTAGTTTATTCACCTACCTACTTACCAGATGGACCAATTTCAAAGGGATCTCTTCAAAGCAGTTTCAAATTACTTGATATTTGTAACTGTACACTACACATTACTCATTTAATAGTTTTAACTACCTTTTTTTGCTCACAATGAGGAAAATTATACTCTTTTGATCTGCACCTGCATAGTAAATTCGAGCTTCACTCGTATCTCAGAAGAACTTATCTAATCTTCTAATTTGCAATAACAATGAATCAAATATTCCATTATAAATCAGCATGAAGTTTTGAATGAGTGAAAACGTCTATGATCGTACAAGAAAGTTTAAGACTGATTCCTTTATTCCTAGTCCTAGAAAAAAAATTGATTAAGTTTTATTTCGTCTAAAACAACAATCCATTTCGAATGGTATAATGGTCGCGCATATTCCGTCCAAACCGGTGAATCATTAACGATGCGTTTTCCTAACGCTTTCCGTAGTTTATTCATATAAAACCCACCACCTGATGGGCGAATTCCAAAAGCCTTCCGAAAACTATTTGCGATTCAAGGTGTTTTTAAACATTGTGCAGTTGTTGTGACCTTTCAAAAGCGTTTGATTGTGTATTTTTTGTGACCTTTCAAAAGCGTTTGATTGTGTAGACCACCAAACCTTACTAAAAAAATTGCGACATTATGGTGTTTCGGATGAGGCACTTGATCTGTTGAACTCGTATCTCACAGGCAGAAAGCAAAAAGTTTGTATTAATGGAACTGAGTCTTCTGGAGCACCTCTTACCATGGGTGTGCCGCAGGGATCGATATTGGGACCTTTGCTATTTCTTATTTATATTAATGACCTTCCCTACTTTGTAAAAGATCTATGTGATATTGTGTTATTTGCTGATGACACATCTCTCATTTTCAAAGTTGATAGAGGTAAAGTAAACCTTGATGATATAAATGACACACTCTCACAGGTTTTGCATTGGTTTACTGTTAACAACTTATTGTTAAATGCAAACAAAACTAAGTGCATTAAATTTACCTTACCTAATGTGAGGCAGGTTCCCACACAATTGATGGTGAAGAATGAACCATTAAATAGCATAAGTTCCACAACATTCTTGGGAATCACTTTAGACTCTAAACTTCAGTGGGGTCCTCATATTGAAACCTTGTCAGCAAGGCTCAGTTCAGCTGCTTTTGCAGTGAGAAAGATAAGGCAATTAACTGACATTGAAACGGCAAGGCTAGTTTATTTTAGCTATTTTCATAGTATAATGTCATACGGCATATTGTTGTGGGGCTCAGCTGCGGACATTGAAACTGTGTTCGTTCTGCAGAAGAGAGCAGTGCGGGCCATTTATAACCTTGGACCGCGATTTTCCTTGAGAGAATTCTTTAAGGAGATTAATATACTGACAGTAGCTTCACAGTTCATTTATGAAAACCTTTTATATGTTCGCAAAAATATAGAGCAATTTACTAGAAAGAGTGATTTACACAAGTTCAATACAAGAAACAAAAATAAACTTGCCGTTCCAAATTTCAGACTGCACAAGATTGGTAATTCATTTATGGGGAAATGTATTAAACTTTTCAATAAATTACCACAAACTGTTGTAGAATTGCCCATTCATAAATTTAAAGCACATATCAAAAGCACCTTAATGAAAAAGGGCTACTATAAAGTTGATGATTATATAAAGGATAAAAATGTTTGGAATGTTTAACTACCTAGCTCGCATTAATACTTATGACTATAATTTGTATATTTTAAAGACTGTAAAACCTTGAAAAGGAGGCTGACAATAGTGACTGAGTTTCTTGCGCTGCTTCTTCTCAGCACTGGCCCATTTATTGTCCCGAAGCAGTGGTAGGGTTAATATTGGGACGTGTAAAAGCGCTTTTTTAAAGCCTATTTGCAAAAATAAATGAATTTTATGAATTTTATTTTATTTTAATTTTTATGTAATCAGATGTTTTTATGTGTTGTTATGTGCTGTCAATAACTAAATAACAAATATTTAGTACCTAATTAAAAAATATACTATCATCAACATCTCAAACTAATTTGAAAATTATAAATAACCTGAAAAAGTCGTGGATTCAATTTCCGCCTAAGGCAGTTCGATCTTTTCATGTTTCATTATAATCTTGTGTAAAAATTAATTATTAAGGCTTTCGTCTCAATCAGTCGATTTGACTTCAGGTATCCGTTTTATTTTCTAATTAAATGGGTTGAAATTATTTAATGGGTCAATCGTAAGAGACAATTATTATTATATTAATTTCCAGTTCATTATTTATGATTTGAGAATTGAGAATAGGTACTAGAATTCGGTAGGACTAGGGAATCTAGGTCAAAATAATCAACTTTTTTTTATTTTTACTGTAATAAGCTGATTTTTCAAAAATATTGCATCAAATGGTAACAGATTTGGACTTTCATCTGGGTTATCATAACAGCATAATACCTATTTTTTTAATACAATAGGCATCAGGTAATATCAGATTTGATATGTGCCTATAATAATAAAAGATATCCTAAAGCTATTACGAAGACTAATCCTTATCTGGATATAACTGTTTTTTTTTTTTTTTTTTTTTTTTTTATGCTAGACAAGGCAGGTATTTGACCGCAATCGCACCTGGTGTTAAGTGAGATGCAGTCTAGGATGGTACATATCTGCCCTGTAAGTGCCTATTCACTCTCGCCTTGAAAACGCCCGGATATGATTTGTTACATCACATCTTATTACGTTTCATATCTCAAGATGGATATAGCTTATCTATATGAAAATTGGACGTCGTTCGTCTGTCTGACGTAGGTCCAGATATTATAAGAAAGGGATCTGCCGTTCAACGACGTACGGACATATTGATGACTTATTAATTACGCATTGAATTAGTTACGTGCAGAAGGCATCTGTGTTTTCACTTATCCATATTTGATACCTACCTAAATTCACGTTAGTTATTTTATAAACGGCGGCACGTTAAGGGAAACCTATCGTATGTAGTTGATAGGAGCGATTTTGAAACAAAAACGTATATTAGATCGTTTCATCCACGAAGACGCGCCCCACCAATGTCGAGGGAAGCGCGGGGTGCGGCGAGTTTGAGCAATCCGAGCGTCATTATTGTAGTGTGCGTGTGCACTCATGGATAATTTAGCGTGTACCGATAACATTCAAATATTAGCGGAAGAATGGTGGGGCGCGTCTTCGTGGATGAAACGATCTATACAGGGTGGAAACGATAAGTGATCTCACTCGATTATTTCTAAACCATACAAGATATCGAAAAACTGGTTCCTGATGAAAGTGCTTTACGAGCTCTTTCAAACGGCACCAATAACAGGTTACAGAATAAACTGGATCTATCCGAAAATTCAATGTTTCCGGCTTCCATACATTTGGTACAGCCTCATAATATTAAAAACTACAGAAGGTATCGTAAAACTGGTTACTGATCCTAAAAGTGCTTCACGAGCTCTATCCAACGGTATCAATATTAAGTTACAGAATAAACTGGATCTATCCAAAAATCCAATGTTTCCATCCCCCATACATTTAGCACTGCCACAGTCATGGCACTCATCTCTTGATACTTGATACAACACTTTATAGCAAGTAAAGCCTAAAACTAATTTTTTCCTTGAATAATTTTAAATAAAAATGCAATTTACGAGTTTTTTTTTAGGTTCAATATTTAATTTAAAAAAATTACACTTAATATTTTGTGGTTCGCATACATTTAGTATGGAAGCTGGAAACATTGAATTTTCAGATACTTCCAGTTTATTCTGTAACCTGTTATTGGTACCGTTTGAAAGAGTTCGTAGAGCACTTTCAGGGTCAGTAACCAGTTTTTCGATATCCTGTATGGTTTAGAAATTATCGAGTGAGATCACTTATCGTTTCCACCCTGTAGTCTGGTGACGGTCGTCTCTACAAAAGTTATTTTTCTGTGTTTTGCAAAACATCATTGTCAGATGCTTACAAAACGAAATGCCGGTTGAATGTGTAGAGCCTAAAATATTCAGTGTGGGCAAAACATAAATTAAAGAAAAGTTGTTATGTACACACCCTCTAAATAACCTTGGCAAAAATACCCGACATTGTTAATTAAAATGAAAATGCTACCCGTCCCTCTCGGAATCCGAGATGCGGGATTTAAAACAAAAGTCACGCTTTTGCACTTATGCATTCGAAAAGGGGTGATTATGACGTAATAATTATAGCATGTGATGCTCCCTTGTGCTTAATCTACATACCGACTTTGTAATTAAAAAAAACAAGCTCAAAACTCTCTTTTTAATAATGTTTTTCTAAAAGTCGCAGATACAGAGAGCTAACGTGTAGGTACATGTTTGTATCTGCATCATGATGGCAATATTATTTATTATCTAGATTCATTGCAGAACATAATGATAGTGTCTGTAAACAAATTAAAATAAAAGCTACTCTCGTAAAGTCTACAGCTTCATTCAAAAAGATTTGCTTTGATTCTACGAAGACTAGGTGGTGCACTTACCGTCATTTTATTTATTCTCCTGGAAAACACTTTAGTGTAGGTATTCGTAACTTTACGTTAGACTTATTATTTTATAGTAGGTACCTATGCATATCGGAGTTACAAACCAAGAGTCAGACTGTAGGATATACCTACCACAGGTGCTTGATATGATATCGGGCCAGCTTAACGTGCCTGAAGCACGCAATAATATTATTTCCAGACCATAAGTTTGTGATAACCTAATCAAAAAGGAAACAGGTACACGAACACGGTCGGGTCGGTTGTGTCCCATTTAGGCTTCATACAAAGTAATTAGTAGTCATAGTCAATCTTTATAACATGTAGTGTAGTGGTTTTCCCATGCGTTTCAGTAAAGGTAAGATTATTATGAAAACGTTTGGTAACCAAAATTTTCTCTTATTAATCCAATCTTTTTTAAAACATAGCTACACGTGCTTTTAGAGCCTACGTTCCCATATTTACGAGTATAATATGTACACTGATGACCACTAAATATTTCAGTGAATGTGGCGAAACAACGTGTGGGCTAATTCATAATACAATTACAAATAACACGTTTTCATGCGGCTATACAGTAATGTTAGACACTGTTATTGTTACAGTTATTACAGACATTATTCTGTCTATTCTATATGCTTTTTCACGTCCATATGAGTATTAATTAAAATAAAGCTAGTAATAGTCTAAATTAAAGGATAACAAAGTTACCAGTAGCAAGTGTTGCTTATTCACAGTGATTGCAATAAGTACAAAGTTTATTAAAAAGGTGTTCATATTAAAATTTATAAAGGCACTAGAAGTCGTCGTGTCATAAAAAAATCAATTTTTTCTTTCTGTAAGTAGGCTTTCATAGAGCACTTACACATCCCAACCCTACCTTTTTTGGGACAATAATAATAATTGCCAATGCTGAGAAGTAGCGCTAGAAAATAAGTCACATTGTTGTCAACTTGAAAAGCAATAAAGGTTCGGTTCTAGAAACAACTAATTGATAAACTATGAGTGGGTGTTGTTTATTTGGGAGGTTTCATGGAAACCAGGATGTTTTGGTGTTTTATTTGTTTAGGTCGAGGCCGTCTGGGAATGGCGAACATTTATCTTGTGCCTGTATTACCACAGAGGTTTTATTTTAATGCCAGCTTTACGGTTAGCGGTCTCAAAGGATGTGCGGAGTGACGTAAAACTACAACTACGCTACTAGCTATAATCAACAGACAATCTTAATTAAAGTGCTGGC